>NC_137582.1:78444798-79193702 GCF_963210335.1 Falco punctatus | reverse complement strand
CTTTTAAATTAAATACTTCTATGAGGAATCTCCTATGTTGTAACAGGAATTTTTCAAGTTACTTACGCATGTCAAAAAGCCCTTAATGATAATGACCACAAAGTACCATCAACCAAAATATGTTGAGTGATTTTTTTTTCTTCATAGTGTTTTGTTGTTGGTTTTTTTTTTTCCTCATAAATACTAGATGGTAGCTTTGTGCATGTAACCCTTAAACTTTCATGTTTGAGAATGAAAGTTTCTATCTGAACATATCAATACACATATACTGCATTGCTTCTGCCTGAGCTTTCATTACTTCTGGGCACTGATGTTAAGATGGAGGAATCCAATATCCAGATCAAGACTATATTCAGTAAGATTGGATTTTACTGCTTCCCCCTGCATTATAACTGCTGTTTGAACTTATATGAGTCATCTAATCATACTGTGTCTACAAAGTGTAAAGAAGTAAAAGAGCAGCCAGTGATTAGTTGGTAATATTTTTGAATCTTCAGGTGAAAATTGGTAAGATATTGCTGGATATATTTTTTTAATTATTATGAAGGATGAGTTACTTAGCTTGGGGTTGTGTCATCCTTCATCCAAGTTGTTGAAAACTTTGATATAAGCATCTGAAAAAAATTATATATAATCAATGTACATATAAAAGAGTATCCCTAAACCTTATTTTTATGGCTCAAAACAATTTAAACTTCCTCTTCTGCTATGCTGAGTTCTTAAAGTGATTCTTCTTATATTTTCAAGATAAGAATATTCTATGGAGGGAGAAGAAGGATTTAGAATAAGAACATTGTCACAATAAAAGTAGTGTATCCAAGATTAAATTGAGTTTAAAAATAGAGAGCAGAGCAGCCAGTGGAAAGGTCTATAACAGCTGTCAGCAGAGTCTCTCTTGGGGTGGTTTAGAGGATCCATTATTGATCTCCAGGCATGATCTGTTTAATTCTATTAGAATAAAAGAAATGAGGAAGCGTAGCTTTAGGGGGATGTTAATATATCAGGTAAGACTGACAGAAAATACTGCTATTCTTGACCATGGCCTGTTATTCCTGAATGTGATAGGTGATAGATGTCTGATCAATAATCACTAAAAGAGCAAAAGATGTAGTCTTTGGGCCAAATCAAAAACATACCAGTAAATAAATGTTCAGTAGTAGAAAAGAATAGAAAGTTTGTGTTGGATAGCTGAGTCAATCTGGTTTATTCTTCTCTTTATCTTAAAGAAAGTTTGGCATGAAGAGTTCTTGATTACAGTGGGAATATAGGCTGAGTCAAAGAGAATATTTAGTGAAAGCGATTGAAGTGCAGAGCTGTGGCTCTTTGATGTGGAAGTGGCTTAGGCAATTCAAATTAGAGTCATCCAAAGCTTTGGGGTAAGTGTACCCTTCTGTCTAAACCCACTAATCACTAAGTCACTGCTCTAAATTGCTCCAGACCATGAAGGCTAATCATCTAAATGTTCTTTTTTGTCAAGAGGGTAAAAAAGAAGTTTCAGAGGGCAGCTGATCCCATCCTCTGATATGAGTTTCAGGGAGCTGATTTGAAAACCTTCCAAGTGTACTGATGATTTTCAGTTGCTTCTGCAGTGGTTATGGGTGGGCAGGGTGGGTAACTGTTCTTCAGATGCTTCCTCACTTGCCTGTGAAAATATGCTCTGGATTACATGTATATAAACTATGTGTATTTAAATAGTGTATCTTTGAGATTGGTATGCTTTGCAATTAAAAACTACTGTGCATGTCCCTACTTCAGAACCACCTTCTGTACAGTATCTTACTGTAGGACTTTTTATTTTCTTTCTTCCTCTGCTTCTTTAAAGAAAAACAGAACTATAAGCTTTACCTTCTGTAACATTTTAACAGCAGTGCATATTGATTTGCTTTTTCTTTTACTTAATTTATTGATACTTAATAAAAGTGTTTACTAAATATTCTGCCTTCCATGGTGTTGATTTTCAGCTCTTTTCTTGTTTTTTCTTGTTTTAGGTAAAAATTCTTCTGAAATCTTCAGAGGAAATTGAACGAGTGCTTTCTTATTAACTGTACCTTTAGTGACAAATCATGTAGCATGGAGGCAAAACAGCAAGAAACAGGACTTTCACAGACAGCGGTAGCAGTGCTCCCTCCTAACAGTATTCCCAATGTTTAGAGATTAATTCCATCCTCAGGGAGCTATTGAAAGCAGCAGAACCAGCTACCTGCTTTCAATACTCAATCAAATTGATCCTTTTAACAAGACTAATTCTGAATATGGGGCTTTGCTGATTCAGTTAAAGCTCTGAAAGAAAGTATTGTCACTAATTTGCTTGATTTTAGACTCACACAAAAAGCACTTACACTACAAGCATCCTCAGACTGTATCATTGATGGAGATAATAACTTCTTCCCTAACTACAGATATATAATCCCTGACACTTCCAAAATCTGTCACTCCTTAGCAGGGAGATAATTTTAGCAAAAAAATAGTTTTCAATACAGAAACTGAGCTATCTTCAAGCAACGCTAAGTAAGGGAAATAGCCTGTTACTCAAAATGTACAGGAAGACTGGAGCTCTTCTGCTCCCAAAAGTAGCACATCAGTTTTAGCACTGCCTTGCAACAACACAGCTTTCCAGCTTCTGGTTGAATCTATCATCAGCCTGCACAGTACTGGCAGACAACCTTTATGTGAAATGGGAGAAAAGTCCCTATTGCTTCTAGCCAGAAACAAAGCTTCCAAGAACCCTAGTTCTATCTTAAATTTGTATATACACACACATCTCTTCCTGGGTGCAGGAGGACTGACAGAAGCAGAAGTCCCAAGCAGCAGGAGGCTGTCCCTGTGAGGCAGTTTTATGTGTAGCTCAAGGAGGATCAAATTAATTTGGATTAAAAAGATCAATTACTACTACCAACATTACTGTAATTAAGTATGTGTTAATAACGAGGAGGTAGAGGGATATTCTATAAATGGATATATGTGGAAATATGTGCATGTGTGTGCAATTTCTTTTATTATAATGCTAACTTTGACAGAGGTTGAAACGAAGAAAAAGGTTGTGTGTCTTAAGGATAGCTACAGAGTTAATCTTGAAGTGGTAAAACCCCACAGCCATGATGCCTCTCATGCACATGTAGGCACTGGAAATATTGTGGCAACGCTTGTTGCAGCAGTCCTTCAAAATCTCCCAGTGCGGCCTCTCTTTTTCTTGTTGGGGTGACACAAAGGACTAGAAGTAATTTGTTTCTCCTTAGGTCAGGCTGGCCTGTGACTGCAGATGGGGAGGAAGTCTATATCTGAGTGGGCCATACTCATGTAACAGAAATCATTAAGCTTTTGATGAAATCATCCCAACTGCTCTCTTCTTCAAGAAACAGAATAATTGCCTTCAATCTGAACTTTGAAATACATTGAAACTGATAAGAAGAAGAAACACTAGACCCCTGATCCTTTCACACTTTCCAGACCTAACTTGTACCTGGCCTAAATCAGAGCAGTCCTGTTGTCAGAACTGTGGCAATTTACCTGGACTCATGGTATTTTCAATTTTGTATTTTTCTTTTACATCTATTTTTGACAGCTGCATTTGCTTGCCTGTTGTAAGAATCACTGACGCCACATGGCATATCCTTGCCCCAGCCTTACTGAGCTGCCTCCCACAGTTGCCCACTGCGCCAGGGGGTGGTCCATGCTCCTGCCTTGCCTTGCTGCCATCCATGCCTCTGTTCCCCTTCTAGAGGCTCTGCGGGCTCCCGCTGGTGGCTAATTGACCTTAATCTCGGAGCTGCTTTTCCAGAGAACCTGTCTTAGTGAATGAAGACATAACTTCAGTAAAGAAAGGTGGGGGTACTTTAAACATGGTCTGAGGTTTCTTTTTTTTGGGGGGGGTTGCTTTTTTTTTTTTTTTTTTTTTTTTTAAATTATTATTATAACCAATGACAAGGGAAGAAATGAACACAAAAAGCAGTCTAAGTATTCCCTGAAGCCTGGAGGCAGGGAGATTTTATTCCTTTGTACTTAGATTTAACTGACCTCTGTTAATATGGGAAAACCTTTGCTGAAAAGCTGGCAGGGTAACTTACTAAGGATAAAAGCCTGAATGAAGGACTGCAGCTGTGTAATCAGACTTGGCTATCTGGCAGGACCCTCTAAAGAAAGCTCAACTGAAGGAGGATGTTGTATTGAAGTTGAGAGTACAAAGATATTATCTCATTGAAATTAGTACTGTCCCCCCAGGATCAAAGGGTTGTTTCAAGAAGAGGGGGGTATTCCCAGACCTATCCAGATGCTCCATTCCAGCCTTCTAGTTGCTGCAGAAAAATGAGATGGACAACAGCAAAACATACATGGTATAAGATGAGGTGGACAATGGCATAAAGGTATCAGTGCTTTGTGCCTGGCTACAGTAGCTAATCTTAAGTCTTTGTCACAGTCTTTGCAACTGATATGCATTCAAAGCACAGTGACACTAACTCAGTCATTGCTTGCTCTGAAGTGCTGGCAATGGGGAGCACTTCTTGGTGGACAGGAAATCCTCTTGTGGTCCCACACTATATCATGTCATAGCAAGAAACAGTCTAGAAACTGCTAAGAGAATGAGGTGGGTTGAGAACTTGCTGAATGGCAGAGCTCAGGGGGTTGTGATCAACGGTGTGATCTAGCTGAAGGCCTGTGGCTGGCGGTGTTCCCCTGAGGTCAGTACTGGGTCCAGTCCTGTTCAACTTATTCAATGACCTGGATGAAGGGACAGAGCGTACCCTCGGCAAGTTTGTTGATCATAAAAAACTGGGAGGAGTGGCTGATACACCAGCAGGCTGCGCTGCCATTCAGCCAGACCTGGGCAGGCTGGAGAGTGGCAGGGAGAAGAACCTCATGAAGTTTAACAAAGGCAAGCGTAAGGTCCTGCACCCAGGGAGGAATAACCCCATGCATGAGTACAAGCTAGGAGCTGACCTGCTGGAAGTCAGCTCTGCAGAGAAGGTGTGGGAGTTCTGGTGGACAGCAAGTTGCCCACTAGCCAGCAGTGTGCCCTGGTGGCCAAGAAAGCCAATGGGATCCTGGAGGGCATCAGAAGTGTGGCCAACAGGTAGAGGGAGGTGATCCTCTCTCTCTGCTCTGCTCTGGTGAGGCCACATCTGGGGTGCTGTCTCCAGTTCTGGGCTTCCCATTTCAAGAGAGACAGGGAAGTGCTGAAGAGGGTCCAGCTGCAGGCTCCAAAAGATGATAAGGGGGGTGGAGCATCTCCCTGATGAGGAAAGGCTCAGACAGCTGGGCCTGTTTAGTCTGGAGAAAACTGAAAGGGGATCTTATCAATGCCTACAGGTGTCTTAAGGGCAAGTGCCAAGAGGATGAGGCCAGGCTTTTTTCAGTGGTGCCAAGCAACAGGACAAGGGGCAACAGGCACAAACTGAAACAGAAGTTCCATCTGAATATAGGGAAAAAAATCTTTATTTTGAGAGTGACTGGGCACTGGAACAGACTGCCTAGAGAGGCTGTGGAGTCTCCTTCTCTGGAGACATTCAAAACCTGCCTGGATGTGGTCCTTTGCAACCTTCCCTAGGTGAACCTGCTTTAGCACAGAGCTGGACTAGATGATCTCCAGAGGTTCCCTCCACCCCTGACCATTCTGTGATTCTGTCATTCTATGACGTTAAAGTCACTTCTTTCTCTTCTCCTTTACCTGCAAACCAAATTCTCTGAGTTACCTTAGAACAGGCTACAAGGAAGCATGTCGATGACCATTATATTACTCTGGGTTTACCTTGATGTGACCAGGAGAATTTGGCCCTAGAGGGAGCAAAAGAGATTAAATATATGTAGACATAGGCATACAATCACACAGAAATAAACATAATCTTCCAATTTCTTAAGTATTTCTGTATGAAACTACCATTGTGTAAATGTCTTCTTTATATTTAAATGTAAGACAAACAAATATAAGGATTACCTTGTTTTAATGTATTAACTGCTGATTTTTAGCATGGATAAAATGATTCTAGAAAAAACATCATCAGGTCCAACACAACCATTGGCATGACTAATGCTTTTCTAGCTTCCCACTTATTTACTTATTTTTCCACTGACACCAGATTTTTTACCTAGCTGATTTCTTCTTTCTCTGACTTAGAAGCTTTTGCTCAGCTCTAGAACTTAGAGCTCTGTTTTTAGAAAGGCTATTTTCTTGTAGAAGATGTAGGCACTTGAAAGGCCTTCTGCTGCATTTAAACACAAAACTTTGGCATCAGGGTCAGCAGGTGAGATGAAGTCCGCAACCTTCAAAGTCGACCTGCAACACAAGGTACACTGTGGAAATGTAAGAGGTCAGCATTCATACTTGGAAAATCAGAGGCAGGGTAGCTAGGGTGTGGGAGATTTTATTACACTGATCCTGATGCTGGTTAAGACTAATGAAGCTTAAGAGCTGCTTTGACTATAGTCAGATGGTGATAGTTTTCATGGATTCTTGAGAGCGGGAGATCAATAAATAGCAGCGCAGTGAGGACACCCTGTATGTATTCCTGCTGTCTGCATGGAAGTATGACGTCATGCGAGTGAGGGCTTGGTGCCTTCTTGATGCTGGCTCAAAGCTTCTCTGTGCTAGGATTTCACAAGACAAATGTTGTACTCCCTCCCTTTGTACTGCCTCTTCCTAAAAGATGTCAGAGCTGCCATTCCCTTGGTTTGGCCAAAGTGCCTGCCTTTGGCCACTGCCTGGAGAGGCAGTGCTGTGTATGGGTGGCTGTCTCTGGTGTGCTCCCCAGCTTCCAGTGGCTCAGGAATTTCTGAATTGAGTTGCTCCCAGGCTGCTCTTAGCAGTCACTAATGACCTAGTCTTCATGTTTTTTATTACTGTTGTTTTTTATCTCCTGATCTGGTTAGCCTTCACCACATTCCATTGCAGTTCCACAGCTTAGTTGTGCTTTTTCCAAATGTAGCTTCTTGTTTATACAGTCAAATGCGTTCTCCTATGAATAAACCACGAAGTCATAGATTCCAATACACTTTTTCAGGTAAATTATGTATATTATTAAATGTTGATGAATTTATAACAGGTGAACAGATAGCCCTCTAGTACCAGCTTGCAGTTTTGCAAATGCAGCAACCCAAGTGCTTTCACTCTCTGAAGTAATTCCGTTAAAAGCAATGCTACGAAATAGCATGTGTGAAAGAAAATAGTGTGCATACTTATTTTCTCTAATTTTTTTCTGCTCCTTGTCTCCAGTCAGTATTTATACAAAGGCAGCAATAGCATTTATTGCACCTTAAAAAATTTAGATCTCCCCATCTGTAGAACCTTTTTCCTCTGTAGCTCTCAAAGAAGTTGTGTAATTATTTTGTTAAATGTGTAATATTTTTCTGCCTTTATGGAGAGGCTTAAATTTATTGGGAGAGTAGAAAGGACAACAAAGCGAACAGAGCTTTATTTTCCCACGCAAATTCATTAAGAAAGTCTCTTTCTCTGTTGCAATACCAAGAACTACTGAATCTGTGCTGTTGTGCTAGTTTCTCTACAGATTTAGAAACATATGATGGAAGCCAGAGAAAAGATAACACCAGAGATCACCTAGTTTTCTCCTTCACTGTGAGCCTCTTCACTTGTTACATCATAGAAGGAGGAAGGGAGACAGAAGGACAGATCCTTACTCCCTGCATACGCTCACGCTGGGACTACAGCCATGCCAGACTGCAAAAAGAAAATGTTAAGGGATTTGGGTGGCTTTTTCTTTTCTCCCCAAATCTACAAGTCACACATTGTGGCAGCCCTGGGAATTAAGTCTGTGTCTTCCAACCACACATCTTCTGCTTTAATCAGAACAATTTCTTGTGTTTCCTCTGGGCCCTCAGTTTGCTAAATTTGAATGAAATCTCAGTGGGACCACTCTTCTAATACTATAAAAAATTGAATCTGTTTTTAATATGTCTCTCCAGTGGATGTTTTGGAGTCTAGTCTTTCACTACAGGTGCTTGAAGTACAAGAAGAAACTATGTACTGTTACCTACCAGGCAAGCTGCTTACCACTTTTGTTTCCAATCAGATATTTAGCTCTGAGATACCTGAGAGTGCCAGGTTTAAAGACGGGCAGCTACCTAAGTGCTCTGCTGAGTCAGATCTTGACAACATTGAAGGATTACCCGAAGTGTTTCCAAATAGTCTTCTTAGGTCTGACAATCTGTGACTCTGCTAGGCACAGCAATGGGAGGCCAGTCTCCTACTTCTGATTGCGTGGTGGCCAGACTCCTGACTGATTACAAGACCATTGTCCTGCTACTTTTCTCTTTCTCCTTGGACAGACACATATGATCAGAAATTTTCTAGGGGAAAAGTAACATTGCTCTTAGTCTTATGATAACTAACAATTTTATTTATAAAGTATGTTCCTGGCAAGTCAGAACTGGAGCTGTACAAATAAAATATGATGCAATGGGAAGTAGTTTGGACTGATGAGGTAGCTTTGAATGCAAAGGTACTACAGAAAGACAGAGCATAGTCAAAATCCTGTTTAAATACAAGTCAGGAACCTTTGGAAGTGCTGATGGAGAAGAAAAGAAATAGCTTGGAAGCACTGAGGACTGAGGCCAATGACTAGCCAACTTTGTATCAGAAATAGTAAGACATGAGGCCAATTACGCGGCAAGGCTTTAGGACCTACACACACACAGAAGGAACATATCAGTATGCACCTTCCTGTTTCATCAGTAATGCTAGAAGTAATTAACACTTTTTTTAGAAAACTAAAAATCACAGATTCTGTTTTATTTCCTGCTGAACTGAGTGTGACAAGGATTTTACCTTTTAGAGTATCAACCTGAATATATTACTAGATCCTTAGTAAGTTTATGGTACCTGTTCTCTGTGAAATTTGTGGTCATGCAAATGTAGTTATTGGTTATGCATGAAGTAATTTCTGCCAATGTTAACTTCGAATCATGGACTATTTGGTTGTTTGTACACACAAACATGCATGTGAATACCCCAGGATTCAGGCTGAATTGTTTTAATGCTACCTGTTCTGCTGCTTGTCAGGCTGAATTGTTGTAATGCTACCTGTTCTGCTGCTTGTCAGTGTGGATTTTTCATAGGAAACCTGATGGAAATGAATGTAAATGTCAAAGCACAGACTGAAATCAGAGCAGTTTCAGCCAAAAAATAAGTATCACAGTGGTTTAAATAAATTCATGTGCCATATTCACAAAATAATCTCATGAAATACGGGTGTTGTAGAAAATCTGTAATTATTTGCTTTACTTTAGACTGCAGCTTGATTTGATTTTCTATGTAGTTTTTTCTTCAGCCACACCAACTGATAGGAAAATAGTTACCTACCTGAACTAAATGAACAGGTGAATTCCTGTTTGTCTGTTTTTAAGATGTCTAAATAGATATATGCAGGGTATTCAACATTTAAAGGCAGTTCATGCTCTCACAAATATATGAAATTCAAGATCTCCCCATATTTTCTTCAACTTTGTTATGAACTACTTGGTCCTATTACAAGTCTTTTAACACCAATTGTGAGGAGACTTCAAGATGTCACATTTTAAAAGTAGACTTTTTCCTTTGGTGCTTTCTTATTCAGAGCTTGTGTGGATGTCAGACCTGTAAGACTTACGGTTTTAAAGCAAAATCCCATTCAGAAAGGGAACCTTACTTATGTGAAGTCTGTGACTCTCTGAGATGGGAGATCTGACTTCATGTTCAAAATTGAAGCAAAATGGTATAAAGCTGCCTGAGTGTGACAACAGGATGTCTCACCAGAATTGCCAATTGCCAGGTAAGTTCTTGGTGATGCTGGCCCATGCTCTGCTACCTTGCCCTCAGTAGAAGTAGAGGAAATGATGCCTTTTGTGATCACTGGTAGCAAATAAGCCAACATTTGACAGAAAACTTGACATAAAAGCCTGGTCACAATTATCTCTAATTTAATGTTTATTTTAATGTTTTAAATGCTGTTATCTTGATAGCATGTAAACAAATATGTCCCTTATTCTTCTCTGGGTAGAGATACATTTCCTCTTCAGGTGAGTATCTATATGAATCAAGATTTAGGCCTGTGAACCCTCTTTTCAATGCATGACCATTACAGTACTCAAGAGATCACTAGACTGAATATGCGCAAAGAAATCAGAATATCTTTCACATCTCATTATTTGAGCTTTTTCTAACAGTAAAGAAAAACGGTTGATGTAGTTTATTAGCTGAGGATCTGTCTGACAGTGCCCAACACATGGCACTTCTGAAATCATCCAAGCAAGTTGTTGCTGGAAAGGATACTGATCTGGAAAGCCTTTTTCTTTTAAGCTGCAAGTTGTCTAGATTCAGATATCCTGTTTTACATACAAAGTAGAACCACACTATTTCTGAAGAAGAAATGATATTGAGAAGATCACAGCATTCCTTGAAACAACACCTTGTGTTTCAAGGGACAAAGTTAGACAGGCCAACCTTGATGAGTGATGGTGTGAAACAAGTACATAGTAGACTATGGAAACCTCTCCTCTTCAGTCCCTTTTGGAGGTAAACATTGACAACCCATGATCTAGACGTGGTAAATTTTATGATGGATGTCCCAGCTGTTGATGTTTTTGTTTGTAACTTCCCATAGGACAGGGTTGTGGATGAATGTCAGAAGGTATTAACAGTGATGGGGAAGAGAATTTTTTGCCTTCTTAGTTGTAGGGTTCATCCACAAAGAAAGTCTTGGGGAAAAAAACCCCAACAACTAACAAACCAAACCTTGAAAAACAGAAATCCAACAAAAAAGCCCTCTAAATTCATATTTAAATGCATGTCATGATTTCTAATACAACACTAAAGCCCCAGGGAGAGAATCAGGCCCCAATGACACACTGACACTTGCAGGGAGAGAGAAAGATGACTACTACTCAAGGAAACTTATTTAGCATAATTTGGAAGGTTGCTGATCAAAAAGAGAACAAGGTGTTTATCTATTGCTTGACCATTTATTTACTGAGTATTACAGATGGGATGTAATAGCTTTTAATTCTCTGCATGCTATGCACTTTCACACTGATAAATGGTGTGACATTTGGAGCTGATGCTGCTTCTTTCATAATATAGTAAACCTTTGAGTTCTTGGGGCAGTGTTCTTCCAAGAGTCTCTTTGATTATCTTCCTATCACTGTCTAAGTTGACAAAGCTCCAAATGTTATTGCTAGTCATAAAATTATCCAACCACAATGTCTGTCTACATGACCTGTAGTGGTTGTGAATGCCACAAATTGATTATGCACTGTGTAAAGAAGGCTTATCCTTTCATTCCTTCTAAGTTTATTGCCCTTAATTTAATTAACAGTTGCCACATGCTATGGGTTAAAAAGAGAGGGTAATATGTTCCTGTTGTATAGTTTTAAATTCAGAACATCTCTAACAAGTTTCCTTTTGCTCCTAACCTTTTCAGGCAAAAAGTGTGCTAGCTGTTTAATCTCTTTCTGTATGCATTTAATTTTAGTCCTATTTCTGCCTCAATCTTTCTTCCATCCCTTCTCCATTCTTCTAATTTCCTGGCTACACTATTCTTCTATCTATTGACAGTTTTCTGTCTGATATGTAAATTATCAGCTTTTCCCAATAAAAATTATAGATCTAGGTTCAAGTGTATCCTTAATAATATGGACTTTTCCTGATGATTTAATAACGTTTTTCAGAATTATTTCCACATGAGGCTAAGTAATAAACGATGAAATGCTTTTGTTTGTAATAATACTATTTATACCATCTGTATTTTTAAGCATGAAAGAGACAGTAAGGTTTTATGCATGTCTCATGGCCAAACTGAGGAATGGTGGCAGTATGGGAGTTACCATTACATTTAGTCAATAGAAGGAGAAAAAAACCCATAATCATACTCAGTGGTTGATCTGGCCTCATTCAACCACACTACTGAATATGGTTATGTCTATATGTGCATGTTGGAAAAATTAATAGGCAGCTATTTCTCCAGGGTTAGCACATCAGGTGCCCTGTGGCAATGAGTGTCATAGCACCTTGTGAATGGAAGATGTCACTAAGGACAGGACTGAGGAGCCCTACTTAACAGTACAGATGCAGGAAACTGCTCCTAAGACCTTTCTTCTGCCTAAGTGTAGGTACCTCTCCCCTTCTACACCCACTATACCAGACTGCAACAGTCTATGATATATCTCCTGAAAACCTGTACCTTCTGTACCATTGTCCTTGAGGTATATTTTTACTGGGAGGTGTTCTATAAAAGCTAAAATAGAGACTTTCTGTAAGGAGATATTATTACCTCAGTAACTGCAGTACTCCCAGAGTGTTTTCTATTCTCAGGACCAGTGTGGAGGTAATGTTATCCATTCGTCACAGATGTGCAAAGCCTTGGAGCGATCTACTCCATCTCAATATTTCTTAGCATCAGAACATTGCAGATGGCTACATACTGGCTGGCATTGCTGGGTTTTGGGGTGTTGGTTTTTTTTTTTGTTTGTTTGCTTGTTTGTTTGTTTTTTCCCTGTATAAAGTGTGTTTTAGTAGTGAGAGAATACAGCACATTAATATATACTTCGCTGCTTTTTCTGTGATTATAGAGAAGCTAAGATTTTATTATTGCATATTGTTTATTAACAAGGTTTTCCTCTGCTGTTAGAAATGAGTCACTCCTGACTCAGGGGGAAGAGTGCCACCTACCGTATCTCCAAACCCGTTTCTCCATTAGAGAGGAGCTTCTTAAAGAGCTCACAGAACTGACTCAGTCCAAACATGTATTACCCTCTAAAGAATACAAAATCTCAGCTCAGAGTGATATATGCATAGAATTTTTAGCAGCTAAAAATACGTAAAATGTTCATCTAAGTGCAGCAGAATAAATGAGATCATCTGACAGAAATTTTTCACCAAGAAAACCCAACTGAAGGCCCTTGCCATTTATGTCAGGAATACCAGAGGACTCACAAGATGTTACCAGATAATTGGAATGCTTTTTTGATCCCACTTTTAAAGGTGTGTTTTATTAAAACAGAATTAATGAGACCAGACATGTACATGTATGAGCAACTAATGGTGTCTTTCTGGGTGGAATGACATGTGCAGCCAATGTTAACATCAGTACAGAGTGCTATTGAAATAAAGGACTATGATGCAATGTGAAACTTACTTCAGTCATCATGGCTCATGATGTGCTAACTGTGCTAATTCCATTTGGTTCACTGGCAGTGGCAGATTCCTTATTCTGTTATGTGGAGCCATCTTTACTTAGACTCCAGTACAATGGAACTGCATTAGTTGCCTATTTGTTCTGAAGGTGCAGATTTCAGATACAAACCCTGAACGTGAATTAGCTGGCCTCTAGGAAAGCCCTCTCAAAAGCTTTCAGATAAGGAGCTTCTAAGATCCTTGCAGAATCCAGCCTTTCTGAGAATAATCAAAAGAATGAACAATACATCTTCAGAATTCCCTGGGCTATCCATTTGGATGCTGGGCATACAAAAATGCCTTCAAGGTAAGGATTGCAATTACAGAGCTAATGAGCCCCAGTGTATTTCCTGTTCAGGGAATGCTGAAAAATTTTAAGTAATAGAAGTTCAAAATCAAAGTTATTATCCCATCATTATCTACACTATAATGTTCCCTTGCCAACAATAAGCCAAGATATTTTAAAAGACTATGCCTAGAGTAATATAAACAGGACACTTTTTATGTGTATGTAAAAGTGAAATCCACAGAAAGGAATTAAATAGCAACAGAAATATACACTTGAAGCACACTCTGCCTTTCATAATAATTTAAGATTTTTATTTCAAAGGTAGTTTGTGGAACTGAGAAGTAACAATGAGACGACTCAGTGAAATTTAAGTTGAACATATTATGATATTCCTAGTGATGTACAAAACATGCAAATTAGGGATCAGATGCTTGTCTGATCTTACTGGATGAGAATTCTACTCTGTCCATCTTTTTATAGACTATCATTATCCAGTAGCCCTTCTCCCACTTCTCAGAGTTAATTGTGCTATTGGAAAATACGTACAGCACATCTGCATGTAAAGCAGCTATGCAAGGGATTTCTGGAGGTACAAGGCTATTTACTTTTTTTTTTTTTTTTTTTTTCCCAGCAAAGTATTTAGTTTGGTGATCACATAGATTTTGACAGTTACTAAGATGGGGGCAGTTCAGTTTGGCATGAGGAACACATATTAGGATTGCTGGTAATAGATGACAAAGAATTGCTTAATTTTCAGGGAACATTTAAATGAACATTTTGGCCCTCAAGCCTGACAGATGCATGCTTAAGGGAGGAAAAAAATCAATTATTAATAATAATCTCAATCATGCTCAAAGAAATAGCAACAGAAACAGGATCCAGAAAGTGCTGCATAGGGAGAAAGTAAGCTGAAAGGAAGAATGTAATGTGTCTTGATACATGCAATTGCCTCCCTACTACATTGTGGAGGTAGCAGTGTGATAAATTGTATTCATCATATGTTATTGATTGCTTCTTCTGTCCTCTGTTCACTAATTCATCTTAGCCATGACCACTTTCAACATTTCAAAACCAAAATCAGCTTTCCAGGGTCATGCAGAGAGGTAGCATTTGCAGAAAAACCAAAAACAACACCCAAAACCTCAATTTTCTTTCAGTTAAGATGTCAATAGTTGTGTGCTCAGCACTATTTTTAGCTCTCAGAAGAGTGCATAATGGACAACAGAAAGTTAGATGCCTTGGTAAGAGCAGTGGTAAAAGGAAAGAGTGTTTCCTTGAATTTGGAAGAGAGGAGATTAAGGCTGTTTCCATAGTTTAGAGAAATAAAGGTTGTTTGGCTTGTTCTTCAGACAAGGGATCCGCTGGATCTTTCTGAGTTTCTATGGCTTTTTGTCTCTTTTGATCTCAAAGTCGTCCATTATAAGTGTAAGAGGCCATAACCACCATCCTCATCCAGCCAACCTGCACTGCGAAAGCGAAGCTGCACCTCTTCTTACTTACTGTGGATTCAGGAAACCAGACATCATTTCATACAGCCCACTTCCCAGCAGCTGGGCTGACTTTGCTACTATGCATGGTTTGTCATACTGGAACCAGTGGTATGTGTTCGATGCTTGAACTTCTAAACTAATTTGTGGAACAACTGAAACACTGTTGGCAGCACCTTGTATCAGAGGAGGTACTTCCCCATTGTAACTTTCACCTTCTGCATAGGCAGGGACAAACTCTTACCACGGGTACAAATCTGTGCCTTGGCCACTCCAAAGCTTGCTCTGAGCAGTGCCTCAGGCCAGAGAAGTCTGCTGCATAGATAAACTTTTTTAGTGGAAAAGATGTTTGCCCCTCTCCACTGCTGATGAGGGCAGGAAAAATGCCTTAATTGGTCAGGTCAGGGCAAGGATTATGGAGGGAGTTAGTACCAACTCAGTGCTTCAGTTTGCTACTTGAATTAAAGAAGACTATAATTTAAGTCAGTTTTCTGAATCTAGTTTCATGTATAAACACTCTCATCTTCAAAATGTATATATTGTTTCTGTTGAACTTGGCTTGCTTTTAAATGGGATTCAACTGAATCAGTGCAATGAATGGTGAGCCCCAGGGACAGCCCCCTGGCTCTGGCTGGCAGCAGGCAAAAGCCTTGTGCTTTGGCTGCTTTTTTAGGAGGGACCATTCCTGCTCTGTGCATTCCATCTGTAAGTAGCAGTAGCAGCAACCATGATTCTCAGACCTCTAGAGTAATTGAAGGACAGTAAGGTTATTTTTCAGTCTCCTTAGTGGTCTCTTATCTTAATAGTCTTCTATTCTGGACAGTTATCCACTTGCCTACATCAAGAATCAGATTTCCTCTGTAATCTGCCCGTGATCTGAATAATCTACCTTTGGTTTGTCAAAGTATTTAAAATATGGAGCTAGTACTGAATATCTGACCAGGGTTTTCATGATTTAAGGGACTAAGCAGGTTGTTAAAGGTATGCATGTGGCTTGATGTTTTGCTGGAGTAGGGCCATAACACTCAGTAGACTTCAAATTAATAAAAAATAATAATAAATGAATTTAATCTATAACAAATGTGACTAAATACATGCTAACACTAGAAATAGACCTAGACCCAAATGCTGTCTCTGAATAACTTTCAGAGGTGTTTGAAAGGGTGGATGCAAATTAAACATGAAAGTACAGCAGTAGTTACAAACTCAAGAAGTTTGCATTTCTGTAGTCTGAAGCAGAAGGACAGGTCAACATAAACAGAATTCATAAAGCATAAACAATTTCCAAACATTATTTATGTTTGCAATCCCCACTTATATGCAGGTATTTCTTTTGGGTATATGAAATGGCAGAAAACGTATTTACATTACAAAAAAAAGTCTCTTACATCTCCTTAACACTACATATACTTTTTTAGTAAAGGAGTAATTATTGTTTCAAGTAATTTTAAACTATGAATTCTGATATTGATGAGGTTTGAACACTGAACAGCTCCAATCCAGAAAACAAGTTTTCTGTGGAACTGAACTTCATTCCCTTTGCCATATGAGGCTGCCACACCTTCATCTGAGGAAGGGACTGTATTGTTTTTTTAAATATATATATTATTGTTGCAATTTAGCAATATTTTTACTGCTAAAATTATACTTTTGAACTTTAGTTCTCAGATAGGATATGTAATTTATTGCATGCAGCAGACCGATCTCTGTGTTTCAAGAAATTAGCCGTAGCATAAGTGTCCAGTATGACTTGATTCTAAAACAAAATCAGAAATTATTGCACTTCTGCCCTCTCTTCTTACTGTCCCACTCAAATGACAATTTACAGTCAAGTCTTAATTATTCCAGTCACTTAATTCCCCATAGGAATTAAATATTACAATGGAGAAAGGAAATTTAGAAGCAAAGTTATTTGTTTGAATTAGTGCGATATCTAGACCACTTAGGTTGGCTTTCCTAAATCTTATGCCAGCTGCCATTAGGAAACAAATGAAGAGAATAGGCAAAGCACTTAGCATAACTTAAAAAGCCAAATAAAATTGTAAGTGAAAAGGAAATGATACTGCTATAAAACACATATTAAGTAAATGTACTTTGACAGCCCCAAGGGCCAACTTTCCCCCAAGCATACTCCCAGAAACCAACAACAGAAACCACAAACAAACAAAATGAATTAAAACCCAAACCCTACAACTTCCCACAGATGGCAAGTTAGCTGTTATATTGAAACGTGCTGTTTCTACAAACTGCAGGCACCACAGAATAAGAAGCCCATAAAATCACAGCAGCATAACATTTATGCAGTTTTACAATTATAAATAACCTTAGCAAGATTGTTTGTTTCATTCAGTGTTGTAGGAATGTAGTCAGTCAGTAGGAGAAAACTTACACAGATTTATACAGACAAAGGAGACAGAAGGCAATCCAGCTCTGATTGTCTAATAAAGATTTTTCAGAAAAATATGATGAGACTTCAAATGTATATGTATGCGACCTTACATAACACAATTATTATTCAGGAACAACTAAGAGAAGTACAAATTATATTTCCTGATATAGATATATTTAAAAGATGAATAAACTTTGAAAGATTAAGTAAAAGTAAGGGCACACTTATTAAAGTAGTTGTATTATATGCATTCACAAATACTGAATAGATTAACAAAAGACCATAAAAAAACCTCATTAAGTTGCAATCTTAGAGCAACAGTAGGAACTTCCACCCTATTCCATCTGCTTTTCAGCTTTCTCATCTAAGGTAAGAAAGTTACATTTGCAGACTGTTTCCAGGATGGCCTACCAAGAAATGACCCTGTGTACTAGCATGTTCTGTCCATGACATTTGTGCCAAGACCATTATCCTTGAATGTCCCTGATATAAAGAAAGCTAAGTAACAATGTATGTCTACTTGGTATACTTTTATCACATCCAGTATAGGAATTGTATCTGTTTGCCCTAAATAGCCCTATCTGTAACCCTGAATGGAATGGATTTTTTTCCCCACAAATGAAAACAGCTTGGTAGGATGAGGAGCTGGCATGACAGAAACTGAATGTTAACACCATTAATTATTATTGAAAGGTGTTACTTTGATGACAGCTTTCCATTTTCAGGGAGGACAAATCAACTCTGTGACCAGCTGTTCCAATCTGAAACATGGCCGTCATATTTACACTTACATTTGGATGCTGGAGCATGTGAACTAAAAGCCAATCTCAGTTCTACCAAAGAAGTCAGAGATAGTTCCAAAAAAGCCTTTCAGCAAAGACAAACATAAGTGGAGATTTTCAACTTGATTGAAAAATAAATAAATAAATAAATAAATAAATAAATAAAAATCTTAGTAAAAGTGTGTTGTGTTTTGTTTAGTTTTTTGTTCTCCTCATATAAAACTAACAGTAAGACAATGCCTCTCTATGTTCTACTTTCCACAACTAAAACACTTTCTGGACTCTTCATTTTAGCTCATGTTAAATTTCTTGAATAATTAGGACTGCTGTCCACAACTTCCATTGTCTGTTCTGTTTGCAGCCCTGCAGTTAAAACACTCTGATAGGCAAAACATTTGCTTTGAAAAAATATGTGCTTAGATATTCATTTAATATATTGACAGTTGGATTCTTAGACAGAAATATGTGTTCAGTTTGATGTATTCCCAACTGGGAGAGGAATATGCATAACTAATGCGAGTAAACAGAATAGGGTAAATTACATGTGTATATGTATTCTTTTAACTGTATTTTTAGTAGTAATATATAACTTTTTATTTGTGTATCTAAGCACATACATTGATAATAAATTTGAATAAATCACAAGAGGGGGAAAAGGGGTTTTCATAATAGCTTTTCACAGGAATTGTGCTCCTGATGATTCTGACCCAGATTCTCACAAGCATTTAGGTAGGTAAACTTGCACTGAATTAAACGACTTCCATTTCAGTTGAAGCTTGATGTTTTAGATGCTTTTGAAAACACCCAGATAGATCACCTCTACCTCTACTGTTTACTTGAATTGACAGTAAATGTGATATGCTTACATCTCATAGTCTTAGTCCACTTTGAAGCTGGCTCTATTTGTAGTGCCACACACAAAAAAAAAATCAAATCAATTGTGTTCTTTATATATACTTTTTTAATGATATACATTTTTATACTGGTGCCCCACTGAAACATACAGATGCTTTAATGAAAGAAAGGAATATGTTGGTTCGCAAACTTTCTGTACCCTTTCATAGCCGTTTTTTGACAGGCTAAATTATTCTCAATCAATCAGAACTGAGGAGATCTGTTTTAATTCTACTCAGATTTCAGTTATTTGTTTTGTCTGGGAGACCTTTACCGAAGTCCTGAAAATGTTGAGTACTTCAGGATTTTGCAGTGGATTGACAAATCTGGTATTCCAACATGAATATGGACAGCCAATGAGCACAAGTGGTAAGGATGCACCCACATATTTCTGCCCCTTATCACTATTAATTTTAATTGGCTAATTAAGATCAAATCTGTAGGTTTCTAAAGCAGAAAGTCACTGGAAGCTGGTGTCTAATGTCTTTTAGGCTGCTTGTAGCAGTCCACCTTAGTTTTATCTTCTCTGTTCAGAATTGCTAGATGAAATAAAATTTAAGGATGACCAAGCTCAGTGTTTTTCCATTTATAAATAGCCTCTCATGTCTTTTGAATACTAACTTTATTACAGCAGTTTCTACCTATTTCCTGCTTCTTCTTATTAATGGATGCAGATCTTATTTCTGTGAAAAAAAGATAAATGGCTCTGGCCAAGGGCATTGGACTGTGGTCCTTAGCAGATTTTGGTCTGAAAAAAATACAAAAAAAAGTAGCATAATCTTACTCAAAATCTAACAATAGTCCATAAAACAGAAAGCAGAACAGCAACATCTTATCTCCTGGAACAATTTGGCAATGTTTGTCTTAGTGATGACTTGCATTACTTCCTATTCAGACCCTTTTCACTGAAGCTCAAAGACAAATACTGTTGCCACTTACTAAAATATTAGACTGGGTGAAGTCCAGAATCAATTTTGTTTCTCAACATAAAAGTGCAAAAGAATAGATAAAGTGGTAAAGACCTTAGAGCATGTGTTAATTGTTTTAGAAGGTCTTTACTGCAATGAAATACCCAACTAAAATATTACTAGTAATGTTCTGAGTTTACCAACAGAGTAGAATTGTCTTGTTTTCTTAATATTCTTCATTATTAAAAGTTAAAAATTAGCAGCC
The DNA here is from genome assembly GCF_963210335.1 of Falco punctatus. Lineage (NCBI taxonomy): Eukaryota > Metazoa > Chordata > Aves > Falconiformes > Falconidae > Falco > Falco punctatus. The sequence continues at coordinate 79,173,535 of NC_137582.1, read as the reverse complement.
AAAAAAAAAAAAAAAAACCCAAAAAAAAACCAAAACACCAAGAATTGCAGATAGTGCAGTAACTAGACTTCTAATCTTTCAGTCCTCTTTTTTATGTAACTGATATTTCCATAACATGTGAAGTATGATAATTTTTGTTTGCTAATATGAAGGAAGCACAGCTAATCTTTATCACAATAAAGTCATATAGTTAAGAAACAGATGCAGAAGAAAGCACCAAAGTGAGCTGGAAAGAATCTGGATATGTCTAGCTTCAGCATAATACATATGACTAAATGGCAAGGCAGAGATCATGTTACTGTGCTAGCAGGCTATATCGTTTCAGCACTCTCACTGGAATCAACAAGGATTTTCAGCAGATGAGGCAGCCTGGAGATGATGGTGCTATACAACATGAACAGCAATCCTTGGTATCAGAGTGGTACCGCAAGTCTGATCGCAGACGCAGATTTGGGAAAAAGTACCTCCTGAAATGTAGTGCTGCATACACAGAGTATCAGCTTTCCAACCCACATGAAAGTATTAAGCCAAATACTGACAGACAGGTTTTTGTTGTGGTTTGTTGTTGTTGAGGGTTTTTTAAACTATTTGTCCAAATTTCCCAGAGCAATTCACATTTCTTTAAGCACTGAACTAATAGGATTTTCTGGCATGTGTTTTTGGGGTTTTTTTTGGGTTGGTTTTTTTTTTTTTTTTTTTTTTTTGGGGGGGGGGTGTGTGTTTTTTTTTTTTTTCCCCTGGAGGGATGAAACATCCTCACAGCTTCCATGTCCAGGAAATTAATATATACTTGTCCTTCATTTCTGACATTTTTCAGAAGATTTTAAGTTGCTAACAATTTTTATATGCAAGACTAAAATATGTTATTAGATGATAATGACAGAAGTAGTTACTTGCCTCACAGTAACAAGACATTTCCAAAGTGGATTAGTGAATTTGCAGTGGATCTTATTGCTACAGTGAAAGTTTATGCACTGTATTAATTGGGAGTGTTTTCCATAATGCTTGAGTAATCCATTTCCAGTCCTGGGAAACAGACCAAATTTTTCCAGGAGATAAGATGTTACTGTTCTGCTTTCTGTTTTATGGACTATTGTTAGATTTTGAGTAAGGTTATGATAGTTTCTTTTGTTTTTTCTTTTTTTCTTCTGAAAAACGTAGAAGAAGCTAAAATCTCTGCAGATATTTATTGCTGTATTTATAAGCTTCAACTTCATTGAACAGTACTAATAATTCTGATTTCTATCAGTGCTAATGTCTACTGTCTATTAGTGCAGTGGGTGCAGCCCATGATCACCCCCACACACACACCTCCCCTCCCCTGTATTTATTTGTTTGTTTCTAAAAAACACACTGGAACATCGTATAAAACCTTTACAAGCAAAGGAATTTTAAAAAATATTCCATTCCTAAAATGCATGAACTATTCATAAACAAATCATTGGGCGTGAGGGGGGAGTTGATTTTCTACTGCTAAATTTATTTAAACAATAATTTTGCATGGTAGTTAAGACAAAAGATAGTGGATCAGCTTCACTCTTCTCTTTTAGAAAAATTATAGACAGTACTCACTGTATTTGTAATTGACAAGGTGCTTTTGTGACAGTTCTTAGTCTCTGTACAAGGATATCTTCCTACAAAAACCAAAAAATACAGTAGACTATAATAACCATCTTATGATATCTCACTGTATTCTACAGTTAAGCAGCTTTGTAATGTGCGTGAGATTTTTCTGATTTTGGCACTTAATTTCCATAACAGTTAAAGCACTTACATGTTCGTAGTTGGGATAATCATGTCATTGTTGTGCCTTCTTTGCATATGACACAAATATTTAGTTTCTTAAGTTTCAAAGAATTTCTCCCATGTTAAATTTAAGCACATACAGAAATCTTAGTATGTTTGGGGCCCAAGTAAGATATCTGCTTTTCAAATGCTCTGAGGACTCTTTGGGTTAATTTAAGGAAGATGTAGGTATAATATACTTTGAGAAATATCCATGTCCCATCATTATCTCTTGTATCCCATTACTGTTCCAAACAGATTAAACTAGCATATGTGCTAGCATATGATTATTTAAATAAAATAAAATCAGACTTCAAAAGTGAAAATGGAATGGGGAGATCTGAAAAGATGTATGCTCACACAAGCCCACATACAATTCAGCATAATTTAGCAGGAATGGGACTGTTATTCATCAGCAAATGAGGTGTGCACTGAGGTGAAAGTCGTTGTTTCTGATTTAATGGTTTGTGTATTCCAAGGCTAACAGCAGCTGCAGATGGATACATGATTTTTAAGAGTAGTGAATTTAAGAGTATGAATCATTCTCAGGAAGCTGCATGCTTCAGCTGGCCTTCTGTTGGCATGCAGGTTCAAGGTCCTAGCTTTACACTCCAGGCAGCATTGTACAGCTGCCATTCCTCCATGTTGTAACAATGGGACCCTGAATACCTGGAGTTGACTCCTTTTTCTAAAGCAAGGAAGGCAGTGTTGGTGTTTTGACCAGTGTTACACTATCTGAAAATAAAATATGTTTGTTTATTACATGAGGGTGTCATACTTGCGGTGTTTGTCCAGAATTTTGGGTGTAAATCTCTAAAGGGGATTGTGAATAGCTATGGTATTAAAAAATAATTTCTTTAATTAGTCAGTATTACCTAGGTAAGTTTGAAGATTTACTATACGAAAAGTAATGTCTAAATGTGACTTACCCTCAAAACCCTAACCTCATTTAGCACTACACAAAAATCTTATTTTGTCATTTTGTAATGTTTTCAAACAAATGCATCTTAGCTACTGTGAAAGAAGCTCTGAGGTAGCCTGTTCGACTTTGCATTGTGATACAGTTAGGTTGTACATGCAGATCATCTTCTGTCTGCAGGTGTGCTGGACAAAAGCGTGCCACTCTCAGGCTCATCCTGCACTGTTGCTGACACATCCTCTTGAAGATTGCTGCTTTATGGGTTTTGCTGGATGAGCTACTCTTGTGATCACTTTCCAATCTATTTCAAATAAAAAGTGCCAGGTTAGCAAAGATCACCTTTGAGACTGTTTAAATTAGCCTGGCTTGTTTTGTCTGGAATGGAGCAATCACTTCAAAATACCTGAAAGGACAGTAATTTTTGAGAAGCGGGCAGTTATAAACAACTGAGAAAGGAACAGGGTTGATAACCATTTATCTGGTATAATCTCAACTGGAAGTTGACATGTCTCCGGCTTCAGGTTATACAGAATATATAAATAAATTGTTCTGTTACTAAGATTCTTCATTTCTTGTCTTTGAGTGTTTTAAAAACTATTAGATGCAGTTAGAAAAAACAGGTGATCTGAGTAGACTCTGAAATGTCATTAAATCAAAGGTGTGAAAGGTTTCTGGACCTTGAATACCAAATAGTGGTATGACCAAATAGTCAGGACTGGATGAATAATGATTTCACAGAGGGTATTAGAAGCAAACAAAGTGCTTGTGTGGAATTTGATAGAAGATTTGCCATCAAATAAAGCTCATTCTCAGAATGCAGAAACTTTATGGATAAGGTAAGAATTGGCAAAAGTTAATTTGAGATAGATACTGTAAACTAAAGCTAAAAGCCAAAGCTACAGTAAAAAAAAGCAAGTGGGAGCAATCCAAATAGGACTAAAACTAAACGAGTGCTTCTTAGGCTTCAGTACAAATGATGACGCTGAACACAGGGGCAAATGTACAGTGACAGATGGGAAGGATGAAACTGTAATGTGGAAAAATTGTGGAAGCAGAACTCAGATGATTAACATTTCTGATATCAGGGTAAATTTCATAATCATCACCAAAAATTTTGGAAGAAGTCTCTACATGAAATCTAGTTTACAAACATTTTAGGCCAGTTACACACACAAAAGAAGAAATTATGCATGTTGTATTTCTATTTAAGAAAGAGTTGTGATATATAATCAAAATTAGAGCAGGAGCAGAAGCGTTAAAAGAGCTGATATATTTCAATAACTTTCCCAAGGATATTAAATACAAGCATTCTTTGTGAACCAGGTAATTCCTGATTTACAAATCTTGGAGGGTTAGGGTAACAACCTACACAAGTATTACTTCTTCCATGTCCTAATTTTATGCTTTTTCCCAGACACTTACTTTTGACAACTGTCAGTGAGAAGGTCATGAGCTAGACAGGCTTTTGGTCATATTCCACATGTGTTCTTTTGTTCTGTTGGAAAGTAAGGGAAGTAAGGAACATCTTTATAAAAGCCACATTGAAACACACTAATTGCCTATTTTTCCCTGATGAGATTTCAGATATCCTAGTTACAAGACCCAATTCACCTGGATTTCATAGCTTTTTTAATATTGTAAAGTATATGGGGATGTTCAGGAAAAAAATGAAGTGGGAAAGGTCATGGATAAAATTCAGATCATCTCTTGCAGGAACATCTCATACATGGATAGAAGAGTTCATCAAGGACAGGTCTGGAAGATAATTTTATTTAATATGTCCACTGACAAGCCTGGCACTTATATAGGACTAGGTCATTGAAATTTGATGACAGTAAGGTAGGAAGCTTTATTGCTACAGAGAAGGATTGGAATAGTCTACAAGTAGTCTGACCCTGAGAACTGGAGTCACAGCTCTGGGATGAAATGTAATAATGCAGAAAGCAAGGCTGCTCACTTGAGAACTAACAAGAATTTATGTTCTGAATTGGGAGTTCATCAGATGGAAATGACAGATGCTAAAGTTTTGGATGCATCCATCAATCACTAGCAGCTGCAGAAGGCAACTGTGGTTTTTGGAGGCCCTCAATAAGGGGAAATAATTCCACTAGAAAGAGGGAAATATTAGGCATTGCCTGGAAACACTATGTTCAATTCTCCTTAACCATGCTCAAGAGAGATGAGCCCAAAATAAAGCAAGTATGCAAAACGTGTCCTGAAATAATCAGAGGAATGGAGAAACTACTTCATGAGAGGAAAAAAAAAAAACAACAAAACCAGACCACCACTGGAATTTTTGTTTATTGTCACAGAAAGTGAATTGGCAAGGATACGATCAATCTCTCTGTACAAATATTGTGTTGAAATAAATGTGAGGAGAGAGATCAATTAACAGAAGAAAAATATAAACAAAAAATGAATTCTTTAAAAAGTAAATAATCCCTTTACCACCAGGAGTGTTAAATTTTAGATCTACTTTCCAACAGAAAAAAAAACCTAGGTAGATAGAACTTAAGGTTGAACTTAGTCTCTAATTAAGAAAATTTTGGTTACCTGTGATGTCGAGAATATTGAGTCAGTTGCTCAATCAGTCTGATCCACAGTTGTGTTTCAATGTCAGCAGATATGTTGTGGCTGGAGTAGACAAACATTTGAAGGGAGATTAGAAAGGGACAATATTAGCTCTCTGGAAACCTCAAATCCTTTCATACCACCTGACTAAAGTTTTCTGTTAATAACTGCCATGTCTTGGCTTAAATGGCTTAAATTTAACTGTTCCTTCTAGTTTTCTTGAAAACATAGATAACCTTTTATTATGCCTTGGGAAGAAAATGGACAGAAAAGCAGTGAATGGCCCTTCTCTGCTGATTTACTGTGAGAGATGTCTAGACACCAAGCAGCTAACTTGCACCAGCAATGTATCTTTGTTCACGCTTCAATACTACAGTAAGTTTCAAGGGAAGATTGTGCAGCCCTGCTCCCACAAGAGTTGTGAAATGACACAGACATGGTCCTGAGAGCTCATTACGTATTTTCATAGGATAAGCAAATGCGTAAAAAACCTACAGATAGTTCATGAGCAGCAAAAATGTGCATAAACCTGTTGAATAAATTATGTCCTATATATAGGTCCTATTCATATAAGCAGAGTGCAATAAAGTACCTTTTAACTGAGGAATAAGTTATGAGGAATATCGCCTACCAGCGATTTCTATACTGAATTCTCTCTTTATCTCAAACTCTCAAGGTTATGCAATTTAAAGGGGGCAGACCCTGCTGATATCCAGCATTAATATCCACAGCATTTTAACAGAATATAAATGTTTTCTTACATGATTTAGGTCTTTAAGAAATTACTTTTAAATATTGTTTGTTCCAAGGAACTAAGAAGTTTTGTTACCTATTGATGAGGCTTTAACAGAGTAATTCAGTACAGCATTATTAATGACTAGATTTAAAATAAAGAGTATTCTGTGTTGCCTCACTTATTTGTTATTAAGTTTCACAGTAAATATGAGACAGAAAGCAAGTTTTTGACTCAAGAAAGATAGTTTATATCTACCATCAGAGCTTTACAGCAATGACTGACTGATACTGACTGAAGCTCTTTATTTATCCAAAGTACAGGTGCAAGTTTCTTTGTCCCAGTCACAAGGGCTATATATTTTTTCAAGTGGATGTTCTCTGGAACATTATTGCCTTTGAAGCTCTCCTATACCATTGCATAGGGGAACCAGCACTTTAAAGCATTACATTAACTAATCTTTTCAGGGGAAGTTTTAGGTGTGCTAAAATGTTGGATGAATGACCACTACATTTTCCATAATCATCAAGGTTCTTAGTTTTCTATTGAAAATAATAGTAAAAGAGGACCTGTGCAGGGCCTGATTCCTTTGAGCCCATTTGAATCAAGAATCCATAACTTAATTTTTAAAGCAAATGGCTATCTAAGTTCCTTTAATTATAAACAAATGACACAGTCATAGTCTAGGGGAGATGAGATGGAACATTTTTTCTTAATTCCAAATAAATTAAGGGTGTTTTTAGCAGGAAAAGGTTCCAGGCTGTGGTGGGTTGACCTTGGCTAGATGCCAAGTGCCCACTAAGCTGCTTTATCACTCCTTTCCTCAGCAGAACAGAGGGAGAGAAAATAAGATTGGAAAAAAAACCAGCAACTTGCGGGTCAAGATAAAGGCAGTTTAATGAAGCAATAGCAGAAGTTGCACACATGGAAGCAAAGCAACCCAAAAGATATTATTCTCTACTTCCCATCAGCAGGTGATGTTTGGCCACTTTCTGGGAAACAGGGTTTCAGTATGCATAACAGCTGCTCTGGAAGATGAACACCATAAATACTGAATGCCCCTCTACTTCCTCCTCCTTTCTCTTAGCTTCTATATCTGAGCAGACGTCATATGGTATGAAATATCCCATTGGTCACTTCAAGTCAGCTGTCCTGGCTGTGTCTCCTTCCAAAATCTTGCCCACCCCCAGCCTTCTGGAGAGCGTGGGGGAAGGAAGGTCGGAGAGACAGCCTTGATGCTGTGTGAGCACTGCTGAGCAGTAGCCAAAACACTGGTGTGTTATCACCACCTTTCTAGCTACCAGTACAAGCACAGCACTGTGAGGGCTGCTATGGGGCTCAGCCAGACCCAGTACACAGCCTTTGTTTCCAGTCCTATTCTTGGCGGTATTCCTGGGTTTTCATTACTGAAGCACTAATGCATAAGGCATTCAAAGACCAGGGACCGGAGCTTAGGACTCTAGTCTCTATTTTAACTAAATCATCCAGACACAAACCTACAGGCCTTCTGTACTATTTTCCTTTGGGTTCTTTGTATTTTAGCATTTAAAGGTTATAGCTGAAATCAATTGCAGGTGGAAAGTTCAGTATAATCGGTGGTGGAGCTATGCAAGAAGCCTCTGCTCCTAACTTGGAAGCCTGGGCAAAGCAGTGTCTTCAGTCACTTAAATACATTTAAAAATCTGACATATAGAAGACCAAGCTCCTTGAAAGTCATCAAAGCTGACATTCCAAAGACATTTTAGCATATTTGAGAATGTTAACTCCTAGTCTTAAAATGTCAGTAAGGTATGAGCCTCTAGGGATCTCAGCTTTGCTGCTGTTGATAAGTTTGAATGAAAGTTAGCAATACAAACAGTGAAGACTCCAGATATAGCAATGTAGATGAGCGTCTCTTTGACCTCTTGGAAGCTACTGACAAAAGACCTTATTCTTTCTCTGTTGAAATCAATACATCTTTTGGGCATTGATTGCAGTGGGAATATGATTGAGCCCAAAGGTGCTAATTAGTGCTTACTGGTATAATGATTTTGATGTGGATACCAAAGCTGCTCTTCTGTGCTTTGCAATGCTAAGGAATCTGAAAAGCAAGGAGACCGCAATAGGAATAAACCTCAAATAATACCATTCAGAATGAGACTGTCTTTGCTGTGAATAGATTATTTTAATTTCATTTTTTCTTATGATTTGTGACAACTGTATTCTGAGCTTTGTTTAATTGTACTAGTATATGTGTCCTTTCTACAGACAGCTGCAATATCTTTTCTCTTGAGAAGTGATGACAAAGAACATTATGTTGTATGAATTGGACAGTTAATGATGATAATTCACCTGGGCTTCCTGGAGTACAGTAGGAAACCCTAAGACATGTAGTATCAAGTCCCAGCTATCAACTGAAACTCCAGTTTCAACATCAGGCTATAGAAACTGTGGAACTACAGAAACATTTTTGACTTGGATTTTAGTGCTAGTGCCTCTCAGTGCCTAGCCAGATTTGTGTGTGTTGTGTTCAACTTGCAATCTCACTTCATCTGCTTCATGACAGCCTATTCTGCTCCTCAATGTCTTCTGGCCCTTTCCTTGGCCAGGATCGCACTGACACAAAAGAAAATAAAACAGGAAGGGAAGACAAAACTGAAGCTTATGTCCCCATGTAACTTTGCATAGTGATTATTACTCTGGTGACACAGGGTAGTATATAGGTATCTAATAAAACACTGAGACCCAAAAAGGTCTTCTCTTAGTCCTGTATAAGAGAGAAAGCACCATGAAACAGCATAAAGTCCATATTTCACATGGTAGCACTGTGACAGCAGGTGCAGGCTGTGGAAGAGTTTTCTCTGTAAAATTCCATTATGGATAAAGTATGAAGAGTGCAAAGGCAGACTAATGGAGAAGCAAAGTCATCAGTAATTATATGGCTAACATTTTTACCTGAGGAGTGATGAAAACACCTGTAGAAAACTTCTGAGATGAGGTGCACCAATTCTTATCAGTGTCCAAGCGTGTGGTCACACACTCACACTGAGGTCAGGTGTGGAGCACGTGGGGTAGCCCCACTGAGACATTGGCTTTCTATATGCCTACAGGGAGTTGAAATTGGTGTATCTGTTCTAGCCATTGGCACCCTGGGAAAATGGTGTATTTTTTATGTACTGTGAGCTTTCATAGTTGTATTTTTAACAGTAAGACCTCATGCTCCTCAAATGATATGCAAGACTGCATTCAAGCCTCAGTTATACCTTTGTAACCCCACTGAATTCAAGTAGTAACTCAGAGCAGAGTCTAGACCAGAGGTCCTCAAACTGGTTAACCAGGGGGCCGGCGCGCGGATGCAGTGGCAGGCAGCCATCTGCGGCTGCTTGGTTTCCCCTCCCAACCCCCGGCGTGTGTGTGTGTGTGTGTGTCTGTAAATACCGGGGGCCGGGTTGAGGACCCTGGGGGGCCGTATCCAGCCCGCGGGCCGTTGTTTGAGGACCCCTGGTCTAGACCAATATGGCTTTATCAAATGCAATCTCACTGAATGCTCTATTTCTAAATGGATTTTTTAGTTAGTAAAGTAAGAAAAATGTCCAGCAAATTTCTCAGAAAGCTACTACCTTTGAAGAGTAAAATAAACATTTATAATAGATTAAACAAACAGCACTAGCAAGAAAAGCAGTAGGTAATGTCAGAGACATGCCAAAGAAGATAAACCCCCCTCTTCGGCCTTAGTATTTTTTAAACAATCTGTGTCATTCAGTGTGTCTTAACGCGCTGCTGCATTATCTCAATGACTTTGGTACTGCATCTTTGCTACTACTACTGTTTTGCCCTCAGGCATTTGCTAATACAAAATATAACTGAACTGAATATAGTAGAGCTGAACCACAATTAGCAAGTCTCCACCCATTGTAAAAAATACTGGGAGCTGTGATGTTAGCCAGGAGTCCAGGTTTTTTCCTTTACATTACAGTGATAAGAACTCTTCCTAGACACCTTAGTTGACATAACATTGAAAAATATATGCTTTTTTTGCTGTCTACACTAGGAATTACATTATTTTTAGTATATTTATATTATTTAAAAGTATTTACCTCAACAGTAAGAATAGGACATGATTTAATACCAGTTATTTCCTCCTTCTATTATTTCAGCAACCAGTGTTAAAGTCCATGATGGAGCAGGTTCTAGGCAAGCAAATGCTATCAGGAAGACTCTCCTTTGCTGCTTAACTTTTTGTTCAGAATCATTTAGCTTCCTCAAATGCTGCTTTTGTTTTCTTGGTGCCTTGTTCTCCCACTGAAGACCAAAGGATTAAGAAATGTATCCCTTAAAAGTATTACTGGAAGCTGTGTGTTTAAATATTCCTAGGAATCAAAGCAAAGAAAAAACTATCTAGCTAAAGCTAATCTATGTTGCTAGAATACCAACACTCCAAATATTATTTAAGTTTTGCTGGTCAGGAACAATGTGCAACTTAACAAGTAAAACATTCAGTTTACTACTGGAGGAGCCTAGGTTGCAGAGTTCCTGTTGATGTCAGTGGAATGCAGGGCCCAGCCTTGTGGAAAATGTTTAAAGCCTTCAAAAGGAGTCCCTATATTAAGGGACCAGTCCCTCTGATAAGGAAAGACTCAAGGCTACATTTGTTTGGTATGAGCTAGATCCAGGCTTTTTTCCAGTATTTGAATATTCTCATGAACACAGCATACAAATAATATTAGCAATAATCTGAGTACTTTCCTAGTGTGACAAGAAAAAGTATAAAAAGCCAGATAGATAATAGATAGAGTTTCATAAATGATATTGCAAACGCAGTAAAAAAAGGAAGCCCTATGAGTCCTGAAAAACAGCACAGGCCAGTTCAATAGCAAATTCTAAGGGTATTGTCATAACAGGGTACTGATGGTCTGGAGCCTCTCACCTAGTTATAAACACAGTGCCTATAAGATGCTGTGAGTCGAAAAGTTTTCTTGTTCCCTCATGTTGGGCAACCACATGTGAAAATAACGTGAGCTCAGCCCAAATTGCTTGACCTGGCTACATGCTTGCAGAATTCTGCAAGAATGATAAACCTTCTTTGCCCCCTTCTTCTCCTGAACTGTGGTGCCTGCAGCAGGGTGCAGAGCAGGGCATGCATACTCTCCAGGCACTAAAAACCTACCGTAGACTAGAATATTCACCTCATGACTATTTTTCACAAGAAGAGTCCTAATTAATTCAGCTGATCTACCTGTGTGAATAACTGTTTGCAAGTTTTCAGTGAAGGCTAAACACTTTAGACTTTAATTCACCACATGTCTGATCAATAACCACGAGCACACCTAGATCATCTAGCTAATTAAACAAGTTACTTTTGCTAGCGTAAACAGGCTGTATGGAAAAAAATGCAATATGTTAGGGTTGCAATACTGCATTTTGTCAAGAATTTTTGTTTTCTTTCAGTCTGCTAATTTTTTTTTTTTTCTGAGAGCCCTATATGGACTTCCTTTCTTTTTCCTTTTTCCTTCCTTCCTTCCTTCCTTTTTTATTTAATTTTATTTTATTTTGGTTTATTTTATTTTATTTTATTTTATTTTATTTTATTTTATTTTATTATTTCTTTTTTCCTTTATTTTTTTCTTTCTTTCTTCTTTTGGAATTCACAGCTGGTAGGTGTAGAAACTTCTTAAAAAGAAGTAATACCAGGATGTCTGAGTGTTTTCTTCAGAAAGTCAACTGTTCTGATGGCTTTCATTGAGTGGCCTTTTAGACATACACTTCTATATTTTTATTTTCTGTGTTAAGTTGTGCTTTTAGTAAGTACTGAGCTCACTTAAGGTAAATGGATCTTCTAAGTTTTAAAGGCATGCTTCAGCAGCAAATTAGACAGTGGCTGTGTATTTGGTTCTGTTAATTGTATTCTGTCAGTAAAGCAGAGAGAAAAAATATCTGCTGAATTACTGTCAATCTATAAATTAATTTAATCTTAACCTGATATAACATATGTATCACCATGCCTGAGGGTAGCAGAACAACCATTTCACACTTCTCTGTTCTTCTTTTTAGTATTCTCAATTGCATTTATTTTTAAGAAAATTACTTGACCAATCTATGGTCAGCGCGAGGATACATGGCTTCTTTCTTAATAATAAAGTAATCACAGATTTGTTTAAATAATTTTTACATTGTTTTAATGGCAAATCTAGGTTTTCTGATTAATTTCATTGTCTGCTAATTATATTTAATAAAGGAGAGTTGGTTTTGTTTTTGTTTTTTTCATAAAGAAGCTTGTTTTATTGAGATCAATAAAAGTAACCTTAAATGATATGTTTGTCTACAAAGTGGAAAATGTAACTTCTAAATACAATTGTGACATTGAAAAGCTGGTGCTTCAAAAAATTGGTAAAAATTAGAATTTGTATTAAGATAGACATTTAAGTTGGATCTAATATATCACTTCTAAAACTACCATTTTCTCTCCCTTGATTAAAAGGGAAGAGTTCAGGTTACTTGAATCAGGTTCAAGAACATAAATTTAAGATGTCAAAGTTGTGCTGGATGAAACTTACTTAAATTTTTGATACATTTATTTCCTAGACTGTGTTGTTAAAACCCTTCTGTGTCTTTGTCTTGGCTTCTGTAACAATACTGTTTTGAATTTTGAGGCTTGCTTAGGGGCTGAGTTTCCTTCGTTTCTAAGTAAAAATGCCGGTTGTTTGAGACGGCTTTACTCTGTGGAGCATAGATGGAAAGAAACCATTTGGTTCCTTAGTTCCACCTGCTGCTACTGCTGGCAGCCTGGGCATATAGTCCATTTCCCAAACTGATCAAGCTTTAAACTCGTTCATTTTTCCCCAAAACTAGTCCTATTGGGATGCTACTCTAACATGTTGTTTTTCTGGTGGCTGAAACCTCCTAATTTCCATCACAAATGCTTTCATGGCCAGTTTATTCCCATTGGTCATTTTGCCAACATTATCTTTTGCACAAGTAGATGGTTTGTCTTAACACGGTTCTTCCCCTTGCTTTTATTCCATAGCACAAGACCTTGTATTTTTCCTTCTGGAAATCCAAACTGTTTTTCTAACATCATTGCTTCTCATAATTCTTGTCTTTCTCTATGCTGTTTCAGTCTCTTTTATCCAGCTCTTCAACAGATTTGACTCTCCTTTTCACAGAAGCTAACTAAATTCAGAAATGTATCCACTTTGTTACACTTCTTTATTATCAGAAATATCCTAACCCTAATTCATCTTCAGGAAGGACAGTGCAGTAGATGACCACCTGGAGCCTTTGCTGGACATTTAGGAAATTCTGTAGTGGAGGTGCTCCATCATAGTTCCCCAAGCACAGTCTTTTCGGAATTATTCATTTAAAGAACACTAAATTACCCCAGTTGGGGGTCACTTGTGATAAATAGGAGAAATCTACATTGCAAAAACAAATTCAGAGGTGTTTTGATGTGGATTTTCAGGAAAGGCACAAAGTTTTTGAAGATTTGTCTATGTCATCCATCAAAGGGACCACACAGTTCCCACATATCTGTTCAATGTCACCATTAGTGTTTTCATTAGCAAGATACTGGGGAAATATTTTGTCTTTGGATTGGCCCTTCACATCCTCAAAACAATTACAGGATTTAAGGCAGGGTCTGCACACGGTATATGCTGGATCAATGCTTTCTATTGATACCATATGTCAATAACAACTGACCCTTGATTCCTATGCTGTTTCATAGTCTTGTGATGTATTGAAGGACCCAGTCTTATATATGTGATTTGCTAAACTGAACACCAGTAAGTCAGGACCACCCTGACAGCTCTATGCTTAATGAATGTTTTACATTCTTTTGCAGAGTTCATAAAGAAGAAGAAATAAAAGGGGTCAAGCTTGCCAGTTTTGGCTCTGTAATTGGTAATAAGGTAAAGACCATCAATTGAAATACAATATTGTATGATCATATGGTCATCTCAGATTTTGTTTTATTTGTGGCCATTCTGTTGTCAGAAGAACACTATTTTCTGCCAAACTGGCACAAAATTTCATGGCCATATGGAAGGTGATGTAATTTCACCTTTTCCAAATGTTTTGCAGAAATTTAAGATCTATTTAGCTTGGGATTTGGGGGATTGCTTGTTTGTTTGTTTGTTTGTGAGGGGTGTTTTTGGCTTCAGCCTCAGTATTTGAACAGTATGGGCAGAAACTGAAATCAGGATGGTAGCATATATTCCATTGAGAAAAGCTGGCAAACACTTTTACCATCTCTGTTCATTTATAAGGATTCTGAAAGGCTGATTGGGAAAACTGTGTGTGTTAATAAGACTGTTAGCTATTGTTATTTTTTTCAGATGAAGACTTGTTCTAGCTCAGAAGTTGTTGTTTCATATTTTGAGCATGGAAGCAAAAGACAGAGTTAGCACATTGGATCAAAATAATGTGTGTACCATGTCTTACATTAAAATTTCAGCTCTATTTTACATATATACATATATATGTATAGTGTTATGGTAAATCAGAAGACAACCTTAAAAGTTTCTAAACAGGCTTTTTATGGCAAATAAAGCAATGTCCATTTTTAACTTATTTTGGCAAAGCCTAAGCAGGTCTTTTGTCTTCTTAAAAACCATTTAGGTTCTAATAGACCATAATCCACTAAAACTAATTGCTGTTCACATCTATATTGAAACTGGTCATGTGCTGACAAATGACTCGTGAGTTTGCTTTTGTGTCTCTAACATTGCAAAAGCACCTTGTTGCAGTTTAGATTTTTCAAATAATGTGGAAGTCACTAAAAAATGCCTTTTTTCCCCAAAAAATTAATTATTTTTCTGTTCCGACTCAGGAAAACAAAAGGTACAGAGCCAAGGTTGTTTGTAAAGATGCAAAGAGACAGTCCCAGATAAATACTAGGTAATAGTATAACTGATATTTCAGAACAGAGGATAGAGATTTCACCCTCTCTTCTCTCCTTTTAATTTTGTTCTACAGATGGCAAAATCACCCAAGAAATGTCACTGCACAAACAGAAAAGAAAAGGCCAAAACTGTGAGTATTTTTTAAAATGTTTTGTTCAGTATTTGCCAACAAGAGCATAAGTTAGGGTGAATGGTTCAAACCATCTGTGATTAAAGATCAACCATACAATTGGAATAAGAGAAAATAAAAGGAAAAAAATGTTTTTAACTTATCCTGAAGTAGTCTGGAATGGCACAGCTATTGAATTAAATTCAGTAAGTGAGGCTGGCTACAGTTTGGAAGTTGGAACAGAGTGAAAGAAGTGACCTGAAAAGTAAGTGGCATAATTCTTGCTTAGCCTATCTGCATAAAGGGAAAATTCTTCTCGTTTAAGATGGCCTAGCTCATAAAACTGAATGCACAAAGCAGTCACAGGAATAAGAACAGAATTACAGCTCAGAGCAGTAAACAACTGAATGACTGAAAGATGCTCAGACTCTGAGAAATCTTTGCTAGCTGCTGTGTGGGATTAGAGAATTTTAATTACATCTGTATTGGACAATGCTCTTGAAACTAATCGTTATTCAAGAGTGTCGGCAAAGTCCAATCAGATTTGGAAGGGGTAAAGCTTCCAACATGAAAATTCTTGCCTGTTTGTTAATTTGATGGCCAGTGATGTGAACAATATGGTGTGTGCCAAATGAGGATTGACAGAAGTGCATCAGCATTAGAAAATATTTAGTGTTGAAAAAAACAGTGGTAGAAGGAACAAAAAGTTCGTTTTTAAGGGAAATGTCATTCTCACTCTCCCATGATTATTCTGTTTAAAATATTTCGCCTCCTGTTATTGTTTGGGTGGATAAACTTTTTAGGAAGGCATAAGATGTAGAGTTATCTGTGTACTTGAAGAGGTGGAGGGAGGAAGAGATGTGTATCAGGACAGAAATCAACTGTCTGATGTTAGAAAGCAACATGCAGAAATAACAAGTGTTAAACACAGACCTATTATTGACAGCATTTCATAATGGATTTGTTATTAATTTTAGTCACCAAAACAGTGGACTCTATTAATTCACCAAGTGCAAGAGTTTAAAATGTATCATCTGTCTTGTTAAATCAAGTCACTACTTGGGAAACCATAGTAGGTATCTGATAAATGCTGGGAATAATAGCCAAATACCTCAAAGGAAAATGCATATTGATATTATTGGTGCTCATTTGGGTTAAAAAAAATGGAAATAGCTAAAAACTAAGCTGAGAAAGTCTGCATGAATGTCAAAGAGATGAAAGATTTCATTTTGACCATTTGGTCTAGATCAAATGGGCCTACTGAGCTCATTACAAGATAAAGAATGAGCTCCTTTTATCACATACTGAAATTCTGCCCTTAAAGTAACCTTTGAAAGCAGTATTCTCCTTTGCCCATAGGGGAAAAAAATATTGAAAGGATATGCTATGCTTAGTATGGCCAGACATCTTTACCACCACATGATAAATTTTTAAGATCTCTCTGAGAGTCATGTATTTTTGAATTTTAATTGATATTGATTGATGTCAAAGTACATCAGTGCCTGGTAACGTAAATGTTTCAGAGTCTGTAAAAGAGTTATTCTTGTGAAGGGTCTGAGAACCATCTACAGCTGATGTGATAACAGGGAAAAATGTGGGCAAGACAGAGCCATATAATCTTGGAGATACTGAAAAGGTTTAGTCATTAACATGTATTATAAACATGCATTAAAACACCAAAATAGAGTCATGGTCTCGAAGCAGAACAGCCAGTTAACTATTTTTCCTGTTTGTTTTACGTTAGAATTTGCCTTTGCTTTCGTATAGGTGCTGTTCTTCCTGCCCAGCACACAAGATGTTTAGTGATGTATTTTTCATATTTTTGTTCAGAACATTCTCTTTTCTACATTTGAACCAGAGCTGTTACATCACTACTATTAGCCATCTATTAGCCATCATATATCACAACTATTAGCAATTTGTAATGGGAATTTACAAATTATGCATTGCCCTCATTCCTCTGCTTGTCATAATTCTGGTCTTAAACCCATAAGGGTCATTTTACCTTTTTAAACTATGGAATAGGAATATCCAGAAATAACATGGACTAACTATTATCTAGTAACAATAAATATATGCGTCTTCATTTGATCTTGTATTAAAATTATGTCCCTGAAGTTGCACACATGCCTAAATTCAATGTGTACAAAAATGTTTGTTGTTCTGACATCTAAAGCAGGAAAACTTCTGATAGGAAAATTAGCCACCTGTTAATGAATTCGTATAATGAAAGCCTCTGTACAAGAAGATAATTTATTCCTACAGTAAAGAGAGTTGTGCTGTTCCTAAAACTATGTGGAATATAGTTAAATAATTTGAATGGTCTGCTAAGTAATTTAGAATGTGATCCATAATGTTAAAATTTTTTTGAAGTTACTCCTAGCAAACATTAGGTGCAATTAAAAGTCAAGGCATATCCATCTTCCCTGACTGATTAAAGCCATTAGAACAGGAAAAAGAGCTTAGTGCAGTGTGCTAAGCTGACCCTGGCTGGATGCCAGGTGCCCACCAAAGCCCTTCTATCACTCCCTTTCTCAGTAGAACAGGGGAGAGAAAATACAACAAAAATCTCATGGGTCCAAATAAAGACAAGGAGAGATTACTCACCAATTACCATCATGGGCAAAACAAACTTGACTTGGGGAAATCAGTTTAATCTGTTGCCAATCCAGAGTAAGATAATGAGAAATAAATCCTAAAACATCTTCCCTTCTTCCTGAACTCAATTTCACTCCTGATTTCTCTACCTCCTTCCCCGCCAGTGGCACAGAGGGACGAGGAATGAGAGTTGTTGTCAGTTCATCACATACTGTCTCTGCCACTTCATCCCCCTCAGGGGGAGGCTCCTCACGCTCTGCCCTGCTCCTACAGGAGGCAGTCCTCCATAAACTTCTCCAACATGAGTCCTTCCCATGGGCTGCAGTTCTTCATGAACTGCTCCAGCGTGGGTCCCTCCCACGGGTGCTGTCCTTCAGGCACACACTGCTCCAATGTGAGTCCCCCATGGGGTCACAAGCCCTGCCAGCAAACCTGCTCCAGTGCAGGCTCCTTTTTCCACAGGGTCCACAGATTCTCCAGCATGGTCTTCACACAAAGTCATAGCCTCCTTTGGGTGCACTCACCTGCTCTGGTTGTGGGGTCCTCCGTGGGCTGCAGGTGGATATCTGCTCCACTATGGGCCTCCGTGGGCTGCAGGGGCACAGCCTGCCTCACCATAGGCTACATCACAGGCTGAGGGGGAATCTCTGCTCCAATGCCTGGAGCATCTCCTGCCTTCCTGCACTGACCTGGGTGTCTGCAGAGTTGTTGCTCTCACAGTCTCACTCCTTTCACTGTTGTGCAGCTCTTTTTTACCCTTCTTAAATACATTATCCCAGAGGTGCTACCACTGCTGCTGATGGGCTCGGCCTTGGCCAGTGGCAGATCTATCTTGGAGCCAGCTGGCATTGGCTCTGACACAGGGGAAACTTCTAGCAGCTTCTCACAGAAGCCACCTCTGTAGCCTCTCACTGGCAAAACCTTGACATGCAAACCCAATACAATGCAAATATTGCAGAAGGTACTGTTGTACCTACAATTATTCTGACATTAAATGGAAGAAAAGAGATGGTGTCACAGCAGAGTTTTTAATGTGAAAAATAGTAACATTTTTCTAACTGGAAAATATCTGTTCTTTCCAAACTTCTCCAGTTTGCGATGAAGCTTCTCAATTCTGTTTGTGAAAGTTAAGAAAAGTGCAGAGGAAGTAATTAATGTGGAAAATTATTTTGGCTTCAGCAGCCAGAGGTATTTCTGCATCTAGTGAAGGATATAGGCATGCTGTAAGGTTTTACAGAAAAGGCCACATCATATAAGCCTTTAAAAACATCACTAGATACCCATCTTCTGATGAATATTTTTTTCTGTAAATTTGGACCTATTTCCTTATCCTGAAATAAAGATTGAGTATTAAATCTAAAACCTCCTTATTAAAAAATAAACCCAAAACCCAAACAACCAAACAACAACAACAAAAAAAAAAACCAAACCAAAAAAAAGTGGAAACTCAGTGATGCTTCTTGTAAATATTTTAACTCCAGATGAATAAGAAGTACTTTAAAAAAAAAAATACTTCTTAATCTCTGCATTATATTTAATGTCCAGAAGGCATTTTCAGACTTCACCACACAATTTTTGGTAAAACATGATCAAGTCTTCCAGCATGTCTCCTTAGACTATATGGCTTCATCTAAACTAGGGATGAGCATAGCAACAGACTAGGGGCAGGTGGCAAAAGGGTGTTCTGTCCATACAAGATATCCTGTTTCAATCACAAAAGCATTGACTGCACAGAGTGCCATGCCCATACAACACGGTCCGTGTGGTGTTAACTTAAGCTTTCATGCTTGGCAGAGTTTTCTAGTGCAGATGCATAATGTTGTGGTTTACAGCATCTGCTTTCTCTCAGCCTTGGTTTCAGTTATGCAGTTCAGGCAGAGGGGGTATAAGGTTTTCAAAAGCTGTAATCTTCCACTAGATACTGCTACTGAGAGTACTATGACAACCCTCCAATACAAGATTTAGCTATGTTTTAGTATTCTTAAATTGCTACTTCTTTTTGACAGTAAAGTTTTAAATCAGTGTGTTTCTTACAGTGATGCACTGTGCTGCAAGCATACAAACTAAGAGACTCACCTTATGAGGTACAGTTTCTTTTACCAGGTGTCAAACAACTCCAGCTTATGCTTTAAGTAGTTATCTCTGTATCTGTCAGGCCAAAGAAATACAATAGGTGGGTGTTGTTTGTCTGTGGTTTGGTGTTTTGTTTTTTTTTTTTTCATGAAGTGCTAAGCACATGTATCTTCCCTTTTCAATTTCATTCAAATTTTGCAGGCTTTTCACCTCTTAAAACATTCAAATGAATTTGAATGTCTTTGGCCATCAGAAGTAGCAGCACACAGAAGGTGGATAAGTGCAGATCCCAATGCTTCTAACATGGATGATGTGAAACCCAAAAGGAGTTCTTCTAGCCATAATGGGGCAGCAATGGCAGGTGGGTCTTCAAAATGTCCAAAAGGCCCACTGGAGCATCCTTCAGCGGTGCCCCTTAGCAATCAGGTAGAACTAATATTGCAAATGGCTACTCTGTATATAATAATATACATTAATGTTCTAAATTAATACATCAAAAAATAATACTACAGTTACATTTTAAAGCAAAAAATCTATCCTTGTTCCTTTGGCGTTAAACTCACCTTTCCAAAGTTCTGCTGGGTCCTAAGTGTGAGTGCTTTGTTGTAACTCCAGCAGAATTTGGGGAGGGTAGGTCAGAATTCTGAAGTCTCCACTGGGAGGAAAGGGACATTAGGATTGGGGTTTCTTTTCTCCTCTTTGCCAAGAGTCATGTGATGGTGATGGTCTTGTAGATGGCATCTTCTTCCTCAGTCTGGGGTCTGCTTTAGTTGATTTTTATACATTTTGTTAACTTGGTCTGCCTAGATACTTTTTCTCTTCACTGGTTTGCGGTTACCCAGTTTATTTATTATCTTTGTTATCTCTAAAAACATGTTTTTACCTGAACAATTCCAAATTCTACTTCTGTAGTGGTCTCTGATCATTGTGATTTGTGTCTCCAGTAAAGGACCTTTAGTATCACTGTGTGTCTGTACTCCTCCATATCGCATTCTATTCTAGAGTCATGCAATGTACACCAAGTAAACACTTGTTACTACTATAAATTAAAGATAAACTAAAATAAATTTGGACAATAGTTATCAGATCACTAGAGAAATTGCTATCATGGCTGAACAAAAGAAACCTAGAAATGTTCAGAGACCCTGCACTTCTTAGACCAACAAAAAACTTGTGGCCTTTAAGAAATAATACCAAAATTATTTTGTACTGGGTGATAGTTTACCTGGTTCAGCTGTTTCTGGACCTTGTGTTCTCTAAGGATTTATGCCAGAGTTTCAACCTTCCTTTTTATGTGGGGAACTGATTGTAAAGCAAAGCAGTTTTAGCAGGATATCTGAGTGGTACCACATACTGTAGTTTTAGGACACTTGTTTATTCAGAAGTCGTGGGATCAATGGTAAGCAAACCATCATATGTATTATTTGCATTTGAAAAAACTGAGATAATTCCAGCATAGCACTGTCACCTTCTATAACCCAAAACTGTAATCCATACCCACAAATGTACACGTGTGATTCTGTTGATATGTCTAGAACCTGTTGGTGCAGTCACTGACTTTATAGTTAGAAGCTGTCCTCATGGTAAATATATGGGAATTAAAAGTCCATGTTATTCTCAGGCATGTGGTAGGGTACAGTGCCTTTTGGCTTGGATCGAACCAGTATTGCTGGGTGGAGTATAAGCATCTTCTCAGCCTTTTCCAGTCATTTACTTGGTATCTTCCTTTTCAGCAGTGCAGCCCTAATGAGTCCTACAGTTAAAAAACCTACAGATTTCCAAGCATTTTATACAGAACATAGGCGCTGCAGCTGATGATGTGAATTCCAGAAAGAAGCAAGACATTGTGAAGCTAAACCTAAGTTTCCTATGGGAATCTAGCTCCATAGAAACAGTTTGCTGGAAAAGACCTATAAAATGTAATAAGGATTAAACAAATCTTATTTGTAAAACAAAGCTAGAAGGTAGATGTGGCATCATACAAACTTTCAGAAGCTATTCTGAAGACGTAATTTTATAGTACTCCACTCTAGAAACCCACAGGAGGTCACCTAAGATCAACCTATCTAAAAAGTGCTATTGGCTGGCTTAGAAATTATTCATATATAAGTTATCGCTCACAGAAGAAATCCACAGGATTTACTCCAAACTATTACAGCATGTGATAATCAAAACTCTGGGTCTGAAAGAACACAGCATCCCCAGTAATGTTTAAATTTAATTTGATTTAATCACACTGTAAAGAAAATACAAGTATTTTGAAAAAAGGGAAATATTTAGTGAAATAGCAGTGCTCTTCATTTTTTAAGCTTCCTTTCACACACTCTGTTGGTGTGAAGTAAGATAATGACTAGTAAAAGTTACCAAGTTTAATATATTACAGTGCAAATGACAGCACCATTAATAGTTTTATTAATTCATTTCTGTGTCTCTTTAAGTATAATGGACCCATTAATGCTGAAATGTAATAACAGTTATAATGGTGCAATCACAGAAATGATTTTCTGTGATGCTTCTATCTGTAAATACAGGAAGTGTGAGAACAGTTTCCACTCCTTGCCCTTTCTTGACCATAGGTGTTGGGCAAGATTAAGTTTTCAGTGCTGAGCTGCAGGAAGTTGAACAGAACAGTCTTTGGTAGAACAGCCCCCAGCCCATACCTCACACCCGAGAAGCAGCAGTGGGTCTGCCTACCCTTTGTGTGCCTGAGTGGAATAATTGAACCCCACAGGTTTAAGAGAAACAAGCAAAGACCACAGCCAAAAAATAACTGGAGAAGTGTGGAAAAAAGAAGGGAGGATGTTGCAAAGAAGAGTGGGAAACCATGTACAAATTAAGAAGAGTACATAGAGATTAAAAAGTAAAGGAGGAGGGAATTAAAGGAGATAAATGGGAAGAATATGAGAGGGGCAGCATAATGCTAAGATATTAGACTACATAAGCAGTAAATCCACTGACATTTTGAATAAGACCAGTTCAGTTATTCTATATTTTTTCTAAAATGTCAAGGTGCATCCTAGTTTATAAAGTCAATTTGCAAAAAAATATTTAATGACTGCAAGTACTACTGTCTTTATTATAAAAATACCTGCTGCGCTACATTTTTTTTTTTTTTTTCTCATTTCAAAAAGGAAACTGCTTAGTTCCTTACTGAAGTTTAGGGGCAAGATTTAACCTCAGGAAGAAAAAAAATTTATGGAAATCCCACCTGTGCTAAGGGAGAGTTACACTTTTTTTCTGAAAGCTTTCCTTAGTTTACCCCTGCTTTCTCTGTTATATACGTAGAGTTTGAGCCTCTATTGCACCTGAATTTAATATTGTGCATACTGACCTTTTAGAAGGGAGACAGCTTCTGAGTCAATGGACTGTGTAATGCCAAAGCTCAGGTATGGTCTCTGTTGCCAGTCTTTCCACAGGCTTTAAAATCAAGGGCCGCTACCTTTTGCTGTACTGCAGTTTCAAACAAGGTTTGATTCTGGAAATAAACAAGATATTCATTAATGACTGTACCAGCAATATTATTGACAGAAAATAGTAAATAAAAACAAAAATTCTGCTTATGTCTTTTACGAAATAGGTTAACCATATAAGACAGCATAAGACAGGCAAATAGATTGTACTGTTCTCAGAGTAACTCCCTTCTTTTCAATGCAGTAAGACCAAGTTTGCATTTGTCCTGCTGGATTAAAAAACTGAATCGTGAAAATAAGTCCTTTGCTTCAAAACTGGAGATTTTTATTATGATTCTTACTTAGAATAGGAGACAATTGTACAGTAGATTCTCTGACATTCTGGTTTAAGAAGTCTGATATTAGCTCTAGATAAAATGTATAGACATAAAAGGACTATGAATGGTGTTTGTAAAATATCTTCTGTGCTTTAGAATTTAATACATTTTCTTACTCTGTGCAATATATAAATTTACCGGCTTAAATATATTTGTCCATGTGTTCCTTTAAAATGTTCTGGCATAAATCTTACTGTATCGTCTTCACTGATATCCAGGTAATATCATTGTCATTTCCATTTAAGTTGGAGACACTTCACATCAACTGCTTACGTATTAAAAAAATAGGGTTTAAACTTCTCTCTGAACGCTGCATGAGATCTTGGATATTACAGCAATTGTAGCTGAGACAGGTCAGTAGATCTAGACTGTGACTGTATTCACTGTGTAGGCCTGGAAACTGAAAAAAATCAGTGAAGGAACCTTCAAAGTAAAGGTATTTTCTTCACCTGAGCATATTTGATTGATACTTACTGTGAGACTGAGACTGAATTATGTTCATTTTTCTGTGGAACTAGTTCTGCTGGAATAATGGTGGAAGAGCAATTTTAAAGATGAAAAGGGAGAAGTTAGCATCTGGGCTATGCAAAAATAAAGATCATACGTTAAATAAATAAAGTATATCTCATGGGACCGTTGATCATGCTGGCCTGATTAAATAAACATGACACCTTGTTCTGCCTTGTGAAAGTTTCCTGTTCTTCCTGTGAAAGAGCAGTACCCCTGTAACATACTGCTGAGGAATGCAAGGCAGATATCAGGAGGGATCAATGAAGGAAAGAATATTCAAATAGTGAAATATCTACCTTGGATTATATCCTAATTGGATATTACATTAGCCTAAATTTATTTCACTTCATATTACCTTATTTGAGTCATTAGAGGCTAATGAAAGCTAATGTCAATTAGTTAAATCCTTGTTATGTTCCATCTAACAGTCATCTGTGAACCACACTGTGTAAGAAATAGACATTGATGCGTTTCCTAATTAATAAAATAATACTTTGGGAGGAGGGAGGGGAGATGCCTTTTGAGATTTCCTGTAATTCTTCATAATTCAAAAAGTTTGGTTGTTTTCTTATGGATTTGTAATTGAGAATCAGTTATCTCACAAATATGTTCAGTATAGTACATTCAAGTTTCTCTTTTTTTAAATAAGTGACATTTTATTCAACAAGGTAAATAGTGGCAAAGAGCTTCTGCAATATATCCTCTTGTGAACTGTCAAAAGAGATTCCACCTACCAATTACTCATGACAACCTCCTGCTCTTCTTGAATCTAGAGATTCAGGTCCTGCACCTGCCCTTTCCAGACCATTTCTAAATTTTTCCTTTCTGAGTTTGAGCTTGGGTAAACTACATTTGACATGCATACCTGGATTTCCTGCCTATGAAATCTCATAAGTAATAGTACCTATCTCTAAAAAAGGGCCTCTGAAGAGACAAAAGAGGTGATAAAAAATGTAACACTTCAAAAATATTTAATATTACAAAAAGCATCCCTGTTCCAAGATCCTCTCATGGTCAGTCAGTATGTGCTGGAGATCCAGTACCCCTTTTAAGGCAAATATTGCCTCCAGATGCTTTCAGTTGACCTTCTTGTCCTCCTCGTGATGAATGCATATTGGGTTTTCCCTTTTCAACAAAAGATCAGGTCCATCCCTTTATATGTCAAGAGCAAAGGATTGCTCACTCTATATCCATCTGTCTTAATGCAGTAAGATATCTAACTGCAAATAGATGTGCTTAAAGACAATACATCTGATTAACTCATAATTTAAATGCTTTTCAGGGATGCAACCAGAGTATGAATATGGACCAAACCATGACGATGGCTGCCTGGCATCTGTGGGGCAGGAGAAAGGCAAACTGTAAACAACAAAGGCATGTAGCAGGGCGCCTGCCTCAGCTACCTGCTGAGAAATCTTTGAAGGCATTATGCCACTGCTGAAATACTTTTAATGGTGGGTATTTTTAACTTTTGTTGTTGAGAACTCATCTTTCCCACTGAGTTTATTTCTTTTGTGACATTGAGCCTCTTTAAAACTGTAAATAATGAAAGCACAATTTTCTTTGTGCTCTGGAAGTTCTCTCCACAAAATATTAGAATAGAAGTTCAGGAGCATAAATAAGTTTTTCCATAAATGAAAGCAGAAATATCTTTCTATTGAGTATTTTGTTTACATTTCTGACAACAGGGAGTAAATTTTCAGTGCACAGTTTGAGATTTTACAGAAGATTCAACTCTCATTAACTTCAAAAAGAGTTTTATAACTTGTCATTGATGTACCATATGAAAGTTAACTTTTGGGTGTGATCCCTAAGTATCTACTCTTTTATAATTTTAACAAAATATACAGTATCTCTGTCATTATTGGCAATTCAGTAACATTTATTAAAAAAGGTTATCACCACCACTGTGGAGTACAACTGTGGATAAGAAAGTGAGTGCATACTTTGTTGAAAAATGCCAGGACACTACTAATAAATGTGCAGTACCCCATAGTTATTGACATTTCCATATGGAAAAGTATTTTTGCTTTAATATAGCAAAATGAAAAATAGTCATGGTTCATCACCTCTTATTTAAAGCCATTCTCCTTGTTGTATATAGATTTGGCAATGCCAGCACATAGAAATAGAGATAATTTAAAATTTGCAAGCAAGAAGTTTTGTTGTGGGAGCACTGCTCTTGAACACTAGAAATGTGGGTTCTGTCTCCTTTTCTTATGGTGTACTGCAATGTAATATTGGGAAGGTCACCCTCAACTACATTTGAAAGGGTTTTTGATGGGAATTATGTGATTCACTGTCCTTCCTCCTTATCCTCACCCCTCCACATTTCCCATGTCTGCTTTTGTAAACTGTGGCACTGACCTCCCTGTAAGGGATTTTAAGATCATTTAGTATGAAGCTATGTATAAGAACTTGCATCATTAATTAATTTAACAGTATGATTGCACTGAACAAGAAATGAGGTAAAATGAAGTAGCATTAACACAAGAAGGTAGCAGTTTGTGTCTATTCAGTAATACCATTGGCAGGACTGAGATCCATCATTACTTAAAGCAGCACGCATGCTTACTCCAGACTTTTTTCAATGTCCACCACCTACATCTGAATTTATTCATATCAGTGGAGTTAAACTGCTATTAAACATAAATTTATTCAGTGGTGGTGACTCAAGTTTAAGATTTAGAAAATTGTCATTCAGTTACTGTACAGGATACATGCTTTCTGTTCTGAGAGTGGGGCTGATTCTGCTTTGACTGAAAGTGAAGCCAAATTCAATGTTTCTGGGCTGAGGTGCATGCTTTGCTAAAATATTCTGGGTGTCACAGGAGGGGCTGGGTGGTATCTGGAAGATAAATAATCTGTAGTATTTCCATATCTTGCATCCAACTGCATACTGGGAAATGGTTTTGTATGCATAAACTAATGTCCAAAGGAGCTCCATGCTACATTTTAGGGAATTTACAAACCCACATAGAAAAAATGCCTCAAAAAAAAAAAAAATGTATGGAGGAAACTGCATCCTTATAGATTCAAGAGCCAGAAAGGAGAAAATGCAGTTTTAGTTATTTTCATCTTCAGTTTAAAAGAGACGTGATACTGCCAAACAGACCTCAGCAGGATAACTGAATGATCAAGGAAACTGCAAGAAGCTGAGCCCGTTTAATTGATGCCATGTTTTGCACAATCTCGTTAGTTTGCATATACAGCTACAGGCCCATTTCAGGAGCCTTTCCAAGGCATAAGGAATAATACTACTAGGAATGGTGGAATGTTTGTGTAATTAGGTTTGAAAGATTTGATTATGTCATGGAATATACATCACGGTAGACTATATGTTGGGGTTTCTGATTTAATGTCTGCATATACATACAAAGAGGGCATCACAATAGTTGGAGATTGTTCTTTTTTCACCTCTTCCCCCACCTGGCTGTGTTTAAATTACAAGGTTATCACTGCAATAATCTCAGTATCAAATATCTGAGAAACGACTCAACATTTACATTTTTATAGATTTTAAGTATGAGTCAAGGCAAGTAAATTACAGCATTAAAGGATGATTGAAAAGTCAAGATGCCATGGTGCAATATCAGATACTGCATTGAATCAGCCTGTCTTTTACTCTATTGTTAAAAAAAAAAAAAGAAGGGGGGGGGGGGCGGGAATCCCCATATTAGAATGCCTTGGAAACCATTAACTCTTTATGAAGAAGTATTGTCAAGTCAAAACTGTGACAAGAAAACCAAAACAAGCTGCTTTTGGTTGTCATAGTACAGGATAGTTGCTAGGGATTATTGTACAAGAGGAAAAAAATTACAGAGAAACAAAAACATCTTAACAGAACGTTGTTTTAATGCAGTAGCAGGCCCAGCTCTGCAAGGCACAGAACATTTCCTTCCTCTGACCTTCTGAGGACTTTCAGATACTGTGGAATACAGCAGGACTTAAAGATAGTTAACCCCAAGTGGCTTGAAACTGGACCCCAACTTCATGATTAACTCCCAGATATTTCCTGTGAATGTGCCGATGGCTGGGCCTCCATGTATCCCACCCAGCAGAAGCATCAGGCTTAGAGTGTAATTGCCTTCAGCCTGATTTAGACAGTAGTTAAGCCCTACTGGAAATTAGGGCAGAATTGCGATAGCCTGAATTTCCCCTAGCAGTGTCCCTTTTCTTTCCATGACTCATGTGGGGAACCTAGGGCTCCAGTGCTCTCAAGTTGAGTGCCTGAAGTCAGAAGGGATAACTCTAAATTATTTGTTTTGAAGTGGACTGACTATTGACCAAGTGTAGAAAGGGGAGCTCAGCCTGCAGTCACCTGGGAGGAGCGAAAAGCCCTTTCACTGTTAGTTACTGTTGATTATGTAAAAAAGCCACTTCTTCTCAGAGCAGCATAGGTTAGAATATGAAACAGTCTCGTGCTTCATGTAACAAGTTGCTTTTTCACCTCTAGGCAAAGTTAGTGTTGATTATGCATTTTCTAGAAGTGCTTCTTTAGAGGCTGACGGATGTTATGCTGCTGATAACTGTGAGGGGCCTACAGCACCCTGAGGTGCTGCTGGTGATGGCAGTACCTCTGGTTAAGTCACAGGAGGCACCTTGTGAAGAGGCAACCAGCCACCTAAGGGAGTCTTATCCCTTCATCACTGTAGGGTTATGCTTGAATTTATACAGGAGCCACTCAGTATGTTATTCTCATTCATTAACATCCCAAGTGCCTCTGTTCTGCTCACAGGTGTAAGGAAGTCCCACAGCTAATTAGTGATTTACAGTCATACATACATCTATTTTAGAAGAGAGGGAAAAAAATATGTTTACACTTAAAGTTGCATCACTGATGGCATAACTTGATTTGATTTTGTGGCCATTAGATTAAATTCAAAATGACAGATTATCAGTCCTGGTGACTGAAGTTTCCTTCAAAGGATAATAAAGCAGACAGAATGCTACCACTGTCTTTCTCCAATACGGAAAAGTTGTCTTTACACATGCAGACACCCATACACTTACTTAAGACTAAGTCTTGTGGAGGGCTGATTTTCTAGTTTGTCCTCCTGCTTTGTTCAGAGTGTCTTCCTGAGAAAGTCAGCAGTGAAATTGCTACCAACTTACTGCGTAGGGGTGGTGATAATGGACATGATTCCCCTTCTGTTACAATTACAGGCTTATATGACATACTCCTTAGATGCATGAAATGAATGGAGACAACGAAGAAAATATCTTCAAATATCAACAACTTTAAGCCAACAGATCCCCTGATTTTCTAATTTTTTGGGGGGGTCATAGTTTCATATAGCTTTGCATGTTTACAAAATAAACAACTTTTAACAGTTGTTTAGAAAGCCCAATGACTAGTTCTCCCCTTCACTTACACTTACCCCATCCCACTTCAAAAGTGCTATCACTGATTTACACCAAACATGTAAAACCATGATCTCAGCACTCAAGTCCGCATTTCGGTTTTTATATTTTTGTTGGAAATCATTTTTTTCCCTTTTAATACTATTATTTTGTATTCTCTTTTGCTTCTCCTCCTTTGCATTTCTTACCAAGTCCCTTGGCTGCTTTTTATAGTTTCTATCTTTACCAGCCTTGCTGTATTCAAAATACAGTTTTTACTTTGAGGCCTATCAGCTTTTGAGCTTAAGAAGCAGAAAGATAGAGTTACAGATGTGGTCAGAAAAGTATTCCTGTTCACTTAGTTTTTGTATGCTTGTCTATACCTTCAACAGAAGAAATAAAACCAAAAATAGCATGGAGCTTGATAGGAGATCATCAGATAGGACTTAGGATTTATGAAACAGTTACACAGTTCTCTGTGATAAAGTCCATCCTGTAGTAACACTTGTTGTCCAAACAAACTAATGCATTAGCCACACCATCTAATTTTAAACATCTAAATTTCAAGTGTCTAAATTCTGTGGCCCACTTAGGAAGATAATATTGCTGTACTTCCACCCTTTATAATCAATGACTGGTAAGGATACATGGCTAAAAAATATTAAACATCTTCCAACTGAAGCAAATCAGAAGAGGCAGACCTGACCCAGAGAATCTGAATTTGTGCCTCTGCATCAAATAAAATTATTTAAGCCAAAAAACCCCAACAGCATTACTAAGCAAGGAGTATCTGGTTGCTTAGATATTTCAGCATTTCTCTTCTATGCTTCCTCAGGATAAAAAAGCAACCTATAAATACATTTATCAAACCATTGAAGAAGCAATGGGTAGAAAAAAAAATCAGAAAAAAATAATTCATTAGTCTCACAAGTTGTATATCTTTTTATTTCTTTTTTTATTTAATAAGAAAATGAACTTTGGCTGTAACATGGACTATTTAATTTTGTGTCAATGCTAATTTTGTCTTGCTAATTGCTGAGGTGCATAATGGCCTCTGCAGTTCTGGGTTATTCAGGTCCAACTTACTCCTGCATATGCAGGCTGGATGTGTCTCCATCTGGCTCTAATGCCATCTCCATTGGTGCCCTGTGCGAGGCCCTTCAGATTATGAGACACAGTATAATGAGCAGCGACAGTGGTGGTGGCTGTGCCAGGGGATGTTTGAAGTTTTGAACAGTGACGGCAGTGCCCAATGTAGCGAAGACAGGTGGGGATAGCCTGCAATCCAGATCACATTGAGATAGGTGGGAAGAGCCTGGGGATCTGGATCACACACCGGTAAAGGTGAGCCGTTGGGATCAAAGAGAAGGAAGCCTCCCTGCCGTGGAGTTAAGAGACTGAGGGTAACGGGTGATAGCTGCAAAGTACACGGCCAGATGTGGCAGCAGCCCGCAGTGGTGGCAGGTCCAGAGCAGGTCTGGATAGACAGCGGTGACGGCTGTGCCGGGGTAAGGTGTGGGAGCAGCGCGGTGCCATGGGCAGCTCCCGCCATTGCTGCTGCTGCTCGGCCTGGTGGAATTCTTGGCAGCTTTTATGTGCTTGTTGAAGGTGTCTCCACTTGTAGAAGAAATGGGCGACCACAAGGATGTTAACAAGTTTTTCAGGACACAGAATGATGTGTTAGTGTTGTATTCTAGATCTGCTGCTGCTGCTGCAAGCTCACTCAGGTTACTGTCCAGTGTGACCCAAGAGGTGAAAGGACAAGGCACTATAAGTTCATCAGAACCCCCCTCTGAAGAAATCAAAATCCTGGATGCTAAGAAAGCAGATAAGAAGAAAGGTGATCAACCTGTAGAAGCTGAAAAGCCCAAGATAAAAGTGAAGAAGGAATTCAGGGACAAGTTGTTTGGACTGTATGAAAAGTTTATTTGTAAAAAGGTTATGATGGTTGCTAAATACCTAAGGTATGAAATGTTAAAAAGAAAAAGAAAAAGAAAAAGAAAAAAAAAAAGGGGGGGGGGGGGGAATTGTAGAGGAATTATAGAGGACTGTATGAAAAATTTATGGGTAAAAAGGTTGTAATAATTGTTAAAAACATAAGGTATGAAATGTTAAAAAAAAAAAAAAAAAAAAAAAAAAGAAGGGGGAATTGTAGAGGAATGAATCTGGGTTAATTAGCATTGATAATATACAACTGTGGGTTGGCTTCAGGGGTGGTGGGTTGGCCGGTGTAGATAAAGTTCAGCTGTGGCTGGTTCTGTTAAGGAGTTGGGCAGCCGTTGAAGAGAGAGCAGCAGAGGAAGAAGCAAGAGAAGAGAGAGTGGGCTCTGGATGAGGCAAGATGAGGAGAAGGCAGCAGAGGGACTGGCATGAAGAGTGTGTTGTCATTAAGGATAAAGAAGCAAGAGAGGAGAGAGCAGGTCCTGGATGAGGTGAGATGAGAAGAAGGTAGCAGAGGAACTGGCATGAAAAGTGTGTTGGTATGAGATGGTAAAAGACCTTGTTGCAGCTTCAGAGTTTGGAGAGTGCTGTGACAATTTCCCATAATGCCTTATGGTCTGTCTTGTCACCACCACTATACAGTCCATATTTTGCATTGTATCCTCTGCATCCATTGTACCATTTTAGGCACAGGCCCAAAGCTCTGGAACTTCCTTGGGATTAGTATGAGGGTATATATTGGCATCATCAGGAAAAGACCATTCTGTATTATCCAAATGTTTAGTGATGTAAAATGAAATATATTTAACGTGATTAAAGAATTTCTTTACAGAATTCTTTCATAAAATAAAACTATCATAAGTATATGCAAGATTACAGAAGAAAATATAAATATGGAAAATCTTCGTGGCTTTTAATGCTCATACAGAACAACAGCAGTTGGACTTTGCTTTCTTATCAGCTATTGCCTTTTATCCCAAAGAACTGAAGTGATATATACCTTAAGCAAACATTTACTGAACAGACATAACCATGCTATTGAGGTCAGTTCCTTTCAATACAGCAGAATAAATGTTACCCAGGTTTAGAAATGACAACTGAAAGCTTATTCTTATGCCCTGAGGAAATACCTCTCTGTCTCAGAGAAAAAAAAAAATAAAAAAAAAATTGATCCTTCCACTTCTAGTGGGACAGAATTAATACTTCCAGATTAAATATTTCTTTAAAGATTGGTCTTTTCCCACTAATGCTGATTGTAAAATTTCTACTTAATCAGTACAAGCAGAGATACACTAATGCTGAACATATTTAATCTGAGGTTTTTACAAGCTTGTAGTAGCATAGGGATGTGGCGATGTGGAAGATCATGTGTTGTGATGGAAACGTAGGAACTAAGTAGAAAACCGCCCACGAAGGGGCTGGCTCTGCTACTAGTATATAAGTGCCTGTGTCTTTCAATAAACTGCCACTTTGCCTTTCTCTCCATGAGAGTCTGAGTGCTGATGGTGCCTCAGGTGCTGCGCTGAGGTTTGGACACGTCATGAGCTACAACACAAGCTAAACTCTTGAGAAGAGCTGAGCTGGCAGAAGAAAACAGTCATTTTGTGAGAATTTCAGCTTGAAATAAAACTTCTGATTCTTTCAAGCAACTTCAATGTTCTTTAAAACAACAACCTGATTTTTTATTTTTAAGCAAGACTGTGGGAGCTTTTAAGGACTTTCATTGAAAACAAACAACTTGGTGAATCGGGTACAAATTGTTTTAGTGGGTCTGAGTCTCAATTGCTTTAAAAAAAACCACAAAGAAATGTTAAGGAAACTGCAAGTTGTCAGATCTGAAAAATTTGGCATTTCCAGAACAAGATTATAAATCTGAGGTCTTCAGCCTATCATATAATTATTTTAGAAGGCAACACAATAAACTAGTAAAACTTCAGACTCATTCTCCTAGGAAAAGCAGATATACACTATGTTTAAAAAGAGATGTACTTACTCTAGCAAAAAAAAAAAAAAAAAAGGTGCTTGTTCATCAATTTTGCACATCTTATGACTTATCACTAGAAGCTACCCTTACTCTATAGAAGCAAATGTGAAAGAGGCATCTTGCATAGTCTCTGAACTCAATGATCCATTAAATAAGTGCTTTTAATCTCTTGACAGAGGAAGAGAATATAAACTTTGATGTGCTTCAGTCTCAAACCCAGCATGTGGCTGGCCTGCTTCAGAAACACAGGGGTGGCCACCCAGAAAGCTGGCTCTCCTGAAGTGTCAGCCTTGGGGCAAGCTGCTTTCCAGCTCACCACAGCTACTTGCTGAAAGAAGAGCAGCAGCTCTTTACCTACCTATTATTCCAACAAGCAGCTTGCATGGAAATGCAAAAGAAACCAGAGCACTTCTTCATTCCTGAATGTGATTATCATAACCAGACTGCAGTCTGATGCAGTGAGAAGATAGGTATGAGGTGGGTAATTTCTGTTTTATTTTGATGAAAATCAGTACACGTGTGAGTAACAGAAAAATGTTTGCTTTTCAGCTAGAAGCTGTGTTTTGGAGGAGTGATTCTCAATGGGAAAAAGTGCAGTCTTTGCTTGTGTGACAGCTTGACAGGAAGCACTCGCCTAGCTTTGCAAATCCTGCTAAAAGCCACTTGGTAGAATATTAATCTGATCAAAATGTGAAATGTTATATGAAATTACCCAGAAAATTATTCTGGTTCAAATGCCATTTTTATAAAATGCATGTCCTTTCAGCTGAACACAAGATTGAGTTTCATGGAACTTAAGCAATTCCTTACAGGTAGGAACATCACTAGGCATGTGGCTGAGAAATTGTTTAATTTTAAACATACAGTTTTATGCTTCAGATATCAGGCATGAAAATTACTCATGGCTCCTTCTTCCCCAACTTAGTCCTGGCCAGA
Source organism: Falco punctatus (assembly GCF_963210335.1). Lineage (NCBI taxonomy): Eukaryota > Metazoa > Chordata > Aves > Falconiformes > Falconidae > Falco > Falco punctatus. Next base: position 79,139,367 of record NC_137582.1, on the reverse strand, counting down.
GCAGAGGATTAGCAGCCAGACCGACCAGGAAGGTTTCCACCCAGTATCATCCTGTCTATTTTGCAAGAGTCCCCTACAAGTCCTCACCATCTCACACTGCACAAGGGCAATGAAGCATAAATGCTGACAAATGAAAGGAAAAGTGGAATAAACAGCTTGGGATCTTCCCAGCACTGCCACTGTATTGCAGCTATACACCTTTGTTCGCTTTGTGACACTGGTGGTTCCTCTGAAAACACTGGCCGGGACATGGACACTTGAGTGAGAGGGAGGCTGCAAGGACAGGATGAGTCAGCCCTGCCTGCAAGCCAGCTGCAGATGCTTTACTTCAGTACATAGTGCCTTCTCGGCACTCAGTGCTTGTCTTACTACATGGAAAGCTTATATAGGAGAGAAAAATTCCTGTGAAACTGCTCTAGAAGACCAAAGTCATAAGCTTATGAAAATCAAATTTGTGCATTTGTTAAGAGAAAAGAGAGGAGAGGGATGATGAAGAGAATGGTAATGGAAAGACAAAGTCAAGCCTGAGAAAGCATGATCTGGGGATACACAGGAGCAGAAGGAGAATATGACGAGACTTCAGCTGTGAAGGAAAAGAAGAAATAAAAAAGCAGTTGCCAAGAATAATGGAGAAGTTTATAATTACTACAGCATTTTCCTTTTCTGAACATTAGAGTGAATACTTAGTTCTGTTTTCCCCTACTGTCACAAACCACTGTGAAATGCATTACTGAGGTATAATTTGCATAGTGTATAGCGAAGTGTAGGAATCATGTATGCCTACACATACAAGCAAGTGCAGACAGCTGTATGCTGTCAGTGCTTTTGCGTGAAGCCAGGTTTAATGCAGAAACTGTAAAGTTGAAGGATACATTACCTACAGGAGAGCATCACACTTAGGGCAACTTGTCTTGTAGACTGGGTCAGGCTGGTTTGCAGAGACTGGGAGCACAACTGTCTGTCTTATTTATCTAGGTTACATGTTAGTGTGAGTGAAAGCTGAGGGACCACGTGGTTTACCTCTCGCCACTGTCTCTTCCACAGGGAGGCATAGCCAAGGGATGTTTTGCAAATACTTTAGCTCAATTGGCACAAACCTATGCATTTCACTTGGAAAATAACAAGGGTCACAGGAATGTCTGTTTATTTTGGAAATAATAAAAAAGAAATCCATCAGGAAGCCTAATGCAAAAATGAATATTTTCTGCACAGAGGAAATACAGAAGAAATAAGTTTTCTAACTTGTTCCAGGATAAACCTGATTGTTAATCAGTATGGGAAACAATATGTATCCACACACTGGAATTTTTAGTTATTATTTTGCTCATTAAAAAAAATGCACAAAAACCCTAGGCAATTGTTTCAAACTAGCAGCACTGTTTTGCTAATTGAAAGGTAAGATTGCAAAGCCAGCTGCTCAGAGTAAGGAAAAGCTGTAATGAATATTACCAGTGCTCTCTTTGTACATCTGCATTGGAATTAATTACATAATCATACAGCTTTTTTTTTTTTTTTTCCCACGAAACTCCTGCCTTATTCAGTGCGCAGCATAAATGGAGCTCACTGAATGGGTAACTTCAATATTTCAAATATGGGGAGCTTTCAATATTCAAGTGATTGATTCCAAATACTTAAAAATTGGTTTGGTTTGCATACAAATTGATCCTGAATTAGGCAATGGTCATGTCCATGATGAAAACACTTCAGTTAAATGACACATAGAGAAAGCTTAATTGATACTTTATGGTTTCTCAGCAGATGTCGGCATTCAAATGGAATTACTGTAAAAGAATTTGCTAGAAAGATGTAGGTACTGTATCTGAATAAATCATTTGCATTTGCTAAAATGAAGTTATATGCAGTAGGAGGTGCTGGTTATATCAGCAAGCCATAAACATGCTTTTATTCTTGCCTCTCTTTTTCATATTGTGCATTAATATGAATCCAGAGTAGGACTGATTCCCTGTATATTATATCAGCTTCATGCTGATGCAACTCTCTTAATTTGAGTCTTTTATCACCTAACTGCCTATTATAGTGATAAAACCCAGTCTATACACATATATACTGTATTTAATGCCCTAGCATTTCTTTTTATAGAAAGAATAAAACCATATAAGACTTTTGTAGGACTAAGAATTTGACTTCTAAGTTGGAAGTGGGTCATAGCTGAAATAAATAGTTTTGTAGTGCTGGGGTGGGGGTGTGCAAGAGGGGAGGGGAAGCAACAGCAGAGTAAAATTTCACATGTGGGTTCTAATAAGATTGTGAGTTCCAGTCCATTTTCCCCCTCTTCCAGTCTCAGTGTGAGTATGCATTTACCATATGTCCTTGCAATGCATTCTGTCTTTGTAACCCTATTCTCTCCCTCTACTAAAGCCCTCGCGAGGCTATGAAGAACATTATGCAGAAAAATAAATACAGATTGGATATCAGTATGTGAAACAAAATGCTGCCAGAGATTTTTATCTTTCATGCAATTTGATCCAAATGCTGTGACTAGGTTACTGTGGTTAAGATTAATGGGTAAATTATTTTCCCACAAGAAACCACTGCTTTTCTCCACTTAATTACCAGATGTTAAAAAAAGAACAAGTACTTACTCTTCTGTGTACTCATCTGTGCCCTTTAGCTAATTACAGGCAAATTCAAAGTGATTTCACGTAGCTTTTGCTGTAATGTTGCAGGACTCTTAAGGTTAACAATGATCTGTATCTATAACATAGCCTACCATGATGTCATACACTGATAGTCATTATGTTAGCTACGTGTGCCCCTTCAAACAGGTGCTTTGTCAAACAGGTAGAATCTGTAATGTTTTACAGTTTCTTGCTCCCTGCTTCTTTTATATGCATGGCTGGGAATAGAAGAGAGAGCCTCATTCCCAGATGGTGTAATAGACTGTATAACTCAAACCCCCTTCATACTATGAGGGCAATTCCATAATTTTTAAGATTTTACAAAGGTAGACATTATACAAGGAAGAACTAGAAAGGTTCAAATGCATGAATTGGGGAACATCAAAAGTTCTGAACTATCCTGGAAAAAGGGGAATCCTTTATGGCATTTCTGCACTGCTAGAGCAACACAAATGAGTCATGATGAGCTTAAGTGTCCTGTACCCTTTGTGGAGATAGAAAGGATTCACAGAGCTGAAGACAAGGGAGAGCTGGACTACTGACATTTTAGAGGAAGACTAGTTTCATCCACTGAGATATGGAAAGGGGAGCCTCAAAACACTCAGTTGATTAATTTCTTGGAGTTTTGAATAAACTTTCACTTTCAGTTACAGGTTGTCACCCATCCTACAGTCTCTACTATTTGAGTAATGTATTTGAAGCTAGTATTTTGTGCTCGATAGGTTTTCACTTCCAGACTGGCACAGACAGTATCACTAGGTTAGTCTTTGAATTGAATTAGCAAGCCAAACACTCCTACTAGCGTGTAGTAGAACACACTCCTGCATTGTTATTCATACTTCCTGTCATGAATCCAAACCCAAAATTACAATTTCATAAAGGACTGTGGATAACTAGAGCTGAAAAATTCTTGCATAAACTACTGTTGTCAGCTTTAGCAGATAGGAAAGAACTGTGGTAGACACTCTGTGTAATTCACCACAGCCCTCATTTCAATCTGTATTTATGAAAATATCACAAAAATTGTTAAAATCCAGGCAGGTATTAGTAATTTTAATATTTACTTTACTATTTAGTATTATGATTGCATCTATTTTGTTGAAGTTAATATTATAAGTGTGCTTTTGCAGTTGTACCATTATTGCAGCTGTGATTAGCATTAAATATGGCAGTAGGTCCTCACGTTATATAGTTTTCTTCAGCAGCCTTCTTACAGATATTCATTACTGTGCCAGCAATATTAAAATCTCATGATTTATGGCTTTTTATTTGTAATGATCATTTATTCTTGAGTTTACAGTGACAAGTCATGTTATCTACTAGGATTGGATGACAGTTTGTGCTGAGAACACAACATCCATACCATGTACACTGTGGTGTTGAGCTTCAGACTATCTCTAGTCTGATTCCATGGATAGGATTATTAGCAGAAGTAAGCATACTCCAGCAGCACATTTTCAGGTACAATTTCATCCAAAATTAATCCCGTTGCATACTCCAACATCTTTACATCATATGAAACAAAGTAGAATAAGTAGGGAACATCAAGTGAAAACTTTAAACCATACTGTAAAACAGAACAGAAAGTAAAAATTGTCACTGTCAATACTTTACAAAGTTATACAAAAATGTGAAAGACAGTATGATTTGCATGAAAAAAGCAGAAATCAGCCAACTGTAAGTCTTTCACCTGCAATTAAAATTGTTCACAAATTCAAAGATGCTTTCAGTCAACATTTTTATTTTTGCATGTGTTTAAAAAATTGGTAAAAATTTTGTTCTTGAAGATATCTTAGTTTCCCTGTTGAAAAACAATAACAATAAACAAAAATCGATAGCTTAATTTTAAAAACAACAAATTTTGAATGATACATTGATAAGCAACACATTTTTTTCCAAGAAAACAAGTTTTTGTTTTATTTTTTGTCCTTTTTAAATAAGAGCACATATATAGATTCACAAGCATTGTCCACCACTCCCTTAAGGAGTGTCCTGTTACTGTAAGCAAGACTTCGATTTGTGCTTCAAGTTGCTGTAAATTCACTGTGGAATTGGGGTCTCCTACATTCACTGTAAATTCACAAGCTAGTGCAAAGGATTAATTTCCCTTTTACTTGTGAATGACACATGAATTTCCCTGTCAGTTTTCCCAGTAAATGAAGTGTTCCCAATACTTGAAAATTTCAGTAGTTTCTTCTTTTTCAATAATTGGCTAGTACTATCTGTTAAATTTGATCCAAATTTGCCAACTGGTTTACCTGATGTAAAGTGGCTCTTTGCAAATAAACCATTCAAGAATCTGTTCAGAGTCATGTTAGATAATTTTTTCCCTTTGCTTCTTCAACTGTTTTTTGTTGAGTTATTGTCATTTGTAATCCAGTAAAATATATTGCCTCCCACTGAGACAGGACCCTTCATACTAGGGTCACAGAGTGAGAGACTGTTGTTAGCCTGTACAGTTTATTAATTGGTCGCTAAATGATGGGAGGTGGGAACTTGCCTAAGGTGATAATGGAGGTGACTCATGGGGACAGCACTGGAAATCTTTACTCATTACACTGAACTCAATGTCACACTGACGAACCTCCTAACAGCATTTAATATGCGCAGTCATTTGAGCCGGGGAAACAGAAATTAAACACATTACTTGTACACATCTTCCCCTGTCAGTCTTTCTCACTTTTTTTTCTCTTTAATCAGAAAATATACCCTTTAAGATTTAGGTAGCAGACTTTTTTTTTTTTTTTTTTTCCTGTTCCTTCAAGTAATTCCTTTATGTTTTTACTGTTCTGGCCTAGCAAAACCTATAGAAATAAGCTAAATAATTCTTCCAGCCTGTTACATACATGCACTTTGAAATGGTAGATAAAGAAAAAGGGTTAAGAAACAATTCCTGCATCTTCTTGACAGGACTAGAATTACTGGCAGGCAATAAGGATCCATTATGTGTATTTAATGGGAATTAACCCATTCTTGACCCATTCTTGTTTGCAGTATGTTACTACTACATAGGCCTCCTAAGCTATGTCATACTGCCTCTGCTAATGTTTAATGAAGTGTTCTCTATTTCTTTCACAATTTTTTTTCTTTACTCTTAAGAAATAGTGTAATCATTATTAATGCTGTAAACAGACATGCCTGTCAGCAAATTATTTCTTAATATCTCACATACACTTTTACTGAAGATTTAAATACTGACTTTACCTAACTGACTTTCTGAGACGAGGCATAAAACATATAGTCACATTTTCCCTTTTGCTTAATTATTATTTTGTAAAAGAAATCATCAACTATGCTTCTTTCTGTCAGTCTACATGGCTACAGTGGAAGGAGATTAAAAAATTAAGACTTTCTATTCATACTGTTCTTTGTGAAAAAGGAGCCTTTCACTGACTATTCTGTGGCAAAATGGATTATCATAAAACATGGCATCATGCTTTGCTGGCAAAATGTGTCATCTGTTTTGCTTTAATCTCATTGTGGAGCAATTGTCACAAGTGTCTTCTGTATGAATTTTTTGCTTATCCCATTTGACTGACTAAGATTAAACGTCAATGCAATGGCAAGCAGAAGAACAGATATTTCTGTAGCTATTCCTATTGCTGTCAATGGAGTTTAACATTAGATCGATACAGAGAGGAAAGTGATATGCATACTGCTTTCCAGGGACTGTAGGATGGCTTTCAAGCAAAGCCATGTGTGCTAAACCACTAAACATATTACCTGCTGGGTAGATGCTGGTCCCTGTGAACTTTTCCTGAAATATCAAAATGATGGATAAAATAGATCAATCTAGAAATCTTAGGGCAAAATTCTCTGTACTGTAAAGAATTTGTCCTTCTCCTAGCAAAGTAATACTTCTGCTTTATATAGCAGTCTCTACAGTGAGATTTATATTATGTTACCCTTTGTTTTAGGAGAGGAAACAGCATAAAGTTATGATGGGATTACAAATAATAAAACCAATAAACCCACATTTTGTAGTTTGCAAAATGGGCTTGAACTGAAAATTTCTAGAATTACGAAAAGGGTAACAGGAAAATACTTTACTCTTGACCAAAGCAATAGTTATGCCCTGAGATTTATCATATTTCTATTTACCTTCTGCTCACCATGCACATTCGGATTCTTGTTAAACACTACACTGTATAAACACATTGCTGTCAGGTTATTGACATTAAAGTGTCTGGTTTGGAGAAAAATGATTTTTTAGTTTACAGGTCACCTCGTTCTGTTTGTCTAAATGAGACAGAGATCCAGATATACGGTCTAACACAAAGAGTGATAATTACTCTATAGCTAAACTTGTTAAATGAGTTCATAAAAGCACGAATGATGTAATTTGTGGGAAGCAGAATGTGCTTCCATCTTCGGCTGTCTTGCCATTCCTGAAGTCTCTATTTCCTGTTTAGTTTTGGGGCTCAATCTATAGATTTCCAAATAAAGAGTGAATAGTATCTTCTGTGTGGATGAATACAGTCTGCTGCTTTGCTTTTCCTTCTTTCCTTTCCTTTCCTTTTTTTTTTTTTTTTCTTTTTTTTTTTTTTTTTTGACAGTTACAAACTGAGGTAATTATAGTTTGCTATTCAGACATAAAACATGGCTTCATTTCGAGTCTTAAATAGTATTTGGACTGCAAGATTCCCTTATGTGTAGGCACTGAGTGACTCATTCAAAACTGAATAGATTTTAAAATAAAATTAGAAATTCATTTTGTGAGAACATCTTAATAGAAATCAGTCCGAAAAATAATTTGTGCCATAGAAAGGATTCTACCCATCCAAAAAATGAATTAATTTCCTTAGTGCTTTCAAATGTCAGCAAAGGTTGAATTTAGTTTAAAAAGTTGATAAATTACTCAGATATTTTTTTAAAAAATCTTATATTTTTTATTTCTATATTCATTTTGCCAAAGAATTCACTGTAATTTTGAAAAAAACTGTCTTGTTTCTATGGGCGCTCTTTTTTTGCTTGACTTCCACTTGGTCTGCTGTGGGGCTCCAGTTCTTGCGGCTTCAGAACTGGTGGCCAGGTTAATTATTTAGCTCTAAAGTTACTTATGACAGCAGAGGGTGACTAATCAGCAGAAACGGATTATCACCCTAGCAACAGCAGTTCAACTTTCATGAAAATATCCAGGGAGCTAGTGATAGAGAAACAGGCAAAATGGAATTATCTCTGAATTAATGGCATCTGAGCAGGTAGCAGCAGAGAACAGAATGGTAAAAAGACCAGAGCATAGGGAAAACATAGCTCTTCTCAGAAATTTAGATACAGAGATTTTGTCTTCTACCTCCCAGGACAGCATCCTACAGAGCACCAGGTTACACCCAGTCCTTCACTCCTCATTCAAAAGACTGCAAACCTGATGGTCAGATTGCCTAACTGAAGAACTAAGGCACTGAAATACTTAACCAGGATAGTCAATAACAGTGTCAAATGTCTTTACGCTAGAAGAAGGAAACTTTCTACAGTAGGGATTTTTCCTTTGGGGAGGGCTGCAAGGCCTTCTATAAGAAATAAGGACTTTTGCAGCTTATCTTCTGCTTTAAGTGCAAGGCACATTTCCTTGAATTTATCTTCTTTGATATTATATATGTGGGTGGATGTAGGTATGTGTACTCATCATGTTCAAAGAAAAATCCAGCATGCTTTATACATGGGACAGGAGTAAAAAAAGATTCATTTTATCTCTTCATACAGTCCTGGGAAGCATTCAGCTATACAATTAAAAATAAAGTGAAAGAATCAGAACAGGACATAAAGGGGTTTTAGACAACTCCAGCACCTGAGTTTGCTTGCTCTGAGTGACCCCAAAATACAATGTACTTTGAAGCATGTGGGAAAAGAACAGTGGATTGTATTGGCACTTAGGTGGCAGAAGGCTGCATCATGCAAAGTATTACAGAGCCTGCGATTTCTTTCTTTTTATAGACCAAGAAAAAAGAGCAATGGCTCTGGCTCCTATGTCTTAATAGACAGCAGTTCATGGGCTTTCTGCCAAAGGGTTAAGTGCTGTTGTTTGGCCCTGAGTTTCAAAGGCAGAAATGGCCATCTTTCAATAGTTGATTTTTCTATGCTAAAGAAAGAGCAGTCAGCTGATGGGAAAAAAGCAGTGATGAATAAAACAGGGAAATAACAGCTGTGTTACAATCTTCCTCTTAGGTGAGCATTTAGTTTGAGGTGGGTTTTCTTTTTTTTTTTTCTTCTTTTTTTTTTTTTTTTTTTTCATTTTTAATTCTGAGAGGGATTTATATGGAAGATTGTTTTCAAAAGAGGGTATTATTCCACTACCGTACACATTTAGATGTATTTGCCACCAAGCTTTTGAAGGATTCTAGCAGCATATTATGAAAAAAAAAAATGTTGGCAATTGTTCATTGAAAATATCTGACAGTAAGGTCAAGTGAGCCACGAAGGAGGTGACGTTTGTCGATTAAGCTCTTGCTACAGCATGAAGCAACTTGACCAGGAAAAGCATACTGAATTTAAGGATTTAGTCATATTTTCTATGGCAATAGTGTAATTTTATGTGTGCTAAAGAATGGAAATGAATTTTAATGCTTATCAGGCACTTAGGCTATCTTATATGAAACCAGATTTGGCAACTCCTCCTGCAGCTGTTGCAAATAAGTCCAGCCAATCATCAGTACTTGTGTGCTTCATTCATCCCTCCATAAGAGAAACAGAGAAGCAATAGACTCAGAACATTTGGAAATTCAGTTTTAACAAAGTGGATGATTTTCTTTGCAGAGCCAAGTCTTTTAGTTTGTTGTTGTTAGGTTTTTATAATAATCTCACCAGCAAAATTGGATTGAGATTGCTACCTTCACAACTACAGAAAGCAAAACAAAACTGTTTTCCAAGCTTCTAACAACCTCTGAGCTTCTCCAATATCTTCTAAAGGAGAAAAAGTGTGTGCACAGCCCATCTTGAGTTCTGAAACCAAAGATACCAAAACCACACCTGTATGGTTTTGTCCCATGCCATCTGGTGGTATGTTGTTACGTCTGAGTGCCACATCAGGTAACAGTACTATTATCTGGTATTTTCTTTCCAGCAGTATGCCAGCACTTAATATTGTAATAATAGCTAACAATATTAGTAACAGTTAAAGTAATTATGATAGTGCATTCTTTAGCACCTTTTTCTAAATGGGAGTCAATTTACTATACATTTGGTAAAATCCAGTATTTTGGGTCTACTTCTTGACTGTCTTTGTTGAATCATTAGCTGTGTCTATATAAAGCATGTACAGGAAACTTCCATTCTGATAGGCAAATTTTGAGATGTTCTTTAGTTGCCACTGCTGAACACACACCTTTCAAGAGAAGTTAATTTTGTATACTCATTGACCCTTACCACTCAGGAGAAGTAACAAGTGCCTATGTCAAAGTCTATAATCTGATTCAACTTGTAGCAATTATCTTGTCATCTGCATTATCAGACCTGCCTAGTCATCTGCACAGTACTTTCAAGTGTGCGGTCTCCTGATAATTATTCTTCTTCGTACTTATCCAAGTAGACATATTCAGTTGCTTAAGTATTTCCAAAGCTAACCTATAATCTATTGTCAAAACACATTTAGTGTAAATTGAAATCTGAAAGAAATCCTTTTAAACCAGCAGAATATCAATATGATCTATTGTAATGTTTGACACTTTAATTATTTTGCCAAAAATCTCTCCTGCTTCTTGCTGTTGTTTTTGGAGAAAGGAGGAAGCTCTTTGATTTGGTTTCATTTGGTTTGGTTTTCTGGGAAATTGGGCCAAAGGCCATATACATGTTTATCAACTCCTGGGTATTTGATTGAACAAATCTAGGTAATGATACACTCATCCCAAAAGTGTGTGCAAAATGGTAAACTTTCTTTTCTTCATGGAAAACACTGTCCACGGTTGAACAATTGGATGTCCCTTATGCATTGTGCTTTCTTGGTAGAAACCCTGGTCAATTTTTCAAAACAAGATAGAATAGAATATGTTGAAACTTATTTGCAATGAGTTTGTAGTAGCCTTTAGTTTGTTTTCCCTTTTAGTCATACAGTTTCTAATCTCTATTATAGCTGCAAGCATCATGGTTTACACTTTTCACCAATAAGAGGTTCTAAATTGCATATAACAGTGTCATATTTCCTCATTCTCACATTTTTTTAAGGATGCACAGATGACTTATAGGGGATGGGGAGGGATTTTTTAGTAAGGGAACATAATTTACAACTACATAGAAGTAGTGGAGCTGCACCAGGCACCACTGATTTCAGTGTGAAGATGATGAAGTCTTACAGAATACAGATAGGCGTGAGCTTAACGTGGATTCTTCCAGCCTCAGTGATTTTGTATTTCAGAATACTAATTTTATTGGAAGAAGTGATTTTGCCATTTTTCTAATTTACCATTTTTTATCATTGAAAGATTGCATACTTCAATGCTTCTTCTTCACTTTAGATCACAAAACAAGTCATGAAGATTAGGAAATCTAAGAATTTTGAAACACATGATTTATTTGTGATGGTGCACAAAGGAAAACAAGAAGGAATACTGAGGTGCAGAAGAAAAGCTGTAAAACAAAGAAATAGCTCATAAGCAATAAAACATAACTAAATTTTGCCATTTTTCCATCTAAGTCCTTTGTTGTTGCCCTAGTGCTATTTACCTGGCCTAGAGAAAAGACATCTGCCACCTCTGAAGAACCCAGAGGACATCAGCATATGCTGTGGTCAGATTACACTATACTGACTGACCTACTTGGTCTTGCCTTTAAGTTTTGGCTAAGGTCTCCATTTCTGCTCTGTCAGTTGTATGAGTGATACACATTTGTTCTCCCTTTCCCCAGTCAAATTCTACAACCTGCAATGAACTCTCTGCTCCCGTGCTGCTATGATACCGTGATAGGTATTGTCTTGCTTGTTTCCGGTAGTATGTCAAAGACAGAAGATGAATAAGTATGTCAAAGTAAAGCTCTGATATACTACATTTATGCTGGCCTAGTGTCGCATTTGCCCATCATTATATTTCCACTTACTCCCAAAACAGCAAACATCTTGGACACTTGCTATCTGACAAATGCAATGGATAATATAAAGGTACAATTCTGAGCAGTCTGCCCCAGCCTTTACACACTGTCCAACAATTTTTTTGTTACTGTAAGCTAATGTAAAATGTTAATGCTGTGATGGCACCAGTGCCACCTCATTACTTTCTTCACACTGGCTCTGCTGCCCTCCCTGAAATATCCTTGCTTCAGAAAGCTCCCAGGACTTGTGTTTCCTTCACTGGAGGAGAGAATGGCCATGTCTCTAAATTATTGTATCCCTCTAAATGCATTCTTATATTTCTGATAAGGTTATCTTTTGCACTGAGCTGGTAAGTCAGCCTGCAAGGCTGACTCTGCAGCTGTCATAACCTCATATAACTCTGCTGAAATCCATTGTGTTATATTGAGTTACCTTGTGGAGTAATTCATGTATAGAGTGTGTTAATGGCTTTTCTCATACTCCCATATTCATATCTCCTGTAAAGGTTCCACATAATGACCAACCTTCTCTATTTGATTTTCAGATTTTGGGGTTTTGGTTTTTTGGTCTATTTTCCTGTGTGAGAGACTTGTTAGCCTGGGCTTTTGTCTTTGCACTTAAGCTCACAAAGTCTCACCAACCGCTGTGAAATATATGTGCTTGGTACAAGTTTAGCCATAAATCATTCATGTTTGTGGGGCATTAGAGGGACTATCTTTGAGGTTGTGGTCCAGCCCTCCCTGGTCTTTATTCTGATTTAAGAAAAAGTAAAATGCTTGCTGTAAGAGAAAAGGGAGCAGAGGAGCAGAAAGAGGTATGTTGCAGTCCTTTTGTTTAAAAAAACAAAACAAAACAAAACAAAACAAAAAGCAAGCAGCCTTAATTAACAGGAAATCCAAGTGTTTTTATATACCTAGCAGAGAATCTTAAAGAGAGGGTATCTGCAAAGGGGGGAACAGTATTCTTTTACTTTTTGGCTAACTTGTAGGTCTAATTGGGATACTTCAGAGCTGGAGACTAACAGAATAGTTCTGTCTGAAGGAGCTAAGGGGTATACTGCTCAAAAACATAGACCAAGAAAGGCTGCCTGCTTTAGTAAGACATTAAAGACCTTTTAAAATTAGAATGTTATTTAATCTTGAGTCAAATTTCTGATAGGAAAAGTGAGCTCTTTAAGAAACCTCTGTGAAAATGGAGTTCTACGCAATGCAGTAGACACAGATGGCTGTTTTCCTGTTCTTTTCCTTTGGACTAAAATTAAGATGCCTTAAAATGTGAAAAGCTTCTCTTACATCACTTCCCAACAAAAAGTTGAATCCTTTTTCTTTCTCCAGCCTGGGAATCACGAGATAGAGAAAAGTCTCATACATAGAGATCTGGAAAACTGCTCTTCACTCCCGAGATTTCACTCCCCAGTGGCCACCAACAGCCATCCTGAAGTTACCCATCTTGCCATTATGCTGCTCCTGGAAGGCTCCTGACCTCTCTGGGAGCCCAGGACTGCCAAACCCCTGGCAGGGTAGGGTAGCTTATCGCAAGGGCTATAGGCAGAGCAGGTTACTGGTTTGGTGGGAGGAAAATGTCAGAAAATACCAGGCTTTACAAATGAGTCTAAATGTGAAATAGAAACTGGGATAGTAAAAGGCTGAATTCGAGGCTGGAGATGAGACCGTTACAGACAAGGACGGTTTCAATTTGTTTTGACTAGATTTGTCAGCATCTACAGTTGTGAATAGTTTTTCTTTCTTCATCTGCAGATAGTCATGTAGTTCTTGTCATTTATTTCATTATGCATTCATGTATTTCACATTTATTTTGTTCTTGTAGGTAACTTGTTTTGGTTTCAGTTGGTTTGGTTGTTTCACTGACAGAAGCAGCAGTAGTGCTTTCAGGGGTTTCTAGGTACCCCTTGAACAAAACCTATGCCTATATAACACAGAGAATTTGTATCATTTCTATGTCTCACATCTGCTTCCATCCCTTTTGGACATTGCTGAACAGTCTCTTCCAGTGATGAAGTATCATTGCAATTCATTAAAATGCTTCTGTAACATAAATTTCTTTTTATCTGGGAAAGCTAAAGACTGTATTAAATGAAAAAGCCTTTGAAAAGCCTTCTCAGGAAAGCTCTGCCTACAAAGTATTCATACCACTTTTCTTATTCTGAAATGCCCTACTCTAAGTTGATGGCTACAGTATTAGTACTGGGAGACAGAACACAAAGGTTTCTTGCAATTTTGATTTTTTTTTTTTTTTTTCCCTTTTTATTACAGAAGGCACAGGGTCAGATTTTCAGAATTTCGTTTTGGCTTACTTCTGTGCCTTCCAGCTTGAGCATAGGAGAAATTAAGACAACAGAAAAGATGCTTCAGTATCTTCCTTTAAGTTATTTAGGATAATAACTGTGTTTTACAGTGAGTTCATACAGTTCATAACACAACAAAGATAATTAATTGAGATCTCCAGGTGCTATTGTATAATAAACACTCATTAGCAAACTAATTTAATCTTTTCCAGGGACTGTGGATGTCTCCTGTACAAACATGTGGAGCATAATGAGAATATTGATCCATCACTCACTAAAAGTTATGCTATGCTGTAGTTTTAGGGAAAGATGTATAGGGATTTCTAGTACATTTCTAGTGCAGAAAGAAATTTCCTTCCTTGGTGGTGTCTGTCTCTCTCCTACAGTGTTGACTAGGAAACATCATTTATGCTGCTTTACAGATTCTCTAGTATCTCTGTTTCCTAATCTTTAACGCATATGCCTGGTGGACACAGGTATGACAATGACATGTATTATAAACAGGAGGGAAGTGTCCTGTTTAAATTTCCTGCAGCGTGACTCTTGAATATACTCATAGAGGTTGTTCTCTTTGTATAGGTGAGAGGGAAATAACAGTATGAAAATACTGTGATAAAGGAAAAGCTAAAGCAAAAAGATTAATTAGAACTAAATTCAAAAATAATAATAGTATTACACATAGCACACTAATATTACATGAAGCACACAATATAGGCTATACCTACATTGTCAAGTAGTGTAAGCCAATAAGAGCAGATGTGCACGGCCAAAGAGTTGGTGCTGGGGATCTGATTCCTGCACTATACATCTTTCAGGACATTTTACTTCAGATGAGATGTAGACTGTTTGCATAGACTGAATGCCCGCTTGCAGCTGGAGTGTATTTGTTTTGTTGCTAAAGACCATATTGCAGTTCAGTCTCATCTAAAAGGAATCCAGTCCATGTGCTCTGGGACCAGTCTGTGATACAAACCAAAAGAGCCTGGGGACCAGATGGAGATTTTCTTAGATCAGCAGATGATCCAAATTAAAACCCTAAGGTAGGTACACCTAGGTAGGTGTATCAGACCTGGATGCATTCAACCTAATATGCAAGTTGCAGTGTTTATTATTATTTTAGTATTATTGTATGGGTTTTATGTGGCAAGATTTTGCTCCCAGCGGGGCGGCAGGGATGACCTGTGTGGGAGGATATTAGGGGCTGCCCTGTGGCAGATGCAGCCCATTCCAGCTGCCTCTACAATGCACCCAATTTAAATTTTCAATAAACTAAATTATTTTTTCCACAAATTGAGTCTATTTTGCCCATGATGTTAATTGATAAGTGATACTCCTGTCTTTATCTTGACCCATAAGCTTTCTTATCCTTTTTTCTCCCCCTACCCCATTGAAAAGGGGGAGTGAGTGAGCAGCTGTGTGTGCATTTGACTGTGCAGGCTAACCCACCACAATTTTCTATATTGTTTCTTTCTCACCTGCAGTTGAAAAATGTCGGGGGTGGGGGTAGGAAAAGAAGAAGAAATGAAAGGTAGGAAGTTTAGGCAGTTCTCTGCTATGATGGGCCTGTGTTTTAAGAGAGTGAAGGTAAGCTGAAGATGTGACAACCGAGGGAATGATCACCTTAATCAATAGATAGTCACAGTGGAAGAGTGTTTTACTCTGACATTTCAAATCTGAAGTTACAAGCAGGCCTCTTGGGGTAGCAGCCAGGAAGGAAACCTATTGGTATAGCTAAGTAATCACATTAGCTTAGATATGAAGCCATGTGTTGTGTTACCTTTTCACTCTGCAGTGAGGAGCTGGTTCCCTTGGCAGGTACTCTTGATTCAGAGTCTTCTCCTTATCAGTAGTACAGGGGTGACTTATACCCTACTAGCTTGTTTCTCCTCCAAAGATACACCTGCAGCCCTGCAGTCCTAATAAATGCCACTGTCTTTGCATCCACTCCTCCACTGCTAAGCTACTTTATCCTCTGTCACCTTTAGGGGCCAGGCCTTTCATTTCTCATGGAGCACTCTAGTTTTACAGGAGATAGACAGTTACAATGGGCACCAAAGACACCACAGTCCTCATTATAGATCTTGAGAGTAAGAAAAAAGCATCTTCCAGGACTTGGTCAAGAGCAAGATGGGAAGAACACAGGTGTTCAAGAGTTAGAAGCCCAGGGTGACCTACCTTAAGAGCCAGACCTATCACACTCCAGATGTGTTCCAGGTGACCTTATTTGATGAGACACCGAGGAAGACCTTAATCACCAAGAGATGTCATTAGGGGTGAGAGAAACGTAACTGAGCACTAGAGCCTGAGAGTAAGGTCCTGAAGATAACATCTACTTTGTGCCCCAAGGACGGTGCAGAAAGGCTGGACAGAAAATCCATGCTGGAATACTGTTTTGAAGATGGTATTAAAAAAATTGTCCTTGTGAGCCTTCAAGCCAGACTTTTTCCATGAATCAAGAACAGAGATCAGGAGATAACAGTGAGGCTGTTAGTGAGAGATTTCTAGTGAAAGCTCGCAAAGCTGCCAGATGGTCAGGAACCCTTAGAATCACTTCAGCACACTCTTCCTTTCTCCAGGAAGCTCTGTCAGAGGCAGCAATCCTCAGGCCAAGTGCACTGAAAAAATTGCAATACATTTTATATTCTCTGTATAAGAAGAGCACATGACTGATTGCCTCCTTCTGTTACTGTGACATTGACAATGGCTTTCCTCTCTCCAAGCTGGTGCCTTGCCAGTGGTGGAAGCTAGATCAGACTGCAGAGACTGGTCCCTTCTTACTGCTAAGAGAAGTCTCTGGCTATAATCTGATCATACCGGGCAATTTCCTAAAGGCTTGTCACTGGTTTAAGTAGGTTGTCTCCTATCCAGGGACACTACAGTTGTTCTTGATAGAAAAAACAGAGAAAGAGCCAAGGGATCTTGGTGTGTCAGGCTGTGTGTCAGACCTGAGCACAAAAGCAAGCAGGTGCTCTAAAATGACTGTCACAGACCTGCTCCACATTTCTGCAAATATCAGGCTTTCTGAGCAGCATGTTTTGTGTGGATGCTAATGGGCTGAGGCAGGCAAGGCTCATGGGACAAGTCAGATTGGAATATATATCTGCTAGGAGAGCCTGTCAGACAAGTAGAGGACATGGATTGTAGGATATCTGGAGAGGTCAAGTCACTCCAACTGAAGCACAGAGGGGGTTACAGCTAAGGAGAGCCAGAGAAGGACTAAGGCAATGCACACGTAACTGTCTCAAGCTGCTTAGCTGGCAAAGCTGGATCTGAACTTGGCATTGCTGCTGAAGTAGCAGTATAGAATTGGCCTACAGTGCTTTAGGGAGCTTCTGCAATTGAACTGAAAAGAAATGGTGGGCGACATTTGAGCAGATTTTTCTATTTTATACCTTCTCTAGAGAATGCTCCATCATCCCTGCCAGAGCTAGTTTATCCCTGTGTTTCATAGCAATATATGAGCAAAGCAAATGATGCTGATTGCAGCACTTGGCAAATATATTCTAAATACTTTCAAGGGAAAAAGATCCCTGGGTCCTTTTAGGATGTCTTCACTTGCATTTAAAGATGCCCTAAGTTAAATATGGTGCTACAATAGTTACAGGAATAAACTGTGAACAGTTTCAGAGAACGCATCTAGTCTAAGCTCATTTGCCAAATGAAATGTCCTCTTGGTTACAAGTATGAGAAACACGTACGTTCTAAAAGGGTACACAAGCAAATAGATTCTGAAGTCCCTGAGACCCTTGTCTGGGACATAGATTTTATTTAATAAACCAGGGACTTTTTTTGGTAGGAATCTTTCTTTCACAGATTGTTTGGCACAGCAAGCTGGCAGCACACAGCTGGGCCCCTAGACACCATCTGTCCCCAGGAATCCCAGGCATTCCTGTAGAGCATCCAACTTCCAGCACAGTCCCTCTCCCCTTTTCCCCTGACAACAGGAATCTCAAGGCAGTCCTCAATTAATGTCTCTGGTTTGTTCCTTCTGAGATGAAGGTACAAGCCAAAGAAAACAGATGTTATTCTGGGAATTCACTTGATCCCGTGCAGAAAGTTTTGCTCCAATCCCTTCCCTAGCCTTGCCCTCTTGCTCCTTTTTGTGTGTTTTCAGGCAGGTACATGCTCTTCTGTGTCCTACAGCCTGCTCTCTGGTCATCTAGAGTGGGGAGGGGGAGATATTCAAGGGTCTTATCTTTAGGCACCTTAATGATCCAGAGAAGTTGATTGGGAAACCATCTGAATTCCCTCTATAGTCAGAAAGAATTGCTCCCATGGAGAACAATTCAGGTCACCTTGGTTAGGTTCTTGCTCTGAATCACCCTCTGGAGGAGCCCATTTATCTCCATTAATTACACAGGGAATCTACAAGGCCTATCATGCTAATGTAAGTGCCGAAGTTAGGTGCCTGAAATTAGGCACTATGAAAACCCCCCTTCAGCCTATGAGTTCCTGGAATCTTGTGTTCCACTGTTGTAAATATATAAGGCTTCTCTTATTAAAGGAGAAAATTCAGGAAGAATTTTCTCTTTTGTATTGCACTTGACTTCCAAACAAGATCACTAATCAGACTCACTTTTTTTTTAAAGTGGACTACTGAAAGAAAAAGAATGTATAGCTTTCCCACACATGCTAATATGCACAATCACTGCTAATAATGAGTGCATCACAGCTTCATTCCTGTCATTGCCTTTCATTTCCCATGTGTCTGAGCTCCATAGTTACTCTGACTGTCATATCTATTATTTATTAAAACAGAAAGGCATTAAAATGCAATTTCCTCATCTATTTGTTTCTTTCATAATTACTCACTATTTAATACTCAAAGAAATTCAGCAATGGTCGGCTTGATTTTCCTCAGTTGCATAGATGCATGAGTTTATATTTAATCATTGTTTTTATTTTAATTTTTTTGGTTTTATTTATGTGAACTTTGTGTACTATTTCTTTCCACTTTTAATCCATTAGCTGTTTATATCCTCTCTTTCTTTAGCATGCATTAATCTCATGATTGATTTTTAGCTTCAATATTTTGAAAAGAGTTTTCTCTGAAAGGAGAAGCATTATGCATGACATTTCTTAAACTTTCTACAGATTCTCTGATTTAAGTATATTTAAAATAATTCTGCTTTCTTTCTTATTTAGGTGTTAGAAACAAAAACTTTCAAAGAAAGGGTTAGATTTTTTGTAGAGGTGAATGTAAAACAGTCCTTTTGTTCTGAAAAAAATTACTGAGACTGACATAAACTTCCTGGAATCAGTGTGAAAAACATTTTTTTTTAATTAAAAAAAATCTGATTACAAACATTAAATGTGCATAATTTAAGGTTAGTCAAACTGTATTTTTTGTTGTCTTTTTTTATTATTTTTGGCAAATTAATTTTGAAAATTAAAAATAATCTCAAAGCTAACCACAATTACAAAAAATGAAAAACAGAAATCAAGCAAAAGTATTTATTTTCAAAATGGTGGTGTGCAGGACTTTCTCAATATTTAAAAAATATTTTCCATTGGCAATTTAATTCTAACTACTAGAATGGAAACTGATTACATTTTCTGCCAGATTTTGGTTTCAGTGAAGCATCATTAGGCCTTTCCAACAAGCCCCACGTGCTGTTCTTCCAGACAGGTCTGCTATTCCTGCTTAACATCTGGGAATATACAGTGTTTTCATGTGTTAATATGACCAACTCTAAAATTAGATTTACATGCTAACACAATCATTAGGTCGTTTCTATAGTGTACTACAGAGAAGCAGGAAGCCTGCTCCAATTTCCAATGTATGCAAAGAGTTTTTCACTGTTTCTTAGTGCAAGACCAGTGTGCTAAGTAGTCATGATTCAGCAATCACCTGCTCCATTAGGTAGGCTCATTGTCATTTACCACCTAGTTTTCTTCCAAAGGAAATCGAGAACTATGCATACTTTGCTACAGAACAAAGGTAAGGGAGTGCATCCCATGAACCAGGGCTGTTCAGGGCTCTGCCCTAGGCTGAAACGACAGTTTAATTGTAGATGTGGCCACCAGATAGCATAGCAAAAAACATTAGACTGTCCTCAGGCTGCAAACGGTACTGCAAAAGTATAAGTAAAGTATAAAGTAAAGGATAAGTAAAGTAAAGTGACTTTAATGTTGTCATGTACCAATTGGAATCACCAACACAGCAGCCTTTGGGATACATAGTGGAATCTGGACTTCAGTGTCTTGGTAAAGTAGATTTCAAAGATGTAAATAGACAGGAATGGTTAAAAAACCAAACCAAACCAAACCCAACAAAAACAAAAAAAAAAACAAAACAAACAAAACAAAACAAAACAAAAAAAAAACCAAACCAAACAACCCCAAACCAAACCACAAAACAGAGAATTTTAGACAATAAATCTCTGTGTAACATTTGACTGTGCAAAACAGTTTAGATGCTGCACCCCTGTGCCTTAAATAAAATACTTCTCAACCCATCCTCTCTGGACACATGAAGTAGCTTTTCAGCAAAATCATTTGTTAGTATTTCAATAAGCTGCATAATTCAGTTCAGTAAGTTGAATGAAAAGGGTAACAGCATTTGCATGCAAAGTAGTTAGGCTTTCTTTCTCCTCAAACTACTCTATATTGTGGATGGTTAAAAAAAAAAAAAAAATAATAAAACAAAAAAACCCCACACTAAAACCCCTCCAAAATCGTGAAATTGCATTTCCAAACTTTCTTCTTCCCATTTTAGTTAGATAAATCCTGAGAAATTGGAAAGGAAAAGTTATTCCAGGATCATGATGGAAAGATAGCATCTGTACTTTCATGTAGTCTTTGTTTCTGAGTTGTGTAACAAATTTTGGACTTTTTTTTTCTTTCATCAATGCTTTTTTTCAATGGTCAAATTGGGGTACAAGCTTTTCTGTTGCCTTGTTCATTGTAGAAGAGCTGAGCAAAAATTTTGGAGTTTAAAATGTTAATTTTAAAATGTCATTTAAAAAAAAATTTTACTTACAGAAAAAAAAACCAAACAATAGCTTTGTGATTCTTTTTAGGGCAAAAACTTAAAATGTTTGTGATTTCATGTCTTTCCTTTTATTGTTAGTTTAGTTTGTGGGGATTTTTATGCTACTTCCTTACTTATGTTACAGCTATAATGAAAAGTGACAGGTGAGAAATACAACTGAATTTTTTTCTTGGCAAAAGGAACTTGATGGATGATAATATTTGTGATGTTGTTGAAAAAATTGCTAGTATTCTGGTAAAGCCCCCAGTGCTAGAACTTTAAACTGGAACTTTGTCTTCAGAGTTCTCTGTATAATTAACGGAATTGTACCCAGCATGTAATGCTAATGCATTAATGTAAAAAATAGAAAAATTCAGCTTGCCATGATTTATAGAATTTCAAAAAAATTAGTTTCATCCCTCTACCTGGTCTTTGGTCTGAAAGATGAGAGACATCTTTTGCTTTTCTTTGAACTGGCTCTTAATGCTGAAAATGTATCATCTAGCAACCACTCTCATGACTTTACAGGTACATTTATAATAGGGCTGGCACATCACCTTGATGCCTCATCCATCATCACATTTTTCTCCAAAGATGGTAAATGAGCCAGTAGCATTTAAGGGACACTGTCTAGGAAAGCTTTGCACAGAATCCCTTGTGCTCAGCAAGATTTGTGACCTTGATTTCAGTGACCTTTGGGTCAGGATGGGTCTCTTTGTTTTAGAGTTAGCAGAATAACGTATTTGGGAAATGCAGCCTCTTTTAGCTCATGGAATGTGTGGGATTTTTGGAATGTAAATTTTATACAAGGCATGTTGTACCCTAATGTCTGAATAATATAAGGAATTTGTGAAGAAGGCATTTTTGAGAGGATACAGGATCAACCAGGATTTTCATTCCTTCCTGTGAAATGGCAGACAATGTCACACACAAGCCAAAATGCTTAATACTAAAACTGGATTCTAAGATGCTAATACTAGGTGGCCTTGCCAGGACTAGTATAATCATGCTGGGTTATCACCCCACAACTACTGATTTGCATGGAAGTCTTCTTTTGTACGATTCCATATCACTAGCTGGATTGGTAGGCTGCTGCTATATTAATGCATTGACATGTTAATAGAAAAATTGAGAATGTTGTGGTGTTTCATCTAGATTTCAAAAAGATGACTGTTACAATGGTGTGAGAAGTGCTAAAGCAACCAATCTGTTACTATACGTACAGAATGAAAACAGAGTTTGTAAGTGTAGTGTCTCCTTACAAAAGACTGTAAGGTAAAAATACCAGTGTTATTTTGTGTTCTTATTTCTGCCCCCAGAAAATCCTTTGCCCTTTAGTTTTAGGAAACTGGGGGCTTTACATAAGGATCTGAAAATGCAGTTTAGACTTTAGTCTTTTTAAAATATTTCACAAAGCAAAACTTCTTTTTTAAAATACAGCACATAGATAAAATTCCATCAATTAGTGGGAAATTACATTTTTGTTTAATGTTTTATAAAAATATGGCATAAATGGGATTTTTTTAATAGATTAAAAACATGTTCTGCTATGTAATAATGTTTATAGCAAATTTATTTGTACAAAATTTGTTTTAAAGAGGGTAAAGAGAACCTATGGGTTTTTTTTGTCATAGAAAAGGAAAAATATCATCAGTTTCTTAATGTCTGATCCTTTGGGAATATTCTCAGGAATATTAACAAAAAAGACATTAAGTAGATGATGAACAGCATAACTGTGATTGACTTTTGTATGTACATTGTTAAAAAAGTATTGGTGAATGAGAAGATCAGTTGTACGTTTTTCTGTCATATCTGAGTCTCAGAAAAAGAAAAAGAATATTCTTCTTTACATTAAACATTCACCCCATTGGAGGATCTGTTGAAGGACATAGGCATAGCAGCATAGCAGCTGTATGCCCGGATGACCTATAATGAAGTCAACAAGACCAAATATATTTAAATGAGTTGAGGACATGGTCTTGGCCTGTGTTCTGCATTACCATACAACCCACAAAATGAGGATATAAGAATACAGTTCAAGGACAATGTCTCAAATAATTTTATAATACAAAGTTTTGGTAGCAGCGTAAGTAATGTTTTAAGATATCAAATAGGAAACCATGATCTCATTTACATTCAGGAAATGTAGTTCAGACAGGTAAGTTACAGGATTGCAGTGAAGAACAGAACACTAAGAATCCTTAGCTATGTGGTCACTTTTTCAGTCCATGAAAACAAATCTGCTTTGTTTACAGTAGGCAGAAATAGTCAATGGAGAAAAACAGTGACAAAAATGAAATTTCCCCTGATGAAATGTAGAAGCTCCTCCATCAGCAGCTATCATCTCCACCCATGATATTAGGGCATGGCTAGGAAAGGGACAAGAACACTCTGAGAACATGGAAATCCTAAGGGATGGCTTGGGATTTACTCCTTACTGAAATCTACACAGTACTTAAACTGCTGGCATCTAAAAAGCTTCACTAATGATCACAAAGAATCAGATATGCAGAAAAACCCCAAGTTTTGGAGTATCTGCCTTCTTTCTAACTCAAACTTCAGCAGTGTACAAGTTTTCATTAGTGGTGTAACTAATAATGACAAAATAACTCAATACTGTGAACTTTTCTAAAGGCTGTGGTGGGATTCATTAGAGCCAGAGGAATGAATGTCTTTTACCCATTGCATCTCTGTGATTTGCTGGCTCCATCTATTTCAGGCAGCATTGAAAAGTCTAACAGTACATATAAACCAGAACTAATATTGTTCTGGCATTAAAGTTACTGCACAAAGAGTGATCATGATATTTGATGTCTAATTTAGCTTTGGTTATTCTTCTACAAGGATTTCTTTAGCCCCTGGAGGTTTATAATGCTGCAGGAAATATGTCTTTTCATTTTGTTAAGAAAATATACTGATGAATGCTCTGATGGCAGAATGTGTGCCTTGTGTCTTGTTAGCCTTGGGATGTCTTGAAGAAAATATCTATCTCAATGGGCCTATTCCTGGGAGACAGATATAATTAACAACTGAATATATAAATCAACCAATAAACTCACTACTGTAAGGAACAGTTTAATTTCTTGTGTTGTTTTTTGAGTTTTGTTTTCAAAATGCTAATTTTTATAATAACTTTAAATGATAGCTTCAAGTGTGGTATGCACAAAACTTCTCTTTTTTTACTTTTTACATTATGTTATGGGCCCAAGCCAGCTCCTGATGTATCCCCTCAGTGTTGCTTTAGCAACCTTACTCAGAAAGATTGTTTAATAAATGTAATACTGTTCAGTGAGCAACCTGTCAGATCTACAACAAACCCAAAGTCCATTATCTTCTTCATACCTTTGCAGCAGTATTCTCTCAGTTTCTCTAGCTCGATGCTCCTTTGCAAATGAATATGAGCTTAATCTGCTTGCACACTGAACTGGATGGACACAAAGTTGGTCTGAGGTGAAAAGCACCATTTATAAAGCTCATGTGCTGGTCAGAGGTGGCTCACATCTGGTCAGTTTACAGTGTGAGCAGCTGCCAGTTCACATCTGTGTTCAGAAGGACACCTGAACCCCGAATTTATACAACACACCTTTCTTTTTCATTGAAATTAGTCCTGAAAGTCCCTATCTTGCATTTGAAAGTTTTCTACTATTCTCTTGCCTTCCAGCTATCTCTGTGTATCTGGTCATGTAACAATGAAAATACTCAAAAAGAAGCTTGAAGAACACTATGACCTGAGTAACTGCAGAATCAGGTAAATGGCATCAGAGTACAACTGGTGTGAGGAAAAGGGAATCCTTTTTTCAAAAAGAATCATAGATTCTTACAGTTTACTTGCAAAATTTTGGCCTAGGCAATTAATTCTGATAAAGATTAAAATCAGATGTTTTCCACCGAAAAAATGGGTATGTTCTTCAACAGTCTGTTGAGTTTTCTATTGCATGTGGTTTTAATCTCAAACCAAGGCAGACTTCTGGCAGGCCTCTGTGTCACAGTTTATTCAGCGCTCTTTTGATGAGACATTCCAGGTGATTTTTAAATACCTCATACAAAACCCCCAAACCCCATGTCTTTATTGCTGTCAAGAATTTCACCCAAACACCTAGAGGAAAAAAATCAAAATTACAATTTGGATAGGTCAGCGTCATGGGAGTTTTTAAAACCTCATTTGATGCAGTTCTCACACCTCATTAGAATACAGGAAAAAATGCTATTTCATTAAACATTCAGATGCCAGGATAAACAGTCTGGAGGATTTAGATCATGACAATGTTTACTGAAATTTATCTGGAAACAAGATAGTTTTATTTATTTGTTAAATTGTTGCTATTGCTGTGAGGCCCAAATGTATATAACGTGTTCATCCAGCAGTATGACTAAAGAGACAATTTTATAAAGTATGTTATGTTGTTTTGTTGTGACCTCATGACCATCTGGTAATTGGGATATTTCCTAATATTAGAAATAAATAATAATTATAATTATAAAAATCAAGAAAATAATTGGTATATATTTCCAGGATATAAGAATATAATCACTGATGTTATTAATTATTTAAATCACCTTGTTGTGGTTTAACCCCAGCCGGCAACTAAGCACCACACAGATGCCCGTTCACACCCTCTTCACTTAGAGGGATGGGGAGAAGAATGAGAAAGGAATGTAAAACTCGAGGGTTGAGCTAAAAACAATTTAATATGTAACGCAAAATCCGCACACACAAGCAAAGCAAAACAGGGAATTAATTCACCACTTCCCATGGGCAGGCAGGTGTTCGGCCATCCCCAGGAAAGCCGGGCTCCATCACGCCTAACAGTTACTCGGGAAGACAAACACCATAATGTCAGATATCCCAACCCCCCCCCTTACTTCATCCCCCAGCATGACATCCCATGGTATGGGATACCTCTTTGGCTGGTTCAGGTCACCTGTCCTGGCTGTGTCCCCTCCCAGTTTCCTGTGCCTCTCCAGCCCTCTCGCTGGCAGGGCCCCAGAAACTGAAAAGTCCTTGACTTTGTATAAACATCACCCAGCAACAACCAAACCCATCAGTGTCCTGTCAACATTTTTCTCACATCAGAGCTAAAACACACTGTACTATCTACTAAGAAGAGAACTAACTATCCCAGCTGAAACCAGGACATACCTAAAATTAAAAAAAAAAAATAATCTAACATTGTTAAGTTTTAGAGATAGCTCATCAGTGACAAAATCTGTGGAAGCAAAAACCAAAAGGGTTGCAGGCAAAGAAGACAATGAAAACTTCACAGGATACATACAACTGACTGTTATTCTCAAGTCAGTTTAGTCACAGTTTCTTTTAACAAATCTTGCCTAGCTAACTTTTCCTGTAAATGACTCAAATAATTGAATCTCAGTGACTAAACATAGAGAAAACTCAGAGGAACTATCACATTGCTGTTTTGAGAAAAATCACCATGATCAAACAAATGCTTGACACATAAAAGCCACACTTATCTCTCCCTTCCTTTCAGAGAAGATAGGAGCAAGTCTTGGGATTTGGCCATGATCCCATCATACTGTAAAAATATTTGTTTATTTCTGAAGAAAAAAAAGAGGTTTTTAACAGCTGAGTCAAATGAAAAATGAACCACTCATTCTCTGTAATAAGCATGTTTCATGATATTTTAACAGATATTTTATATGCCTCTTCATATAAAAGACAGTCTGAGATCCTCAGATGGGAAAATGAATGCTATCTACAGTTTGTCCAGAGAATTACTATCATTGAGGAAACAATTTGTGTTTAGTAAATACATATTTATAGGATAATAGCTGTCTCTGGTAAATAATATATGATATGTTAATATAATTAAATTCCACCATTCATTTCTAAATTAGCTAAATATGTATTTAACAAACAAACTTCTGAAAAGAGCTTAATCACCCATGGGTAAAAGAAAGATTAAAATTGAAACAACAGGATACATTTTGTCTTGTCAAAACAAACAAAATCCTATTTATAATCTTCTCTATTAATGTAACTGTCATTTTGATGCCTGCACAGAAAGAATAAAAAAATCCTTAGGCTCTTGGAATGACAAAGGCCAAGAATCTGAACCATTATTTTCAAGGAAAATATAAAGAAGATATAAGGAGGAATATGGCTTCCAAAATCAAACCATGAAGTATCTGAGATAAGTGCAAAGCAGGGCCACCTGCCATTAACTATTTTTTTAACATGCTATCTCAGCAGCTCCTGTGTGTAGAACCATGCAGCATATAAATGAAAATATTAATTACTTTATTAATGTTTTATCATGAATTCATAAACCTAATTTGTAAAATAAAGCATTAATTGTTACACAGAAATTAAGTCAAACTGCTTTCTCATAGAGCAAGAAACAAATCCTTATTTCTTTTTTGGGGAGGAAAATCAGTTCACTAAAAGCAAGGATAGATTTCTGTAGGGGCAGGAATCTCTTCTGGGAATATGATTTGTATTGGTGAAGTTAGCTAGAAGACTTACTAAGTGATCCTACAAAAAATATACTCCTCCTTAAATATGATTTTAGGATAGAGCAGTTTGGAATGTAGATTTTATTAAATAAGAAGAATTAAGATTATTGAAGAGGAAAATCTATAATTTTATAACTTTGGCATTTTGTTGCCTCTTGAGCTGCTGAAAATAAAGCTGCCTTTAATCACTAATATGTTTTGGATTATTTATTGCTTTATTTACTGATTACTGTATTTACTTTGTGTATACAGACAAAAGTATTATCATACATAAGGGTTACTTGGGAAAACAAACACCATCACTCTGAATGTTCTCCACTTCCTTCTTCTTCTCCCAGCTTATATACTCAGCAGGACATCCCATGGTATGGAATACCTCTTTGGTCAATTGGGGTCAGCTGTCCTGGCTTTGTCCCCTCCCAGCTTCTCCTGCCCCTCCAGCCCTCTCTCTGGCAGGGTCTGAGAAACTGAAAAGTCCTTGACTTAATATAAACATCACCCAGCAACAACTAAAACCATCAGTGTGCTGTCAGCATTGTGCTCACAGCAAATCCAGACACAGCACTGCACCAGCTACTAAGAAGAAAATTAACTCTAATTAACCCAGCTGAAACCAGGACACTCCCTAATGTGCTGGTCAGACTTAAGATACAGTCAGAGGAAAGCCACTGAGCAAATGATAAATCAAAGGTGAATCTTACCAGCCTGGATGAAACATTTATGTATGCTCCCAGTTTTAGATTGTCAAGCAGCTGATTTCCACCGCTGCTATTCAGGATCTGTGGCAAACTCTTTTAGTAACAGAGGGCTGGTAAAGCCACAGGAAGATTTGTGAACATGCCATATCAAGTGATTTTTGACATTCCTGTATTATATTTAGTGAAAAGAAAAATACATTGCACTCTTTTTTCAAATCCTTCCCTAAAACTCTTCCTACACATCTTCTGGATGCTTAAGAAACAGCCAGTACCAGCTGTCTGTGGTTGTTGGCATGCACTGGACCTGCCTGGCTATAGCTATGTTGACGTGTGAACACTGTTGCACATATCTGTGATCAAAGTGCTCTGGCACCCATATCCACCTTGTCTCCAAACTGTCTAGTTGGTGTTAAGCAACAGCAATGGGCCACGAGTGTGCTGCAAGCATTGCTGATGATTGTGGTGACTAAAGTAACCTTGCACCATCCCAGCGCTGCCCCTCCTGTGCTGGGTGCACAAGGGGCCCTGGGTTGCAAAGGGGAATGGGCTGTCCTGTTTGCATTTCAGAGGTGTCTTGGCCCATCAATATCCATGCCATGGGGGACAGGCACGTTAAGAACAGAGTTTGGGAAATGGATGTGTTTTCAACGGTCAGTGCAGTTGAATGGGCTGAATGATGCACATCACAGCTTTGCTGTGTTCACACAGTGCCAAGGGACACTGAGATCTTGGTCTTCAGCTGGGGACATACGCCACAGCTTCTCAGCTTGAAAGAAACAACAACAAAAACCCCCTAAGATAATAAAACTGTAACTTGTAGTCTCTGGTCTTAAATTATAAATTCCCTAAAGTGAGAATAACACTTCCTGTGCTTTATGGCATGCTATCTAACTTGTTTCATCAAGGGTGAGGGGGTGAAGTTCTTTTTTTAACACATTGGCAGTCCTTCTTAAAGCTCAGCATCAATCTTTTGAAGATTTTCCTTTGGTTTAGCTTTATTGAAATGTCTGTCAAATTATTAGCAATTTTCTGCAACCAAAGATTAAAAAAAGGACCCCAAAACCAACTTCACCTCAGAAAACCAAAAGCTTTCAACACCTTTTTTTCATTTCAAACTCTCCGCTACCTTTGCTTCAGACAAAATAAAACTAACTCCATTTTTCCATTGTAACATGTTGCCAGAAGTAACTAGTTCTGCAAACATTTGACTGAAGAAATACATGCTGACTAACTGCACTTTTAAGAGATTGCCTCAATATCACAGGAAGGTCTGTAGCAGAGTTGGAACAGAAGCGTAAAGTGCTGGCTGCAATTCCCACTTGTACCTTTATCAAAAAAAAAAAAAAAAAAAAGAAAAAAAAAAAGAAAAAGAGGGAAAAAAAGGAAAAAGAAAAAAGCATCACACACCAAACTACACCCAAATCACCAAGATCTCGTTCCCCCTGGATATGAATCATTTGCTTGTTATTTTTGCAGGTCTTTTTATTTCAGCTGTTTTGGAGGCTGCATGACTTTTTGTTGGATGAACTTTACGGATTTAGGTTTGGTGGGTTTTTTTCAAAAGTATTCTTCCTAATTGTTACATATTCTCTAAAGTAATATATTTAAGGAAGAAACAAGCCCTGAAAACTGTTTTGCAACGTGGTTGAAATACTTTCACTAATTAAAATGTTTTGCCTTGTGAGTGAATGAAATGTTTCGTAGAATTTTGTGTGATATTTATATATTTTACTTGATTTTAATGATTGAGATTTATACCATTTTATGCTTTGTTTCCTAGCTTTTCCAAGAAACCAAAAAATAATAAAATATAAAGTGTAAATTTGCTTCAGCCTACTCTATTTTTTTCTGAAAGAAAAAAGCCAGCTATTAATGACCAACACAATCAGTCAGGCTACCTGTGATGTGAAGTCTGATAACAACAGAATACAGTTCTCGGTGATTAGGTTATGCCCATCTGATTGAACGTAATGAAGATAGTTTTATAATAGAGATAATATTATCAAGTGAGCTTCATGGGTATGCATTTTTATGTACTTTCTAAATTATTTATTTCTATGGGCTTTGTGGTAATCTGAATATTCTGGAGTTTGATTTTGTTTGATTTTGACTTGTTTTGATTAGTTTGCCAACACTAATGGGAAGTATGAAGTTGGAAACAGGTTTCAGGGAGTTACAATCATATTCATCTTTTCTCCCTTTCAGTAAGTGTTAATAAATGTGGATGTGACTCATCCTTTTGCTTACAGAAGAAGACCAGCAAGGACTGGACATCCCCCAGTGCGGCCAAGGGAGGGAGGATGAGCAGTGACTAATTTCCTGCTTGCTTCAGTGCAAGAGTACAAGGGATGCGAACTCTTGAGAGTCACAAGCAGGTGCTGGCAGGACAGGTAGGTGAAAGGTGCAATATTAGGTACCTGCTAGAAGAAAAATAGTTGAGGTCATGATGGTAATGTTATACTTAGGAACATCAAGGGAAAACACTGGACTCCAATGTTAAGGATTTTTTTTGTTGCAACCCTTGAGGCAAATTAAACAAATATTTGTGCTAATATGTCTCTATATATCTATATCTATATATCTAGATATAGATATATAAATTAATAATGTTTTTGACAGAATATTATGACCATAAGCGATTCTACAAGGAGTTTGCAAAGATGTGTCGTGAGCCAATTCCTTAAATAAACTTGCACAAGCACCAATTTTGAAAGAGGTTGCATATGGCAATTTAGCCCAGCTTTGGGTCCACCCCCCAGCCCAGCTCTGCTGCCCAGAGTTGTCACCTGAGCTTGGGCCCTTAAGTGCTCCTATTCCAGGATGGCTACAAAACAATGCTGAGGCTGTTTCTTATCTCATTGTTGCCAAGGGAAACTTCCTTGCAAGGAGTCCTTCAGTCTCTGGCTTCCCTGCTTCCAGCTATTTTAACCCCTTCTGCAGCTGGGCTGTCTTGGCCTCCAGTGCCAGGTCGTTCCACTGTCACAAATTACCCCTGCTGAGCAGTTACAGTTTGAATTTCTGCTTCACCGTGTAAATGCAACTGTAGGGTTTCCAGGCCACTGACTCAGGGGACTAAAGCAATTTATGCTTTCTCAGCCACTGAATACAAACTTTGGGTGGGCCGGAGCTACTGCCCTCACCAGAGAGCAGTGCAGAAACATCTCACCAGGGAAGAAGCCCTGCATGTGTGGCGTCTGCCTCCACTGCTTTCTGTGTGTGAATGTGTGCAATATGCTGTAAGCAACAGTGACACCTTGGCTGGCCAAAGTGAGAAGGAATAAGCATCCAGGGAGTGCTTAGGAGTGATGGAATTGTTCAGCCAGACATACACAGACCTGTTCATACCACTGTACAGATATACCACATAAAGTACCCATCTGATTCTCACTGGCCACAGTTACAAGTGCAGCTCTGTAGTCATATTTAGTCCCAAACGCAGCACCAAAAGCCCTGTTCATACTCCAGGAAAAGAACATTTTTGAGCAGAGATTTGAGACATCTGTGTCCAAAAAAGGACATAATTTTGGTAGAAACCTTTTTTTCCATCATAAATGTGAGCATGGGGGTCACTCATGGATGTCTCTGCTCCAAGGGGCATTCTTTCCTGCAACTCATCCCACAACTTCTTCCTACAACCAGACTGATAGAAAGTGGTGAAGATGCATGGGTATGTCCAACTGACTCCCCTGTCAGACTAAAATGATGACAGGCACAGTTCAGGTTTGATTCTAGGCATTGAGCTGGTGGATCACAAATAAATCACTGCATTCGTCTCCTCCACAGCTCGATAGCTCACTACGACTCTGTATGGAAAGAAAATATACCACAATTTCAAAATGCTGTTCTGAGGATGGAACTCATAATAGAAACTCTGTAGTCATCAGAAAAAACCTCAATACTAATAACTATCTGGAACAGTGCAAATCCCAGCAACTAGGGATTCAGCTGTGATACCTAATGCCTTCCAATGTGATCTGGACTGACATTATACTTTTGTGGTATGGGAATAAGGGTCTTAATCCTCAGACTTGCTGAGCATCTACTGAGAAGTGCTGGGTACTCAGTATTTACTGAATTCTGTATAGATATATGCTAACACACAAATCTATATAAAAGATTTCTCATGATGCAATATAATTTAGCATCAGATGGTTTTTGTATTGTGCAGTAACTTTAATGATGATTCTGCCTTGTTTGCTATGTCCCTTGAGTTCTGTTTCATGTGGTACTGAACAAAATAATCTCCTAGTGTAAAGCTGATTTTTATGGTGGGACGAGGGTAAATGGAATAACAACATTGTTAAAAACAGTGGACACATTTAATTAACTTCAGTGTGGCTAGGTATTTGACTTTGGATCTCTCAGGCAACAGTTTTTGCCAAATGACAAGATTGAGTAGATATGGAGATAATTTAAAAAATATAATTCCCCTTTGAGTAACGAATTGATCTTTGATATGAGAGAAAACACAGTATTATGAATTATGGTTCTGATTAAAAGAATATTTGTTTTTCATGCAAATTTTAAGTATCTTTCTGTAAATTTAACTTTTTGTTTCATACTTCTTATATTAATATTTTCTTAAACATTCTTAAAATATGACTCATGAATTGATTGTTGCTGTTATCTTCTTTTAAAGAGTTCCTTTTTGTATATTTCCCTTGCATGTGTTGCAACAAGTTTCCACGGAAGCCCTGCTTCCTTCTTTCCTTCTCTATGACTATACTTAAATGCTGCTGTTCAGAAATATATTTTTATAATTACAAAATAGTGAAGACGGTCTTTTTTTGTGGCCTGAAAGCAGAGAGTTCTTCAGGCTGATAAGTCAGGCAAGCCATTGAAACTTACTTAGCTTGAAGCAGGAAGAAAACTTGCTTTTGGTCAACCTTTGATTGATATAAGGGAAGAATCAAACAATCTTTAATATAATCAATAAAATTCTTACAGATGAAGTACTGTGACAGACTGACTGTTTAAAATACTTCTTGTTACTTTTTCCCCTGGAGACAGCCATAGCCTCACAGCAGAGTATCTGCTTATTCTAAAAACGTTTTGTCTTGTGCCTTTCACATCTGAGTGCTACTTTTATCTGAGAGAGTGATGATTTTTTTTTCCAGATTTCCTTTTATTTTTCCTTTAATTGAAGGAGGGGAAAACTGGAACTTTTCAGCTGGCCATAGCTGTTATAAGACCAAACACTGAAACACTGGGTATTTTACTGCAACCTGTTAATCAATCTTTAAAGAAATAAATGGAACTCTGGCAAAATTAATTCCAATTTTGTGTTATATTGCATGGCAATTATAAGCAGGACTGTGTTAATGTTTGTTGACTGTTTTGTAGTGTATTTAAGTGCTTAGCATTACAGATTGTGTTGCAAGTGTGCACAGGAACTGCTGATTTAGATAGATATAAAAGTGTAGGGTATCGAATGGCTTTTGCTGTTTTTACTGCTTCCTTCACCCTACTAAAAATTTATAAGGTTGCCCCACAGGCTCTAATCTTTATTTGTGACCTGCCACACAGTCCATTCTGTGAACTGAGGGAAATGGGAGCTGCAGAAACGTTCACCAGTGAGCAGTGGCCAAGGCCTCCGGGGTTCATTTTCAGGTTGACATTTGGACGCAGTAAACCAGCAGCTGTGACTTGGTAATGTCAAACTTGAGGAACTGCATCCTCTGCAGCTAATCAGGCTCTGGTGTGACTCCACTGCCTTGTCCCTGGCACCATTGGTAAGAGTGACAACCACAGCAGCTGTCAGTGAGCCACTGTTGTGTCATGCGTGCAGGAGTGCCACTGTTGTTCCTGCAGAGTGAGCAGAGGGATGGCAGGAAATGCCCATGTCTGCCAGGAATGATCATTTTGGTGATTGCATGAGCAGGATCTCCTCTACAAGGCTAAATCTACAGCCCAGGAATATATGATGGCTGAAAGTCTGTCAGCTTGCAGACAGCATGTTATTGATGCAAAGGAAACAGTTTTTTCACCAGACTGCAAGAAGGATGCTATAATCCCTGCTTACCCTCTGTTACTCACCATTCTTCACCCTGCTTATAAAATATTAGCCTCTTCTTACTCAATTGAAAATTATTACTCACTTCCAAACATGCATCTTGACTGCTTCTTCCTTTTTTCTCCCTGTCTTCATTGGTTTCTTCTTTTCTTGTCCTCTACCTGCTCTCTCCAGCTTCAAAATCCCTTTCCAAACACAGAAATCTCAAGAGGAGTAATTGCAATGTAATTTCTTGGGAATTCTTCTCTTCCTACAGGGAAATTTCATATAAATTTAATTATAATGAGAAATAGCCTTTTCTTTCTTGGCCAGATTGTCCTAGGCCACTTTTCTTCCATTTTGCATCCACACAGCTGTCAGACACTGCTATAGTCCTTCTGAGCAATATCATGAGTCAATATCAGAACTTCCATTCTGCTTAGAGGGATTCCTCATGAAATAAACTAACCTTATGGAGCTCTGCTGAAAGCAGTGTGGCGTGACTTCCATCTCCAAGTAAAGTGAGCAAGAACCAGTTTAGAGCTTGTCAAAGAAAGCTGTTTAACCACTAGAGTTACAGGGGGATTTTTGGAGATTGTTGAAGATGTTTTTCTGCTTTCAGAAAGAGTTCTAATGTTATCAAAAAGCTCTGAGTTTTCCTTCTAGTCATCTGTTAGGCAAACGCCAAGAGAATGGGAAAAAAACCTTAAACTACCCCTTTTTTTAGGATATGTCATTAAAAATATGGTTTTAGATGAAAATACTTCTTAAGTTCTTTGATATAACAATTTTATGAAAGGCAGAAGGAGAAGGGTGGAGGAGTCTGCTGGCAAAAATAGAAGGAAGTAAAGCTGTATTTGCTTGCACAAAGATGTGAAGTTGTTAGGACAGTAACTGGGTTTTTCACATTGTTTCAAGAAGCTCTATGTTTGAAAACAGACATTCAGTGGAGAAAATAAACAAGTACCATTAACATGCCAAGAACATTGGTGTACTTCTGTATTCAGATAAACACTTTTTAACTTAGATATGCAGGCCCACTTCCCAAATTAGAAAACAGACAGACTATAGGCAGGTGAACAGTTTGAGTGACAGATTTCAAAATTATTTATCTGAATTATCCACTGAAAACTTGATGACTACAGAGGCCAATTCCTTTTAACTTGGTTTATGTTGACATCAGCTGTGGGTTTGTCTGATGAAAAAGGTGAAGAGTTTACAAATTCTTCTCTATAAAAGAAAAGGCGATAAAGTCATAGTGGCTTTCAGTCAGGAAGAATACTTTGGCTGTGTTTTTCATAACCTTCAAACACAGTTCACAGCTCTTACTTTACCACTACTCCCTTCTCATAAGGCTATATCCCCATGCCACCGTAATTCAAGCAGAAGTAGGACTGAGGCAGGAAAGGGGAGAAGAAAGTAAGAAAAGGGAAAGCAAGGAAACCTAGCACTTAAAAGAATCAATAAAATGTTGGCACATAAAAAGTTCCAGATCTTGTGGGTTGAGTATTAATTGGTATAGTACAATTATTTTCTTTTTACTTTCCCAAATGGATTGCTTCAATAAGACAAAAAAACCCCAATTAAACAAAACATAATCTTATGAAATGGAAAAAGTTAAAATTTATTTTAAAAAAGTCAAAACACTGGGGAGTTTGCATTTTTCTGGGCAATACAATAGACACAAACTTGAAAATCCGCTCACAAAACCAATTTATCCATGGCCAAGTTCAAGCAACACTTTTAGCCCTGTATTCATATCAGAAGGTTCTAAGAACCATTCTTTTCCTAGCTAATGGAGGAAAGTGAAGGGTTAGAAAGAAAAAATAGTCCACACCTTGCAAGATGCCTTGCTTCTTTCCTGTAATAGCATGTTGATTTGAACATGAGGATGACTTCTTTGGCACAGCCCAGCACCAGCTGAATACATTAATTTTGCCTCTAAAAGAGTGTACCCTTTGGCATTTAGTCTTGCATTGCTAGGCTTGCCATCTGTGAGTTAAGAGTTTCATCCAAGTTAGCAATATTTTGTAGGTGGTCATTTACAGACAGTGAGAACATAGCTTAACTTCTAGGTGAGAAATTTTTGTAGACCTCAGTGTTGTTATTCCTGGAAGACAGAGGTTGGAAGTGTCAGTGTATTCTGAATATCTAATCATACCTGCTAGTGTAACAGGTTGTATGTTACGAGGTCAACATATCATTGTAGAAATGAATTTTTACTCCACTGCCATAAGTCTGTGATATGTGAGAGTGAACAATAAACAGAAAAATGACCGAGGCCAGAATTTCAAGAGCTGTAAATATGGCCCTGGGGAGCATGAGTGCCTGAAAGACAAGCACAGCATAATGAAAGCAAAGCAAGGGGCCAGAGCCTTGCACTCACAGTGAACCAGAGTGGGGTAAATTAGCCTTCCCCAGAGAGGTAAAGGATAGGGCTGTTGCAAAAAGCAACACAATACAACTGTGAAAAGGTCTTGAGTAAATCAGGGTTTGTTACAGTCCTCCTGTACCCCACCTACATGATAACCAGATGCTTAGAGCACCATTCATCTCACTGAATGAAGATGTCTGGATTGCAGTTCTCTGCATTTTATCGAGACACTCAAGGCCCCTTTGTGGCACTGAGACCCAGTCAGTGGTATGTAGAGCACACTTCATCTCATCCTAATGCAGAGGCCTACATCGTTCAAATAAACAGCATGTTCATGTTGGGCTTTGCAACTCTACAGGCTATGGAATGAGCCTCAGCTGATTTATGCCTGCACTTTAGCTAATTAAAATTAAGTGAGACAAATGGTACCCAAAATGACCAACTCAAAATGCCTCACAAAAAGTTGTGCCTGCCTAACATGGTTCTTCATATTGCAGAGCAAAACCACAAAACCTGGATACTCTTTCATTGATTTTCAACACTTTGTTTAGATTGAAGGTGAGGTAAGCACGATTACACTTTCTATAGCCAGCTCCAACTCTGAGGAAAACATCCTTAAACCTCTTTTTTTAACACCCTCGGGGCTTCTTTGAAATTTTATGACTTATAATAGACTTCTGTGGGCACTAACATTGCCAAAGGAGAGGTAGGATATTGTGCACTGCTGTGTCTTGAAACTCCTTGTCAGCTCTGGCTGATAACAAAATGCCTCCTATGGCAGGGTCAGGGCCAGTGTCAGAGCAGGAAATATACAGCTATGCAAAAACACCCCCCAACTTCACACAGACATTTTGCTGGAATAATCCACATGTCATTTCCACCACTAGAGTGACAGAAGGAGTTGTATCGTTTACAATACAAAAGCAGTGCAATATCAGCTTCCTACTTTATTCTTGCTCACATGGGAAAAGTGATAAATGCACTCTGCTTTGTTTTGTTCGCCTTATGACACTCTGCTTGAAGTGGTATTAAACATATTCTTTGTTTGTATTAAATGCTACTTAGTTTTGGTTTTGCTTTGTTTTTATTAATATTGTCTTTTACTTATTTTACAGTTGAACTGGTTGCATCTGAGACAGTATCTCATACCCCTAGCAATTACTTTTAAGTGTTTTATATTGACTTGAGGTTAAAACCAATTTTTTTCTTTTGACCAATACATAATTATATATTACTCACAATGATTGATGGTTTATTGAGTGTAGGATCATGAAATAGTACTCTGAATATTACAACAAAGCAAGTCCCACCAAGTCTCAAGGTTTCAGGAGGTGTCACACAGATCAGTCATTTTGTATTATAATCCTAAATGCCTTCCAAAACGATTTAAACAATAGTCAGAGAAAGTGCATACTTCACATACAGAGTGGAGACAACTGTGGGAAAGGCAATAAGATGTCACAAGAAAAAATAACCTCAAGACATTTCACATTTTTCCTACTTGTTTGTTGTACATTCTTTTAAATATTGTTTTAGATGATCTATAAGTAAGGGGAGTTCTAGAAAATGAAGTAAAGCTGTGTATGCATCAAAACTTTACAAAGATGACCCTTTTCAGAACTTCTTCAAAGGGGAGAGCTTTGAGCATGCAGCAACTGCAGATATATGGCTTTACCTCTTCACTCAGGAGTGTACACACAAGGAGCAGGATGGCGTACCGAGCAAACAGCAAGCCTTACCACTGATCAGGTTAGGTGACTGATAACCCTTTTCACCGGCAAGTGTAAAGGTTCTCCCAATCTGCCTAGCTTTGGGATAGAAATGATTTATTGTGACAAACTTACCTACTGCACTGTTTTTGCATCTGACAATCTCTTTCAGGCTACATTCTGGGGAAGACACATCAATCACAGCCCCCACACCCAGGATTTGCATATTCACAACAATACACTGCAGGTTTGGTTGAACAAGACCTCATTTTTAAAGAATACCAAAACTCTGGCAAAAGTATAAAATGGTTCTGGACAATGATATTCCCTCATGTTACTGAAAAGTTGGCCAAGATCTTCTGAGATGCCAAGAGTCATTTAAAAAACTTCGGTTTTTAGCTCACAGATATCAGATGGGAATTATTTGCATTATTGCTATGCAAAAACAAGCTGAGAGTGATAGGCGTATTGTAATTTGGTCGAAAAAACCCAGATAAGTTAGGTGACATTTCAGAGAAAAATGCAACAGAAGACATGCAAAATGAACATTTGCACTCCTTGCACAGACAATAGTGTTTAGCAGGCACAGTTGTTTACTCAGCTTAAGCTAAACTAGAACAGTCCACCAAAACTAACAGATCTGTTTTCTCTGATTTGCATGCAGAACAGCTATGCCATTTAATGAGACTCACTCACACAGAACTGTAGGAAATGAAAAACTAAATCAGCCTCCTTGACAAGCTTAAAAAATTAAAACTCAAACCTGCTAATATAAAGACAACACTATCATACACTTTAAAATCATATTTTATAAACAAAAATATAGTACTGGAAAACAGAGCTAGATAAAACATTTCAGTGAAAATGCTTTTGACTTTTCAGAACAGGAAAGGTCAATATTGAAGAAATAATTTTCTTTTTTTTTTTTTGCCCATTAGGACGTGACAGTTTCGTTGGTTGCGGCTCAGGATGGAAAATAAATTCAGCCAGCTTTCTGGCAATGACTAAAGAAATTGCTTTAAATTCACACTCCACAATTTGCCACACAAGGTAAGTGGTTTGGCCACAGTACAAAGCCTTAGAGCTGACCTGCTGCACGAAAGAACAATCCCTGAAACCTTTATGCTTTTAAATGTTTGAAACTTTTGGAAGGGACAAAAATTGTTTGTTGCCCAGTTCCATTCCCAGATTTTTCTCTGTTGTGACTATTACATAATACAGTGACTGAAAAACATTTTTTCATGTATAATTGCATTGCCTATCATGAGTTGAAGTAGCTAAGCAGTGGAAAATGTTCTTTATCTCTCCCAGTCTCCTGGAGGTTTAACTACTGGGACAAGTGCCAGCTTGACAGGGACACTTGTTCTCTAAAGAGGTGGAGAGGAGAATCTCTGCTCAGCATGAGGAGGTCAGTTATCTCCTTCTCCATTCACTCATTCTAGAAGAGTTTGGGGAAGGAGCTTGGCAGAACTGATGCAGGCACAAATGCCCCGACTTATGCTGTGCAACATCTTTCTCTGGTAGGAAGAACCTAACACTACTGTGGCTGCTTTGATTTGTCAGATGGCCTTAAGTTAGGCACACTTCTGCATTACAGCACAGACATGGTGGGGGATGAAGGAGCAGAATTTCTCTGATCCCTACACAGCAATGATTTCACATGTTTAGCTTCATACATGTTTACTTGATTTTGTTGCTGTTGAGACAGGTAATACCTCCTTTAAGACAGAAAGTGAATCACTGTCATAACTGTGAGCCATATTGCACTGCTGTGTTACTTTGCAGTACTATGCACTTTGCTATACATTACATTCTAGTGGTTTCTCTGATGATGTTAGTATACACAGCCATAGTGGAGCAGCAGGGAGTAACTGCACACAACAGACATCATGGCAGTACAATGCACCCACGTCTCCACCACACTGTTAGTACATGCACTGGAGAAAAAGGTCTAATACTTGATCTTCTTCCAGTCCTGAGGCTGCTCCACTATGGCTTGTGGCTGCTGAGGCTGGTCAGCAGCAGAGGTAGGGGACTGCGTGGTGGTGTCATTTTCAAATCATTTACAGAAAGGTGGAAAAGCAA
Organism: Falco punctatus; assembly: GCF_963210335.1. Taxonomy (NCBI): domain Eukaryota; kingdom Metazoa; phylum Chordata; class Aves; order Falconiformes; family Falconidae; genus Falco; species Falco punctatus. Next base: position 79,099,102 of record NC_137582.1, on the reverse strand, counting down.
AATGTAAATTGTGGTGTTTCTGTTCAGCTAGTAATGAACAATACCTGTTGCAGAGATGTGTGTGGTCATTTGCACAAAAGTACTTACTGCCAGGCACTTCTATGTACACCACCACTTGAGTGAAATATTTCTTTCTGCCTCATAAAAGAAGAACTACTTGTTGCTATGGTAGTACATAGAATAAGAAAACACAAGAGGCTGAAGTTATTAGAATTCAGATTAGTGCGCTGGTTTTGGCTGGGGCAGAGTTAATTTTCTTCACAGTAGCTCGTATGGGCTGTTTGGATTTGTGCTGGGAAGTGTTAATAATGCAGGGATGTTTTCATCATTGCTGAGCAGTGCTCACACAAAGCCAAGGGTTTTCCTGCTCCTCACCCACCCACCAGCGAGCAGGCTGGGGGCACGAGAAGCTGGGAGGGGACACAGCTGGGACAGCTGACCCCGACTGACCAAAGGGGTATTGCTTACCATATGGCACCATGCTCAGCATACAAAGCTGGGGGAAGAAGGAAGGGAGGGACACCTTTGGAGTGATGGTGTTTGTCTTCCCAAGTAACCATTATGTTTGATGGAGCCCAGCTTTCCTGTGGATGGCTGAACACCTGCCTGCCCATGGGAAGTGGTGAATGAATTCCTTGTTTTGCTTTGCTTGCGTGCGCAGCTTTTGCTTTACCTATTAAACTGTCTTTGCCTCAGCCCATAGGTTTTGTCACTTTTACTTTTCTGATTCTCTCCTCCATCCCACTGGGAGGGGGGGAACAAGCATGTTGCTGTGTGGGTCTAAGCTGCTAGCTGGTGTTAAACCATGACAATTAGTCTAAATTATTTTAAATTTTAGTCAGTTTTTTAGCCATGGAATGGGAAAGAAGAAAGATTCGTGTGTATTACAAAATTCTCCACGGATACTGAAGCCAACAGGAACGTTTTCAATAGCTGGTTTGTGAATTATGTTGTATCACAGTCCTTCAACATAGGTATTTGGATGAAAATATTGCAGATTTTTAATGATTTTCCTGTAAGGAGTAAAAAGCCTGATTTTGTAATCGGGGTGGAATTTCACTTTGAAGCAACAACAACTGTGTGCATAGGCAAAATCTGACTTCGCCCTGCAACTTAATACAAACTAGCCCACTAAAAATTAGTATAATGTAGCTGATTATAAGTCTTTATTTGTATTTGGACAGTGCTCTGAAAACATCATAAGGATTAAAATCTTTCAGATGTGGGTAGGCTTTACCCTGATACAAAATGGACGGAGAGGCAAAATAAAGGCTGATAGCTATGGTCTTCTGATCACACCAGTCATACAGGTCATTTTATTATGACCATCCTTCTAGTAATTTCTAAATCACTCACATCACTTTTAAATCTACCATCCCAATTATTTTTAAATCAATCACATCAGCTTTAAATCTGCTCTCACATATCACCGTATTTCTTGATGGCTTCACAAGTCACCTTGATCTGGACGCCTAGCATTCCTCTAAGGCATCTCTCACATTTGCAGCTCAGGCCTTTAGCCAAATAAAAACTTTTATACATGTATTTTATGACTTTCATATTTTGCATCAATCCTCCACGACCAACAGAGACAATTAAAATAAAAATATTCTTCTGTTTTTCAGGACATCTGATGAAGTTATATACTTCATCTTTTTCCTCATGAAAGTTGCCATAACAGTGAATGGGATGTTACTGTTTTCTGTTGTTTTACTGAAACAACTCTTTACAGGTACCATTCCCATAAGGTGACTTTCCCAATAATATTTCTAAAAATATTAGTATTCAAAGCATCTTTCAATTTTTACCTCACTAAATGACCATGTCCATAGAAGAGACGCCAGTCAGTAGCACTCAAATTACCTTGTGGATCAGTTATGTTCTGCACTTATGACATTTCTCAGTATTGCTTCATGCTTTAATGATTCTGAGGACACAATACATGTTTTGTGAATATGTTACAAACAAATTTTGAAATCCAGTTACTTTTTATTTGACATGGCAAAAGCTAGATATCTACTTTTATGATTAAAACCACCTAACGATCTACAGTTTCTGAACTATCACTAACCCAAATGATAGGTGTTTCAGATTTACAGAGTATGCTCCAATTCAACAAGATAGTTAAATACATGAATAGTTTTAAACACTTGAGTAGTTCCTGCTGAACATGTTAAAACCACTTTGCAGTATTTGAATGCTTAAATGTCATTATGAATTGTCATTTAAATTTACTGATGATATATAGATGCTTTTCATAGTAATGCCTGCCTTTAAAACTGTATTTTAAAATGATAAAGACTGGGTTGTACCTGAAACCTGGTACTTTTTTTGAAACAGATACTTTGCAATTCAGGCTGGTGCCTCTCACATTCTTTATGCAATTGTGTTCAAAATACTGCAGTTAGTTTGATTCAGAATTACATCAGTGATACAAATGTTGAGATTTAAAATTGCTAAAGATAGTCTTTACAGGTATAACTGAATAGGTTAGACCTTCATTTATCTAAATTCATCATTTCCTGTTTACTTCCTGATCACGTCCTCTGCCATGATATCTTTTAATCAGCCAACATAAGCAATAATCAGGACAAATGTGTATGTGGTGGAGCAAACAAAACAACTGGGCTTTTTTTACACTGGTTTGTGGTGTAAGACCACCAAGGAAATTTATTAGGAATGTGTTTTGGTGTTTTCACCTAATTCTGTACTCTATGATGAGCAACAGAAAACAAGAACTTTTAATAATATATGAAGCAAGTTTCGTCTTGTGCTAAAACATTTTGAATTTGCAAAATTTTGCATTCTTTTTCACTCATGAAAAACTGGGGGAAAAACTAGGGTGAGTAAATGTGAAGGTTAATTATTTAAGATTATGGTTTATATAAAGTGATACCAACAATATAATCAGACTTGTTCAAGATACTGAGGGATATCTGTGCCCATTAGCACATTTCTATCTGAATTATCTCAAGTGCAGTTACTTGAACGTTTCCCTTTTTTGTCTTGTTAACCAAAAACATTTATTGTAACCCAACTTTAGATGTAACAATAATTAAGCATCTGTTAATTTGACTAATTACACTATAATTACTTCTGTATGAATTTTTTGGAGAAAATTGTTATCTTTAGTCTTTTAGGTTTCTTGAGCCATTCTTTACAGCACCTTGGCCCAACAATTACTGATTCCGCAATTGAAATGTGGCAGCTTTCTAAGATTTAGTTTTCATATTCCATGAAACATAAGAGAATACTGACAATTCTAGTTCACAATGGTATAAGGATATTCTTAATTTTTCAGTTACCCATTCCTCAAAAAGAACCAAAAATCTAACAACAAAACAAACCAAGAGAAGAAAAGAAAAGGAGGGATGGTGAACCACCATCCTCCAGGAGTGTTTATTTTTACAGATACAACCAGAAATTTCAGCCTAGCATTGAAAACTCTTTCCCAGTGTCATTTCTTGTTGCAACTGATGTGTTTCTACAAACAGATGAACAAAACAGAAGTTTTGATTGATAGGAAAATGCCAACAACATTTAACTACAGCACTACTACTGAAGCAGTAAACATAAAGGAATTACATGCCTCATTCTGATATAAAAAATATTTCATATAAAAAATATTCATTCAAGTATATCATATGCCATTTTCTTATGGTGTTACAGAAATAAATAAAAGATTGGCAAGCTGAAAAATTATGGTGCTATTCCCCTCCCCCACCCCCCCACCCCCACCCCCCACATTTACACTGCTTTCCATGTATGCATTTGGCTAATGTGAGACCAGAAATGCAGGCTTTCCTTTGCAGCTGTCTTTGAGCTGTGAAATTATGAATGACTGGAGAGGAACAGCAAAATTGAGCTAGAAATAACACAAAGGACACAAAAACCAACTCATAGGTATTTGGAAAATAAGAGTTCTGTCATACTTACAAAAAGATAATACATAGGAGGATGGTAAATAGGAAAGTACTTTTCCAGTGCATTGTAAATATCAAACTTCATTTTCACTGGTATAAGCTGAAGTAGCACAGTGGCAAGACAGGCTCATAGTTCATGTACTTAAAAAGTGTATGTAGGCTATCAAAAAACAATGCAGGCAAGGTAAAAATGGTAACTGTGTTATTGACTATACAAACTTGCAAAAATTGTCAAATCCTGAGACACATTGTAGTGAGCAAAACTACAGATTTAATGTGGAGTTATCTGTCATCTAGTAAAAAGCACAAGAAAATTAAGCAGTGATTGCTGGATAAATCAGATCCTTAAAAATAAGACCTAAGTCTACAAACCCACTCTCTGCCCTCATCGTTGCATTTGGGACATCTTTTCTACCAAGAAAAAGGGATTTTACTGAGTACCACTGGATGAGTTTCTTAAAAATTCAGGCTTCAGACACAGCTAGTCTAAGTTGTTTCTTATATAGATTAAAACCAGAAGTGAGGATGCACAAGTGGAGTGCCAGGAGGGTTATGAACATGCAAGAAATAAAAAATAAAATAAAATAAAAAAAAGAATAGCTGTGCTAAATCAGACAAAAAAATCCATTTAGGCCAGTATCTCCAGCAGGGGCTGATATTACATCTAGGGAAAAGTGGAACAGGACAAGCTTATAGCAGAATTCCTCCATTCTGTTGTTGCAGCCTCCAAGGGTTCATAGCTCAGGGACTTCCAAATCCGGAGGTGGTACCTTTGTATTTAAGAAAATGAGAGCAGTTAAACTAATGGAGATATCTGAGCAATGAACTCTCTGCCTAAGGAATCCCAAAGGAGTTGTGATTAAAGTAAAAGGGATTTAGCACTAGCTTCTTTCTATAGATAATGTCCTGAATGTCTGCGTTGCTACCATTTTAAGCCTAGTTCAGGTGTCATTACACGCCATTCACAAAAGGGACTTCAGGGAAGATACTTTACAATTATATGACAATTATGGATACAGATTACATAATTTACAGTGCTTTGTTTTCTAAAATATGCTTAAAGTAAATAACCCAATTGAAATATTGTCTTGCTTTAATGAGAAATAAAGACAGTAACAATTTTTTTGTACAGTCAAAACCTGGTTTTCTGAGCTAGTCTATCTGGCGAAAAAGCAATTGTTTTCAAAGTTCTTCTTAGGACAATATTTTATCCTGTCTGTAATGTTAGTATATGCTTAACTGATGATTAAATAGAGAAAAATGTTCTCTCTTTATAAAGAATATGTAACACAAATATGTAACTCAAGAATGTTTACTTCAAGAATAAAGAAAAAATTAAAAAGCAATATTACATTTTTTTAAAAAAAAAGAAATACAGAAGTATGTATAAAATGGATTTCATCAACATCATGCTAATCTTGGGTATAATATATAGCAAGTTTATATCTACTGTTTTGTTTTTTTTTTTTTTTAAATTCATGTAGGTGTCATTGTAATGTTTACAAGGAGATATATTTTTTTTTTCTTCCTTCTAAGAAATAGCTCATTATGATATACAGGAATGTGATAAAGGTGATTTGTTAATTTTATTTTGTGCATTCATTCCTGATAGAAAGTATTCACAAGAGTTAATATGAAATAGAAGCACATTTCATGTTAGTATAAAATACCTTTTGTGGGTTTTTTAGCCAAACCATTCAAACATCAAGGATGGTTAGAGAAAAACAAGGAAAAACTTGGGTGGAAATTCCAAAATGATAAGAGCTAGTTTCTCTGCTGTAAATCAAGACCACAAAACTTGAACAATATTTAGGCAGAAAAATTTTAGCTTTCTGTAACTCTTTGAAACTACGAATCCTCTATCTGAATAACAGAAAATCATGCTTTTAATACCTCATACATTGCAACAGAAGATTTCTTTGAAATCCCTTCTTGATTACAATCCTGTTATTTCTCTGTTATACCCAAGAATACAAGAACAAGCAGATACATGGCACATTTCACCTGTGAACAATAGCTTTCCATGGTTTTGTTTTCTGACAGAACCTTAATGCTCTTTTAATTTATTTCCTTTCCTCCTGGTAAATGATTTAGAGATTCCCTTAGGTAAAATCATTAAGCATTTCTTTGCTAAAAGAAGGTGTCCTGATTTAGTTAAAAATAAAAATAAAAAGTCTGATATGTAGTCATTTATTCTAAAATAGTCTAAAAAATCTGAGGCAAGAGTGCATAGAAAGAGGTAGATGCAATTTCCTTGCTTTTCTTTTCTATAAGTAATCTAAATTGCAGAAATGCAAGCTGATTAACCAAATTATTCATCAGGACAATACTTTAATTCCCTTCAATAGTATGCAAAGAAAGCAATCAAACAAGCAAACAGTTGTATAACTTTATATAGCCTGGTAGACTAAAAGAAAACTCTCTTGGCAGCAGGTGGTGGATGCAATGAGGATACAGCAATGAACATAAAGAGGATTGGTGAGCAACAATTAGTAAGAAAAGTACATTGTTTCCCCATTTGGTACTTTGTTACTTATGCAACCACATCAAGAGAAGTCATTATCATACCAACAGTCATGTGTTTCTTCCCTGAAGATGAAAGAAAGATGTCTGAAATTTTACAAGAAAAGATACAGTTTTCTATCAGAATGTATATATAAAAAAGCAAATATGTGTGTACATGTTCTGGAAAGAAGCTATATGGCATAAGTGATGAAATGTGAGAAAAAGACATTTATTTTTCTGTTTAGGAGTACATATCACATGACTATGTGAAACAGTCTTATTAAGTACTCAGAATATTTACTGTAAAAAAACTAGTTAGGTTTTGAGGTATAGATCCAGAAAGTGAGAGAGAGGCATAGTTGCACTAAACTCTGTAGGAATAGGGACAGAGTAGACTCAGTACACAATAACCTTTCCAGGTTATGTGATCAGCCTCCAGGCTTTAGCCCTCCTGGTGTTTCCAAAGTCATAACCATTGACCGTGCATCTCCTATGACCTCTTATAAGAATCTCCAGCACTTTACATAAACATGATGGAATTGTCTTAATTTGTAAAAAACTTCAAGGTAAAATAAATAAGATAATACAACTGTTCCTTGGTTAATTTTATGGAGTGATTATTTAAGGCATAGTCCACAGCCACATGGTACCCATTAACCAGTTAATCTTGTTAATTCATGAAAAGCTGTCATGATACTTGAATATAACCCATCCCCATCCATAGTAATTAGAGTCTGAAACGTCTAGCTTTTTAATGTTTTTTCTTAAGGCAACAAACCTAGTTATGTTTCAACACAGGACACCTATAACCACTCAGTGGAAGCCTAAATGGGTGCAAATTCCATGTGGAGGAACAATAAGGTGTAAATTAGTTACAGTACAATGCCTTAACTCATACAAGTTTCAGCACCAGCTTGTTCCTAGATAGAATCATGGGTGTTCCTAGACACAAGGAGTGGGTGTAAGTAACTCTAAAGCTTAAGTAAGCTTAAGCAAGTACACAGTTGTCAACCTTATGCATAAACAACATATTTTCCCTAATGGCCAAAAGTCAGTTTGCTACATTACTCTATCTGATAAAACAATATAAAGACAACAAGGTGGTGAGGGAATCAGTGTGTGGGATAATCAGGCAGGGTAATAACACTAATCTTGTTGGTTCTTAGATAAACCCCAGTATCTAAATCTGCTACAGATTGCCATTTATTCTGTTTCACCTATGCCAGTTTCTCAAATATTTTACCAAAGGGCGTCTATTTATCACAAGTTTCCAGCCCAGACAGAAATGTGAACTCTTTTTCTCAAAAAAGGGGAAATAGCTCAAAAGTAAACCAGTCATTTTGTCCATATATACTGATTTCATGACATTTATGTCATAGTCCTTGTCAGCTAATGCAGAACAGCAATGTGATTGCACTTACAGTTTCCTATTTAATAACTCTTCTTTTAGGAAAAAAAAAAAAGAATGACAATGTAGGAGGACTACTGAAATTACTAGTGAAATAATTTTGCTATAAAGTAAGACTAGTAAAATAGCAAAATCAGAAAATATGTGTAATATTCCAACTTCTCTTTTGCTATGTCATTGTAATCTTGTATATGAGTACCAACATTAAAAGGAAACTAGAAGCAGGGCCAAAGGTACCTGAAACATATCTTCATTTCTTTAGAATGGGACACAGGCTTGTATTTCAAAGGCTTTTTCAATAAACTGTTTCTTCCCATACAACCCTGGCTGTATTTTCACTCTGGTGTTGACTAGAGCAAGGATCGCTCCCATTTTTGACAGCAATGGACTGTTCACGGCTTTTCATGCTTGTGTGTCACTCGACCGTTTGTTGCCCATTCATCTCTTTTCTTGGGCTTGAAATATTTACTCTGGGATATTAAGCCAGGGTGCTTGACCTATACTTAATTTATATTGGATGAGTATTCTTACTAGAAGTTAGTGATTGAGTCTTCTGTTTAGTTTACGACAGTTAACCTGTTATCTGGGTGTGAAGGAAAATGAGGTTGCCCATTTTGCCTTTCTGGGTCCACTGTCATGGTACTTCATATACTCCTGTAAAGAAATCCTTGTGCTTTTGTAAAGTCAGGTTTTTCTTAAAGGTTAAATGTTCCTTTTCCTGACACATTTTCTATAAGAAGAATATTACGATGGCTTTGCAACAGCGAAAGCTTAGACAGGTGTCTCAGGAGAAAATATTCTAAAAATATCTTGCAGATATGTTGTACTAAGTGTTGAAAATCGGTTAAATTGCTTGAAGTAGGTGGGGGCACACAGTTCTGTTTGCTTCTCTTCCAAATCCTATGACTCATGTTCACCTTCATAAAAGTTATTTTTGCTTTGGGAACCACTACAGTTCATCTTTACTTCTTCCAGCACTTTATAAGCACTTAGTAGTAAATCAGCTGGACCCAGCTACCCGATCTCTTGTATTGGTTCATCAACCTCTTTCTTTGTAATGTTAAATCATTTGTAAAGGTAAAAAAAAAAAAAAAAAAAAAAAAAAGGAAATTATGGTGAATTCATGAACATATAACTAAATTAACTGTGAAAAAGTAATTCAGCTGGCAAAGGTGAGTGATATATATTTATTTTAAATTGGAATATTCTATTAAATTAAATCCAGAAGTTACAATTTAATGACGTGATTTCATTCTGTCTATTTAAATGGCTTGATTCATTAATTATTTAACTTAGCAATTATTTTGCTTGAAATGAATGTGCAATTAAATCCATCTCTAATTGATTTGTATTACGCACTGAGAAATTCATGTCTTGCTAATTTTCTTGTTTAGTTTTTTGAATGGGCTGCATCCAGGTATGTTGGGAACCTGTAACAAACCCATTCAAAGGGGCTGCTCCCTCACCTCCCAAAACCTCAATAGAATCAATACCTACCTGCTGGTACACAATTTTCCATATTTGGAGCCATTCTTCTTATGGAACTGGGCAACTTGGGGGCAGAGTTTGGCCCATTGTCTTTGCACCACCTACCTGTTACCTTTTAAGTATATAATTAAGCTGTCTGTAGTTTTTGTTTTGCAAATGTGCACCGTCCAATGTGTGAAGGGGGAGAGGAAGCCTTAGACCATTCTTTTTAGTCTTAAATTTTCCCATTAGGATATACTTGAAAAGAAAATTGAATTGGTGCTGTGCTGATGATTTATTGCAGGAAGGAATACAACTTACACAGAGAAAAGTACAATTTTAATTTTGCACAGCTCACTAACAGCATGTTCATATGTTCTGCCTATAGGTGTTGCAGTAAAGATGACACTGACTTTGTTTTCTAATAAAGAGAAAACATAAAGCTTGTTTTCACTGTTAATATACTATTCTTATGCCTTTTCTGTACAAGAAAAAGAAGTTTTCTAATAAATTTGTAATATTATTTTAAAGAAATCCACATCTGCACTTTTAAAATCTTCAAAGTTGTTTACATATGACACTCTGACTTATAAATAACCATATCTTAAAATATATTGGCACACAGTGGCACATTTATAGTTCTAGTTCAAAATGTTTATTATGTATTTTTAAATCATATACTAGTTTTTCAAAATCACCTTAATGTATGTTTGTTGACTACAATCAACCCTCTGGAACTGGCAAGTTAGGAATTCCTGCTGTTCATGCTAATATATTTTGCATTACTGTCTCGCTTCAGAAATCTCTATTTGTGGGTCAAAAATATCAATTAATTAAATAAACAATATACACCATTGACTTCTATTAGACTTGTCTTATCTTTGTGTCATGCTACCACCCATTTGTCTAACCTCTGGGCTAAAAATATAGTATTTCTTTGGAATGGAAAAGAAAAGTCTTGATGCTGAGAACTGCTATCTAGAAGATTTGGAATGTGTAAATGCATTCTTACAATTTAAATGTAACCAAATGAAAAAGTTTTTATTTTTATCCAAAATTATTGCAGTGTCTTCTCTGAGAAAACCCTAGATTTTGTGTTATAGACCTAGTACTTTGGAATTAACTTTATTAGATAACATATGCTATTTGGTGTGGGACACTGTGTGGTTTGGGTTTTTTTTTACTCTATTTTACTTCTGATTCCAGGGTATCAAATTTATCAGGGAAGAGAAAAGTACTTGAATAGTTAGTAAGTCTTTGCTAGTTCACATTTTCAGAAAAGAAAGCATCTGAATTACACCTAATGATTTCTGGAAGAACAGGATGTAATTATTCCTTCAGTCCAAAAGACATAAAAGACATTGTAAGGCCTCAAATCAATACCATCTAAACTTTTTTTTTTTTTTTTTAAAGAGCTAATCTGTCTGTTACCAGGTTGGTCACATCTAGAGTTGTAACGGAAGTAAGGATCATTAAAAGAACAAAATTCCACACATACAAACTTAATAGTTTACAAGTACATAAAAATAATCACATGGCACCATAACTTTAGTGAACAGTAATTACTAGACATTTTCAGTGAAAATGAAAAAAAAAAACTACTGGAGGTTTTATGTACACAGTAATTTGGCAAAGTAAAGACATATTAGAGCTGGTTAACTGGATTTTCAGTCTAGTTTTTCTCACCAAAAAAAATCTTTTGTAGTAGGGTTGGGTTTGGGGGTTTGTGTGGTGTTATTTTTTTTTTTTTTTTTTTTTTTTTTTCTGAAAATAACATGACAGAATGAAAGAAAAGTACCTATTTGTTTTGGAGGTGTTTCTTCAGTCACTGTTCTTTCCATTATTGCTTAATTGTTCTTGATAGCAAAATGAGAAAAGAAAAAAAAAGAAAAAGATCAGAAAATGGAGTGGAGAAGGACAGCAAAACTATTCCGCTGCCCCAGAACTTAATGCCTTCCTAAGTTTTTTGTTACACTCATTTTTCTTTTGCAAACTTGTCCAAACCAGTTAGTGTGATGTTTTTAAAATTTCTGCAATCAAATCACCTGAATATTTTTTCTTCTATATTCTTCTAACTTTCTCTTTATGTCACCATTCTATACAGAAATGAGAGAAAAGCCTTATGAATGGACAAGCAGAAGAGTGATTCCTAATAAAGATGGATGTGTTGTTACTGATGTGTAGCTGAGCATTAAATTTTCTAACATAGGTTGAAGCCATCACATTATATGTGACCTAAAGAGGTGTGCAGTGATGGGCAGAATAATGTGAGTAAAAGAAGATCTAGTTAAACACTGAAAAGATAGCAGTCAAACACATACATTTGAATACTGAATGAAGCAGCACAACTTTAGAATATTGGTTTTAATTTTGGTCTGCTGTACTTGTTCTGGTTTATACTAGTCACCCAGGTATGGTATTCTTTTGATACTCTGTAATATCACTCAATTTGTCTTGATATTTTGCCCGTTTACTATGATTTACTACTGTATAAATAGAGAAATCAGGCTAAGATATTTAAAAAAAATAAAAACAAATTTTATTTTAAAAGTGCTGAGACAGCTAGTCTACACTGTTAACATACCAGGTGTCCTCATTTAGCTAGAAAAAATATCATTTATACATTTTAACAGTTCAGGCTTTGCAATATATTCAGGAATCAAAGAGGCAGAAGATCTGCCTTCAAGTGGTATTGAATTATTATTATTTCTAACTTAAATAGATTGTGCAAAGTTGACAAAATTACTTTAAGAATTTTCTTTGCTGGATAGTTTTTCCTATACAAACCAAAGCAGAAGAAGCAGGAGACCTTCAAAGATGAGAGATGCTGTCTGCTGTAGCTGCATCAGCAATAAAACATTAACAAAAGGGAATCAAGAATATGAGGAAAACAACTTTATGAATCAAGACTCAGAATCAGTGATAAATAAGGAGAAAAACTTTGATTTTTTTGAAAAAATAAATAATTATAAGAACAATGAGAACTATCTTCTTGGTTTATACTGATTTTTAGCATCATCTATTGTATAGACAAGAATGCAACACATACTCACTTACAATCTTAAGGGATCTGCTTGAGACCAGGTGGCTGCCCAAATCTTTATCTGATTATCAATAATATAAATAATAGAATCCCAAAGCCATTAAAGGAACAGTGTGTTTTAGTGGATTTGACAAAGAACTGTTTTGTCATATATGCCTTCACATTGTTGCTACTTCCAGTGTTTTGCTTAAAAAATTAAAACAAAGCCACTTTCTCTATAAATAGATACATGTTGCAGACTGCTTTGTGGTACTAACATTTTTCAAAGTCATGAAGAAAGTTGAAGAAAATGTTAATATTAATCTTGAGAAACCACATTTTTGTTTCAACAATATTCTTTCATCCTTTTTTCCTGTGAACATAACAAATTTTCTCCTTTCCTCTCTCTGAAGTACTTGTGGAAGTCTGATAATGGCCACCAACATGTTGTTCCACAATCTTTTACAGAGACCACCAAGCAAGACAATACTGTGTTATGTATGTGTCTATTGCCCACCATTTTAACATAGGTATTTCAGGGGTGATGATTTATTGTCTCCTAGAACGGAAAGGAAAAGGTGCGTGAGTAGCATGTGCATAGCTGTGGATACCACCCCAACTAGGAAGGTATCTTATTCATTACATTACACATCATGATTGTCATTAAATGACTGTACATCCCCATATTAAAACTAGGGTAATGTTCTCCCCTTTCGCTGAGGTTGTATGTTTTCTCTCATGTCTTTACCTGTCAACAAACTTGGGGATTTTTGTTTTAAGTCTTTCTTAAGAATTGAGAGATTTTAACCTCTGTTTTGACCTGGACTGGAGTAGGCAGAAAATTTAGCCTGATGTTTATAGATGTAAACATTTTATCCAATACACAAGGAAAGGTCCCTGCACAGAGACCAAACCTGATTTTTCCATACTCCTCCCCACTAAAAAAAGTTGGATTCCTCAAAGCTGGATTCTCCTCACTAGAAGTTGGAGGAGAGGTGATATGCTGCATCTTATTCTCACCAACAAGGAGAGTCTGGTGGGGAATGTTAAGCTCAAGGGCAGCCTTGGCTGCAGTGACCATTAAATGCTGGAGTTCAAGATCCTTAGGGCAATGAGGAGGGTGCACAGAAAGGTCCTCTCCCTAAACTTCAGGAGAGCAGGCTTTGGCCTCTTCAGGGGTCTGCTTCATAGAGTACCATGTGATAAAGTCCTGGAGAGAAAAGGTGCCCAAGAAAGCTGGTTAATATTCAGGAGCGATGCATCCCAACAAAGACAAAGTCAGGAAAAAATACCAAGAGGCCTGCATGGATGAACAAGGAGCTCCTGGACAAAATCAAACCCAAAAAGGAAGCTTGCAGGGGGTGGAACCTGTAAGGCATACAAGTCCATGGGACCCAATGAGATACATCCAGGGTCCTGAGGGAACTGGCAGATGAAGTGGCTAAGTCACTATTGGTCATATTTGAGAAGTCACAGTAATCCAGTGAAGTTCCCACTGACTGGAAAAGGGTAAACATAACCCCCATGTTTAGAAAGGGAAGTAAGGTAGAGCCAGGAACTACAGGGCAGTCGGTCTGACCTCAGTGACTGGCAGGATCATGGAGCAGACCTTCCTGGAAATTATGCTAAGGTACATGGAAAATAAGGAGGTGACTGGTGGCAGCCAACAAGGCTTGACTAAGGGCATATCATGACTGACAAATTTGGTGGCCTTCTACAACAGGGTACAGAGTTAATAGATGAGGGAAGAATAACTGATGTCTTCTATCTGGACTCATGCAAAGCATTTGACACGTTTCATACAACATCCTTGTCTCAAAACTGGAGAGACATGGATTTGATGGGTGGAACACTCAGTAGATAAGGAATTTGTTGGATAGTCGCACTCAAAGAGTTGTGGCCAACAGCTTCACATACCAGTGGAGACCAGTGATGAGTGGTGTTCCTCAGGTGATGGTACTGGGACCAGTGCTGTTTAATATCTTTGTTGGTGAAATGGACACTGGAATTGAGTACACCCTCAGCAAGTTTCCAGACAATACTAAGCTGTGTGGTGCATTGACACACTGGAGGGAAGGAATACTATCCAGAGGGACCCTGACAGGCTTGAGAAGTTCAAGGCCAAGTGTGCGGTCTGCGTGTGGGTCAGGGCAATACCAAACATAAATACAGGCCGGGTGGAGAATGGATTGAGAGCAGCCTTGAGCTGAAAGACTTCAGGAGTGTTGGTGGATGAGAATCTCAACATGGCCTGGCTGGCAATGTGTGCTTGCAGTCCAGAAAGCCAACTGTATCCTGGGCTTCATCAAAAGATGCATGGCCAGCAGGCTGAAGGATGTGATTCTCCCACTACAGTCTGCTCTCACGAGATCCCACCTAGAGTACCGCATTCAGCTTTGGAGTCCTCAGCACAGGAAAGACATGGGCCTTTAGGACTGAGTCCGAATAGGGCCATGAAGATGATCAGAGGGCTGGAGCACCTCTTCTATGAAGACAGGTTGAGAGAGCTAGGCCTGTTCAGCCTGGAGAAGAAAAGGCTCCAGGGAGACCTTATATCAACCTTGCAGGACCTAGAGGGGGCCTACAGGAAAGCTGGTGGAGATGGGCTTTTTACAAGGGCCTGTAGCGAGAGGACAAGGGGTAATGATTTTAAGCAGAAAGAGGGTAGACTGAGATCAGATATTAGGAAGAAATTCTTTATAGTGAGGGTGGCAAGGCACTGGAACAGGTTGTTCAGAGAAGCCACAGATGCCCCATCCCTGGAAGTGTTCAAGGCCATGTTGGATGGGGCTTTGAGCAACCTGGTCTAGTGGAAGGTGTCCCTGCCCAATCCAATTGGAACTAGATTGTCTTTATGATCCCTTCCAACCCAAACACTCTATGATTTTATGATTCCCACATGCGTGGTTATCATTACTGTACATAAGCATCTCATTTAATGCTTTCTATCTTCACAAGTCCTTTTCGGGGGGAAACTATTGCACCATTTGTACAGCTGCATGGAAAGGTAGGTCAGTATTTCCTATGAGGATAATGACATAAAAGTCACATAGTCGACCACTGGTCACCAAAGACTCTTCATTTATCAGGTTGTTGTGGAAGTCTGTCCTTAGCAAGACACTGATATGAACACTGTGAACTCTTTCAGACCTTTGTGCAGGTTCTCCATACAACAATAATTTCTACGGCTTTCTCCATTTTCAGTTACTTTTTCACAATGCCTTTAAAACTTGTGATTTCAGTATATCCTAGTTTTCTCAAATAAATCAGAATCTCCACAGCATTCCTATTCCGGTCCTTTTTATTTTTAATTATTTTTCTTTTTCCCTGGTTTGTTAGTGTTTGGAAGTCTGTAGTACCTTTGAGCAACAAAACATTTCTGCTCTGTTAGGGCATATTTTATCTACATGACCAAACTTACTTTGCTGAGGCTTGGAATTACATGAGTCGAGTTCATTCAGAAGATGGATATCCATGATAGCATAGAGTTTTGCCTATATAAATAAATCCTTCTGAGAAGTTAATTAGTCACTATTGCAACACCTTTGCAGTATTCATAAGGGTTTTGGTGTCCAAACGATCTCACTTATCTCTCAGCCTACCCAGGATAATATTAACAGCAGTTTGAAATTCATCTATTAGACTCTTATCTTTCAGCTTTAGTGCACTGCTACATGTGCAAAAGCTGACATACAATCAATGATAAAATGTGTGAATGGCTTGTTCTGTGGCTGAAGTACTATGCACAGTCCTCCACATTGTTACCACCCAGCACAGAATTTGTCCAATGCCCAATTTTCCTTTATATTTTCAAAAGTACCAGAGCGCTCTGCTGATTTGTTTAGGAGCTCTGGAGATGACTTTGGAGAGTAACATTCATCACATCTGAATTTCCCATGAGAGGTCTACCTACCACCAGTTTCCGTCCAGAGACATTATTTGGTAAGGGAAGAAAAAAGAGGCAGTTCTGCAGCACAGTTTGCTGTATCATAAGGCAGCTATCTAAAATAGGCCAGGTGACCCTAGAAGAACTGTTTTTCCCATTTATTAAAACACAAATTCTAAGCAGCTGGCACAGAGATAAATCCATTGTGTAGCTAGCTAAAATGAGGTAAGCCAAACTTCTTTGGAGTGGGAGAGTTAGTTAGATTTCATATGATTTTGGCAAGGTACTCCTTGCTACATGTGGCAAATGTTATCAGACAAACAAATATGCAGTTATATAATAATTTTTTAATTATTATTATTTTCTTTTTTCTTTGCCTTTAGAGTTTGAGCTTGACTTATTCAGCTTACTTTATTTATTCAGCTTTAATTACTTCTTTTTTCCCTTACATCTTTACCTTTTATTGGTATTTCTTTTTGCTCATTGTGTTGGTCTGTTTTCATTACAGTAGATATAAGGCATACATAGAAATTCTGAAAGTAGTCCATTACCATTGCATGGTTTGGACATGCCTTAGGGTAATTCCTTTTTGTGACTTAATTCCATTAATTTTAATTTAAAGTTTCTTGTCTTTCCCCTATTTTTTCTGCTATAATGTAAAGTCTTCAATTCTATTCAGTCTTGTTTCAGCCCCATTGCTAATGTAATTGTGATCAATATTATACTAATCCCATTTGGCATTTTTGTCACCCATTCTTTCCTTTAAAGTGAACCTGGACTGTTTTTAACTAAGTTTCCTGCATGACATACCACATAGGTCAAAATCCTAATTATATTAAATACATTCAGAGATATCATTTTGTCATTCTCTTTTGCTGCATTTTAGATGTTATAAATGTCTCTGTCATTCCATATTTCTCCTGGAGCCTTGTGGAGTTGATTCTTCATTCCCCTGTCCTACTCACACATACATACTATGAAACTATCGTATTTAGGATTCTGTGGCATT
Source organism: Falco punctatus (assembly GCF_963210335.1). Classification (NCBI taxonomy): domain Eukaryota; kingdom Metazoa; phylum Chordata; class Aves; order Falconiformes; family Falconidae; genus Falco; species Falco punctatus. Next base: position 79,081,882 of record NC_137582.1, on the reverse strand, counting down.
TTTTTCCTTCCCTTTTGCAATAACAACAGTGTGCTAGTTAGTTTTCATTGGGGCAATCTAACAGATTTTGTCAATAAAATGGCTTTTTACTCTCCTGTTCTCTTCTCTGCCATTAAAAAGCAGTAAATTTAGAACAAATAAAAGCAAATGCTCCTTTACTCAGCATATAATCAACCTGTGAAATTCACCCTCACAGGAGGCCATCAAGTCAAATACCCTGGCTGAATGTTAAAAAGAAGTGGGCTAATTTTATGAACACTAACAACATTTGTAGCTATGCATGCCAAAATAAATAATAAGGGTAAACCAAATATCATGCTTCAGGGCATAAATTGATTATCTGCAGGTGTCAGGATGGATTCTTTCTACACAGAGTTTTGTACAATTGCTAAGGCTTTTTTAAAGAGGATATGAAGCAGTTACAGGAATGGGGGTTTAGGGTGCATCTTTGATTTTTTTTGTTTTGTTTTTAATTTGGTTTCATCTCCTCTAAATAATCTTACATTGCTTTCTTTCAGTGTAAAAATATTGTAGCAAATTGTGAGGTAAGGCAGCCCCTACTTGTTCAGAGATTTAATGCAGGAAAGAGTCATATTATTTTGTGTAAGAAGACAGTGAATACTACAGAGGGAGGAGTTCTTTATTAATGAGTTGTTAAAGCATCTTTCTTCATATCTGCCTTTAACCCTCACGTACATCTTGGTGCCTCTTGACAGTGGTCAGACAAGTGATGTGCTGCCATCAGTACCACTACATTTTTATATTTCCTAGCTTTGATAATCCCTGTGTGATCTTCCTTTTTCTATAGTTGTTCCTCATTTTCGACCTAAATTGTAAGGGGCTTTTTTTAGACTACGATCATCTTACTGTTATGTGTGAATGCAATAAGTAACAGGCTAGAGTCCTGATTATTCTAAACTAATATCCTAATTATAATAACAGATAAAAATCAAAGCATGTGAAACTATATGGTGGATCTTTGCAAAAATCATTTGCCTAATTAGCTTTTCTCTTGGAAAACTGCTACCTCTAAAAAACTGTTTTCCTATCTGAGATCTAGCCTTTCTACATAGCCATGGCATTTGCAAGGTTTTGCCATTCTTATCTTACAGTTTTACTTCTTTCCAAATATTAGTGTACCTGATCCACCTCAAGCATTCCAAACAATGATTTTCCTTACCTTTGAATCACAGATATGTGATAATCTTGAATAATTTCAGCATAAGAAAATTTAGTTTTACAAAGTTAAAAAAATGTGCACACTGCTGTATCAGACTCTGCTGCCTAGCAGTCAAAACCACCATATATTTTCTCATTTGTAACCATGTGTTATCCTAAATATCTATAGATTCCTACAGTGATGTGAAGAGGAACAACACAGATTTAAATGAGATAAGCTTCTAGGGCAGGGGTCCTCAAACTACTGCCCGCGGGCCGGATACGGCCCCCCAGGGTCCTCAATCCAGCCCCCGGTATTTACAGACCCCCCCGCCGGGGGTTGGGGGGGAAACCAAGCAGCCGCAGATGGCTGCCTGCCACTGCATCCGCGCGCCGGCCCCCTGGTTAACCAGTTTGAGGACCCCTGGACTAGGGTGCTTTAGACAATCTCATGGCAGGATTCAAGTAAATTTTGAGAGTCAATTAAGCTGGGTGGCTAGTTCCATATAACTCTTGGAAAATTATCCTGGGATTTTTAACAGAAGTATTGATGACCTCTAGACAAAAGAGACTGTGTCAGCTGGACCTTCCGTTAAACTCTGGGGAAATAATTCAGCTGATGTGAAGCTAAAATGCAGGGTCAACTTTAACAGAATACAGTAGGTATGCAATTAACTCCATCATTTCAAAAGTAATTTTGTTTTCTATATGTTACTATCTATAATATTTCTGCCAAATATGTTTCTAGTCAGCTGGTTGAGCTGATGGGAAGCTAAGCGTTTCATGATTTATTAAACAATAACTTTGTCTAAAAAGTCACTTGCTAAATAACTAGTGAACCATGTTAAACTAATGTAACTTGTATAAAGAGCTAATTTTTGCAGCCCCTTGCTGTAAAAAAACAAAACCAAAAATAAAACCATGAAAAAACAAAAACACCAAAAAACAAAACAAAACAAAAAAATCAAAAAAAAAAACCCACAAATGGTTGGGAGGTGAGGTGAGGGGAGTGGAAAGAGTTACCATCTAGATCATCTGGATTATAGGTTCACTATGTATGTAAGTCCATCTCATAAAAACATTATGAACTGCAGTCTTAGACTTTTAAGAAGTTGTTCAGTGATGTTTAAATTTACAAGCATATTCTGAGGAATTGCTCTGTAGACAAGTGCTTCAGTGTGCATTTAACATTTCAGCTGAGATCTGAGAGGAGATGATCATGCATTATCTAACAAGTTACGTGATCAAAATACAATAATTAATACATAGTATGACTTGTAAAACATAAATGAAAATTAACCAGGAGGAGGAACTTGCCAACCTTTAAACAAGGCTAACCTATTTATACAACAAATGTCTGCAATATTTCTCATGAGTCATTCTTTCCACTCAGCCTGAGAATACATGATAACCTTAGTTGTTCTGTATCTGAGGACATTAGCCCCATGTTAATGTGTTCCACTTTTATACAATAAGAGTCAGACTGGTTTCAGCCATAAGGTGCAAACTAATTGTTGGGATGGAGCATGCTATGGGTGGGTAAAATGTTTCAAAGCACTGGTTTAATTTATTACTCAGGAAAAAATGTATATGCATTCATATACATACACATATGTAATATTCATGAGATAAAATCATTACAGAGGCTACATTTTCAAGTATAGAATGCAAACACTGTTGATACCAGTCATTATTGCATGGAGATTATTTGGCTAGTTAAATGACAAATCTGCAGCTAAAATGATGATTGCCATTTCTTACTGTTTTGTTGACTCACCATTTTTCCTCCATTTATAGAATTCTTCATAAAATGATGAAAAAAAATAATACCAAAATGAGCTCATTTCATTGTTGCCTTAATTTAGGTAAAACAAGAATCATGCCACTGAAATAAGAAACAATCATGGAAAGAAGAAGTGGGCTTTTTAAGATTTTAATCATTAAACCACTCTTCCCAAGAATTAGATGATTACATGCTTGAGTTTGTTTTGTCTTGATGAAAAATTTCAGCACCTGAATTGTAGGAGAAGTTGAGCAACCCTAAATAATTACATTAACAAAGAAATCCATCAAATAGGAGAGAATTAATTGAAATAACCAGTCTCCTAGCAGCAATTAATTCTTATAACAAATAGGAAAGGGTAGCAAAACAGTTACATGTTTGTCTCATAATCTCTCTTTAGACATCTTGATAATGTTAATAAAATATTGCCTGCATTTTACATTCAGCCCTGGTTTATTAGGTGAAAAAGACACATTTGCTTATCACAGTGCCTTTAGATGTTTTTTTTAAATGTCACCTGCTAGAAGATTCTGATAATGTTACCAGTTCTGAGGGGGTCCTCTTTCTATAGAGAATCCAGGTGAAATCAACCAAGCTACCCAAACTGATAAAAAGCTGTATTAGAATCCAGATGATGTAATTCAAAATACAAGTATAGTATAAAATTTTCTTTGTATTGCAATCTTCCACTGTTCTTAATTGCCAAACTTACAACACACACTGAATGCACACAAAGAGGCATGCTACTAAATGCTTATTTCCATATTTCATATATCAAAGCACATGAAATGTGATATTACAGAGATCTCTGTCATCTCAAATGAAGTCATCTGAGAACAGTAGACCAGGAGAGAATAATTACAAAACTCCCTGCAAATCTGTTAGAGGTGTTAGTAGTGCCAAAGATCTGATTTTCCATTCTCATCCATTTAATTTGTATGCTTAAGGAAAACTATTTAGTGAAAGGCTGAAGTGCATTTTGTAGATCAATACTCCATTGATGTTGATATTTGTCAGCATTTTCTTTAGCTGATGATTTATAGGGTGCCAGAAGCATTTATAGAATACTTAACTCTTTGTCATGTCTCAATTTGCTCTACGTAGAAAATGCTTATTCTTTATTACACTGTATTTTTAACAGAGTAAAGGACATGCCACGTTAGATAGTTTATAAGTGTGTTTTAAACAGAGTTATAGTACCACTAGGAGTTGGCACTACTTGGTCTAAAATCTTGTTAAAGTAGTTTAAAAAGCTACTCTTCCTAATGAAAAAAAAAAAAAAAAGGATTCACTTTTTAGGCAATACAGAACTACTTTTAAGAGCTGAATTAATTTCTATCTTTTAAACCAAACTTTTTTAATAACATAAAAATAATTGAAAATGTTGTTTCTTTGAAGTTGAATGGCTGTTGCTGATGAAATTAAATCTGAGTTCTTGCAAAGTTTTTCCCAAGACCTGTTAAGAAAAAGACTTGGAGCAAGGAAGTTGTCTCCTGTGATAAAAAATATATGTTGCCATATTTTTAAAAGATAAATTCAATTTGCAACTCGTTACTGATAAAGGGGGGCAAAATACCTGACTGAAAATAAAGTCTAGCTCTTACATAGTGATTTTTATCAAAAGCTTAAGAAAAGCTACTGCCTTTTTCAGGTGTTGTGTATCTAAGATGCATAAAGACAAAGAAAATTCTTCAAGTCAGGGTCTAGGCTATGGCAGAGTAAGCTGAAGAAGACAGGCTTGTGACTGGTGGCACAAAGTCTGGCTGGAGGCCAGTCCCTAGTGCTGTACCCCTGGGTTCAATACTGGGGCCAATATTGTTTAACATCTTCATTAATGACCTGTGTGATGGGACAGAACGCACCCTGTGCAGGTTTGCAGATGATATAATATTGGGAGAAGTGGCCAATACATCAAATGGATGGATGTGCTTCTGTTCCTATCTAGAGTACTGTGTCCAGGTCTGGCCTCTCCAGGCCAGACAAGAAAAGAACATACTGGAGCAATTCCAGCAAAAGGCCATGAAGATGGTTAAGGGACTGCAGCTGAGGCTGAGAGAGCTGGCACTGCTCAGTCTGGAAGAGAAAAGATTCGGGGGGCAGATCTTACCAACGCATGTAAGTACCTGATGGAGGGAATGAAGAAAAGAAAGCCAGACTTGTATCAGTAGTGACAACAGACAGAAGAGGTAGTAGCCATAAACTGAAATACAAGGAATTCCATTTAAAAAAATAGTGAGGAAAATAATTTAAGGGTGATTGAACACTGGAACAGGTCACGCAGAGAAGCTGTGGAGTCTCCATCCTTGGAAATACTGAAAACTCAATTGGGCACAGTCCTAATCAACCTGCTTTAGGAGACTGTTCTGGAGCCGTGAGGTTGGACCAGATGGTCTTCAGAGGTCCCTTCCAACCTCAACAAGTCTTGTGAACTGCAGCCCTCTGACATCTGCCTGAGTATATGACCACAAAGAACAAGCTTATTTTCCTATTTTGTTATTCTAGTGATGAAAAGTTCTTAATCGGTGAATATATACTAGTGCAAAACTGAAGTAATGCAGTGATAAAGTATATAGCAATGTAAGGCAATGCTACAAATACAGTGGAAGATTACTTTAAACTCAAAAAAAGATTTGTTTGCTGCTAAGGTAGTAAAAGGGGGCCAACTGTTAGAGAGCTGTAGTATACTAATTAAACAAATACCCACAGAAATATCAATATTATCTAAAATCATTTGTTTTACAAGGGTTTTGACATGCTTCATGGTGAAACAACCAAAGTTTAATTATTTATTCATGGATTAGTATAAAATATTTCTAAGTAAAATCAATACTGTGTTTTTATTAAGAACAACATTGTCTTTCCCTGCAGAGAAACAAAATACACTGTAAGAAAGGAACTGAAGAATTACGTAAGAAATTGATAGCTAGTGCTAAAACACATCACTATGGACAACACAAATAGTTTCTACTCATTTGTATTTAATCATGTGTCTGCTTTTTGTTCTCCTTTTTTCTTCATTTTGGGGCCTGCCTTTCTTTCAGCAAAGGACTGATCCTAAAATCATCTCAGGGCTTAATTTACAGGTGACAATATTTGCATGTGTATGACACATTTAGTGAGATCCCTGAAACAAACACACTCCTATGAAGAGGGTGGAGTGCAGGAACACACATGAGAAAGCTGTTTGAGTCAATCAATATAAAAGAGAATCAATACTTTTATTACTGGCAACCAAACGTGGGTTTTGTAGAAGTGCCGTCTCAAAGGGCAGGATGTTCAGGCTGATCTAGAAGAATTAGACAGGTGTTGTGGTTTAACCCTAGCTGGCAACTAAGCACCACACAGCCAGTCACTCGCTCCCCCCCGGTGGATGCATGCAACTCATCACGGGTTACAACAATTTTGAGGTACATCTATTACAGTCCTCACCCCTGGTCCCTTTGGGCCATGTTATAGGGTTCAACATTGCAATGAATGCCTCTCCTTGCCCCTGCTCCACCTTGGACTTATCCACAGACTGCAGTCCCTTAGGGCTGTGCCTGCTCCAAGTGGAGCTTTATCTGTGTGCAACAGTCTCTCTAGGAGTATACTTCTGTGACATAGACTTATCCACAGCCACAGATGCTTTGAGGTGTACCTTCTCCAGCATGGACTTATCCTTGGGCCACAATCGCTTCAGAGGTATACCTGCTGCAGCACAGACATAACCATGGCTACAGGCACTTTGAGATATACCTGCTCTGACGTGGGCCTATCCATGGTCACAGACACTTCAGGGTTTCCTGCTTATGCACATGTCCTGCATGGACATATGCACAGGTCACAGTCCCTTTGACTTGACTTCACACTGGAATTCCAGCCTGTCCAGTACAGCAGCACAGAAACAGCAGCCATGCCCTGGCCACCTGCCAGCCCCAGCACATTGCCATTGATGTTATCAGAATGTTCCCAGACACAGCAAGGTAAGACAATAAGCAGCACAGCAAGCAGTGAAAGCAAAAAGCAGCCACTAACGAACATGAGACTCTAAGTTACATCAAAGCAAGCAAGCCCCATGGCAAACATAGGAGCCTGCCAATTGCTAACCAGCAGTAACAGCTATAAATTTGATCTAGCACATTCCAATCAAATTTGTCATTATCTTGAACTCTTCAAGCTCCAGGTTAGGTACCAAGAAGGACTGTTGTGGTTTATTCCTGGCTTTCAACTAAGACCCACACAGCAACTTGCTCACCCCGCCCCCCACAGTGGGATGAGGGACAGAATCTGAAAAGTAAAATTGAGAGAACTCATGGGCTGAGATAAAGAGAGTTTAATAGGTAAAGCAAGAGCTGCACGTGCAAGCAAAGCAAGGAATTAATTCACCACTTCCCATGGGCAGGCAGGTGTTCAGCCATCCCCAAGACAGCAGGGCTTCATCACACCTAACAGTTACTTGGGAAGACAAAACGCCATCACTCCAAAGGTGTCCCTCCCTTCCTTCTTCCCTCAGCTGTATATGCTGAGCATGGTGCCATATGGTATGCAATACCCCTCTGGCCAGCTGGGGTCAGCTGTCCCAGCTGTGTCCCCTCCCAGCTTCTTGTGCCCCCCAGCCTGCTCGCTGGTGGGTGGGTGAGGAGCAGAAAAGCCCTTGGCTCTGTGTGAGCTGCTCAGCAGTAACTAAAACATCCCTGAACTATCAACACAATTTCCAGCACAAATCCGAAACATAGCCTGCTAGCTACTATAAACACAATTAACTCTGCCCCAGCCAAAACCAGGGAAGCTTTTATGATCGTTCCTACTCTTTGCTGTGCAAACCTGCAGCTTAACACAGGTTCAGTTGTTAATACGGAAACAAAAGTGAAGAGGGATGACAAAAGCATTCTGAACAGCATGACAAAAAATGGGAAAGAAAAGGGGAGACAAATGTTTTCCCAAAATACATCACTTGAAATATGTATGAAATGAAAAGACTTGGTCAGTGAAGTTGGAAATGATGAGAACATCACACTGTTTTTTTGGTTGTACATGGTAAAGCTGAGGAGCTATGTAGAAGGAGAGCATCTGTTTAGGATAATGAGAGATCACTGGAAAATAATTATTATAAAATGAGGAAAAAAAAAAAGTCAAGAGAAAATTCAGTGTGTATTACTGTCAGTAGTTAACTCAGGAAACCTGTTCAGTAACCTCCAAAAGATATCTGTCCATTGTTGATTTAGGGCATATCTGACTGCATTTTTAATAGAAGTTGTAGTTTATTAGAGATGTCTCATTTTTGATACAACAAATAAACATGTGACAAAAAACATTAAGCCTATTTAAAGATGAGCACCATTCAACATTCAGGCTAATGTTTACTTTCTCTTTTTAATCATTCTCTGAGACCTGGTGCCTGATAGCATTTTGATTTCTGTCCCTCCAAAAACCTGGTCCTTCCAAAGAACTGTACTTCTCTGGCAAACTGTTGTCCCTTCAAGCCCAGTTATTGTAAACTCCCTTTGGAACGTATGTAGGTAATGAAAAAAGAACGTTGTGATTAACCACCTTTCCTATTTTCCACTACTTTGTGAAATGAGGTTCTGAAAGAGCTTTTCCAAATGGGATCTCCCCCATTTTCAGTCCCCTAAGACAATGTAAGAAAGCAGTGGTTATCGCTGTCATGATATCTGTCCTGGTATCTAGCTTTAAAGAGTACCATTTAAAGAAAAAGGAAGATAAAAAATGAAAAATCTCCCTGCCCCACAAACATAGAAGTTACCTATAGAACTAATTGCATTGACCAAGTGTTGACTCCTGCCATTCCAAATACTAAATACCTGAGTTTTGGCTATCCAGAATGATTAGCTCACATCCAAACCTTTACCTTCATAGCCCCTACAGGAAGTCCAAAGGACTATGTGGTGCCTAAAGAGCATAAAGGGGTGGTACTATCACACTAGTCCAACAAGAACATTTCATGTGCTACCATGCGACTCTGGATCAGCTCCGGGGTGTTCATTCTTCTTCAGCTGTCAGTAGCTTTAGTACTGTGAAATAAGATCTTCATGACTGCTTAGGCTCTTCTGTAAATTCCTCTCTACTCTGTCCTGCAGATTCATACCACAAAAAGCATACAAAAATCAAAAGAAAAAATGAAACAAAGGAGAATCTATATAACAATTCTTTATCCTATGACCACAACACTTGCTTACTCTCGGACAGATTTTGTATGTGTGTGCATGTGTGCATGTGGGTGTGCTCACATGTATGTTTTCTTAGATAAGATAGTATAAAGTGTGACCCTTTCTTGATAAGGTTCTTTCTGTATATTCTCTTTGCCCTTTCCCTGCAGTAATATTGGTTAATTATCATTTAACTGGGGATTACATTTCAGATAATACAACAAAAGCCAGCAGATAGCTTTATAGGTATGAAATACTATAATTCATATATACTAAAGTAATGAGAGCTTGGTTGTGGAATATTTTTTTTTTTTTCTGTTTTCTATGATTAGGAAAACAATATTATTTTTTTAAATCAGTCTTCAAACTCATTGGCTGAAGTGTCTCTCAGGGTAACAATCTGAGGTCTGAGCGGAGACTGGAGCACATTTTACATTTTAATATATTGTATATGAGGGAAAAAAAATAATCTTTGGCCTGTAAAATTTACCACATAAATAGAGAAGACAAAGACTTTAAAGAAAACAGGAACAGAAAAGGGAAGGAGTTTCATAAAATCACATCCGCTTTCAAAGTTCAGCTTTCCTACAAGATCAAGATATCCTACATGACTAGAAGAAACAACCACCTGTGTGTCACCATCCAGGTCTCACAGAGCACGGTGAGTAGCTCTTGAGTCTATGTAAAGAAAACAGGTAGGGAGGCCAGGGGAGAAGTAGGTGTATCAAGGAAAGATTGGCATGAAAGTCTTCCCTGGCACTTCCTCAGAGAATTTCAGCACCAAAAGTAAGTGACACAAGTCATTAAAACTTTGAAAAAATGTATTTGTGACAAACAGTACACAATCTCCCACAGTACGCTTTTCCATACTGACAAATACTTTCATAAGTTTCATCAATCAGATTTGTTGCATCTGATGATGCCACAAGACGCTAAATTTTTACATTTTAAAGAGTTTAAGGGGAGAGAGAACATGTTCAAGGAAGGCAACTCCAGTAAGAATTAACGAATATATTAAACCGATTCTCTCAAAGTCCTGAAACATAAATTGTCAGAGGCAACATATAGAGAAATATAGACTAATACTACAGATGTGGAGATAAACGTTGTCAAAGAAGTACCAAACTCAGCCACAGAAGCCCATAGCACTTGGCTCTAAGAAAATGCTAAATTGAAAATGAGAGTTCTAGGTCTGAGTGTCTTGAAATAAGAAGCTTTCTTTGGTCATTTGTTTGCCTTACATTCTAGAAAACACTACTTAATCTGAAAAAAACCCCACAAACCCCAAACCAAAAAACAACCCTTACAAATGCCAAAACCCCCAAAGCAAATCAGGAAAACTGAACACACACACTCACATGCACCAGCAAGAAGGTATCAAAGTTATCTAACAAATCATCAGCTTCTCCTACTTGTACTCACAACTCAAAATTTTGACTTAATATTATTTACGTTTTCTGTTATGGCTATTTGATATAAATCATGGGTCAGATCTCTGCTTTATACATCCAAAAAACAGGCCAATAAGCCTTGGAAGGTTATATGCAATATAAACACGGTCACAGCTTATGACAAACTCTCTTCTTGTGCTATCCTAGAAACCTTACTCTGTCAGGGAGTTTATGTTTATATATGCACACTTATTTTGAATACTGACAATACAGCACAACAGCAAGATATGTCAGGTTGTTTTGTTTTGGGTTTTTTTTTATGTATGTTCAGCAGCTGAAATGGACGTAATAATGTGTGTGTGTGTGTACCACACAAGTGCCTTTCATGCCTGATGGAGCCTGACTAATCTGAGCACTCTAGGACTGTGTCACACTTTCAGGTTACCAAATGTTCACTTATTGTAAAAGGTTGATTGTCAGTGTAAGAACATACCCTCCTCAGTGTATGTAAATATTTGGGGCTAAATTGAAACAACAACAACAACCAACAATAACAACAACAAAAAGAACCCAAAGCAAAAAACTCCCAAATCCAAAACCAACAGTAAACACAACACCCCCCCCCCCCCCCCCAAACCAAAACCAAAACCAACAGTAAATGCATCTACCACGCATCCTTAAACCAGTGAGAGTGACAGGAGCAAGGAGCAATAGTGAGAGTAATTCTGGAAAAGGCATCCCCCCAGAACTCTAGCAAGCTCTCCGTGGTCCATCTGCCTCCCAGCCTGCAGCCAGAATGCAGGGCTTGGCTGAGGACAGCCTCACATCATTCAGGAGAGTCTGACTGCCACCCCGTGCGCCTCCACCGCCTTATGCCACGCACTTAGGGGTGGGTGCTGCCAGCCCTGTCTCACTCCCTGACCCCACAAGCCAGGCACAGCCAGTCAGTGTATTTGCAATCTGCCAAAAATCAGCTTTGGGCACCTGGGTTCCCAGGGTCGTGGTACAGTTAAACCAGCAGGATTTGGAGAAGCTGACTGGGAGGCAAATGCATGTTTCTGTGGTTGCTCCCAGCTGTGGCACCTTCCTTTTCATGGCTAATTGGCTGATGCTTGTCATATGACCTGGCAGAGGTCTCTCAAGTGTTTTTGGACCACCATTGTTTGATTGGAAGGGAGAGCTGGGGGAGAGGTGGGTTTTGCGGTGCTAAAGGCCTTTGCTGTAGTGCATGTGCTGCTCCACCTGCCTGCTGTTTTGTAACATTGAATATTTCATATTTCTCAGCTATCTGTTCTCCCAGATGCAGCCTCAGAAATGACATTTGCCACAGAAGTCTAGAGACCAGCTTTCAGAACGGAGATGGCACAGATTGTCAAAATTATATTTATTAATAAAGATACCTGTCTCATACCCTTTTTTTCCAAACATAAAGGAAACTCATATTGAGATTCTCCAGTATGTTCTCAGCACGTTGGCTATAACTTTACTCCACCCATGTGGAGTGATTTTACAAGTTGCCCTGCATAATGAGGGCATTACTTGGAGAAAGCTGCTGAAGTAGATTCTATACTGAGATGTTTTGCAAAATAAAATAAAAATGGATTGCATTTATTTGGGTTTTAACTTCAGTTAACTCACTGCTTAAAATGTGTGGTTTAAAGACATACTGACATATTTAAAGACATAAAGCTGGATGGATTGATCCTCTTCAGTGTTTTGAATTGTGTATTACAGACCAAAGTCATGTTTCTTTGGAGTGTGCCTAAGGACAGAATTTGGCTTTAATGATATACTTCTGGGCAGTCAGGCATTTAACCTAAGAACTGTGTTGTCAGAGAAGCTATTTGATGGTGGGAATTTTTATGAACAGATAATACAACACTCTTTGGTGTTACTTCTCACACAGTCCCTGTAAATCAGGAACAACTGCTTTATTGAAGTGAATGGAGTTAGATCATCACAAAGATGGTGTAAATAAGGGAAAAATTAGGCCCATCAAATTTGAATACTTACTTTCAACGTCACATTTTAAGAGATCATTAGCCTTCAATTTTCAGTAAGGCTCTGCACTTTCACACTGAGGATACCATTATAGACATTGCCATAATTCTCAGAAGAGGCTATTGTATCTACTAACAAGCACACAATTTAATGCAGCCCTATGAATACAATATTGTCCACTTTTACTTGCCCACCTGGAGTATGTATTTCACTGCTCAACATGCTTTTAACAGTGCTCTAACTGCTGGGTTCTTTCTGCTCTGAATTACTCAGTCACCTGCAAATAATAATTAATCCTGTTACAAGTCCAGGGAAGTTTTTGCATATTCCTCAGTACTGTTAAACCTCTTAACACCATCAGAAGTTCTCAATATTTCTAGACTCTGAATTAAACTTCTACAAGAAGAGATTGCTCTATTTTCTGTGAGAAAAATCCTGTGAATATTATTTTTTCATACAAACAGAATTGATCCACACCTGAAACAAAATGTATTTCTATTAGTTTTTAGCATCCCTAATACATTTGTTTATTGCAGGTTTTATTCTGAGTCATATCAAAACCACAGGATTGAAGTTGTCATGAGCTGCATTTTATCAGCATAAATGAGAGGTTTTTGCTGCTTAGGGTGATTATTTCAGCTCAAGCTGTGACAGTTCTGAAAAGAATGATTGCACATATATTAGGAAAAAAATAATAATATTTAATTTTAGAGACCCTGCAATGCAGTCTTCCATGTGGATTTTTTTTCCTTTTAATCCTTCTACATGACAGTAATTCATTATTTTGTTAGTGTGAGTTTGCTGAGCTGAGAATGTATGTGATTTCATGTAACCATCCAGCCGTTTGTGTAGTCTTCTAATTATTTTCTGATATTCTAGGAAGAAAACCAAGCAATTATGTATTTGGAGCAAATGCACATGGCTTCATTATTCGCTATTTTAAGCTATTTAGTTTTGTGAGTCTGGGGAGTTTGCAGGGCTTAAAATAAAGAGAAGGAAGCAATCAAACATTCTGTTTGGTGATGATTCATTTAGTCAAAAGCCCATGACAAAAAATGTATGGTTGAGAGGAACTCTGCCGTTTACAAAGGTGACTTGAGGCACAAAATACAAAAAGGTTTACAGTGATGTTACAACCTCTTTATACTACATTAGCATTGCAAATACTTCCAGACAGAATCACATTTTCTGTTCAGGTCATATTCTCAATACAGATGTATATGATTAATCACTCACGTGGTCCTTTTCCTTCAGTGAAAGCCCAGATTCACAGAGAAGAGGTACAATTTATAGGTCAAGGAATAGAAAATACTAGTAATAGTAGTAGCAACAGTAGGATTAGTAGTAATAGTATAGTTATTTCAAAAATAAATAAATAAATAAAAGCACCAGAAACAAATCAACTGTAGCTTTTTCTTAAGCTTCAGGTACTTTGCATCTCTCAGGTAGAGTATGGCATTCTTAGACCTAGGATTTCTGATATGACTTCTGCCTTATATTGGAAATTTCTATAGACAGGTGGGCAGATTCTAACTTTACAAGTTATCTGTTTGCAAAGTATTCTTTATCGGTATGTCAAAGTCAAAGCTGGAGTAGGGAACACCTTAGAGATGTTAAACTTAATAATATGTTTGTGTCCTGTTCTTTGAAGTCGAACAGTTCCCAGAACATATATCCAACTGATGTATAACAACCAAAAAAATAGAGTATTGTTTTATGGCTAGCATTGGCACCCTACTCAAACTCACAAACAGTATCTAAGATTGATAAATTCTCAAAAAAGACCAAAACGAACCAACCAACCCAATCAACCAACCAAAAAACAAAACAAAACAAAACCCTAAACTCCAAAAGTTCTTTCTTATGCTAAATGTCTGGAGATGCAATCTCTCTCAAGCATATTTCCTTTCTCACTTGATTGCCTGCCTTGATATATATGATTTAGGATTTCTTTAGGTCAAATAAAAATAAAGTCATTTGGCCAGCAAAATAAATTTAAAGTGAAACTATGCATTGTCTGGTTGTCTGGTTTTGTTGTTTTGTAGTGCCAGAACAACCCACATACATATTTGGATTGAAAAATCAGTTTTAACCAGAAATTTTTATAGTCAGCTAAAGATACATGGTCTTTGTACTGAAGACAACCTAGGCCTCCCTCAAACAGAACTGGAGATTCTAATATTTCTCAAAGCATAAAAAGTATTAATTCAAAACATTTTAAAGATCCTTAGACTGCAAATCCAACTATGAAAACTACAATTCCTGCCAGCAGTGACCTACAGTGATTTGTTCAACCACAAACACTGAAGACGACTTGTATCTAGTTGAGGCTTGAATACAACATACAGGCATCAGAAACAATACCTGAAATGGAGTATAATAGAAATATGACTACCAAAATATTCATCCTAACATATGCAACCAGTATGGACAGGCCCTCATAACAGATTATGGTTTTGCAAAGCCATAATCATCTGAAAACAGCCTTTGAGTAGGAAATGTTTGTACCTACATAGCTACCAGTTCCATGTATAATACAGGAAGCAGTTTAGCAATTTACCATCTGTATTTTACCATGGTTAAATGAAAGACACACAAGCCGTATAAAATGCTAGTGCAACCAGGCAGAATAATAAAGGATTAATATTATCCTTTCCTACTCGCATAGGCAGGTTTACAGGGAATTCTTTTTCAAAACCAGAGTTAGATTGAAATACTTAAAGTGCATTTTGCTTTGACAAGTGGCTGTGAAAATGCCACATTGGATCTTTTTCTTAATGATTCCTGGATCAGATGTGCAGTTTTCAAATTAGGCATCAAGTTAAATGTGGAGAATTCACCAAGTCATGGGATATGTTTTGTTTCCTTTTAGATTTTGTCTCATTGATGCTCATGGAACTTTAAAGAATTAATAAAAAGGAATATCAAAATTACTTCCAAGGTTGATATACAAAAAGAAGAATTCTCACCATGTATTTTCTGTGTAGGCCTGAAGGGTTAAATGATAGCACAGAAATTAAGTCCTGTGTGGGAAAGGAAACAAAATTATCACTTTTTAAAATTTTGATTTTCTGCTGAATCTTGGAAGTAGATGATTGCATTGTTTGCATGTGATATTGCAATCTTATATATACATTCAGTGCCACTGATCCTATATGGTTAGCTAGGAGAAACCTATACAAAACAAGAGAAAAATCTATGAGAAGTACAGTGACATGAGTTCATAAAAAGTGAAGGATGCAGACAATAAAATCTAGTCCAAGGCAAGCTCTTAATCAAAAATATCACCTCCCCAAACAATCTTCTCTTGGTGTAAACCTATAGCAGCTCCACTGACATCAGAAAAGTTTGGTCTTCCAAGATGCTTTGACCTGTCCAAATGCTCTTTCTTTCTTTATTCCCTGGTACAGCTAATGTCTCACATTAGTAATTCAATCAGCGAGCAGTTAGAACTATGTAGTTTTCTCAGCCACTTCTGTACTGGATTTTTGGACCAAAAGTTTAAATACAGACCATCCTATAGAAGCAAAACAAAACAACAAAACTGAATATGAATCTAAACTCAGAGAAATAAAGTTTTGGTTGGAGACATTCAACGTTAATTCCATCTGATATATTATAGCTGTGGGGGAAATGAGCTATCAAAGATATTTATGGAATAGTCTAAACCCGCCATATATGTAGTTTAGGGGGAAAGAGAAAAATATGAATTATTCAGTAAAAAATGAACACTTAAGTAAGAAAATAACATTTCAACCTTTTCTGAAATTAAAAACTGTGGAAGCCTCTCATAAATGAACTATGAACAAATTTATTATGGGTAAAATAAGATATTTCATTAGTAGTCAGAAGCCATTTTATAGAATCAATACCTTATATAAGAATTGATATAAACAAGGAAATGGGATGCAAAAGTGATATGGCGGTACACAGCAAGTTTAACATAAACCAACTTGTCACAAATAAAAAAAGAAAGAGAGATCACTTAGGGAAGAAGTCATCAACAGGTTTTGCTCTTATAATGTCATGGAGTTGAGATGACAGGAAATAATATTTCGCTATTAGAAATGTAGAACACAATAAAAGTTTGGCAAGGTTACTACAATGCACGCAGTACTGATATATTATTTTTATTGAAAAATAAGATGTTCTCCAGAGAAATTGTAGACGTCCCATCTCTGGAAACATTCAAGGCCAAGTTGGATGGGGCTTTGAGCAAGCTAATCTAGTTGAAGATGCCCCTGCTCATTACAGGGGCTTGAACCAAATGATCTTTAAATGTCCCTTCCAACCCAAACCATTCTATGATTCCATGAGTCTATGAAACTTCAGCATTTATGACCAATGAGACCCCAACCACAACATGCATCCCCTCAATTACTTCTTTTTAAAAGGTACTTTTTAAGAGACTGTGAGGTTTTTGTATGTTTGTTTGTTTTGTTTTCTGTTCAGAAAATACTTCTGCTAAACAAAAGCTCCAAGTGGAGGGTTCCTGGACAGGGAAGAAAATTATTTTTTCTAATTACATTTTCATCTATCTCATCAATAATCTTACCTTGTCAATCTTACCAATGCAAACATTACTTTTTTGTGCCATCAAGGTACATTAGGTTTTTAATGTGCAGTGATGGGATTTTAACAAATTATTCTATCTCTCATTTTATATGATGAAGCTGCTGTCTTCTATTATAGAAGAATCCCTTTCTAATATTTCAACTTGATCTTGCAGTAAGACTGTTGCATCCACAAAGACTGCTAGTTGATTTCACAATGGTCTATTTATTAAGTTACATTGCTGTATCAGGTCTGTATCCATTTTTAATCGGCATGTTTGTTCAGAGGGAAAGAGAAGAGAATCCCAATAATTACCTAGTCAGTTTTTACATTTCCAGATTGGTATTTATGTATATCTCAGATGTCACCTCACCTGCATAAAATATTTTCTCTATTGATAGCAGAATTTCATTCAAAATGGGAAAACAGCCTAATAAATCAGAATTCTCATCCAGAAAGTTTTCTAAAGAGTTCTTAACAAACAGCATCAGCAGTCAAAGGGAGAACTATGGCTGGCCTTTATTTCTCTACTTCCTCTCTCATTTCACTCGTAGAGAAAGGCATTCTCAGGATATGAAGCAATTCAGAGTAAAAACTAATAGACAAGAGGTTATAAAATCGGGTATTCCAGTAGTACACATAACCAGGCTGGCTAAGAGACATAGATTAAAATGTAGTACTTTTGTCATGCACCATGTTCAATGTCTCAGTACCTCCATGTGACCCACCATACAACACATCACAACAGAAACAGCTTGTGAAAACATGCTTTTTCAAATTTAGCCTGAATTAAGTAGCAGCCACAAGAGTGTAGTTCAACAGTGGAACAGGCTTCCTTGAGAGGTGGGCAATGCCCCTAACAACCGTAACTTTTTGTCAGCCCTGAAGTGGTCAGCAGTTGGACTACGTGATCATTCTAAGTCCTTTCCAACAGAACTTTTCTATTCTATTCTATTCTATTCTAGTCTAGTCTAGTCTAGTCAAGTTTAGACTATTATTCTATTTTAAATTGGATGATTCCTCATTTGCCCATTCAGGTACACAAATTAGAGGTGAAGGAAGGAGAACCAGATTAAATTGAACCAATATAAAATAAAAGGTTTTCCTCTCTATTTATTCTGCATTAAAGCAAACAAATCAAAAAGTGCTGGATCCAAAATAAAAGAAAAGAAGAAAAGAAAAAAAAAGCCATTTGTATTACTTTTAACAAAAAATACTTCTGCTTCATTTAGGTTAATATTAAACCCCCAAAAAGCAATGGAAATGAAGTCATAGATTCAGATGTCTTTTACACATCTGAAATCAAAAGGCAGATTGGTGGTTTACTTTCATTGAACACCTCAGCAGTCATGAGATGGGAGAATGCATCAGAAGTTTCTCTAATTGTGAGGGTTCCATTTTCAAGAGAGAATACTATACCTACTGCTGCAAGATTTTTTGGAAGTGGGCTGTTCTCCAGCTCTCCTGCTGATACTGTTCCTCCTTGTTGAAATAGGTCAATCTTTACCAAGTGAAAGAGGAAGGGTGAGAATTACTTGATAATTTTGCAGATAGGAAGCTTACCTGTAAAACTGGACATTTCCAACTTGTCTCTACTTTAATGATTGTTCATATATATTATGATAGCAGATAAAATCCTGACAATTTTAAATATTGGGATGTGAAGTCCTACTAAAATGTTGAGCTTCAGCAAGCCAGTTGATTTTCTGCTATGAACAACACAACCCTGTTTGATACTAAAATGTCTAAATAAACATAAACAGTGATGCAGGAACCAGAGCTGCTTCACAAACTCATCAGAATATAGGCACAGATATGCTTACTGATACCCTGGAGTTACTGCAAGTGGAAACTTTCCAAAGTGTCTACATCAAAATAAAAGCTCTCACAAATACAAACGTGATTTACAGCTCATACTCTTGAATTTCTAGTAGCAATGATCCCTACACTTCTGATACTTGCATTTTTAATGAAACAGTTTGATAAATTCTTTTATTTTTAATGTACTTTTATGATCAGACTTACCTGATTTGGTTTAATATTTTGAAGGAAGGTATTGTAATAGTACTTACAAAACCGCAGACCTTGCTTGCTGCCTACCAGCTGTTAATTACCACCCTTTCCCTAAAGGTTACCACCCCAACAGATGAGCTACAGTAATGATGTGGCAGCTCCTAGTCCACTTCAGTACAAAGTCAGAGAGGTTGTTTAAAACACTGGAGTTAATTACCATTTACTATGGTTTATGGGTTATAAATGGGTGAGACTCAAACTACTACCCAAACATTTGTTGAGTCTGCTGGAGTACTGGTACTTACTTGGTCTCTTAATTGGGTTGCAACATATTCCAGTGTCTCCCTCTTGGCTTCTGTTGAAAAGACCAGACTTAAAACCTCAATTCGACCCTTGCAGTAGATTGAAGGCAGCCTTTCTCTGCTGTACTAATTGTTAGTAAGTAATGTCTCAAAGCACTTCAGAACTAAATAAAAATTCTCATGCAACTTCAGCGTATTTTTCTAATACACAAGAATGTGCTAGCAAACTGTTATCTAATACCACCTCCCACTATATTAGTGATCATACTGTATGTGATGACACATGTTCCTAGAGAAATCATGGGCATGCTGCAGGTGGGGGGATGAGAGTTCTCTGTGTATGCATAGAAATTTCACACTGCCATAAACCATTCCAGACTGGGGAAACAATCTCCACCCACACTCATTAACAGGGGCTCAAATCAAGATCTAGCACCACCTCTGGCATGCTTTATCGAGCCCTGATTTTGCAGTCCCATCTGTTCTTCAGAACTGCCAGTTCATCTAGCAACCAATCACAGTAGACATTTTTAGACTGTGAGAGGAGTTAGCTGGAGCTCTTAACAAATTGTTCCTGTCATCTACCATCAAGTTTCCCATTATCACTGACAGCAGGACCAACCCATGGCCAATACCCATTTGCACTTCCAGCTGAGAAAGTTCCCCCACAAAACTTCATTTAAGCTAAAACATAAATTTTGTTCAGCTGAACTACACAGGCTGAGGACTCACCCATCCCTCAACAAAAATGTAGAGAAGAACTGCATTTTGGTCCTGGAATTATGACTGAAGTAAATTTTATCAGATAGAATCAGCTTAGGATTCTCTTTCTACATTAAAAATTGGAGACCATAAATTACTGTGGGTTGAAGGCAGTATTTTCCAGCAGTTTAGCAAAATATCCACTTAGACTGATGTTTTATAAAGGTGCTTTAACATTCCTTGGATGCTTTGCTCCACACTCTCATAGGCCACTTCAAAAACCTAATCCATCATTAGCAAAATCACTGGATAGCCTGCAGAACAGAGCAGCGGCACACAAACTGCCTGCTGGTACTTAAGAAATGTACACAGGAACCGTCTGTGAACATCTGAGCCAACACCAGCCCCCAGTATGCTAGCTAGCATTCCTGCAGGACAGACCACAACTGCCAGGGACCAGTGATGTCCCAAGGCACTATTTGCTTTACTCATACAGACCTAATCACTGAGTCCAAAAACGCTGCTGAGCCCTTTAGAAAATGTTTGTGAATTGGCATGAAAATACTCTCAAATGGAACCACCAAGTTTAGTGGTCACTTGAAAACCTTGAACATTACTTCTATATATAATGATTGGGGTTTTTTTGCTAACAAGCTTGGCTTCTGAAGAAGTCCAAGTTTTTCTAAGCATGTTCAAACGCAAACAGATTTGGTTAAATATGGCTTGATAAAGTGAA
The DNA here is from genome assembly GCF_963210335.1 of Falco punctatus. Taxonomy (NCBI): domain Eukaryota; kingdom Metazoa; phylum Chordata; class Aves; order Falconiformes; family Falconidae; genus Falco; species Falco punctatus. Next base: position 79,061,096 of record NC_137582.1, on the reverse strand, counting down.
GAATAGATATTATGCTATAGCATCACAGATTTCCACATCAGTGTTGAATATTTTTGCCAGTGTCTATGATAATACTTGTTTTGCATACAGCCCGTTCCTCTTCACAAATATATTTGCTCTATTTTCTCCTATGATAATAAGGACTAAACAACATTAATATTACTTTGTGACATGTTAAAAATAGGCTTATATTATTTTTCTGTCTCTACATTTTTAATTTTTATTTTATTTGACTCTCATTTTTATCTTCTCTTAATACCATAACATTTATTTTGAAAAGTCAGTGCAAATTTGTCCAGAAGGCACTCAGAAAAATAAAATAAAGGGAAGTCCACTAGCTATTTTTCAGATTCCGTTTATGGATCATTACCTTCTCAAAGATAAGTATTCTAATACTAAACTGAATCAGCACTTTGTAAAGGTTCAGATTTTGTTCTTTGCACAGCTCCAGGACGGGGAAATAGGAAAGGTGTCTTTAATTTTTTTTTTATTTTAAAGATGGCCAAAGACCATTTAAATTAATAGTTTAATGTGAAACAGCAGTACTTAGACCTTCAGTGGAAAGGGACCACGGGGTCTCCTACTTAACTTAACGAGAGATCACATTTTATAACACTTCCCACATAATACAATTGTCCGCGTGCTTCTCACACAACAGGAGTTACATTGATATGTTTGGGTAATGACAGAAATAGGAATAGTTGATAGGGCCTGAAGATCTCTTCTTCTCCAGATCTGAAGGGATGGAGAAGAAAAGAACCTGACAGCAGGTAATGGACCCAAAGGAACTGCTATGGCAAGACAAATTCACATGCTGTAGTTGCATCCCCAGCAAAAGCAGCATTCCAAATTGCTCCACTAGCCAGGAAACAGAGAGACATCTAAGCCACTGGCAAATATCTCCCCTCACTGTCATGTGGTGTCTATGTAAGACAAGTTAGTTGCAAATCAGCTGAGATTGGTCCTTTGTTCAGAGAGACTAATGCTCACTTATTGAAAACTGGGGTTCAACCCAGGTTCTGCTTTGTCCCACACCCTCTGTAGACTGCTCCTTGACTGTGTTTTTTGCCTCCTTCCTTCAGTTTGAAGAAGATACATTTATCAGTAGTCCTAATATTTATGGTGTGAAAAGTGGGATGTAATCACACTTGTTTATGTCTCTTTTGCTCGAAGGAAATGCATGTAGGGCAGGGGATGGTACATGGATTAATATTGTACATCAGGAGATCTGCTAGCCAGGCAAAGCAGTACATTCATTGCTGTTGGAACCTCGTTTTTGTTGTTGCAGACAATTTTTTCTTGCCTTGGTCTCTTTAATCTGTGGGGTCAATGAAAGTCTTTCTGTGACTAAGATGGTCCGTCTTTGCTCCCATGAGTAGTAGTTAATGAAAAAGTAGGATAGCAATCTATACAAGAGTTGAGGAATGTTGCTTTTGTAGTGATTAGCCATTGTTTCTTAGTCAGGTTTCCATCTCTACTAAATGCCTCCAGCAGATACGAAGGGAAGCATTCAGGTCAAAATCAGGTGATATCAGAGTTCTGATTGAACAAAACTATACGCTTCACATTTTCCTCTGTAACCTAGTATTGCAGAGAACAGAATCTGGGAAAGCACAGAAAAAAGATACAGCTCAATGCAGCAATCAGGCTCACTTCTAAATGCATAATGTAGATGATATTGAGGTGAATACCCACAAGGAAATCTGAATAAGCTAGTTCTGGCATTTAGATATTTACTGATTCCAAACTGTCTTTGTGAAAACTGCAATTTAAAGAGCATAGACGCTTAATTCAGTATTCCCTGAAATGCAAAAGAAGAGAAGCATGGTATCATTTGACTGATTTATTCTGCTTCTTTCTTCAAGAGTGTCTGCATTTTATTCTCTTGAGAAGACTTGTATCTTTCAGAAAAGCAGACTGGGAAGCTAACCAGGTATTGTCAATGCACCATCACTGTGCAGCTGGGAATGAATTTGATGAGCTGATTCCTGGTGACACAGCTTTTAAAATACAGGTAATGTAAATGGTAAATCTATACAGTTGTCAATAGTTTTGGAAAGCTTATTTGTCATCACCAAAAAGTTTAGAAGCAGACCAGCTAAAGTTTTCTCATTACTGGATGGCATTTTGCAGCAGATAATGTCAGCTTGCTGGGCTAACACTAGAAGCAGTTAGCAGTGTACACAGTGGGGTGGTGAGAGAATTAAAACACCCACAGACCCAAATCCAGATCCAAATCCACATTGGAATAGTTTTAAAATTCAGTAGCATGCAGCTGCAGTGGTTTGTTCCAAAATATTTAGGTATTTACTATTAATGTATCAAATTTACTTGGAGTTATTGAAGCCTACAAAAGAGAAAATCATTCATTACATACATTTATGAGATTAAAATCTTGCTTCATGTTTCTGATATATAGTAAACTGTGCATAGAAGCAATGGGATATTGTTTCTAATGGTCCTAACCATGCCTTGCTCTGTACTGGGTAAAGTGACATGAAGATTTATGTTCCCAAATGTTACTTAAAGAAAGCTGCCTTCAAATGCAGAATCAGTTGCTGTGTCACATTTTCATGGTAGTTAAATGATGCTGTAGGAATGAAATACAGATTATGCTCTTTGTCCTTGAGATATGACAGCTCCTCAACTAAGGTATCGTTACGGCTGCTGTAATGTGTACCTGAAGATATGATTTAAATTACTTTAGAGTCATGGGTCACAAAGAGCACTTTGATGCCTTCTTCACTTAGCTGCATCAGCTGATTAGTCACAGCCAAGATTCGTACGAGGAGACCTGATGTCTCACCTAAAAAGCAGGAAGATGCTTCTTCAAGGGCTCTAATGTGAATTACAAGCCCCAGCTACAATCAGCTCCAGGAAAAACTTTCTCGGTGTTCAAAGGTGTTTGGATCAAAGTGTTACTTTCTCAGTTTCTATCCTATCAAGCTTTGCCAATATGGTGACAAAAACTGTATGCCATCACAAAATTCTGATACCTTTTCCCACTGAAATTCAGAGGTCCTTTCCTAGGACTTACACTGAAAAATTACCTTTCTTTCTTTGAATATGAAGACATTACTAAATGTTTTGCTCTGAACATATCCTAGTGGGTTATCTATTTGGTTAAAATGCTATCAGTGCTGTCTGTTTTTTTGTTGTTTTTTTTTTTTTTTTTTTTTCCCCCAGTGTAAAATCTGCAGGAACACAAGTGGAATGGGAGCTATTGAGCAATGTGCTGGTCTTTCTTTGTTCCTCCCAGTCAAATGTCAGTCATGGTTTCAGAGTACAAAAGATGTGTGTCTGTGTGCACACCAACTGTTATTTAAAATAAATAAATAATTTCCACTGCAATCCATGAGTGTCTTTTTCTGCCCTCAGCTATTATGCTCTTCTGATGGTCTTGATATCCAGAGCTTAAGTAAACTTAGGAGTAAGTATGCACTTTATTTTTTCAGTCAAACAGACCCAAGCATAAACATATGACTAACTTATTCATATTCTTTTTCTATGAAATTGTACAGTCACATTTTAAAATGAAAATTAATAGGTGAATAGTCAGCTTCAGCCCCAGAGAAGCTGACCTCTGGAGCTTCTTACAAAATTCATACTCAAGGGTGCTTTGTGCTCCTTGTAGAACCAAGCAGCCTCCAAGTACAGTTAAATGGAGTCAGTCAGACACTGTTTCTGCTGGATTTCTCCCTCACCTCCTTGCATCTTAATTTCTTAATCTTTTTTCCCAACTCTACTGTCTGCTTTTTTCTTGCCATGTATTCCCAATTCTTCATTCTCCTTGCATTTCCATGCTAATTCTCTCTACTCATTTACCCAATCCTTCTGAAGCTACACAGTGACTTGTTCCCTTTCACTTTTTCTTTCAGAGTCATTTTTCTAATGATGGTGAATCTGGACATTATTCAAACACTAAAAATTATATGTTTTAATACTGAGAAAGATTTTTAAATATGGGAAAGAATAAAGATAAATCCTTGAAGACTGTCACTTTCAACAAATGCTGTTTCAGGTAAGGAAGATGTTACAAGAACCAACCATAGCATGCTCCTAAGCCAGCTTACTTCAGAAGGTGTCACAGCTGGATGGAAAACAGAATTGCTGTCCTCTGGGAAATTTTGTTGTTTGATGTTTTTTTTCCAGCTAGCATATTTCTCTTTGTTGGCAGCCAAAGGCAAGACTGTCCTTTGAATATATCTGTGGAGTTGATGGGGCATGGTGATGAGGACAGAAGATTACTTAATTCTCCTGTGGAAAAGATTTTGGAGCACCATGATGTACTGATACTAAATGCTCCAAACACTTTCCTGGGGCTACAACTCTTAGGGTAGTAAGCAAACACTGCTTAGTTTGCTAGAGCGCATAGTTCTCTTAGTCCAGGCAGCAAGAGAGAAAGGCACAAAACATGATGCTCCTGTAGCAATTAGTAGTGGCCTCTGAGAAGCAATGGAGGTCTGAGATTGCTTCTATACCCAACAGCTGTGGTAAAAATAGGAACCCTAAATCTTTACCATGCTCTGCCCCATATTGCTTCTATTTTATCTTGTATGTCATAATTAATGCTCCATTCCCTACTCCATTTGGAAATGCCAAATGTTCAGCATTTGCTCTGGGGTCCCAGCCCATATGAATAACCCAGTTATATATATATATATATATATATATATATTCAAGGGCTTCTCTACCTCTCTAATGCTGTTTTCCATGCACAACAGTATCAGAATTGGGACTGAAGGCAGAAAAGAAAATCTTATAGCACTGAAAGTTGTTAAGTGTCTATATAATAAGTATCAAAGACCCAGGCTTATTATTGGATGTAAGCATGACTAGATAGTTCATGTAAATTTAATTTTGTATGTGTATGAAGATAATTGATTGGGCATACGCATTTTCAGATCACATAACAATGAGGGACCAATTCTAATCTTAAATGAATAATTTGCAGTGTGACAAATCTTGAATATCTTGTTGCTGTCATTACAAAAGCCAGTTGCAAAGGGATTGTTCACTCATTGTCTGAAATTCCCTGTTCTCTATTTGCTTGAAAAATGAATTCAGGAATTACTTCTATGGGTGTAACACACTCATCTAACTTTCCATAAAATGCAACTGATTGAAAAAATACACCTAATTAGCAGAAATAATTTAAAGCCAACTGGCTTCTTGATGAAGGTAATCCCATCTCTCCTTCCATATGTTTCTTTTTTAATACAGCAGTGAAAGAACTGAAAAATTTTCAGTTTGTGCAATTTTGACTTTTTTTCTTTCTACCTGAGTCACAAAATGATTCATCATAGAAATCAAAAACAAAAAGGAAACTTTAAAGCACTGTAAGAGGTGTAGTGTACCTAGAAAGCAGTGCTCCAAAGACAATACTGGAACAGAGGAGTCCTGGAACTAACATTTCCATGAGACATTGTGGATACTGCCATAGCCATGACGTATGGATGTATGGACCTGTGTTAATTTTTCAGGGGTAGGTAAGGAAGAGAAGGAGTATTGCGGTAATGCTTAGGAGAAATGTGAGAACAGAAAGAATCATGGGCTAGAAAGATGAAACCTTCATTAAAATTGATGTACTTACGAAAGGTAATTCAGCAAAACTGAGAGGGTGAAAATATAGTTTTCTAACATAAGGTAAACAGCTGCCCTACCTGCTAGCCCTACCTTTTGATTTACGTCCTGCCACTTTAGATGTCAACCGGTTTGAAAGGCTGATGAAAATGGCAAGGAAGAGAGATAAATATCACATGGCTTGACAAATCAGCACACCACTCTAAAAACCGTAATGGGCAGAATGGACAAATGAAGAAAGAAAGGGTAAACCAAATTTTAAAAGAGTTAAAAAATTAAAAAAAAAAAAAAATAAATCATTGTCCAACAAATTACACAGTCAGAAATTGTGAGTTTGATGAAAAAGAAGAATTAACTTTTTCAAGCAGGAATTACTATCAAATTTCTGTTATTTGCTTTTTCAAATCACTTGCTTATGTTCTGGAGTTGCTCTCCAAAAAATATAAAAGGGAGAAATTTACCTTTAAAAATGTAAAGCTGAGATTCAGGCAATCTGTTTATTCCAGAACATAAGAGTTTATGAAAAGCACCTAGTGCTGAAAAATACATGAACAAAGATTTGGCAGAAGGAATGGGCAAAAGTCCAGTAAAAGAAGATGGATGTGCATGAAAGGTTTTATATTATTAATGCTAATGAATCTCAGCTTTGCCATTCTGGAGCTGTTGTTTACTGGCTGGAGGGTTTTTTTGGGGGGTGAAGGTTAACCTAGGTCTCATATGTAAAGACAAATTTTAAGGTTTTATTTTTTTCTGTGTTGACGAAAGTTTTGAATGGAACAGGTAAAAGGTACAAAGGGCATTTTAAAATTCTGTCAGTAATTGAAAGGAGCCAAGAATTTTATATAGGGCTACAGAGCTAAGAACTTTGTGGAATAACATGCTACTGAAAGTATGGGGAAGTTTAGGCATAGCTACGGAGCAAGAGTGAGTGTTGTGCTAGGTCAACTGAGAGCAGTAAAAAGAGTCTGTCCTTTAACCATTCATCAGGACCTTGGGTTTTTGACGTTCAAGAGCTTTAATTTGTTGTTCTGTCATTAACTCTTGTGGCATTGCATCTTCCTTTGTAATATGAGCTAAGTTATTTATTGCCTAAAAATAAAATAAAATAAAATTACCAAGCTGTGGTTTTATGTGCAACAGATATGAAATCTGCAAATCAGCTAGTGCAATGACAGGTCTTATATTCCCCGGGAATACCCAAAGGAATGTAATTTGCTTCCTACTTCTTATGCTACTTTCTGATCATTGGAGACCAACTGAATACTGAATTATTTTTGATCAAATAAAACATTTCATCTTTGACCTCCACATAAGGAAACAAAAAAAAAAAAAAGAATACTGTACAAAGGAGATCAGCACCAGAGGATAAGGATCTAACTAAGAGGTCAAGGAAAGGTTTATTTTATTTTCTTAACTTTCAGTATGGCACAAAAGTGCAAAACAGCAAATGTCTTCATGGGGAGCTCACTAGAGTCCTTGGCGAGTCTTCAGTGAATTCTTTTACGTTCTTGTCCCCCAGAAAGTAGCAGCAGATGTGTTCACCCCATGATACTATATAATTGCTCTGAAAAATACTATGAACAGAACGTCTCCATAGAAATTGTATTGTTGATGCCCTGCAACAACAAAGCAGAAAAAGCAGGGTCCCTAGGGATAAAGAATAAAATTCATGAAGACACCTAGGTGATTTAGAAGCCCAAGTTCCTTTTCCAAAAGTGAAGTACGTTTGTAAGCTCAAATCCTCAGAGGAACATCGGATATAATATATGATGCAGTAAACTCAGTGGTGCCACAACTAGACTGCTACCAGTACCTGAACTAGTAGATTTAAAGTTAGCTCACGTATCTGTGGTTGCAAGAGTACCCTGAGGGTTATTGACTCAAATGCCTAATTCATTTTTGAAAATGGGACTTGGGACTCTAAGCTGGTTTAGACCATTTGGAAACATTTAGGGTATGACTCAGCCTTGCAAGACCCAAAGTGCCTTTAACTACCATTGCCGTTAGCAGGAACTGGAAGTATCAGAAGAAAACCAGCAAAGCACAATTGTGAGAGTTAACAGAATGAAGACAAAGAGCTTGATTTTTTTTTTTCTTCTTTTTATGTAGCAACTGCTGTACAGTGTTTAATTTTTAATAAAAATTAAGATTAATTTTATCATATACTTACCTACAGTTGGACTCTGTGTAATCTTAAAGGTCTTTTCCAGCCTAAATGTTTCTGTGATTCTATGATTCTCTCTATAAGTATAGAGGTTAAACATGGTGGTTTTGTATGTCTGTGTCTATATACATTATTGATACTGCTAAGCATGACATGATATATCAAAAAAAGTGCTAAACGAGGTGTAAATCCAATGCACCTGTGCCAGGAACCTATGCATATAACAATTAATGGACCAAAGAAATACCACAGTAATGTCCATTCAGAATATTCCCAGTTACCCTAGATAATTAATCGTGGCTTCACCACCTTTTTCTGCATATTTTGTCTAAATAAAAGAAAGCCTCAAAAAATGACTATACCCTCAACAGTAACTTACACAGTACCCATGTATTGCTCAGCTTTGTCTTGTAGACTCACCAAAGGGATCAGATCAGAGGAATACAGTTGCTGATGCAACAGCAAGCTTACAAGAGGAAAGAAAACCTAAAGAATATGTTGTGGTTGTCATGTTCTGAATATGTAGGATTTTTCATAGCGAGAATACCTATGGTTTGCTCCAGTATTAACCCACAGCAACCATATGTAAGGATCACGTCAAGAATTTTTCCTTTTAGAGTGTGTACTATATCCTGAAGTAACTACATCTAAGCTATTGAAAGCATCACTTCAGCCTAATAATAAGAGTTTTCTATGATTAAAAGGCAAAGCACCTTGCAAGAAAGTCAGCTGTATTGTCTTGAAATTTGTTACCAAGCTTTAGCAAAACACAAGACAAGTTCTGGGTGTTACTTGGACCTATTTTTCTAATCTGTTGTTTTGCCACCTGCCCAACAAATTTTTGTTCTCAGAGGCTCCATCATACATTGTCTCCATCTGAAGTTCTTTCATAATGATTAATGCAAAATATTTTTGCTTTTCTACTTGGGTTCTTATAGAGTAATTCTTTTCTGGAAATTGAAATAACCTTCTGTTCCCTAAAGCTGCATTGGCTTTATGCATGAGGGACATAATCATATATTATTTGGCATGGTGACTTACTCCACCACATTCTGCAATAATGACTTTCACTGAAGTAGGCATGTATCTGTTGTTTCTTGTATTTCAGTTTGATGTCGTTGACACCAAAAATGTGTTTGACCAGGCTCATTTAAAGTGAAGGGTCCCTTCAGTATTCACATTATTATTTTTGTCACTTTCTTCTTTCTAATCTATCTTACAAAGACCTCATGTATTAATTTTTCTTTCAGTTAAAATGGCACAGGTCTGATAGTGCTTTCATTACCCAAACTGTTATTTCTCCCTCTGGCCTCACAAACTGTATTAAATGATGTTTCTTTGGGAGAGTCCAGCAATGACATTCTGAGTAATGTTTTGAACGATGGGTCTCAAATTGGATTTAATTTACATTTAATAAGACATGTATTGTATAGCAAATTAATTACAACTGATGGTTGAATGTGTTTTTTGAGAATTAATACTTAAGGAATTAATAGTAAGTTGATTATATGGAAAGTTAAGGAACATCAATTATATTTCTTTCCAGTAGTAAAGTAGTATTTGTTTGATGTAAGTTAATTAATTAATCAGGTTTAAAAGAACAACTATTTGAGCTCTGTAAACAGGCTTTCTTAATTAAAAATTAATTAAATAAAAGGCTTCACATAAAAATCAAATGGATTATTTTTTTTTAACTAACTCTTACGAATGTTTTTTCTACTGGTAATTTTTAATTTCATCAGTTCTGCTAGTGACTTCAAATTAAGTAATGTCAAAATAAATTTGTGGCCATAAATTTGCACTCAATCTACATTAAACAAGGGATAAATTAGGTATCATATTTTCAAGGTACGGTTCTTTGCAGAGTGTAGGCATTTTGTAGTATCTTTGGGCTACAATAAATCTAAAAGAAACTAACAAATAAGAAGAAGTTTTATTCTTTTTATGAGTTTTTTAAGGTATGCACTTCAGAGAAAATTTTATTCCAAAGTTTGGATTGCTTAGCCAAGTTAATTGAAATGATGTATCAGAAATACATCTTACTGTTTTAGTAATTTTATTTGTGGGTGGGGTTTTTTAACCCTCTGGCATTACAGTTCATTTTTTCATAGATTTAAAATTTCCCAACTGACCCTTATGTCATGTCACTTGTACTATACAAAACTAATAAAAATCTATTAAAATATTTTACATAGATATTCTATGAGCATTTCAGGAAGTGTTAACTACTTGCAGTACAATGGACCTAATCATTCATTATCTTGCTCCTTCTGCAGTCATTGGCCTTTGTGCAAAGTACTGGTAAACAAACTGTAAACCATGACAAAGTACTTTTGTAAATCTTTACCCTATTGCTTGTAGGTTTAAGCGAGTACTTAAGGAGGAAATAAAAGCAACCCCAACTGCTACAGTGTTGATCACACGGACTGGAGTGTCATTCTCATTCCTATATTCTGACAAGAAGTTTTCCAAAGTTTAATGTGTATATTCTTGAAGTGATACATGTGTATGGTATTAAATTGACCTTTTTCTTATTTTGCAGATTTGATCGGATAGCCAGTCCACTTTTTCTTCTATATGCTACTATAATGAGGCTATAAACAATGCAGAAGTCAAATGACCACCCAATCAAAGTACAGAATATTGAAAAGGTCATAAGAGTGCAGCTCGCTACAAAGATTCATTGAATATAAATTAGTCATTAAACTCCTGATACCTTGTTCCATTGACTGAGTAGTAATGAGAATGGAAAATGGCAGAAAATTAATCCCTTCTCATTAAAAATCTTGTAATGAGAATGTGGAACTTGGTAGAAATGTAACCTGTTCTCATTACAGTCTTCAGGAAAGGGTCTTTGTGGTCTTCTTCAGATGTCATAGCAGTGAGCTTTTCCTTCCTAATAAAATAGAACAGGGAATGTGGTTACATTACATACAACTCCTGCACTGGAAAATTGTCCTAAGATGCCATAACCTTTTCATTCATTGATTCTGGAATTTCTGCCCTATCTATATTTAATGTTAATGTGAACATACAGCTGTGTTAGCTATGTTTTCAGTGCTGCCTAAATCAGGTATAGGCTCATATCCCATTGAATTTCAGTGTAATTTGCAAATAAAGTTTCCTTAGTCTTTTGCAAAATCTGGCTAGAGTCAAGAGTAACATAAAATGAATATCCCAATGATGATTATCCAAATAAAAATGTGTAGACATAAGTTAATGAGTGCAGATTATCCATGGGATAAATACCAGGAATGTGCTTACACACCTACCCACATGCACACAAATTTCTGATAGAAAAGGACCTGTAGATTTCTATTCTCCATATAAAATTCTACTGTGCCCACAACATGTAATTAATCACAGTGAATTTTACACGCTCTTTGACTTTGAAGTGTATCCAGACATTTCTCTAACAGTATTTAGAATGTGAGAGCAGAAAAAGTAAAACGCAAATAAAATACTGCAACTAAACAAATCTGTATTTTGTTTTCCATTAAAAGGTATGTGTACAGTAAAATATTTTGATGCAAGTCTGTAAGTTAATGTTCATTTTGGTTCTCAGCAGCTGAACACAGTAATCAAGAAAATAACCAAACAGTACCTTTATTTTTTATACTGAGAAATACGTGCCAGAGCAGTTTGGTTATTAAATCTGAGGAAGGAAAAAAATGTCACATAGGTTACCAGAATGGCTTGTTTTCTACTCCATGGCAGTACTGGTATGTATTTGCCTTGGTAGGAGGAGCAATCCCTGCATACTGGCTCTGCATAGGTGTGCATCCTGGCAGGTGGCCCTGGGCTGCAGATGACAACTGGGACTTTGCTCACATCTCCTGTCCCAGGACCCCCATGGGAAGTGAAGTTATTTAGCCAGTGAGGCAGCTCTACTGGGCATTTTCCATTGCCATGTTGGAAATAAAACCACAGTGTTCCTCTGTGATCTAGTAAATCCCTGATGTCATGAGAAAGCATTGTTATGAGGTGTGGAGGGTATTAACTATAGAGAGAAAGACTTCTGTAGGAGAAATTTCCAGCCCACTCATCTGCACACACACACACACACACTTGCAGTCACACATATTTTCCCAGGACTATAAAAACTCACATGCCAACCGGAGATAACCAAAGTGAAGGTCTTTCCATGTAAGCCCCAGCCCACTTTGCACAGTGGGAAGATAGCACTCAACTGTACGGCTGCTCCAAATACCCTTGACAGCTGCAGGTTGCAGAACCACCCACAGGCAACCCAAGAAAAACATCTGTAACTTAGAACAACAACCTGGCCTGTGTCTAAATTATGCTGGCAGCAGTTCTGGCTCTTGAAACACTCTACAACTGGGAAAGTAGAAAAGCGTTAATCTCACCTCTTTCTCCTGATCTGACTGCACCAGTGTGTGAAATGACTCCTGGTATTAATGTAAGTATATTTTCTTGAATTGTTGGTGCGTATTTATAAAAATACACATGCATGCATAGACACACACTTTCTTATGTATCTTCACCAGCCCTTCTCTCTTCCTCTCTCTCTCTCTGTAAGGATAGATGGATGGATAGATCAGATATATGCATTTTTTTCTCTGAAAATGGCCATTTTCAATTTGATATTTCTCGCAAAACTATTGCTAAATTCTGCAAGCAATCTGCTCTTCTTGATTTTTTTCGTACCATTATTTTATTGAAATTTTGGCAATTTCTTTAGCTAAACATTTGAAGATATGCCAGTTAGTTTCATGTCAGTATTTGTGCAAAAAAAACCCTGACATTTAAGTAAGTGTTGGCTAGGAAGAAAGAATTGTACTGTAGATCCAAAAGGCACATGGTATACTGCAGATTTCCCTTGACACCAAGGGACTCTGGAAGGAATACTGCCTCAGTGAAGCCAAATTATGTGCAGCCTACAGGAACACATAAATTAATGCAGATTGATGCCACTAGTACACAATCAACCTGACAGAATCAACAAATGTACTGACACCTAAGACCAACACCAATGATAGTTTAGTGTCAATAAACTTCCTAAGACTTTGCCATAAAAAAAACCCTTATTTGTTGCATATTTCCATGTCCATACAAAAGACTCACCAGCACAGATACCTGCTCGTTAGCTATCAACCAATTTCTCACCCCACAAAGGCTATGTCTCTTTATGGGTTTTGCTAAATGTCTGTGCAATACATTCCCAAATATATAATTTAATTTTCTTTTTTCCTTTGTTTTTCCTTAGTATTAAACTGCAGATTTCACAGTATCCTCTGTCATGGGCCCATGTGATTTTGCAGCTTCTCTCCAAATACTCTCTTTCCAATATATGATTTAAAATTAATCATAATTTTAAATTACTTTTATTTTGTTTTGCATCATGGAGAGCATCTGAGAACTCATCTGTAGAACCAAAAATTTCCACATCATTTAGTATCATGAGGTTCCTGCCAAAAGTTACTGTTATCCAGATATGCTCATCTGGGCAGTCAAGGCCTTGGTGCATGGAAGGGGAGAATAGCTCATTTCATTGTCTAATTTCCACATCAATAGTCACAGTTCACAAATGCTAACCCTCCTCATTACATCTTCTGTCTTTTTAGTATTGCACTCTCTTTTTTTCAAGAGACACCTTATTTTCTCTTTCCTTCTGAATGACTGTATTCTTCAGAATCCAAGGTATCAACAGTTGCATGGACAATGGGAGTCATTAAAGAGTTACCCAGTCTCTGAAAGTTTAGCATTACAGTTGTGCCCTTCACCTATTAACTCACTTGTGCAAAATTGATTAAACATTCTTCTCTGGACTCATGTGGCCAACAGCTCCAAAAAATGACCTTGTTGTTTGAAAAGTACAGATCCATAATTCAATGCTCTTTGCGACCATAGTTCCTGACCCAGCTGTGTGAAATATTGACAGTGGTAGGAGCATTGTATTGCTTTTGAGTGATTGCAAAAGCTTTAGAGCCTCGTTCCTGAATCACAAACGGACTAGGTGATTCATGCTTATTTGGCTACCGTAGGAGTAATTTTAAGTACATTTACAAATCCATGATTAATAGTTAAAAAGAAAATAATTCAGCGTAACGTTAGAATCTATTAAATGGAAATGACCTCTGTAAACCTGCTTGTTGAGACTAGAAGCTGTTCAATATATACTGTATTGGGAGTTGCCCCAAAGGATAATACCATTGAGGGCAACCCAAAAAATACAGTGATGAAAACGTCCTTACAGCTGCTTGCAGTAGTACTCCTTGGAAAGAGAAAACAAAACAAAACAAAACAAAACAATAAAAATGAAAGTCATTTGTCAACAAATCACTTGTATTTTTCCTAACTTTAACCATGCTATAATTCCATCCTTCTTCAACAAGGCATGCTTTCCTGAGCAGACTGACTCAAGCAGGATTTAAGCATGTACTTAATGATGGATAGTTATAAACAACTTTGTGAATGCTAGTAGATTTAAACATGAAAGTATAATTTGTTTTCCAGATTGAACCCGCAAATTAGTTGAACATACCCAAAATACAGAGCCCAAAATGTAGCACAGTCCCTTTTGGAACTGCAGTAGAGCAAGGATGATGTCTGGATCTTCACTGCCACCACCATCAAGGCAAATCTTTAGAGAGGTGATAAAAAAACCCTGAAATCCATAAACATACCATGTGAATAAGTTACTCCATGCGCCTCCTCTGAACAAAAATCTTAAGCAAATGATCATTATTGAACTGCTTTTCACGTCAAACATTTAAAAAGATGTGCTGAAATTCTATTTTTGACACCGGCATAAACATACATTTATACCACTCTGTGATGAAATAGGGATTCTTGGAACTTATTATCTCTTACAGATTAGTCTATGATGCACAGACACAAAAGCTGATATTGTTATAAAAACAATTACTATGTCAGGAAACTGACCTTCTTGAGAAAATTTGAACTATTTTCTGTCTCCTGTGAGAAATGTTAAGTGAACCTCATGTACTAAGGTGAGCAACTTGACAAGAAAAGAATAGGAGGAGGTGGAGAAAAAGGCAAACTATGACTATCCCACTCCCCCACTTCTGATCATCCCTCTGATTGCTGATTTGAAAACTGTCCTTACGAAGGAGAATGGAAAATTATTCTCCAGTCTCAAAACTGGGACCTTTTATTGTGTAAACTGTTGTATAATATAGCAATATATTTCACTAAAAATTAATTTTATGCCATGTTATCATTTAATTGTAGTTGACTAAGAAAAACTAAGAATAAAGCATGGATTAAATGAGGATCCTTAAGCATTTGGCTAAAAACAGTATTAGCTTCTCTCAGGCTAATCCTCACTAGGAAAAAGGTCAGTATAATGGCAATAGTGAAACAGTGATATTTGTCAGCTTCCTATTTTGTCTCCTCAGTATAAAATCAAGGTAAATTGTGCACCACTCATGAAGGACCATACTTTTATGTTGGCCAAAGAAGGGGTATAAAGAAAGATGAAAGTATTTGAAATGCAAACCACCCTGAAGTTGTGGTTAATTTTATTTTCATCTTTGGGGTCAAATTCTCCTGTCCAGGAGTGAATGGGCTGATCTGAAGGAAAATGTCTGAGCATATAAATAAACTCCTGGCTCAGTTTAGATTCTACATGTTGACAAAGCATCTCATTTCTATTCTCTATGACTTGTGGTATCACATTGTTTATTATCTGCCCACTTGTGGATCAAATAAAAAAGGTCACTTGCATTTGTCAAGAGGTCTGCAATGTTCTCAGGAGTAAAAAATGATCCAAAATTATATACTTGTTCTTTATAAAACTACCTCTTAATAAGCAGCAACACACAGTGGGAGCAAAATACCATTTTGGTATTCCTGCTTTATATGCTTTGCAGATTTTCAGTGCACTGCCGTGCCAAATGACTTGGAAATTCTTATTATAATACTTGGAATTACAATAAAACACATACCTTCATGAGTGTGTGGTGCAAAGCCTATTTGGCCTGATTTTTAAAAATGTGCTAAGTAGTTTTAACCCAGCTTTCAAGTAATGTAGCTGTTCCAGCTACACCAAGAACATTCTCTTGGAAACAGTTATTTAAACCATACTGCCACTTACGTCTGTTTCATGGATCCCTTACAAATAGTCCACTGACTCCTCTCTCAGTCCTAGACTTTACTGAGTTTGTGGGATGTCATACTAAACCAGACGCAGGCTGGTGGGGTAGGTGGCCTGGTGATGGAGACTTCATGTATTTGGATTTCCAGGTCTCCTCAAAACTTTCCATATGTCCTCAGCAACTGCCAGACTTTCAAGCTCCCACAGTAAGATGTGGGTGATAACCCTTCTTTTTTCTATTTCCTTTCCTTAAACTGAGCAACAATGGGTGTGCATTGCCTGGTACAGGACAAGATGTGGGCTTATGGTCCCATCTGCTCTTCCTCATGCACAAGAGTTGCCTGAAGGCCTGTGGAACGGCCCAGAAGAAAATGTTAGCGTGCTCCCTGTCACATCTCCAGTTGATGACTGGTCTTTGTGTCTTTTATTTCTGTTGACTGATGGAAAGGCACATTGCTAACCCTGCATTGCTGGAAGGGCTGTATTATTTGTGTCAACCCAAGTATTAATCTTTTCTCTGTATAAATAGAAACAATACATTTATATTGCCTGCACCCCTGGAAGCATTCTTTGAGCAGAATTTGGAAATTTAGATTAAAGGAAAAAGATGTCATATTAAAAAGCAAGCCTACAGCTAACAGCTTTCTCCTATGGCATGGGACTTTCTGAGACACAAAGTTCAGTGGCAATGGAACACAACACTACAACATTTACAGTTTCTTGAAGAGGTTACAGTGCATAACGTGAACAGGTCATCCAAAGAGAGCTTTGCTACAGGAATTCTTTATTATTACTATTATTATTGTTATTGTTATTACTGTGAGTCTGTAATGATTGCTTTGCTGCTGTATATTTCCTGCTCTGACTCCTAGATACAAAAATGACAAAATACCTCAACAGATGAAAGGCTGTCCTTAGGGTATTTCCAGCTCAGTAAGAAGTGGGAAGTACAAGACATCTCACAAGAAAGCCTATCTTTTAGCAATTTATAGCTGTATTGTACACAGCCTGAATCTTTTGAACAGGGTCTTTGGGGCACTGTCCTTTTGTCCATTCTGAGTATACTGCCTTCTCCGTCATCCTCCTTCTTTTGTCTTTTTTCTTTTTTCTTCTTCTTCTTTTTACTTTGGTAAACAATGGTAGCTGCAGGCTGCTCCTCTTGTTTCACTAGGGCTTTAGACTTCAGCATCAGGTCAGGTCTGTGAACTTTCCTGTTACGTTAAAAATTGTGAGACAAATCTTGGTTCCCTTGTGGTCCATGAGGATTTTGCCTTTGACTTCAACAGAACAGGATCATATAGAGATGCTTTGCACAAAGTTCCAGGTAAAGTGTGCTTTCTGTTCCTTCCTATTTAATTCCTTCCTAAAAGACACTGAAGAGTCACCATCCTTGGATATAGAATTTATTTGAAATAATAAAAATACTTATTACAGTGTTATTTATATACAGCTCTACAGTATAGACTCTCTCATATGTTTATCATTCCATTCCACTGAAGGGGGTGAAGATCATTAGCTATACTTAACAGATATTAAAAATAAAGGACAGAGGCATTTACCAAAGGTCATCACAGTGACTGCTAATGGAAAAGGAGATAAGCTCAGGCTTTCTCGTTTCAAGCCCAGCACCTTACCCTCAGGAGCCAGACTAGAAACCTAAGAGGGACGTATTTACTGAGGGTTTCTTCATTGTGCTAATTTGGTTTCTGAAAAAGTAATTGGTGGGTTATGCTCTGGAACAGAAGTCAAACTACTAATTTTGTGTCCAATTATCATGAAACATGATGGAATTTTGGGGATAAGACCTCATATTGCAATAATCAAGGGCTATAGCTATCTAAATGTCGCTCAGGTATTTGATCCACAGTTGAACTCAGAAGGTAATAAATTTATCAGTTATAATTAATGAAGGATGACCATTAATAACATTCAATCTGAAGTTTTTGCATGGCTTGGAAGTGGGTCAATGCCTTAAATAAATTGAGATGCCTAAACACCACAGCAAAAATTGTTGCCGTGATACATCCTGTGCCTAGTGGAAGGTCTTAATCTGGAAAACTGGGGGCTTGTTTTGGTAAGAGACCCCCAGAAGTTCAATATCTATGGGTTCATCAACATTAGAAGTATTGCAGATGCTAGATGTGACTATGCCCTAGCTAACACCAGGACTGGAAGTTAAATAGTCATTTCAACATAGTTCTGCGACCACACTAATGAGCACTAGTGGGAGGTCACCACTGCATCTTTCTGATAGCAATGAGCAATATATCTCTGCACAGAGCTACCTTGTACCATGTCACCTCTGCACTTATCTCTCTTTTACCTTTCATTATGTCGTGAAAAAAATATCTGCTCAAGATGCTGGGGCTTTTGGTTTTCCAGTCCAATGCGGCAGAGCAAAAGAGGATCTCACAGTTTAAATATGCATAAGGATTTGAAGTAGTTCTGTTCCTTTTGCAGTTTCTGTGATGCTCCAGAAAGGCTTTAGAAAAAGAAGGCAAGCATGTTACTTCTGATTTCTTTTTATATTGTGTTTATATGCAGTGAATGATACCAGTATGTTTTTCATTGGCTTCTATGAATTTTCTAGTATATAAGAGTCCATGAAATTGGGAGTATAAGGTAAGCATTGAAAGAAGTACAGAAGAGTAAGTGGCAGCATGGCCACATCATTAAAACCTATAATTTACAGTATTGACTGACTGTTGCCCTGACTCATCACTGCTATGCTAGCTGCATACAGTATATTGCTGCCAATATCAGACTATCCTATATTCCTATGAGTACCTCACATTAATGAAACACTATACTGAGACATTAGGAAAAGAAAAGTAAGCACACATATATTATGAATACAGATATAGATTTTACAGAAGGGGTGAGATAACGGGTCAAATTTTGCCATTGGGTATTCACCTGAAACAACCACAGAGAGCAAAGCTGCATAGCTGAGGTTGCTGAGTCTCATAATAATCACAACTTAGCTTGCTTATCTGTACATAACGTTTTATGTTGCTGTTACACTTTCAGCCTGCACATTTCAACCCATAAATAAATAAGCCAGCCTGAATGCCACAGTTAATTTCTTAAATCCTTATCAGAGCTTGTAAATGTGGTCCCCATTTTTCCTAAATGTGAAGCAAATGCAGTCCCCACTCATTTTTATGAGACATCAAGATGCTTACTGGAAAAAAGCTGTCACAAAACACAACCTAGGAAGAAATAACGATATTTACACATTCTTAAATGCAGTAATACAATTTCTTAAAAAATTCTGAAGTTCCCCTGGTTTTCCCTGTTGGATGACAACTTCATGTCCTTGAAATCATAAGCCACAACATATCCCGTGGTGGCCAGACCCTGCTATGCAGCATACCAAAGGGCAAGAAGAGCCTGGGCATAACACAAAACACAATGTAGGATGTTTTACAATGCTGCAGATTCCGTCTGGCTTTGGAGAATCCAGAAAAAAACAGTATGGCAGGTATAAGTAAGTTCCCTGTACTTCAGAGGACGATGGAGAAAAAATGAAGGAGCAGCTAGAACACACTGGGGTACTAAAATTCCCATAGTCCAGCTAATAAACCTATACTAACATTTGTTTGGCCTTCAAATCCTGTTTGAGTAAGCTTAGTAGAAAGATTGCAACCAAAAATCTTAATTATTGTTTGAGTTTCCAATTTTACATGGTGAAATTCAAGACCAGGTGTCGTATGAAACTGGTTTAATGCCTCTGTAATGAACAAAGATCAGATTGTCCATGCTGATTAAGGACGATTAAGAAAACATTTCTGATACTGTGGACCTCCAAAGTCTTAAAGTGCTTCCAGATCCACGAACAAATTGTCTTACACTGTCATGATTCCTGCCTTCCCTTTTTAGAAACACGTGGGGGTGGGGGTGGGAAAAAGACACAGCTGTACAACAAGTTTCTTATGTAGATTTGTATAGCTTGCTTTCAACAGAAAAACTAAAATGACTTAATTACATTGCAAGTACATGTTACTACTGTATTGACTATGCTATGTGCTTTTTTGCAGTTCAAGGGAAATAAAAGTATGATTTATGGTACCATCAGCATATACATCATATACCAACATGTCTTTTCTAAGCCCCCAACAGGATAATTCTGGTGCTTTCCTGGTACCTGGCTGAGACTGAATCACAATCAAGAGGAAGCTGTTTAAGGCTCAAGAGTAATCAGTAAGGGCAGGTGTGTACCATAAGCTGGTGAGCAAAACATAAGGAAACACTGAAAATATTGACACTTTTTCAGCTTTTAAATACCATGTCTTCAGATATGTTTGCTTTACTTTAACAGGAAGGAGTTCTGCTTGTGTCTCTGACTGTAAAACCAAAGCTCTTTCAATCTTACTCACTGCCAATGAAGGAATTGCACATGGCAGTCAAATATTCAGAGATGCAGTGGAAAGAGCATCAAAAAACCCCACACATTCCTGTGAACAATTTTTGTGTACCTCTAAGGACAAGCAGTCATGATTTTTGTACACAGAGGTGGCAGGTTGTAGTATTATGGTTATATGCACTATACTGTAATGGCATCATAGTTGCTGGCATTTTCTTAAAATAAAAATTAAACACTTATAGTTGGAAGAAATTAGGGGACAGAATGAAAGGTACCAACACCAGGTTATATTGGTAGAAACCAAACACTGGACCGTGTAAACTAAAAAAATATATCCAGTTTGGAAAAGTGTTTATGTTCCATTTGGACATTGCAATGAATCCACCCCATATGTTTTTGCTGGTCACTTAATATCACTCTGGAACAAGACATTCAGAAATAAATAGAGTTCTAATATCTGCCTATTGCAATATCTGCTTCTTAGCCCTTTATGTCTGAGGATGAATATTTTCAGGTTCTGTCTTATTTTCCCAATGTGAAGAGTTTTGTAAAACAGCTTTTCAAGTAACATTTCAACAAACAGAGCTCTAATGATTTCATTAATGTAATGGCTGTTCATAGATTTAACTGTAACTGAGTCAATGCACTGCCATTTTAGTGATGTTTAACAAAGTTCATTAACCCTGGATGTATTTATTTATCACTGCTGCACTTAAATTTTAATGCAAGAAATGCCCAGGACACGCATTTACTTGTAAATTTGGCAATTTTCATATGTAAACATTTTAGAATGATTTAATATGTGTCTATTTTTAGAATAACTCTTTAAAAAGAATTGGACAGTACTGCACATAGGTCTTTAAACACATTCTTCATAATAATACATGAACATCTAATGAAGGTGGGCAAGATGATGAGTAAAATTACCTTTAATTTCTGAATCAAGTCTGAAGAATGAATAGCTAAGAATGCTGACATCTACTTTACTAAGAAGTAGATTTTATTCATTCATTCGCTCATTCATTCATATATTTTATTAATATTAACAAGGATAATTAGATAAAAAAACTTTCAAAAATATCTATCTAATTGTGTAAAAGGACATCACCACTTTATCACTCGAATTGGATTTTTATTTGGGGTAAAAATCGTATCAAGTGTGAGAAAGAAACCTGTTTAATGTTATTGCAGTGGTTCTAACTAGAGAGTAGATAAGAACTTCAATTGAAGGACTTAAATTACTTCAGATGCACTTTGCATTATAATTGCTTACATAGGTGGCTGGCAGAAGCATCACCCCTATTCTGTGCTCCTATTTTTTCCCTAATGTAGGAATAAACATTGCCAGACTGTACCATTTTCTAGCAATTATTCCTCCACAAATACTCTCATTCAAGACCTTTAGAAAAGCCGTAGAAACAAGCTTTAACACGGAGGATGGTTAAATACCATAAGGATAGCCCCTGACAGCACAATAGTTCCAAGATCCATGTTGCTTGCTTTCTGTAAACTCAAAGCATATTATTTGACATTTGATTTGCTATAGCATAAAGATTAATCTTCACAATTTTAAGCTATTTAATCATTTTCTAGGACCTTCTTTCAATTGTGTCATGCAACAAGACAAAATTTACTTCTAATTGGGAAAGAATCAAATTATTGTATAAAGAATAGTTTCTCTATAAAGAGAAAAAGAAATCACAAAATAGGTGTTCCAGACGAAAGAAACTTTGGCACACATTCTCTAGATTTTATCCTTTTCAAATGGATCTATGGACCCGCCAACAGCTGTCAGCATCCTACAGCAGCTGCTATGTGTCATTCTCCTTCAGCTGCTGCTGTAACGCATGACCCCTTGCTGTGCAATATCCTTGCTAGGCAAGCTGGGAACACACTAAAAGAGACTTGTATCCTTCCTTCGCTGATAGTGCGCACTGCAGCAATTTGTTAGCTCTTGCCATACTTTCACACCATCTCTTCATCCATAAACGTCCACTCTAACTTTTACCCTTCTGCAGTCATTTGGGACTCCCTATTGCACAAAACCCTCCTGATACCGTTGGCCAGCAGTCAATAGGAAAAGAATCTCATTTTCTCTTTTCTACATGATTCCCTTCTGAAGTTCACTTTAGAAGTGCCTGTCACAGTAAAGTATTGTTTTTCTCTTTAGAACTCAATTTTTTTTTCATTCATAAATGGAATAGATCCATGTTTAAACCAGCTAAAGCACTCTTCTAAATTTCAGCTGGTTTTAATAGAACTTTATCGATTTGGCCCCTCATTTTGCACATATTTTCATCACACTTTCACAAGTAAGAAGTTCCTTTATGTTCAAGCTATTGGCAATAGTCATGTGGTCTTGTTTGCAGGGTGGCACGGATGAATGGAGCTAATATCATGCAATCTGTGCAACCAGAAGCTCAGCAACTAGAGAAGAAAATATGAATCAGCTTCTTGTAGTGTAAAAAACAACAACAACAACAACAAAAAAGTAGTCATTGCAACCTACTCAATGTTTATACAGTGGGCAAATCCATTTCTGAAAATCCCAGAGATAAATTCCATAGCTTCAGTATTCTGAATGTCACTAATCCAACTAATCCAAGTGACTCAAGTAACCAAATGCTGCCCTGCTTCTAACACTCCTGGTCCTCCTGTCATTGCTACCATGGGCATTGCTAGGAGGGACTTGCCACCCTGTAGCCCAGTGAAGCAGTACTGCCATGGCTAGGAGCAGGCCACTGATGCTAAAAGTCCTCAGGGCTGAGGTCCCTCAGGCATGCTTTGTCCAAATTTCTTTTCTGCCTGCCTGGAACTTTGTTTTGGCATATATAGCTACAACAGAAATTTCTCCAATGATCAGGTGGCTATACCTAATATATTTTAATTTTTATCTTTTTATGGTGTAACTGTAATTTTTAGTATATATAGTAATAACAAAGAGCTATTCTGTGTAAACTAGAATATCCAAAGCTGTAGCGCAATGAGGCAATATAGAGAAACAGAGACTGGTATGATAGCAGAGCCCTTGAACTGGAGCACAAGGGATGCAGTGTAGGGGAACACGGGCATGGGATGGTAAGAGACAGGATGATGTTGAAGACTCCAGAGCTCGAAACAACTCAGTAAAGGGCAGATAAAGAAATGCACTGATGAGAGCTGGGTAAACCAGTTTAAGGGTAATAATGAAAATGGGGAACAAGTATTCAATATACCTAAATCACAGTAGATATAGAAAATTTGAGTGCAACATGGACTGGCAGACCAAGGAAGACCAGGGTGAAAAGCATGTTACAAACATAAAATTAGCTCCAGGTAGACCCTAGAGTGAGGAAGAAGGTGTCATTGTGATCAATGTCACACTTTTTTTCTGGCAAAAATGAGAAAGGTACCCCATCAATAACATCACTGTACTCGTGAAGGGTCTGGGACAGTCAGCCCCCTGTAAATCCCCTCTTTCACCTCCAGCTAATCTGAAACTACTCACCCGACTCAGAGGGCTCTGGGTAGGTGTGCATAACATCAGAGAAAAGGGGTAGGTACTAGAAAGTGTGCATATAAAAATGTTAAAATTTATTGTTCTTATTTATTACTGTTAAGTCTTTTCTCGTAATAGTTTCTTTATATTCTCTTTTTTTTTCCATGCACTAATTAGATCTGTATTAATGATTATTTGATGAGGTTTTTTTATATTTCAGTGACACAATAAATTCTTAGCTTTGCATGTAAGGTGTGTTTCTCTTTTTTCAATACAGTATTTTGAGTATAACAGGCTAAAGTGAATAATATAGGAATAGTCAACCAGAGATCCATATCTGAACTACTCACCTTAAGCTTCCTTTAGAGTCAATAAAAATCAGTCCATGATCAATGGAGTCAAAGATGTAATTCTTCTTAAAGCAAATATTTAAATTGTATCCTCTGTTTCAAGTGATTATAAAGGGATCTTCAATTTGTAACTTTGATAGAACATCTATGCTGAGGACTTCTGAAGTTAAAGAGATGAGTTTCATTGTGTTTAATATATAAAAGCATAGCTTTTGGGTTTGTGTGGTGTCAAAAGCTTTTATTTCAGCACACATTCAGCCCAACAAAAAGAGTATAGCTTTGAACTAGCAAATACTGTGTTGCAGGGATTCAAGTAACCACACTGATGCAGTATTTGGATCAGGAGGAATGATTCCACTCAGTGTAGCAGCAGAAAAAGCACAGTGAGCCTCTGTCTGCCATATACACCACCATGGTCTTTCAAGATCATGTATTCCTATAAGTAAATCTGGCAAGGCTGCTTTTTTTCCATGTTCATGACACCCTTTTCTTTCAAACTTTCCTGCAGTTGTTTAATTCCTACAGATGTGTGTCTCATAAAGCAGTATGAGTTAAATTATTAGACACTGCACCTGTAGTAGGAGTGTTAACTGTAATGCTTATGTGAGCTTTTCCTAGGGAAATATCTACTCTAGTGTTCAGTGTCATGCGCAGCAAGAAAGGGAAAATTAAGCACTGGTCACCCAATCTGGCATTATCTTTTCCCTCTTCCAGCAGAGCTTAGAAGCAGTTTTATGGGTCCCCTATTCACTAAACACACAAAATAATAATTCAATTGAGGGTGACATCGCCTATCTGATACCTTTTTACTTGAGTAAAGGAGGTTTCCAAACCCTGAAGATATACAAGAAACAGCAATCTCAAAGTGAAAAACACCTGTGTAATATCCCAAATATTTGCAAAATGATAATTGGTAATTTTTGTCAGCTCTACCTTCAAGAAATAAATTAATCTGGATCTTGTATGTACTAAAGCAATCAGCATCCTTTAAAAACAAGCCCAACAAGAGAACACTGCAATTAGTAAGTGTGGGCACAGCCTTGATCTATAATGAATCATGAAATAAAATACTTTATATACATGAACACAAAACATTTTGAATAATTACAGTGATTCGTTCTTTAAATTTCAACTTGCTGCTTCTGAACAAGTGGCTTAGGCCTTTGATTGAAATAGTTATTCATGTCCAAAAAGCTTTGCCTACTTTCACTAACATGCTTTAAGTAACCAATAAGGGTTGCTTGCTTTCATTTAAATAATGAAGACTAATACAAAAATATTGGTAAGAAGTATATTTATTTTACCATTTTGATTAAAATTTTAAATTGCTTACAAACTGGAAATACCTAGCCTCAAAAGTATTTTATTATCAATTTGCTGCACCAAGTTACAGAGGGTGCTTTAATTTTTACTAGTTTATTAGACAAAAACTCTTCTTATGGGCAAAAGGAACATACCCAAGAGTGATATAGTTAGTCTAATTAAATCTTAACAGACCAGCCAGAGAATTGTTACCAGTGTCCTTACAGTGATCTTAATACTTATACTTCAAGTTAAATATAGTTAAAAAGACACACAAACATTCTAGTGTCTCCCACCTTTCTTTGCCATTGTGCTCACCCTTCCACTACCCTTTGGCTCCTCAGTCCATCAATGGTTTCAACTGGGGCAAGCTGCCAAGTGTCCCATGTCCTGTGCTTGGAGGAGTATGACACTGACACTGATGATTTCTTCTTCCTCATTATAGGGTCCACTTGAGGTAGTCTTTATGTGTTTACTAACGTGCTCTACACTATGTTCTTTCTTCAGTGGTCTACAACTCCACTTTACATCTAATTTTGCTATATATGGTATTGGAGACTTGTTCACTGTATTTCCTTAGTTGTCCCTGAAGTCACTTTAGCTGGTTCCCAAGGTTACCTTTCTTCAATTAATAATTATCCTAACTGTACCTATTACAGCCCTGGATCTCCCGTACACTCCTGTGCCTCTCTTGCCAGCTCATGCCCATACTTCTCTTTGCAGCATTTTATTCTGGGATCATGAATAGCTCATTTACACAGAATAACTATTGCAACCTTTTAGTTAAATATCTATTTATATATATGTATGTATATAAAGTATGTATGCTTGTATGTGTTTAAAATATATATACACCTTAGAACTGTACAAAAGCTTAAATATAGGAGGTAACAGTCCCCTGTCATTAGATAATTGGTTTTAGTTGTACAAGCTAAACCACAACTCCAGAGGCCAAGGGAAGTCCAAATACAGCCCAGCCCGCACTGAAGCGTGTGCTGAGAGCTTAATGCACAGTCTGTGGTCTGTTACTAGCAGTGGCAACGTTGTATTTGCTGCACCATAAGATTATAAATTGTTTTAAAGTAAGACCAAAATTCAGTTATAAAGAGGTCATTTCAAAGAATTTTCTTGTCCAATATTAAGGCCATGTTAGGGAAAAAAAGAAAAAGAAAAAAGCGCCTGTTTGTAGAGTTATAAAGTGTAGCTTTCCAAGAACAAATAGAAGAGCTGTGCTTGAATAAGAAGACCACAAGGACAGATCAACAATCTAAACGGTCACTGATGAAAAAGCTGGGTTTATATTAGACAGGATGGAAAAAAATTAAGGGGTAGATACAGAACGCTGGTACTTTCCACTCATGAAGACTAGGGGTAGAACAAAACATTACTGGGCTCATATAAAGAAAGAAAGTTAGATTAGAATTTTTATATATATAAACATGTATATAAATATATAAGTAATATAGTTTTCCTAATGAAGGATGGGAAGCAGAATACAGATTGTGAAATACCATTCCTGGGTAGACCAGCCGTCCAGAATATGCTGGAGAAACATAATTAGAATCATAGAAACATTTAGGATGGAAAATACTTTTGAGATCATCAAGTCCAACTGTTAATCCAGGACTGCCAAGTCCCTCACTAAACCATGCCCCTAAGCACTGCACCTACACATTTTTTAAACAACTCAGGGACAGTGAAACAACCACCACTTCCCTGGGCAACCTGTTCCAATGCTTGACCACCCACTCAGTGAAGACATTTTTCCTAATATCTGATGTAAACATCCCCTGG
Organism: Falco punctatus; assembly: GCF_963210335.1. Taxonomy (NCBI): domain Eukaryota; kingdom Metazoa; phylum Chordata; class Aves; order Falconiformes; family Falconidae; genus Falco; species Falco punctatus. The sequence goes on along the minus strand of NC_137582.1, from coordinate 79,033,979 downwards.
TATAACTTGAGACCATTTCTTTTTGTCCTATCACTTATTATCTGAAAGAAGAGACTGACACCCACCTGCCTACAACTTCCTTTCAATAAGATCTGCCTCAGGTCTCCTCCAGGCTAAACCACCCCAGTTCTCTCAGCCACCCCTCATAAGGCTTGTGCTCCAGACCCTTCACCAGTTTTGTTGTTCTGTGGAAACATTTCAATACCTCTACATCCCTCCTGAAGTGAGGGGCCCAAAGCTGCACACAATATTCGAGGAGCAGCCTCACCAGTGCCGAGTGCAGGGGGGCAACCACTGCCCTTGTCCTGCTGGCCACACTGTTTCTGATACAAGCCAGGGTGCTGTTGGCTGCCTTGGCCACTTTGGGCACACTGCTGGCTCATGTTCAGCCAGTCATCAACCAACACCCCCAGGTCCTTTTCCACCAGGCAGCTTTCCAGACACTCTTCCTCAAGCTTGAAGCACTTTTGTGGGGTCATTGTGACCCACGTGCAGGACCTGGCATTTCTCCTTGTTGAACCTCATACAGTTGGCCTTGGCCCATCAGTCCAACCTTTCCAGACCCCTCTGCAGAGCCTTTCTGCCCTCAAGGAGATCAAAACCCCTGCTCAGTTTGGTGTTGTCTGCAAACGTACTGAGGGTGTGCTCAATCCCCTTGTCCAGATAATTGATAAAGATATTAGACAGGACTGGCCCCAACACTGAGCCCTGGGGAACACCACTTGTGACTGGCTGCCAGCTGCATGTAACGATTCACTACCACTCGTTCAGCTCAGCCAGTCAGCCAGCTTCTTACCTAGTGTAGAATTACAAACGTCCAAGCCATGAGCAGCCAGTTTCTCCAGGAGAATGCTGTGGGAAACAGCATCAAAGGCTTCACTAAGGTCCGGGTAGACAACATCCACAGCCTTTCCCTCATCCACTAGGTGGGTCTTCTTGTCGTTGAAGGGGATCAGGTTTGTGAAGCAGGACCTGCCTCTCATAAACCCAACCCATGCTGGCTGGGCCTGATCCCCTGGTTGTCTTGCACATGCTGCATGATGGTGCTCAGGATGATCTGCTCTGTAACCTTCCCTGGCACAGAGGTCAGTCTGACAGGCCTGTAGTTCCCTGGATCCTCCTTCCTGCCTTTCCTGTAGATGGGTGTCACATTGTCTAACCTCCAGTCAAATGGGACCTCTTGAGTTAGCCAGGACTGTTGATAAATGATGGAGAGTGGTTTGGCAAGCTCCTCTGCCAACTCCCTCAGTACCCTCAAGTGGATCCCATCCAGTCCCATAGACTTGTGCATGTCTAAGTGGAACAGCAGGTCACTAACCCTTTCCTCGTGAATTGTGGAGACTTCATTCTGCTCCTTCTCATCCCTGTCTTCCAGGTCAGGGGGATGAATACCCGGAAGGTAACTGGTCTTAGTACTAAAGACTAAGGCAAAGAAGGCATTAAGTCACTCAGCCTTTTCCTCATCCCTTGTGGCGATGTTCCCCCCTGCATCCAATAAAAGATTATTATCCTTGGCTCTCCTTTTGTTTCTAATGTATCTGTAAAAACATTTTGGTTATCTTTTAGGGCAGTGGCCAGCCTGAGTTCTGTGTGGGCTTTCACCTCTCTAATCTTTGCCCTGCATAACCTTGCAACATCCTTATATTACCCCAGAGCTGCCTGCCCCTTCTTTCCAAGGTGGTGAACTCCCCTTTTTCCCCTGAGTTCCAGCCACAGCTCTCCGTTCAGTGAGGCCGTCTTCTTCCCCATCAACTTGCCTGCTCCTGCAGGCCCTTCAGAACTATCTCCCAAAGGACTCTGTCAACCAGGCTCTGAAACAGGCCAAAGCCGGCCCTCCAGAGTCTGAGGTAGTGGTTCTGATGACTCCCTTCCTTACTTTTCTGAGAATCAAAAACTATCATCTCATGATCACCAAGCCCAAGATGGCCTCCAACCACCACATCACCCACTAGTTCTCCTCTGTAAACAGCAGGTCCAGCAGGGCATCTCCCCTGGCTGGCTTACTGACCAGCTGTGTCAGGCAGTTGTCTTCCACACACTGCAGAAACCTCCCAGACTGTTTCCTCTCCATTGTGTTGTATTTCCAGTGGACATCTGGTAGGTTGAAGTCTGCCAAGAGAACAAGAACCTACAGCACAGCATGATCCTCCTTGGAGGTAATAGGTGGGCTTAGCAAACTAAAATGAAGACTAATTTGGGTGGAGGAGGGGGGGGGGGGGGAGAAAAAAAAAGAAAGAAAAAAAATGAAGGTGTGAGAACCTGCAATACAGCCCAGGTGCCTCAGATTTCAGGACAGAAATTAGCTAATTCATTGGTGCCTATGAAGAGCCACTAGTTCCATTGTAAGAGGCTACAAAGACTTTGGTTAGTATTGCACTTTTCCTCAGATATATTGACCTAAATGGGTGAGCATTATTGCTGTTTTCAGAACTGAGCAGGGTTTAAGCAATGGCAGCATAAAAGTAGTATACTCTGTGATTCTTCACTACATCTCTGCATAATCACCATATGCCCAGGTCTTATTTCACCAGCAGTGCATTAGTTCTAGTAACAGGACTGATTCCAATGGATATATTCTTGGCACCCTGTAAGCAGATCCTGTGATTTTAAGCATACGCAAAGTTTCAGTCCCCTCTGAAATAAAATTCACGCTACTTTGCTAACAAACAAATTTTTATTACGAAAATGCATTGCTGCAAAGTTAATTGTTCTATGAGAATCCTACACTGTCATCCATAGACAAGTATGAGCTGGATGTTTAGTGGACAGACACCTAAAGGGCTTGAGCTCTTGATGAATTCTTTAAAATATATTGACTGGAATTATGTTTCTCAGTGAATTATTACATTCAGAACATAATTAAGTTATAAATGCATATAAGGCTCGTTTTTTCTTAGAAATTGATACTAACAAAACTACTACACATAAGTACACACGGGAACATCTGCTTATGCCAGGCAGGAACAAATGTCTACTCTTCACTCTGAAAAACAAATCTGGAAAGTCTAAGGCTAAGAAAATTTAATTAAAGCATGTCATGTTACATACTAGTGTTATGACAAAACATGCTGAACCATGGCATTCTTCTGAAATTCCAGAATGTCTGTTTTCTTTTTCTGTATATCACATGGTTATAATGTCAAATTTATATTCTAATGTCAAAAGCACCATTAGTATCTAAAACTGTCCCTTTTTTGTCATGTATTTCTTTCTTAATTAAGGAGAAGGTGGATTGAAGTTCAGTGGCTAGAAATGCTTACCCCAGGCAGAGGGTGGGTGGTTAGCTGCTGACAGTGTTGGTTGGAGCACTTACTTTATTACTTCAGGGTTTGAAAGTGATCCTCTCCTTTATGGCAAAGCTGGGTTTGTTAATGTATCCTGCAGTGATGTTAAAAGGCTTAAAGTGGTGATGCTGTCAAACTAGCTGTGTCACCACATTTAAAGCTTTAAAGTGCAGTTACAACTTGAAAAATGATTATGAAAAATACCATATTCTTACCCAACTGATCTAACCCCCATATGCACTTGATGTATATCTGCTTACTTTACTGACTAAAACAAACGTTTTGTACTGCTAGCACTGCAAAACCCAGACAGCTCTGAAAGATTGCACAGGATTTCACTCTGGCTCATATATCACCAGCAAACCTGTCAGATGAATTCCAGCTGCAGAATATTTATTACTGACGATGATGTAACAGAGAGGAAAAGAAGATTCCTAGTTGAATTTGCACAATAGGCAGTTAAAAAAATCATTTTTTGACTCACACACACACACACAAACAAACAAACAAACAAACAAACAAAAAAAGCACTCAAGGAATCATTACAAGACAAAAGAGAATATTTATCCCATTTTTTTTGGTATTGAATGTTGGTGTCATTCAGGAGACCAAAAGTGAGGAGCTCAAATCCTCTGTCAGTCATTGAAAAAAGGTAGGTATCTCTGAGAAATAGGGAATGTGTGTGTTTTGAGCATGTGAGATTTCAAGATAGATATTTAAAATAGCCTAAAATGAATGGTATGATTTTGCACCAATGTTACTCTCCATCACTTCAACAGTCTTTTTCTGAAGTATCCACACCATTATGAATATATATGTGTGAAGTTTCTTAAGTATACCATTTTTATCAAGAGGACTGACACTTTTCCAGTGTACTTAATGACATGAGTTTCTGAAGACTTGTTTTGGTTTTTTTTAAGTCAGTAGCACAGGTAATTTAAATAACCATCTACCTGCTTACTTAACTACCTGTAATCTTCAATTCCTTTTTAGAATCTGTATCAAGCAAAATCACATTGCCCTAATACAGACACTTTTATTGGAATCAGGACTGTCTACTGGTGTTCCCTGGTCATTCCTGCATGGTTAATACTATAGCCTGCTAAAGGGAAATAAAATATACGGATGCTGTGTATGTCACCTGCAACTATTTCTGAGACTGTTCTCACTGTCTGTGCAATGCAAGTCTTCATACATACTTCTGTAGTTTCTTCAAATCCAGAACCTCAATGTACTTGGATTCACTACTGCTGTTGTCCTTTTTGAAAGAAAAACCCAAACTTTATAGCTCTGTGCCTTTAAAGAGCCTTAATGCACCTCATTATTTAGAATCACGGCAAACCACTAGCTCACTGTAGAAAACCCCTCAAGATATGTATATATAGTCTGCTTTTAAATTCTCCCTAATGTGAAAAAGTGCAGCAAATTTTGTGATGCAATCCACAACTGACACCAGAGGACTCTGTCCTTCCAGCTTCATTGTTTCTAACCAGTATCACTACTTGTGTTATGAAATGAGATTGGGTAAGAAATCTACATAAGGCAATGATTTTTCTTTCTTTCTATTTAGTCAGAAAAGAAATACACTTGCTCAGTACCTAAAGCATGAGTTTCTGTCTTAAGAATTTATATGTCAAATTTAAAGCTCAGAAGAAAAATAGAGCACACAAAACAAGTTATAGACAGCTGAAAACAATCCTTAGGAAAAAATCTCTCCTTATCCTTAGTCAGTAGCAGTTAATTTGCCTTGTACTGATTCTGTGAAGATGTAATTCCAGCATCTGGAATTCAGGCTGTTTCCAGTTTAAGGCCAATCTGCTGGTCTTTGGAGGCCTCCATGGGATCAGATATAACTGCCAGACATCAGCTCTCACACTGTGACAGCAAGATCCCAGCAATAATGTCTTCTCACTAGAATCAATAAGTTTGCTGTGCTGCAAGAGGAGGTTTGTGAATATAGGACACAGAATTTTCACAGGTGCTTAACTGAGAAATGACCCTTTATTGCTTTCAGCACTAAATACAAAATTCATTTCTTTCAGCTGAGCTTTCTTCCGTCAATTCTTCACACATGTAAATCCAACATCCCCTACCCCTTTACCCACCAAAGAATTAATCTGTTTCTCCCAAAGGGTAAAAAAAAAAAAAAAAAAAAAAGGATTGTTCATTTCTGTTTTAAAATATTAGGGAGGTTTTACAGGGAACAGTACATAGAAAGCATGAAGATTAAAAAAAAAAAACCACAGAAGCAAAGGCTAAAATCATCCACAAAATTTAGATGGAACTATATGTTTTCACATTGAACAATATTTCAAAATGAACAGAAGAAATATGTGGCTGACAGCTATTCAATGATTTTGATTCCTTCTTTTCCTTGTCCTTTTAGTAGGGAATGAACTTTGCTACTCCAGTTTAAAGATAGGCAATGCACAGTGTGATACATGATGGAACTTCAGTGGTTTATTTGGAAACTTGATAACTCACACTAGACCAAAAGTCCAGTAAAAGTTTTAAAAGCCAGCTTTCAAAATATAAAGACTATATCTTACTCTCCTAACTGGCTATTTTAGGGCAATACAGAATCTATGTTCCAATATGTGCTAGACAGGAAAAAAAAAAAAAAAAAACCATGAATAGTGTTTGCACAATTCAATTTTGAAAAAATCCTGCCCAGTAAGTTGACACACCTGGGAAATTTGTCCTAAATCCTGTGTACAAGCTATATCACACTTTTCTCACTGAGGTCTCTTTCCATATTTCAGATTCATCTGCCTAAAGGTTCCAGTTTTGTATTGTACCCTCTCTGGATGAAAAGGCATTATTATTTTCATACAGGTATCCTAACTTCTCTTTATATATATATATTGTGAGGCTACAGAAGTGTTTATGTAGAAAACATCAGGTAATCTATAGAAAATATCAGGAGAACGTTCCGTTGACTTTGATGGTGGCACTGAGACAAATGGAGTGCCCTCCTCAATAATCTTTGACAGATGGCTGGTGACACTATGTAACTCTGGGGTCCTACCACCTCCGGTGGCCACCATATCATTTGTTGTTCCTAGATTCAGCTATAGCAGTGTGGCCCTCAAATTACAAATTACCTCATCTTTGGATAGAATCAGCAAGGAAAAAATAAATAAATAAGGTCACTGAATTTTTCTGAAGTTATTGAGAGTTTTATGAGCACAGTTAACCTCATTTTCATATTAGCTTGTTTGCACATTGCACACCTATGCAATCCCAAAATACACTCTTGGTGCTGGAAAATAAAAGCAAATGATAGATGTGCAGAAAATGTCACCTCTGCAACGTTAATTCAGTCTTGGGTTTTTACTACTTCATCAGATGCTTACACATGACCCCCACCTTGCTCAGTACAAAGGTGGATTACATTCACAAAAATAATGAGGTGTTCAAAATCTTTCTTATCTTCTTTTTTGTAAAGTGTGGCCTTAGGTCTTGTTTGCACTGTCTTATTCAAACTCCTCTTTGAAGCCGTTTGTTTAGACTTCTCTGTGGTGCCCATGACTATATTTCATGAACAGCAATGCCTTTATTTTACAACTGCCTATAAAGTATGACTGTGATGTTATCTTCATTTTACACTGGGTAGCTAAAGCACCAAGATTAAGAATCACTGATTTTGGACTCCACTGCCTGGGATGACTCAGACTTGAGCACGCTGCCTGCTCCACCCTGCTCGAATCACAGCTCCCAGGGGCTGCAGCCTCCCCACTAGTCCATCAGCACCAGCTGCCTTCCCACTTGGGGAGCTCTTATTACCAGGTATATCAAAGGCAGGTCTTAGAGAAATGGGAAAGGTCATTAGTCAGCACTCTGAAAAATGTGTTTTAAGCAGCTTGCCTATCATTCGGCAAAAATTCTGTGGCAGTGTCAGGGACAGAAATAGAAACCAGCTTTTCAATGACCTCACCGTGCGGCAACCCTAGTAGCCTTGCCTCATGTGTGGTACAAGTTCCAGCCTCTGTAAGAGGGAGGCAGGGGGGGCTGAAGAAGCAGCTTCCCTCATGCTCCAAGGCACTCATTTCCACAGCCCAGTCCACCCACTCTGAGACAAACCTTGTCTTGGGGTATAAAAGAGTGCAGAGATGTGTCGTTAAGAACATAATGGGAGCTAAGCTGGAACAGACCAAAGGTCACTCAGCATCATGTCTGACAACGGTTAGTAGAAGTTGCTTAAAGAAAGAGTATAAGAAACAGATGAAATACGGACTGACATCACTTTCTGCCTTGCAGCAACAAGAAGCTTAAGATTTCCCCTATCCACACCTTCTTTTTTGATTTTTTTTTCTTTTTTAAACCAGAAGTGTAATCCGGTCTAGTGAATTTAACAGTCACCAATGGGCATTCATGAAATAAAGTTAATTTATTTCTGAACTTTTTTTTTTTTCCTTCGCTGCACAGTATCTTGCAGCAAAAAGTTTTACAATTGAGAACTGCAACAAATATATTTGTCCAACATAGCCTACTGTCCTGTCTGGAACACTCTCTTTGCCAGGTGGGACTATGCATTTGAAATTCTTGGGATCAGAAGAGCAATTATCCTGAATCCCACACATCAAAGGATGAGTGCTTTAACCCAAATGTACAAATCAAGATATTTGTTGTGTGTCACCCAAAACAGTGAATATGTCACGCAAGCTTTTTGAATTCTTAGACCCTTCTGGCGCCCCAACTCATGTCCATGCCCCATTGCAGGTAGCAGTTTCTCTGGCATACACTCTATACAGAAATAATTCTTGAATAATGACTTTCACAGTTCTTAGCTCTCATGAACACAGAGTGTTCACATATAGTCAAGGGGTATTGCCCACACAGAAGAAGATGGTATAGAGGAAGCTTCACTGGTATTGGTCATTATACCTGAATGCCCAGCAGAAATAGCCCTGCCTGCTTTCTCCCCATGTATAGATATACTTATGCACACACAAAAATTTCATTTCTCTGAAAGAAAACGAAAATGTTAAATGGTTTTGGGGTTTTTTGGGGGTTGTTTTTCTTTGTGGTTTTTTGTTTGTTTGGTTTTTGTTTTTTTAAATCTCCTCTGTAGATATACCAGATGCCTTTTCACCATATGGCAAAATGTTGAGCATTTCACCTTAAATTCCTTGCTGAAGTCTATGGGGATTGCTAAAATATCAAACTCCAAATGGCTTAGGAATTTCCAGCTCATATGATTAGAAAGGTTTTACTACATAACACTGGAACAATTAAATCTTGCCAGTAGATCAGACTAGTAGCCATACACCAAAACCATACAGGCAGATATCAGTTAAATGAACCACAGTTCAAGGGAATTATGACTGACCTTTATCAGGTAGTCATAAAAAGAAGGAGCAACTATACATCACCTCCAAAAGCTTTCTTTTTAAATCTCAGACACTGTTCAGCCCATTATAATTATCTTAACTTATAAGCAGTAAAATATTTAGTGGGACAACTTGAGGAAGCAGAATGTATGAGAGAAATTATGCAGTTAATGGGAAATTGCTCAAGTTGTAATTTACTGAATATTGTTGCAGATTCGTTGTGTCAGGTTGCAATAAAAGGAAGATCTTCCTAAATTAATTTATACTGGTTAATTAACTCCTAGATAATAACTAACTATACTTTTATGCAACATGAAGCCAATATTTTAAGCTGGACACCTGAGGTTAGGCACCAAAAATCTCACAGTACCAGTTGCCGCAGGGATCCTTAGCCTGAGCATGGGCTTAGATGGCTGAAGGCAGGCAGCCACGTTTGCATATTGGTCTGTCACAATGCCACTGTGTTGATTCAACAATTAACATGATTTTTTACTTCATCTTGATTGACCCCTGTAAATCTGAGACACTTGCTAAAAAAATTTGTTTTCCTGAACAATGAAAGTAAGAATGAAAAATGAAAACTGGGCTGCATGTGGATTGTTAGAAACCCTGCCCAGGAGTACAGAGGAGTATAGTAGGTAGTTATTTATTTGAGTGACACATATTTACTTGAAAGCGCTGGACACTCTTCAATAATGCATACCACCTTAAGCTAGGAAAGTGTGACTAACTAAAGGCAGGGATGCACATGTTGCTGTGTAAGCCTTTTATTCCTTTCCTCAGTCCTTTATTTGCAGTGCGGAGGGGGGCAGAGGGGGAAGGAGGGAAAGAAGTAATAAGAAAAGACTTGGTGTGCTACATTTGCTGCCTTGGCTTGCTCCTGCTGTTTACCTTTAAAGAGGTCTTACATGGCTGTTGCTCTAAGAATAAATAAATAAAAATAAGTAAAAAAATCCACATTTTCAAAGCATTTGCTTTGTGAAAAGCCTTGACAGATTTTTATAACTAACTATGGAAAAGCAGCTGGAGAAAAAGTCACACCTGCACCCCAGCTTCAAAGAGAATACTAACCAAGGCATACTTAATAGGTTGGCTTTACTTTTAGGGGGGAATCTATTTTCCTGTTCATTATCCTTCCAAAGTATGGAATAGAAAAAGCCCTGATAAAAATATTTTTAAAATCCTGCTGATAATTGCCTGTCTTTGTGCATTTTTAATGCTAAGACTCTACAAGATACAAACTGGAGCAACTCACCGAAGCCACCAGGGCTGAGGATTTGACTTACAGTCTTTTCATGTTGTTGCTCTGATATATGCACTTCCAGGAAGGGCAGTACCACACCAGGAAAGCTCGCCCAGGCCCTGCCGTTACAATATCACCCTCAGAGGAACTGGGCACATGAAGTAATGATGCTGTGCTACAGCAAGCAGGCAGTTTTAGCAAGTGGCCACTGACAAGTGTAACTTAGGACCAATATCTCAGCTTTCATCTGTGAATTACTGAGCTTTTTAGAAGCAGTTATCATCCTTAACTTAAACTCCGATAAAGGATTTCTAATTATATGCAGCGTTGCCAATGAAGCAGAGAAAGTCAATGCCAGAACAAGGATCATAGCTGAGCTCCTCCGAATGCATTGCCTGATGGGATTTAACCAGCAGGCTGAACTCTAGTTTTTAGTCAGAAGTTTATAAAACTGCATTTTGACACCTTAGGTAGCTCACTGAGGGGAAGAATTTCGTGCTGTGGGGTGGTGTTTACCAACACTCCATGGACATTTCAGATCAAGGTATGAAGGTGTCATACCAGGGGAAGGCTGGTCCTCTATTTTCTTTGTTGTCAGTTGATTTTAATTAATTTAGTTTAGCTTTACTCTTTTTGGAATGGAGAAAGCCACACAACTAACGAGTGGAGCCAGCGTGTGCTTTGGGATAGTGGCAGACATAGAGTTCTGTATGATTTCAGAAAAGCCCCCACTAGGGAGGGTGTGAAAGCCCCCCTGATCTCTGCCCCCACACCCCTCCTGTGGGCTGCTGGGGGAAAACATTGCTCTGCAAGCATCACTTTGTGCTTTTCAAGGCCAAGAATGGAGCCATCTTCTTGCACTAAGTGCAAGAAATGTTGTTGCTGTTGGGCAACTTTTAGTTTCCTTATCGCTCTTTGAGATACTTGCAGGAATCAGACCAGTGTTTCCAGAGCAAAGTCCGTCTTTCTTTGAGCTTTCACAGACTGTTACAATTTACTAAATGCTCCCCAGGGGTCAACCTGTGTAGCAGTGCTGTGCATTATACAGTAACTGCCATCGCAGTACTTACACAGCAATGGAGAGAATTACACCTGAAATGCTCCCTTTGGTTTTATAGTACAGAACAGTGCTCTCCTCAATGCCTCCAACTTAACAGTAGAAAGAACTAGAATGACTCACCGTCCTACTTCAGATTCAAGAGAAGGTAGACTTTTCCCTTGCTATTAAGGAGGCAGGGGGAAAAAAAGAAAAGGAAAGAAAGAAACTAAAAAAAAAACAACCACACTTTCAGGCATCTCCTGTTCCAGCTGTAAAGATGTGGCAGGCAATGTACATTGAGCATTCTTGGCAGGTAGCTTCTTCCTAATTTTATGGGTCAGGTTGTCAGACATGAACAGCAGGGTCAGCCAGCTTCTTTACTACAGTAAGTGACATACATTTTTACTTGTAGAGATCTAAGTGATTTTGTGCTCTGGTCACCTTATCTCTGTGTTGGTATTCCAAGCAAAATTTTAAATTAACTTTTAAGTGATATTTTAAATTATCTTCAATCAAATGGGTGTGTCCTGTATGTAGATGCAAAAGACATTTATTTCTTTTTCTTTTAAGTGCTATACTGATAATTTGGGATTTCTTAGAATTACTTTGTAATAATACAAACCAGCCAGCACCGACAATATTTACCTCCAGCAGACATCACTGAAAGCAATTAAATACAAATCCCTTCCATAGATGGGAGTATCCAAATGCTGGAGAAGCTTATACAGAGATGTGAAATCAAAGTCCTAGCTTCTTCTCAGACTCAGAATTATTTCTTAAACTATTTAGAGAATACTGATCTGAAATCATAGAATTGGACTATTAGGAGTGCAGCATACTACTTCAGGGTGAAACAACAATGACTTGACATCTCTCCTGACACCAAGAATTGAAACTTTTATAGTTTAAAAAGATTAAATATTTCTACCAAAACCTTACCAAAATCTTCCTGAGGAAAATAATTAAAAAAAAAAAAACAAAACCACACAACCAATAAGAGAGGCAAAAGGCAGAATCTCTTGATGTCAGTACCAGAAGAATAATTTCCACAAAACTTTCCTCTGCTTCTAAAGCTTAATATCACGGATTTAAGGAGAGAACCAACAGTTCTCAGAAAACATTTTTTTTTCCATCAGGTTTTCTTCCAGTTTTTCAGATTTCTATATCCATATTCCATCTGATGATTTTTCATCCCATTAAGTGATTATATGAGTATAGATGAATATTAATGTCTTTTGGACTGTCATTTTGTGGAAGAATAGAGAAAAGTATGGAGATCTTATGAGGGTGTTGGATGCCTAAGCACCTAGTGCCTAAATGACACCTTAGGATATCCTTACTCATCTGTAGCTCCACACCCAAACAGGTGTAGGATCACCCTAAGTTCTGTTGTACATCTGCCAACCCTATGCCAGCACCTGGGCTAGTCTAGGGAAACTAATAATAGCAGTAGACACCTTTAGTAGAAGCAGCTGAATTGCTCCCCTATTTACAACAGTGCTAAAGATCCAGCTAGCACCAGTGAAGTATGACTTGAGATGTTATTTTTGTCCTGTACCTAGAGTGCAATGGCAGCAACAAGGATGAAGTTCAAATACCTTCTGGTTCTCCTTTTAAAATACACCTCACATAGCCAGAGAAAAACTCACTGTCAGTCAAGCTAGGTCCCAGAATTAGAGAATTATCTTGGACAGACATCTTTTCACTCTTCCAAATGCTGCATTAATTAAAGTCTTTTGTAATTTTCTGCAGTGGCAGCAAAAAGCTGCTGTTGTGGCAACCCTAGAGCTGTCCCTCATGAACAGGCTCATGCTGAAATTCTCAGTTTACAGTATCTTCTTCTGAACAGCCCAGAAACTTGGCTTTAACTGGTATGCATTTCAGTTTTCAGAGTAATTGTGACATTTTATTTGTATGACTACAGAGAAAAATATAAATATTTCAGCAGAAGGACAGAGCCAGTTTCCATTTAGGTCAATGGAAATTGTCATATTGTCCTTCTGAAACTATATCAATCCCTTAATAAATAAAACTTTATTTTACTTAAATAAAACATGGAATGGTACTATACCACAGATGGTAAAAATAGCCTTTTTCTTTGAAATGCTTCTATCTGCAGGTTCCTTCCATTTCCAACAGAAGCATTAGCGTCACATTTCAATTTTGTACTTAATGTCAAAATATGATATTAAAAAAAAACCCAACGCTGGTTCCTCATTATGTTGATCTGTACTTGCATAATTATTCTTCAGGCTTCACTTAATTATATGCCCCACCATGTGTTACTTTTCAACATCCTAAGTGGCACCACCTTACTGCTAGGAATATTAAGCAATGGAAGGCAACGCTCTTTTGTTTGGTTACGCAGCATGCTATGTCTGAATTCAGTCTTCTCTCACAGGTCCCCCCTCTTGGCTTCTGAATTCTATCTTTTACGAGTGTTTCAAAGAAGGGCACTTACATTCATGCTTGCCCTACAGTGTTAAGGTTGGTGTGCAGCATTTTGTATTTCCTGTATCCAAATTTCCCCCATACTCAGGACGAAATTAAAAAAAAAACCCAAAAAAAAAAAAAAAAAACAACAAACAAACGGAATGAAGAGAACATAAAAAGCAAATGCAACTGCAGAGATTCAGAAGTTTTATTTTAGGTCATTTTTTTCTTACCCTGTCAAGATCACAAGCTATTAATCAATGTGAGGAAAAAAAAACACTGGAAAAACTACTTGTCTACAAATGCTATTTCTTGGACACCTAATACTGTGTTAACCTAAAAAAACAGGAATGCTTACGAATAAGTGAAGAAAACCAGGCAGTGACTAAAAAGATACTGAAGATTTTGCTCTGGTTCAATTGGAAGGGAGTTCTGATCAAGCCTTGTATACCCTGTAAGTTTCGGGGTTTTTTTCATTTTAGTCCAAAAACACTGGACCTTCTGACCTCACAAGTGTCAAACATTAGCAGATTAACTAGCCAACACAGAAATGCCATTTTTAGATAAAAATGCTTTTTTTCCCGAGATTAATTTAAAAGAGTTTGATTCTGAGAAACACATTAGGAATGTCCAACTGAGTGAGACAGATGGGATTTTTATACAGTCAACACTATTCTTTATCAACCACAGAAACTGTGAATCCTAGGCCATTGAAGTTAAATAAAAGACTCCCATTGATTTAAATCAGCTTTCTGTCAAGCTGAAAATGAGGATATACTAGGAGTGTTCCTGACACAGGAAGCTCTTTTAATAGTTTAGCTGAATAAGTTCACTTTGCTTTATTTTATGGCTTGTTTTGTATAACAATATTTCAAATTATAGTCCTGAAAAAACCAACAACCAAAACCAAAAATCCCCACCCAACATGCTCAAATTAAATCTTACTAATAAATCACCCTGAAAAACAAAGCAACCTATCAATCATTTCCAATCAACAAATCCTAACATTTAATCACAGGCATATTCACACTTCAGCATGGATCCACTTCTGTCTTTAAGCTTCTAATTAATAATTGTGTTGACAAAACGCAGAATCATGAATAGTCCTTAAGGCTTTTCCTGTACAGAAGACGATAAATACTTGTACTTAGCCAACCAGAAGTTTCTTTACTTGCTAAAAAATATGTCCGTTTAAAGTAGAATCATAGAACCTTTTAGGTTGGAAAAGACTTTGAAGATCATCAAATAGAACCATTAACCTAGCACCGCCAAGTCCACCACTAAACTGTGTCCCTAAGTAGGTTCAAACAACCAACATTGCAAGCTTGTTTTGCCATTTAAAATCCCACTTTGAATGTTGTAGAAAGTGAATATCTGATAAATAATTACTGAAAAAGGCATTTCCCTCTGGGTTATGGACTGCCTTTCCATGCATGTTACATAGTACGATGGATTTATTGTACCATGATGGGTACTATGGGGCAAATTATGTCTTCCTTACTCACACTTCATTCCAAGGATATAATTTCCTTTATAGAACTGGGATGCATGCAAAAGCAGTGGAATGTATTGTTACTCATTCACTGATAAGGAAGGCTTAATAAAACGTTAAAAATGCTGAGAAGAAAACCCAGATTGTTTCTAAGGTATGTTGATGAGTGGATAATTTCTTTTTAACAAAGCTCAGATGAAAACTAGACTTTGATGGCGTTCTGTTTACCAGATAGCTTTGTAACCAAAACTTCCCTATTTTGCAATCATCTCCAAAGCTTCCAGTCCCCCTTGGCTTCTTGGTAGTGCATTGCAAAGATAGCCTTACAGTTATCAAGCCTACTTAAAAGCTACTGTCTCATAGTTGGGTCAATGTGGTAAAATAATTCCCAAAGACAAATACTGACACTCTTGCTTTTACAATCCCAAGAAAATAGTTCCTTTCATAGGCTGACACTGCTATGGCAGCTGTTTCACTGAACTACATAGAAATTAGAACAAAAGAAATACCTTATAAATAAATAAAATTATGAAAGAGAATTTATTTACTGAAAAATGTATAATTTGGTACGCAAATAGCTGAAACTCTCTAGGTGTTTTCAAACATCTCCTCTATGAAGCTTTCCAGTATTTTGAAAGGGTATTATAGTAGGCATCTTGCATTGTCACTGGCTTACCTCAAAGGGATACATAATATCAATTGTTGACACAAACAGCCTGCTCTATTTTGAAATTCTTATATTTACTCTTATCAGCAGCATAATGAAAGGTTGCAGTTTATGAAATCAAAGAGCTCTCCCTTTTCAAGCTAGGTGTACTTCAATGCATGGTATGGTGAAGGATGCTTTTCTTTGTTGTTTTTAATATCAATTAAAAACGAGCATAAAGGAACTTGGGGAAAAGCTGAAAGGAATTAAATTCTGCGGATGAAGAGTTTTGTAAGTGCTTCATGCTTTTCTGGATGAATAATCACATATAATGTCCCGTCATCTTGTCCTGGCTAACTACATATAGGCAATGATCAAATGGTACTTTCCAGTCTGGTTTGTCTGTGAGTTGCAGTGCCTGTCCCAGTTTCCAGTTTTTTGGGAAAGATTGCAAACTGTCCCTATTCTCAGCTGTTCTTCACAGTCTCCTTCCCTAAAGAACTGTCCACAAGAGGGCTAGATATAGCATAGATTAAAAACACAAACCAGAAATCCATAGAAAGCTTAATATAGACACCAACTGCATAACTGGATTTTGATATGGCCTGGGATTTTTATGAAATGCAGCTTCTGTGTTAGGTAGACATTCATAAAAGCCTGTAAAAACAGGTAAATTTGTACAACCTGTGCACATAAGGCTTAACTGACAATTAGAGATTACAAGTTAACAAAAATTACCATAGAGCAGTGCTGTTCATAAAGATTTTTTTTATAAGTAGGGTTGTTTTTTTTTTTTTCAAAAACAAATGAACAGATAACACCTACTATGCAACAAAAGAAGTATTTTCAAGTGCTAAATAAGGAACTTGTCTTGCAAGAAAACAGGTTTTCCCTAAGGCTACTCTGTACCTTCATCATTCATTTTAAAACTCCAAACTTAAAAAAAAAAAAAAAAGCCAAATGAAACCAAAATCCACATAACACCTCTTCTCCTTTCTTTGCTGCTATTTAAGTGTGCAGTTGCACCCAATGTGCCCATGACAGTGAAGGCAGGGAAAAAAGAGAAACTAAAGAACTGAAAAAGACACATTCTGTAGGAAATATTCCTTTGTTATTTTATTAAGAAAACTAAGTATGCTCTTTGGGTACTATGAGAATACTTTTTTCCATCATCAGACTGACAGTTCTTAAGAAATCAGGTAAATTGTAAATTTTGGGGCTACCTCCACAAAAAAACCCCAACACAACAGCCACAGCCACATTAATTCTTTCATGGACAGAGTGTGATTTGCCTTAGCATGGTTCAAAGAAACAAATGAAGTCTTTTTCCTGACCAGCCTGCTAGCTGTCTCCAGCACTCCTCATTTTTTGGAACCTGGTGAGCACACCCCTGACTGACTGTGGACTGAGGAACATGGACAAAACAGCTTGGCCACTGTCCTGCTCTCCAGTGTGCCTTTCTTGCAAGAAACCCCATCAACTATTACTATATTTAGGATCAATGGCCTCAAAGATGCAAAGATGCAAAAAAAAAAAAAAAAAAAAAAGGGGGGGAAACCACACTGAAATTATTTCAGTGAAGCTTGAATTTAGAAAAACTGCAGTCAATATCCATAGTTCAAACAGTATAAAATCCTAAAAAGAATTTCTGTATCTTACATTTTTGTTTTGCTAAAAAACTCTGACTGTATGATCCTAAGCAATTTAAGAACTGAAGTTTTTCAAAACTCACTTAAGTCAGAAATATGTGTTATCTTACTGTAAAAATACTTCTACACTGTTATGAGTATGATCCAACTGGAAAAAAAGAAAAGAAAAAGGACAAAAAAGGAGGAGGTTCATAAGAAGAGTAATACACCATCAAGGCTTTCTGCATAGAATGTTGAGCGTCACATGTTTTACATAAACCCGGGGTACAGACTGTGCTTAAAACAGCCTTTTTTTTCATCTCCCCCGCCCCCCTCCCCCCTTTTTTTTTTTTCCTAATGCAAACAAAGAGAAAACCAGGAAAAAGGCATTTGGATTAATACCCCAAGTCCCATTTTAAGATTGTGTGAGTTTTTCTCCCAGATACCTAATGGTAGAGAGACACAATGGTAGAGAGAGAGCTTTAAAAGGTTCACCATGTGTAAAAAGCTGCCCTGAAAAAGTATTGTTAAAGTTACAAAGTCAAGTACTCAAGAGACAGTAAAGCAAGAATTAACCTTGCCTACCTTCATTTGCAACATCATGCAGTCTTTAAACACATCATGACAGGGATTTCTTTTCTAAAGCCTCCCCCCACCTCATGTACTCTTCAGAGTATGAAACATCTTCAGAGTACATGAAGAATGAAGTTCAAGTAGTAAGCAGGTCTTTGATATTTTCGTTATTTTTATTGTTCAGTATTTGTCCCTAGGCTTCACCCATGCACACCACTCAAACCCTGAGCTGAAGACAGAATTATTCATTTCCTTATGGGCTTCCCTATGGTGCTTATCATGCAAAGCTCTGTGAGCTTCATGAAGGTTAATTTATCTTAACAAAACCTCCCCAAAGTGACAGGATAATATATCACACTTTACAGACATGTAGCAGAGGCACACAGACAACAGTCAATGCCATGCTACCAGGACTCAGGGCATGCTTTTTTGTCACATTTTGTAATAATTTGTACCTTCAAGCACAGCATCCATTCACTTTAATTGCAACTGTGACTTCTCAGTGCTTCTTCATCTCAGCCTTCAGGATCTTAAGGCAGGCATTCAGAAATGAGCAGCTGGCCATTACTGACCATCTATGAAACATCTGATGTAAGGGACTGTGCAGCATCACTCAGAAACTCTGGCAGTCAAAGACAGATTCTGCTTCTCCAAGCCAGAAGTTAGCTGCCCTGAGGGGAAGGCATCCTTTCTCTTCCAATACTTGCAAGAAATAAGGAGAGGTACCACATACAACGGCATCCTTTACTTGCTGGGCCTGAGCAGGAAGCCATTCTTAGACTAGGACAATTTTTGTGAAGTATGAGCCCAGGTTAAAAATAAGAGGGATTCACCTGAAGTAGAGCTTGCTTATAACTGCATGCGAATGAAAGGAATGGATTAAGATAATGGATAGACTTCATTATGACATTTTCTAACTTTCAACCCTTTCCTTGGTGCTTCAGCTGCTTGTCACATCTTTCTTTTGCCTTTCTCCTGTTTCTTCAGATTTAAATTACAGGGCGGGGGGTGGGGTGGGGTGGGGTGGGGGTGGGTGGGTGGGGGTTCTGCAGCTAGTTCCTTTGCATGTCTCTTCACTCTGTGAAGAAGTCTGCACTTAGCATTCAGGACTGAGGAATTTAGGCATGGTGAACGAACACAGGCTTCTAACAGATATAAGCTGTTACTAAGAAAGTGCAACCCACATTTTTTCAGACCTTTAAATATGGCCAAATGTGCAGAATTTTCACAAGATTAACAAAGGTACAATGCCCAAACACAAATGGTATTTCTACAAAACATAATGTCCTTGATCCAAAGAGCAAGAGTGTGAGGGTACTTCAAATAGAAGTTCTAAAAGGTAAAACAGTACTTATTTCTTATCTTTATTATAATCCCCACCCCTTCCACTGTTGTTTTCCTGGATAGTTGATTTACATTTGAATAAAAGTGGAGGAAACTCCAAACCTAACCACTACCTGAAACCCTGAAAGACATAACTAACATTGAAATATCACAGCCCAGATGCTTAGTTTCACAAACTTACACATTTACAAACTACAAGTGTGGAGTGTATGGTTTGTGTTTATGCAGAACAGTAATCAGAACAAGCAATTTCACTGAGGTAACAAAATGCATCATTTGGCAAGTATTCTTCAGACTGGTAAGTGTCTTAAATGCTACTAGTTTTAAAAGGTCATACCTTCATTTTCTGTCATGGTTAAGGTTAGGGTGTTACTTTCATTGTGAAGTAGTTGTTAGTTGTATTACCATTTCAGGCAACCATGGTAACATCATACACAGATATGAGAAATTATTTTCCCAGAAATGCTTAAAACATACAGATTTGTTTAACTTTTCTTTGTTCTTTGAAGATTACAAATTCTCCTAGCATAGCCAAAGCTCTCGCTGTTCTGGATATTGGTAATTCTGTTCATGTGTTACCTCCTTAAACTGAGTAAATATGTAATTATGTAAGAAGTCCCACTGATACTCTCAGGTTTGAAAGTTTACCACCACAAATTTTTGCATAATTACTACCAAAATAATTACTATTGAGTTACGCTGTTATTAGCTCTGCTAAACTTGCAAGAATCATAACACTGAAATGTGTCTGGTTGGTTGGTTGGTTGATTGGTTTTCCCCATTACAAATCAAGATTTTTCATAGACTTCCTATAAATTTTAATTACTTACAGAAAAGATATAGCGATACATTGCAAAGAGGCAACAGTTATATGCCAGAAGAGGCTCATATAAGCACTTGTGTTAAAGGCAAACAGCAGCCCTCAGTAAAGAAAACCAACCTCCTTCTTAAATCTAATAAGCCAGAAATTTCATCAGAAATGCAAAATTTCACTTGAAATAATAAACAATTTTTGAAATAACAATAATGATGAAAAAGAGATCCGAAAATATAAAAAACCCCAATATATCAAACAGAATATAAAAAATTAACTTTTTTCATTTTCATTTTTAACTGAGCTTGTTGGATAGCAACACTCACTCATCGTCTCATGCAGAGATAATTCATCAGCTGACCAGCTTCCTTCAGGGTAAGACAGCCCATACTCTTTTGTGGGACCAAAGCACTCCAACTGGCAGTACAATAGCTTTCATTTCTAACTTTTATAGAGCTTCAAATCATAACCTCCATAGCTGCTTTTTCCCTTGACAGTTAAAGCAGATGCATAGACCCGGGGTCTATAAGCTGGACAGAGTGGTGAACTTGCATGGCCATTTATAGTTTTGAAGGAACACTTGATCTGGAACATGTACTGAAGCAGTAAAAGACACGTGATAAATTACACAGTTCAGCTCCATGGCAGCATAAATGGGTTTTCCATTATTACATTTCTTTGGCATGCTTGAAAAGTCATACCACTGTGCATGGACATTCTGGCTACGACCTGGGAGAGTGTCCAGTGTTAGAATCATTGAAAGGGGGAAAAAGAGGCAGTAATTCCTCATATAAACTATATCACTCATGCTATAAAGCACAACTGATCCTTCTCACGTAAGTTAGGTTACCTGAAAACTCTCAGAACAAAAGGCAGAGATTTCACACAAAGTAACTAGACACATTCACTGCCTAGATTCATGCAGCATGGTTGACTGTGGAGAAGCCACATCCATCAGAGTGAAATTTAACATTGGTAGCATAAGGTGGATTATTTCTGTTTTCTGTTTGCAATATTTGACAGAATCATATGGTTTGTTGCAGCATGAACAAACTAAAAATAATAAACATCAAACCAAGTTTTAGGATTTTTTCAATTAAATACATTTCCTAATAAATACATCTTCTGTACTGATATTTTAATAACCAGCTATATTATTTTGCACCTCTCTGTGACAGTAATTTAATATTTCATTAGTTCCATTGACTACAAGGTATTTGGGAAAATTATTCTTGTTCCTAAATTGCAAACTGATAAAATTAAATGTACCTATCAAATGCGTTGAACTGGAATAAGCAGAAAAAGAAAAAAAGTGATCTATTTTTGTTTTCTGCTTTCCTTCTAAACCAGGTGATGTTGCTTCGATTCTTTTTCCTCCTGTCTAATTTACATTTAACTTGACTGCTGATAATATGTCTCTAATTTGTAATTTCAGCTGATTACTGATGACGTACATGGGTTTGAAGTGAATCCTATAATCAGCCTTCATTTTCAGGAGTGACAGGATTTTGGCTGCCCATCTGAAAAGGATCTGATTTCTTTTATAGAAACTATTGAAACTTTCACCATCTGAACCTGTAAAGATCCCTACAGTATGTGTCTAATCACTGAATCACTTTACAGTCCTTGACTACTTCAGATAATGTAGGTCCACCACCTTTAAAGACTTGTGCTTTTCTTTTGCATTGCAGGTTTTCCTTATTTTTCAATATATCCATGATGACCTCCTTTAAAGTAATTAAAACTCTGTGATAATAGAAAATCTTTCAGGCAACATAAATATTTTCCTATTTGGTGGATCATTTTAATAATTTAAATTATATTTGATTTATTGTACTCATTTTTTACTCAGAATTACTGCTATGGTAAAGATATGATATTAGTGGAATAGACCATTACCATAAGTAAATGCCTCCCTTATTTTCATAAATAAAGATGGGAACTCATGCAATTATAAAGCAAATACAAGCTAAAATGTAGACAAAAGGATTGATCTCCAGTCAAATGGTGATAGTTCTGTGTGAGAGATCTCTGCAGGTACGTAAAGTGCCTTGTATGCATGTAATAATTTGAATGGTGCAGTAAGGTGAATGTTGCATCTTGTACCATTGTGGAACTACTGCACTCCCGTTACCAAGAATGACAGAACCTGTCCAGGTCTTCATCCAACCAAAAAACATACTGCCCATGAGGATAAAATTGCCTTTATTTTGGTACGGCTTATATCTTTTTTTTAGTCTCTGGTTAGCAGTTAAGTTCAGCTATTTAGCAGTCTGAGTGATTATCAGGTGTTTTTTTCAGATTCTATTTAGTCTTTGTTTCAGCCTTGTGAAGGTATTTGGTGTTTGCTTAGTGCAACAAGCACTTTCTAGATGGCTTCTTAGTACAAGCAGTACGATGATTTTAGTCAGAGAAGTTCCCTCAGTGCAGATGTTTTTCAGGGTGTTTTGAACACCTAATACAGTCAAGGTTAGTCTCTTGTCTAAACATTATTAATGTACATAGGCAGAAAACAGAGAAGAGAGAAGGAAACATTCACTGCAAGAGGAAGCATTCTTTAATATGCTGTAAACATCTTCTGTGGTGTACACAAATATATTACTGTGAATAATCTGTAGGATATCAAAATCCATTTTTTCCTAACTAAATATTTGTCCATATAAATCTATACAATTACATGTATCCTAAGCACACTCAAGTATCATCTTCTTTATCTCTTTGAAGACAAAATGAGCAACATTTTACTGTAAGATGCTAGAAGCATAGTTATTTGGAGCAGGCAATAATGACTGCAATAGGATTACTGAGCAACTATTTTCCCCTCAGACCCTGTAAGAGGGAGAGAAAAAGGAGAAAACAGAAACAGCTTAACTCACCAAAAATCAAACCACTGCATTGCCCTCTTAGCCACTGAGTGTTTTGGGATGTAAGACCGAAGATTACATCAGTACAATAAAAGCTCCCTGCTCTCTCTACAATCACAAACTGTACACAAGGGGGGGGGGGGAAGGAAAAAAAAAAAAAAAAAAGAGTCAAAAAAAGCACTCCGCTTTACCCAACATCACAGCCAGTAGAAGTCAGAACAGGTAGAGAGGTGTAAGGAACAGGGAGGGAGAGGAAAGGGTTAAAGGCATTATCGCAGCCATTAAGGGGAAAAGTTGAAGCAATGCAAGCACAGTAGACTTCTCTCCCCCCCCTTCCCCCCCCCCCCCCCCCCCCCCCCCCCCCGGCTTCTTTCTCCCACTCCCCTCTTCCCAAGCTGAATCAGTGTGTGGGGAGCGCAGTCATCACGCCATCCTGAGCAGCAAGAGCTGACGTTGGACGAAGCTGCCAGGTAGCTGAAAAAAGGCACAGAAGGCAGCTGATACCCACTTTTCAACGTGGTGGGTTTTTTTTTTTGGTTTGTTTTTTTTTTTTTTTTTTTTTTTAGTCTGAAACTGGACTTCAAGCAACACAGCGCCTGAGACAGCTCATCTGAACCACACTGTATTGCAATGCTCGCTCTTCCCAAAGAAAAAGACTCCACTGAGTAGCAGAATGCTGCCAGTGTCGCAGCTAGGGCTACAATATAGAGCCTTTTTTGTAACAGTTTAAAATCTCTTCCTGTTCATATATTTAGAGTTACATACCAATTCTTCCTTTTTTGAGGGCACCTTTGGTTTTGTTACCCTGATGTGACTTCTTTCTTGTCTTGGAATGATGGGGATCTTTCTAGCTTATGTTGGAATAATTTTCTTTACAGCTATGTATATTCAACAAGGACTTTCTACCCAAGGTAAGATCACTCATTGTTAAATACATGTGTTTGATTTTCTATTCTAAAACAGATTGAGAACGGGGGGGTGGGGGGGTGGGGGGGAGTGGGAGTAGGATAAAAAGAAGGAAAACAGCCACAATGGATAGGAGATGAGGACACCATGCATCCGGTTTACATTTAGATTAATAATTGTCTGTAAATGAGAACAGAAGTAAGAAGTTTCCCCAAAGTGGAAATAAAAGGGGCTTCCTTTACGTGGTTGCAAACAGGGAAATAAGAGGTACCTTGAAGAAGAGTAGAGGGATGGTTGTGGATGAACATACATGTGTTTGTGTTGTGCATGTTTATGTATATGCATGTGCGCATACAATAAACACCTACCCGTGCATGCATAATCATTGCATTCAGACCAAGTACCGGCTGGCTAAATCTACTGCCTCCCTTAAAATATTGCAGTCTTCTTTCGGGCTGCATCCCCTTTCCTCTTTTATTAGCCTGCAATCCTCAGTGTCAGACATTCATTTCGATTCTATGATTATGTGTATTTCTGCCATCACCACCACCACCCCTCACCCCCCACCCCCCACCCAAAAAAAAAAAAAAAAAAAAAAAAAAAGAAAAGAAAAAAAAAGGGAGAAAAGGACAAAATCTACTTCTTTGAAGACTTCCCCCCACCTCCCCCACCTCCGCACCCCACCTCCTCCCTCCTCGCCGAAAGGCGCGCCTTGCATTTCAAGCAGCCCCGGCGCTGCAGGAACCAGTTGTTTGGGACCCCGAGGCTGCGGCGACGCTGTCAGCACCATGGACAGATCGCGCGGGGCTGCCCCCTGCGCCCGCTGCCAGCCATCCCCTGCTGCTGCCCGCTGCCCCCGCCCCCCGCCCCCTGCTCCCTGCCCGCCGCCCCCCGCCCGCCGCCCCCTGCTCCCTGCTCCCTGCCCGCCGCCCCCTGCTCCCTGCCCGCTGTTCCCCGCCGATAGCTCCCCGCCAGCTTTGTGAGTCTGTGCCGGGCTGCGCTTGGCGCTGCGATGGGGGAGTGTGCTGGCAGTATTCCCCTCCACAACCCCACACTGCTCACAGGCACTGACCAGGAGGCGATGGAACGAACAAACAAACAAACAAACAAACAAAAAACCAAACTTACAAGCCCCCAACACCCAAAATGCACAGTCCTTTCGTCAGTTCAACTCGGTGACTAGCAATCGCTGAATGGTGGGGGCAGGGGTGACAGAAAAAGGGACACCGTGAATTATAAAGCTAGTGGCTTTGCTAAGTATCTGTTGTCAAGCCCAAATATAAGGGGAAAAAGAAGTAATACTAGGTACTAAATTATCCTACCAAATCCAGATTAGCTTGGAAGACTGGGGAAAGAAAGAGGAGAGGACACAACAAGCAATATTTCCTTCACATCATAATATGCACTAGTCAATCTGTAACAATGCATAACAGAAAGCAACATTGCAGGGTCTTTCCAAATTTTCCTCTTCTTGAAACACAGGTTTTATTTATTGTATTGTTTGTCTGTAGTCCCCCTCACTTGACTATCATGTTTCATTATGTTACACAATTTTAAAGTGAGTTATAGCAAAGAATTAGAAGAAAGTAAAGACAAAGACTTAAATACTGGTGCCCTGGACTATGTCCTTTAGCATTAGTTTTCAAATCTAGCAGTGGTACACTGAAATGGACAGATCCTGTTTTTTAAAGGACTGGGATACAAAGGTGAAGGTTAGTTCTAGGAAGTGTCTGCCGGGACTCAGAAACAGAAGATGCATTGCTTCTTGGTCCGATTATGCAAGAAGAGGTTTTCAGAAAGAGTAACTAACTCAGGTAAAGCCTTTGAAATGGGCATTTTGATGAGTGGTCATAAGCCGCACCTCAGAAGAGTGCCTGTTCCAACAGCTGCTCCATCCAGCTGTGGAAGGTTTAACAATTTACATGTTTCCAGCTCAGCCCTACAAAATGCAATAAATCAGTCTGGGTTTTTTCCCCTTCTTCCAAATTGGTCTTGCACAAAATCCCTCAGTGAGTCTGGTGAAATACTGCATTCTGCCCACGGGTATTTGGACCTAATTACATGAAACTTTACTAGTGCATGGGAGCAACCAGGAGGCTCTATAGCATTTCCCATGAGCAGAGCACAGAGTGCAAAGAAGGTGGATTTGTGCATAAGGGAGGAAAGTCATACCTGAGTCTGAGAGAACCTGAGGAACATAATGTGGGGAAACTGTAAAAACAGAAAAGAGGGTGAATGAGAAAAGAAAGCAGAGAAATGAACTTAAAAAAGGACAACACAAAAATCAGAGAATAAACAATAAGTAGGTAACAGGAGATCCCAACATGTTATGTGTTTGTTTTGCAGCAAAATTCACTGAGTTTCCCCGAAATGTCACGGCCACTGAAGGGCAGAATGTGGAGATGTCTTGTGCTTTCCAGAGTGGCTCTGCTTCAGTGTACCTCGAAATCCAGTGGTGGTTCCTGCGGGCAGCTGAGGACCAAGAGGCTGGAGCTGAGGTTACAGGCACTCAGGTACTGATTCTCTGCCATGGGGTCCCCAAACCACACGGGAGTGCCACAGGAGAAGGGGTGGAGAGGAAGGGAGGAAAGGAGAGAAAGGTGGAGGAGAGGGAGAGAGCAGAGGGAGGTTCTGGTTCTCCCCAGGGACTTAATATTGAGCATGAAATAACAGCAGAGGAACCTGCAGAGAAAAATGCCCACCCTGTCACTCTCAGGATGCAGCTAGGGACATTCACAAAATCAGACAGATTTCCAAACCGTAATTCCCCCACCCTCCCACCCCCATTCCCCCTTTGGAAAGCAGATGTTCAGAGACTGCTTCTTGTGGGAATATGATATTTCCCAAATGGCAAGTTCCTACACGTGCCCACCAATTTACAGCTGGTGCAGTGGAGCGAGCTGGCAGCCCTAATTCCGCACGCAGCTGCCACAGTGGGGCACACGCTTGGAGGGGGGAGCGGGGTGTGTGTGTGTGTGTGTGTGTGTGTGTGCGTGTAATCCAGTGCCCCAAAGGAAAAAAACATAAAAGCATTCATACCGCAGCGCAGTCTCAGCCCTCCGAGCGGGACAGAGGGGGCCATGTCGTTCGCACTGCCACCCAGGCGTGCCCCTCCCCGCCTCCGCTGCCACCCCCGCGCTGGCCTCGGCGCTCAGCCACCCCAGGAGCAGCCCGGCGGCGGGTGCGCGGGACGATGCCTCCGCCGCGGTGGGGCCGCTCCTGGCCCGGCCGCCTCTGCCCGGCACGGCCCGCAGGTGGCACACGCGGCGCAGCCCTGCGCGGCGCTCCGCCGGCGGCGCGGCCGGGAGCGGGGCGGGAGCGGGGCTCCCTCGGCGGCGGCGGGGCGGGGGCCGGCGACCCACGGTGGCGCTCCTTTCCCTGCAGGTGGAGCTCTTGCCCGAGCGGGACCTGGACAGCGACGGCACCAAGATCAGCGTAAGTGGCGCCGCACGGCGCGGGCGGCCCCGCCGGCCGGGCGGGTTGCTCCAGGCCAGAGCCCATCCTGGGCGCGGCCGCCGCGGAGCGGGCAGGGCGGAGCGCGGCGAGGCTGCCCCCCCACACCCCCTCCGCACGCCCTCCCCACCCGCACCGCAAGCTGAAGCGGGCAAGCAGCCGGCGGCCCGCAGCTCCTTCCCCGCTGTGGCCCGGCAGAGGGTGCCGAGGCAGCCCAGCCCCACGCAGCCGACACCCCTGGGCACCCCCGGGCAGCGCGGCACCGGGCAGGCCAGGCCCAGGCGCCAGCCCCCGGCAGGCTCCGCTCCCACCCGCTGGAGCAGGCAGCCGCGCCCGGCCTCGCCCCTCTTGGTTTCCTGTACCCCGGGCAACTGCTGAGCCTGTCTTAGCCCTCCAAAGCTGGTTTTAAGGCTGAAATGTGGCTGTGAAGCTGCACTTCCCCTCAGTGGGGTGTGCAACTGTTTAAACGGGTGCTTTCCCAGGTTCATATCTGCTGGCAGGAAAATTAAAAAAAAAAAAAAAAAAAAAAAAAAAAAAAAAAAAAAGAGCTCAGAAAGTCTTTGGACAAGACTTCCCTGTTGGGAGGAATCTCCACTCTTGGCCACTGAGATCCCTTCTTAGAGAAGTGGGGTTCTGACACCAAATCTGCCATTTGGAGATCCAGCCAGAAAGTTGTCTCAACAAAATGACAAGCAACATTGCCCCAGCCCTGCTCCAGGGGCAGGTTGCCCTCCTCAGCAGACCCGTGTCCCGAGTCAGGCACAGATGCAGCCCATGCCCTCAGGAGTTCAGAGCCTCCTCCTTCCACGTCCCAAGAAATGTATCCTGGTGGGGTCATGGTGCGGTGCTCACTGCAGTGGAAAGACACAAATATGTAGCAGATACTGCAGCATAAGTATCCCTTATGTACCCAAAGGGGTTTTCCCTTTCTCAGACAATCCCTTCAGAAGTGCCTTTTTAGCTGCAGCCAAGGCTGTAAGTGCCAGCCAAGCTTAAAAACAGCAACACAGAGGTGAATAAGTTCTGTTAAATCCTCTACTCTGCTGCTTTTTGATGCCTACAAATAACTAACCAAGTAATTGCATCAGGTCAAAGTGCAGCTAGGTATAGCTGAAAGACATTTATAAATGATAATGCAGATACATT
The DNA here is from genome assembly GCF_963210335.1 of Falco punctatus. NCBI lineage: Eukaryota > Metazoa > Chordata > Aves > Falconiformes > Falconidae > Falco > Falco punctatus. Next base: position 79,005,781 of record NC_137582.1, on the reverse strand, counting down.
ATATTCAAAATTATACATATTTTAGCCATACTTACATTTCCAATGATACTTCTCATCATACACTATAAATGGTTTGTGTCATGGACCACATCTTCAGTTACATTTGTAGACTGCCTTACAAACGAAGCGCACATGTGGTCTTTGGATACTGTTCCACCAGACATAGTGCTAGCAGACACTTCATTCCTTAGCAATGCTGACTGATCGCAAATCCCCATAGTAATTCGTAACATCTGTGGCACAGTATAGGTTGTAAAGCTTGTCCCATCTTTCAAGTTTAAAATCGCTTTCTCTCATTATGTATGATAATAATTCATGGTGGGGTATTTATACAGTGTTTTTATAAGCTTCTATAAAACATTTGATATTTGCAATTAAAAAAAAAAAAGTCAACATCAGGTTGACACTCTAAATACACTTGTTACAAAAGTAGCCTTCCTTTTCTTTCTTGAAGGCACACACAGAGTGTCCATTAGTACTACTGGAAAGTATCTTCATGAAGAGGAGAGAAACTTTTTAAGTGCATTTAGTAAACTGTGTAAAGAAATGGTAAATATATTACACATGGTTTTAAACTGTGCTGAAATACACCAATTGTATTGGTTTGAAATGATAATCAGGCATAAATTGGAAGCATGCATATGTCCTGACTGCAACAATTTCTAAATTTCAAATGCAAAACTGAAAACAAAATCTGTTTTTTATTAATGTTATGCAATATTGTTAATTTTGCAGATATTGCATGGGAGCAAATGAAGGCAGAATATGACCTACAGATGGTCTTTCCATTCAAATGAAACTTCTTTAATGCTTTTGCTGAATAGGAACTGTTCAGTAGAGATGTATTATTGAACATGGTTTAAATAACTATCCAGCACCTTCTGTGTAATTAATATTGCATATATCAATATAGGCACACATACATAAAATATATATAAAGAAAATATGCAATCCATGCTTTCAACTCAGTTTGCTAATTATAAATTCAGAGCTGGATACAACACGATAGGCTGTAAGGTCCATCCAGTACCTTAAAGCAATAATGTATTCCCTAGTATTGCTATTCTATTTATCAGAGGCGGAATAGGTGCTTTGCTAACACTGGTGACTACAGCATGCCAAGCTATCACAAGCAATGTGTTGTATGATCACCAGTAACACGTGCCTAGTTTCAATTGAATAGTTCTCCATTTTTGCGATCTACCATGTATTCGTCACCCTGATTTTTTCTCTTTGCCTGTCACTGATGTGACATAAAGCAACATTTGCATCCGTGTTTATGTAATGGCGGAAGTAAACCAGGAGTTTTGAAGTTCAGGAGAGCTGAAGCTTTCTGTTCCACTGAATCCCTTTTAGTTGGCTTCCTGTGGGGCAACAGATACTAATCCAGATAGAGAGTAATAGCCAATTAATTAAATATAAATTCTATGAAGCAATGAACATACAGAAAGGAATCTGTGTTAACTTTCCTAAAGCATCTTAATACCCATGACACATTTCTGGATGAGTAATTTACTCATGTGTGGTTTAATTATTTGAGAAAAAAATATGTTACCCTCAAATATTAAAAGCAATTAAAAATAAAACAGGAGTCTTATTTTATCTGAAGACTTTTAAAACAATCTTGAATATGTGCTACAGAAATTATATATGACTTCTAATAAGTACACACTTATACAAATGAGAGAAAAGGAACTGCCTGACCAAGATGTATTGATGGTTCATAAACAAAAAAAAATACCAAAGGTTTGGACACTCCTGAGGGAGACAAATTGAATGTCAAATAGACAGTTTCCATGTAGTGAAGTCTACAAGATAATCTAATAAATTTTTATTAAAGGAGTTTAAATATTGGCAAACATCTTCAACAAAATTGTTAATGGTCTAGTTCAAAAACTGAATTATTCAATAAAGCCAACTAATTGGAAAGGTTTAACCAATTAAGTGCACAGATATTAGATTTATGCAAGAAAGCTAATTAAGACTGTTTATGATCTTAAGCAATTAATTGGAATGATTATGGTAGTTTGGGTTGTTTGTCTGAGGATAATTAGCATTTCAGACAAAACCGTCTAAACAGTTTAGGAAAGAAGATGTCAGAAATCCTCGTAGATACAAATAATCATGCTCATCCTCATTGCAACTTCCCTGCAGTAAGCACAGTTGCACCACTGATTAATTTGGCACTACATCGGCAGAGTCTTCCCAGAGGAAGAATAATACCTGACAGCATGTTTTTTCGTTTGTTTGTTTGTTTGTTTTTCCTGGTGAATTTGCAGACAGTGAAAGTACAAGGGAATGACATCTCCCACAAGCTGCAGATTTCAAAAGTAAGGAAAAAGGATGAAGGCTTGTATGAGTGCAGGGTGACCGATGCCAACTATGGAGACCTTCAGGAATACAAGGCCCAGGCATTTCTGAAAGTCAATGCTAACAGCCACTCTCGGCGAATGCAAGCCTTTGAGGCATCTCCAATGTGGTTGCAAGACATGAAACCTCGCAAAAACATCTCTGCAGCTGTTCCAAGTAGCATCCATAACTCTGCCAATCAGCGTGTGCATGCCACCTCCAGCCCTGAAGCAGCAGCCAAAATCCCCAAACAAAGTCCACAATCAGGTATGGTAAAGCATTTTGAGCTTTCATTTGATTGCTTGCCAGCATGTAAAAGGAGGCTAACTCAACAAGGTAACCAGGAATTGTGACTAGGAAGAGTGTGGTGCTCATTTATTCCTCCTCCTTTCTGGCTTTATTCCTCCTGCTATCTCCTTACTTCCTAAAAGCTGAAGAATGAGTTTCTGGGCAGAAGAAGCAAAAAGCCCTACATTCCTATACATGGATTTTAACTCTACTGGTTTTATCCACCTAAGGTTAGCTCTCTAATCAAAGCTTAACTTTCCCTGTAGTGTGTGTGGAGAGAGGAGTGCATGTCAGTGAACAGCTGCCTCATTTTAAGATGGCTCTGTATGATAAATTAAATAAAACAACCATCCAGAAGTGTTTCTTCCTAAGTTAATTTACACCAGTCACCTAACTTTTATGTCTCTATCATTTGGTGGAATTAAATCTACTTCTAGCCTCAGTCCTATTTCATAAGGAACTTGACTTCTAAACCTAAGCAGACCTTAGATACACTAGATTGTTTTTCTGTTGTGTAGGTTTTAGAAAGATCTTGGGTTTGTCAGAGAATGTGAGTTTGTCATCTTCAGATGCCTGACCACCAGCTATGAATCAAGCATTAATAGCAACACCTCAAATGTCTGTCACGTAAAAATTAATATAATACACATTTTGTTTGGGATATTTTGTACAGCACTGTATAAATAACCTATGAGCAATATCAGTCTGCATTTTCTACACTGATACCGTAAAATTCATAGTTATGCAAAGGTACATGAATATACAGGGGGTGCAGCTGTTGACCACTATATGATGGCAATAGAGAGATGGAGAGGATAAAAAACTGAGACGTTGCAAATGACCAAAGATTTTCTGGATAACAAACTGTGGAAGTTTAAAGGTTTCTGGGTTGCTTCTGTTTACAGTGAGGGCCCAAAGTAAGGCAAAAAATCACAACCTAGCTTAAAATATGTAATGGAAGCTAACCTAGTTTATTCTGATGCATCATTTTTCTCCTAGCAAATGCCATGTCATCCAAACCAAAACTGGGAATACAACAAATTTCATAGCACACCTATTGTGAAATCACCTTCATGCTATTACAAAAACCTATTGATAAGGGAAATACATTTCATTATAGACCAGAACACTCTGATTATTCATAAGAAAATTGTTACTGCTATTAGAAAAGATGATGCACATACTGCCACCATTCAACTGCTGTATAAATTTTTTAAAATTTATTTAAAAGTTACATTCAGTTCCCTTTTCCTGAAATGAAGCCACTTTTTTAGGTCTTCCAAAAAAGTTTAAGCTGTTAGAAGAAAAGAGATATTTCAACTGATTTTAAATCATCATTCTACCATGGCTTTTCTTTCACATAAATGTAAATATCACTTAGTTTTCCATTGGACTTATACATTTCAAAGTAGCAGACTTGTCCACAAAGTGAAAACTCCGGTTTCTGTTCAGTTCTATGTGAAATTAATTAAAATAGCCACAAGTTTATGAAATACATAGCTACACACTACACTGCATTGCAGCCAAAATGTGCACACAACGGCTAATTCACTAAATCACTTTGGTTATATCCAAATTGCACCTATAATATTTTTTATGTCTTCAGTCCAAGCAATGTCTTGCCTGATTACTGGACACGTGTTATTTGAGACCTAGTAGATTGTTACATTGAAAGATCCTTGTTAAAAAAAAAAGGGGGGGGGGAAGGGGGAAGCGCATACTTTATCTCTAATTTTTTGCTTGAGCAAAGATTGCTACACATTCAGTACAGTCAATCCCAGTTATAAAATAATTTTTAAAATAAACAGATTAAAAGATAGTTTAGTTAATTAATTTGTTTTATGATGAAGCACAGATTAATGCTGTATTCATCAGAGGTGAAACTCATCTACTAAAGAAACAAGGAGTATACCAAGAATCCATATTAGGCTTTATTTCAATTTAATTGTCGCTTGCTACACAGTAATTACTGGTGATATTTTTGATGAGCATCAGTTTAACTCTTGAGAACTAAGATTTACTTTCCTTTACTTGGGAAAATCTGGGCCTGATTTTCCAGCTACCATGAGATCTGGATTTTCAGTCCATTTTACACTCATTCTGCACCAATAGAAATACCCATGGTAGCTCAAGACATTGGGGAGGTTTAGCTTTATGTAACTTCGAGGAGCAACTTCAGCTGAGGAAGGAGAGATGTCAGTTTTGAGACCTCAGAAAAGCAGAAAAGAGGTGTCATATACAGTAATAGCTTTTCTTTTTATGATATCAAATCAACACAATATCCTTATACTGTCAAACGAGAAACTCTTCCTTTCTTCAACATCATGCTAACTATACATGCATGCACAAGACTGCTGTGTGCTTACATTACATGTAAGAAATGTATCCAGCTTAGCTCACAGAAACATGGTTGAATACAAACTTATCGTTATTAACCCCACGTTTCTATTTGAAACACAGGGGGTGATTGCATTGTGTTTGTTAATGTTGAGTAATCCATTGACTTCAGCAACACTGTTTGAAGAGAGAAACACTTAATTGTAGGTAGTTGTATCAAATATTCTCCAATATTAAAAAGCCTGCGCATAGTTATTGGTAAGCAATGGATTTTACTGCCTTGCTCACAGACTATTGAAAAATATTTTTACAGCAGAGGGAAACATGACACTGCAAAATTACTGGGAAATCTGTATTCAGCTATTTCTAAGTAATTCAGCTAATATAAGAAAGATTGACTGTGATTATATGAACATTTTGTACCCAGAATTTATTTTTGAAAGGTAGATAGCACTCTACTTAACTCCTTCTATCCTGAAGCACAGTGAAAAGTTTCATTTATTTCTTAACAACAGATGTTTAATAGGTAGCTCTAGAAAAGCAGTTTACAGTCAATGCCATTTAAAAAAATATCAGCATTTCCCAACTGAACAGATATTTCTGCCATTCTCCTCTTTTACTCAAAAGTATGAATATCTGTGATAACTATGAGAGAGCTATATAGCCAGGGCTGACAAATTAAAGTGATGTGAGGTCCATTCAGCATTTTGCACTGCTCTGAAAAATGCTTTATGAGTGTAAAAAAGATACTTGTTATTGTTAGTGTAATGGAGATTCAATATAGGAAGAAAGAGCTAAAGAGAATTATCTCCCACATCAATCTTCAGCTAAGATACTTGGAAGCACCAGACTTCTACCTCAAAGTCAAAAAGGTCAGGAGAGGAAAAGTCAAAGCTAACACAGATTGACCCTTTCGTTTCATATTCATAGGCTGCAGCAAATTAAGTAAACCTTCACAGCTTAACAGGAATCTGTGTAATTTAGAAAGCTAATCTGCATATATCCAGAAAATGTTCTGTGTAGGTGGAGTGACAGACATTTTTTCTCTGCGTAATTCCTAATAATGTAACTTACTCCAGAGGTAAAAAGTACAGTTATCACAGAGCCTTTTAACTATAAGCAGTGTTGCAATTAACTGAGGTTCAAGAGCTGCAATGAATTCAGGTAAAAGGAAGTTAAATATTTTACAGGCTGCACCAAATCTCACTGTTTTATGGATATAAATCTAGACAAACTCTCCTACCTGCATTCAAGTCACTCAACATTTATAGCAAGAAAAAAGGTCTACAGAATGTCATATGCCAAGAATGTGTGTATGCCCCAAACCTTTCCTGTTCTCCCAATGCTTTGCTAAAGCACTCAAAGCCATTGTTGCTTTTCAAACTCAAGATTGGGCTCAGAGAACACAAGAAGGAACAGCTACAAGTGAAGAAGTGACATTAGGTCCTCTTTCTGCTTACATACAGACTCTGAACATCTCTAGCAACTTTTTGTTCTTTCGTGAAGTAAATTCACTATTAACCTAACTACATGCTGAAAATGTTCCTGTGATGATGACAGAGTTGCAGTGAGTGACCTGAAAATGAGCCCAAAGGAGAAGGCAGTCCTTACCTAAGATGGAACGACCTGGATTCTTGGCATCATAAATCAAACTGAGAAGCTGATTATCAGGTGTGAATGCAAAAGAAGAAGAAGAAAACATATTTCTTCAGTCAGCTGATGCTGATAAACTGATGACAGTCCTTCCAATCTCCCTTTCTATCTACAGATTCCAGGAATCTGTTATTATCAACTTATTGTAAGCAAAGATTTTATGTCCAGTTTGGAATCTTCCGCAATTTAAACAAAGTTCTGTGGTTGTTTTGGGTAGGGATTCTTTTTTATCTTTCTTTCTTCTTTCTTTTTGTTTTGTTTTGGTTTTGTTTTTGGTTTTTTTTCCTTTTATTTATGTTACATCTCTTTTTGAAGTGAAGGGACAAAAAGTCTACTTTAGTCTCTATCAAGATGACAGCCAATGTTACTACTTTCTTCACAAAGAGAAAGACTTTGGCTTTTGTGGCTACTGTTCTAGAAACTGTGAGAATCCAAAAGGCTGGCACCCACCAACCATTACTGTGACTGTTGAACAGCAAAAAGTCAATCTCTGTTTCCTTAGGACTACATTAAAAGGAAAGCCAAAGGAGAGTTTTGTTCCTGTTCTGAAACTTACTCAGCCATTCTCAGAAATTCTTGCAAAAAGATGATGCAAGGAATATCCCATTTTACACCTGTATACACTACAGTCTCTGTTTTTTCTTTAAACTTATACTTTGTTTCCCTCTGAAACAAAGCCACTCCACTTTTTTTAGCTTCTCTGAAATAATGAAATAAATTCTAACCATGTTAATTGAGGTAGCCCTATTAGCCAGTTAGTTGTTGACCTTGAAACTGTAAGCATCTTCTGAGAAGTGCTAATCATCTCCAAATAAATTCATTGACAAAACAAGATCTTAACACACCTAAATCCCTTTTTTATAGGCCAGGAATTCCAATGCAGAATGAACTCACTGCTGCCTTATGTTTCTTTCCAAAAACCTACATTTTGATTTCTTGTATGTGAATACTTAATGATAGAACCAAATGTATACAAGTATTTAAACTCCTGTTCCTAGTAGTGCTTAGTCCAACTGAAGCCAGTAATAAACAAACTGGTTTTGGTGGATCTGCAGTTCTAACTCCTGTCACAAGCAAAACAGTATCTACTTTTTGTAACCATCCCTCACTGCCACTGTAGATTGCTGAATCTACATCACTGTTGCCTTTCTATTAATTTCTATTCCTCTTACAAAAACACAGATTCAGGAACTAAGAAAAAGCACTTGCCAATGTATATGTGCTCATTTTTGTTATTCTACAAGTTTTAGCAGTTGTTCAATCCCACATGCCTGTGTCCATGCCAGACTGTGTACTGGGCATGCTTAGATTCAAACATATCCTCTCTGAAATCAGAGGTGTTATTTGCGTCCTTAGTTATGCCCATGGTTAAGCATTAATACTGAATCATAGAAGAAAATCACGGTCTTCTTAAATATGTTGAGATAATAATGGGTTCTGTCCTTAAACATATATCTCCACTGTAACTCATATTTCTGTAAGAGTGCTGGTATTTGGAAAGAAACATTAAATAACTGTACAGGTTATATGCATGAAAACATGGAAAACTGTCTTTGGATGGTGCACTACATATTTGCCTCCTATGAAGCCAACCCAGAAACAGTGAGGACAGACTAATTTTGCTCTTTCTCCATCTCAGTTATTGTTGTATGTATACTGAGATCTTTCCTATCTTTTGGTAAACTTAGCAGTATATTTTGCTGTCTGTCTGCCTTTGCTACATCTGCACTTAATCACATCTCTTCCTTTCTTTTAGCTATTTAAATATGAACCTTTCATACTCACCTCAGCTTTAGAACAAACTGATATATAAAGATCTGGCAGGGGAACCCACAGGAGTGTCCTGAGTAGCAGAATCACACTAGTTTTGTTCTACCTGCTTGACCTAAATTCCTTTGGTAATTTAACCACTGGAAAGATAAGCCACACAGTTAGTAAAGAAGAAAAGAAAGAAAGAAAAGGAAAACACAGTGGGGGAAAAAAGCTGTTTATGAGTTGTTTGTCAGCTCACTCAAATTGCTTTTCATTGCTACACAATCAGGCAGTTTGCACTGGGTCATCTGAGATTGCAGCATATGTGACAGGGCCTGCTCTTTGAATTAACTGATGAGATTTCGTTGCTTCAGAACATAACCCATTTGTTACTTGACACATATACAGCAAAGCAGAGGACATTTTAGCTTGTTTCCAATGAGAAGCAGGAAGTTTCCCGTCTATGGTGCATTACAAAATTTCTTTTGATTACAAAAATTCTTTGCATCACTTAAAATTAAAAAGAACGAGTACAATTATCTACTGGTTGGAATGCATACAACTCTGCTGAAACCAAAAGAATGGCATTCATTTACAATAGCAGAAAATTTGGCTCAAGTATGAGGATGAAGATTAATTCTCTTCTACTCATAAAATGAGAGTTATTTATAAGAAGAATCTAAGCTTTACCCTGCTTGTACCATGCAAAGAAGTTTAGGACAGTGAAGATGTCTGGGGGCAGAATGAAGGGAAGGAAAATACCTGAAAACTGCTATTTTCAGCTTATTCAGATTTGGAGGGTAGGGTGAGGGGTTGGAGGGCATTCTTGGTGGTTGGTTTTGTTGCTTTAGTTTTTGCGTGTGGTTTCTTTTTTAACTTTGATCAGATTTTTTCTAGTGTTTATCTTAAACCTTAGGCTGGACTAGCTAGAAAGCTCAACACTTAGTATTTTGTTATTCTCTCTGGACAGGGATTTTCCATTTGATTAAATAATTCATGAGCTTCAAAGATATTCCAGACACATAGCCTTCTTTACAGCTACAGTAATAATCAATTAATCCTGCTTTGCTGATGATAAAGCCGGATGTCATTTGAAGAGCAGCTGATGATCTGTCCACTGGCCTTGTGAAGAGAAGACTGCCTCAAGCCCTTCATTTTACCTTATCATGAGGAAATTGCCATCATAGTTTTTGGCAACGCAACTTGCTGTCCTGTCTGTGTGTGTGTTCCAGTCTGATCCCCCTCACCAAAGTTTTTTCCCTCACCTACTGACAAACACTACTGTCTTGGAACAAAACTGCCTAATGTGCTGAAAGAATAAAAATGTGAAAGTTAACTGCCACAGCCAGCATTCCCAGTGCTTCATACCTGTGATCTGTGTGTTCATCAACAGCAACAAAACTACAGATAGCAAATCTGGATGCTACGTCTACTGCCAGTTCAGCTTCTACTGCTGTTATCCCCTCAGCTGCTGCTGTTGCTTGTGACACTGACTGAGGTTTTGGCCACCAAATCAAAGCCATAGGCCTATAAGGACTATAAAAGTGACTTCTACATGGCTACAGAAGATGGTATATCCATCTCCAGTTCATTCTGTACAACTGAAAAAGGAGTAAAAAGGGCAAGACGTTTTGCCAAGGAGCAATAAAAAAGTCAGTTATTAAGCCAAGAACTAGCAGTAGGTCTCAAAGAGAGCTAGGCGTTCAGATGGTGCAAAGCCTTTTAGTAGAATTACACTTTTTGAGAATATGGCTACATAGTATTGTACCTGTCTGAAACTCTGCCAAAATAACAAGTTGATTACCTATTTTGTACTCTGTTGAATTATTCACGTACATACAATATGTTCTGATCAGTGACCACCTTATACCTAAAGAGTCTTTGAATAACGATGAATGACATTTCATGATTATGATTAATCCCACATCTCAGAACTCTAACAAGTAAGGTAAAAATAAAAGTTGAAAAAAATCAGCAATATAGAATGTGAAGGAGATAGAATTAATTCAGGATTCAGCACCAATACTTCAGGCTTCATTCTCACAATCCGCCATTTTCCAACTAGTGCACTGTGGTCATAGGGATGATAATGTTGTAATTTTTTATTCATATCACAATAATAGCAAGGGTGAAGGCTTTGACTTGTAAACTCTGATTTAGCTCTTACAGTTTAAAATTTTGCCACCCAAAGTTTCTGTCTTGCCCCAATCAGAAGTTATTGCCCCAAACCTGGATGGCAGAAGGAAATAGGTGCTTGCTCCTCAGCTCTCCAAGTTCACAGTGTTAAGCATTAAACTGAGCCTCTAGGACAGCTGATAAACTAAAACATCATGTTGTTAAACTGAGATAGATGAAGAGATGGCATGGGGTTTGCTTGTACGGCTCCTATTGTGTGTTTAATTTCCATAAGAGGGGGAGGTAGAGAGATGGAAGCACTAACATCTTAAACTGCTCCAACAAAAAACATTAAAAGCTCATGAGTCACAGCCCCTAGACACAGGTATGTTCTGTTAGTCAGAGGCATTGTTCTAGTCTCTATAACAACTGCATTATCCACCAGGCAAAGAAAGGAGCAAGAGAATGGTCCCTGCCTCAAAACACTTACCATCTAGAAATCAGACAGAAGGAAAAAGACTCATCCAGTTGGATGGGTACAGATAAAGGGGAGCTTAACTGAATTCCATGAAAATAGCTCTTATATAAATGATATAAATAGAAGGAGATCAGGTTGACTGTATGTCAAACATAAGCCTAAGCAGTGTCAGGTGTGAAAAGCTAGAAAAGGGATTGAACATCTCATGCTGAAATATTTACAAAAAAATGATAATTTTCCTTCTATGTTATAATAACCCCCTTTGTATATGTTTTTCTTGGTATGACAGTGCTGTTGAATACGGTAGAGTAATATCTAGTATCATCCCACTTAAGATATTTTTCTGATAGATGAAAGGATGAACAGGATGCAAAAAACACAGGAGGAAAAAGACAAGATCAATTTTATTTTTCTTCAAATCAGACTCTTGTTACAACTTTATTGTATATTTCAGAAGTGGCTCTGTGAACAGTAATTACAATGTGGCATAGATAAAATATACACATATTTATATCTATTAAGAAAATGCAGAACAATTGGTGCTGGAGCCCTGTTTAGTTACAACAGCAGAAGCCAGTTACTAACAAAACAGTCAATTCAAGAAGAATTTTTATTAACAGCCTAAATTGCCACCTTCATTCAGGATGGGGCATAACTATATGCAAGTAAATGCATGAGGGTGGGTTACGTGTCACAAAAAGCTGCATTTGCTTTGGAATCAGCCATTTCACACAGAAAAACAGAAATGCACTGGTTTATATATTTCTGTCACACATTAAAAAAAAGTCTAAGACATTTTTTTTCCATGGTTGTCAGGGATAGGATGAGAGGGAAAGGTGCCCAGTGCTGATAAGAGCAGTCATAAAGCATGCTGCCACTGGTTCTCAGACAGTACCAATTGACCTATTTAGGGCCTGCATTTGCTTGAGCTTGTCCCCCTTCCTCTGAGCTTTTAACTGTTGCAAGGGACACTAGGTATTGGACTGCTTCTTACACTAGTTTTATTCAAATAGCTAACACTAGTGTTTCACAGACTATTTGCAAACACCTCTCTCAGCAACCCTTTTCTCAAAGAATACTTTTTCACTGAAATAGAAACAGTGGAAGTCAATGCATTACTTATACATGTGAAGATATATGCAAGGTAAAGGGAAAAAAAGCCCACCCAAAACACAAATGCACAAACAAAAAAACCTTCAAAATTTTGCAGACTCAAACACCAACTAAAGGGAGGAAGAGGATTAGGATATCTACTACAAATGGCTGATGCCTGAAAAGGTAGGCAGTATATCATTCTCCTAAGAAAAGAAAGTCAGTCAGGGAAGTTTGAATATCAAGACAAAAAAAGCTTCCACAATATAATAAATGCATAGTGATAGAAGTACTAGTTGTACAGCCACTAAACAATTCAGAAACATCAAACACACTCACTATATATTTGGCTGAACACATGAAATTTGAGATAGCTGAGCATAAAAAAAAAAAAAAAAAAAAAAAAAAAGTTTTATGGTCCTAGAAGGAGAAATATGCTTCTGGTTATATCTAAAGCTGAAAAGTGTGTGCCTTAGGTTCAAAAATCGTTTTGACTCTGACAGGGTCTACCCCATATATCACCTGCAGACACAATTCAGCTAAACTTCATTTCACCAAATGAGTATCTAATTTACATGTTTATAAGAGTATCACACGAAAATGTTAGGGAAATTAAAATTTCAGGAGCTGAATTTTTGGGGGTAGTCTGTCCAGATAGCTAGACTCACTTTCAGACCAAAACAGCCTAAATAAGTTTCCAGGAAGCATAAACAGTTGAACAAAATGTGGGATCACTGCTACAGAAATGAATGACTCTCATGAACCCAATGCAAAACTGTACCAGGATTTCCTAATCATGCTAGTATGTAAAATTTTATTTAGTCCTGAACTACTTATCAACAAAATTTAAACAAAGCCACAAATGAAAACAGAAGGAATTGCACTGTTGAGAATGGATGTCATGAATTACAGGAGAGACCAAAAATTACACTAGTGTCAGACCAAACCAACTACACTACCCAGTTCATCTTCCTGAAAAAAAAACAAAACCCAAACTGTGTTCCAACTGTACAGTGGGTTTTGGCTGTTTTCATCGGAACAGTATGAAAATCTATAAATTTTGATGCAATTCCCATTTCAGTTATATGCTTAGGGATCTTATCTCTCCTTCCTGCCCGTTCAAGGTAAAAGAGTGACAGGGTCAGATCATTTTGATGATCTCATTTCATCTTTGACAATAACATTCGAGATTTATTTAGATTCTTCATAGTGCATGATGGCTCATTTAGGAAGTCTGGTTCAAATCAAGGGGTTAAATGAGAGATAAACAATAGCACTGTTTGAAGAAATAAAAGGAAACCATGACTCTCAGATATGTTACAGAGACAAGATTTAAATGTTTCCCCAGGTATGAGCTGGTGTAAGGGATAATGTAGAAAGTTGCCTGAATGTAAAAGCCTGTGTTTAATCACACCAGTGTATCCCTAACTGTACTTCTGTCCATCTTGGCACTGTGAAATTGCAGAATTCATTTAAAGTCCCACTGTTCTTCCTTTCTCCCTTGATATTGCTATCTGCTGTCCTTTTATAGATTTTCTATGGCTTGCTCTGGACCACTGCCTGCAGCCAAGTATCATTTTACTACATGCTACTTGTATTTGAAGTCTCCTCAGGTTTTTCCTTTCCTGAGTATTTTCATCTCAGGTTTGCATTAGAACGTGGCTTTACGTGTTACTGGCAGCAAGTTAAGGGCTGTGACCTGCCTTAGCCGAGAAACCACTCCAGGAGTTATTGTGGCTCAAACCTCTGGCAGAATTCTCTCCTCTACTCAGGGGTGGAAAGTTGTCACTTTTCTTTTGCTTCATGACAGGACTAAACACCTCTGCCTCAGCACCTTACTTAGTAAAAGCCAGGGAATAACTGCCCATCTAGGTTCCCATCCCTCTTCCTCATCTGCTCTTCTGGGCATCTCTGGTAGAAAAGGAACACATAGCAGATGTACAGAGCTACTTGCTGGTTGCAAATTCTAAGTAGGCTTCAGGAAAATTCAGTACATAGCCTATTCTAAATTTCTGCCAAATTGGAAGCAGTAGTATTCTTCCAAAGTGAAAAAAAAAAAAAAAAAAAAAAAAAAAAATTATCAGAAATGCGGAACTTTTCTCCTGGCATGTAAGATCAACTCATTTTTCGCTGTGTGGTATGTTTGCCCAAGACTTTGGTGAGCAATTCATGCTATTTTAGGCTATTGTACAGCCAATTGAGAAAGATGGACTGGGAGCCTAAGTAAAGCATCTACATTAGGAGGCTTGAATATCATACTTACTGCTCATTTTTTTGCCATTCAAAAATCGAAGACAGGTGATTGAACCTTAAAACACACTTGAGAACTAATTCACATGATGAAAGAAAGGGGGACCTCACATTTGTGGAAGGGAGATTTTCCTGAGTGTGGGTGTGTATTCCAGCAGTATTGGAGAGAGACAGGTAACTATGATTTCTGTAGTTCAGAGGCATAAAAATGATAGCGATTGTTAGGCCACAGGGGAGGAATCTATTCATTTAAAACATGTGTGAAACATATTCAAATAAAACTTCAAATAAAATCAACCATACTTGGTTGTACCTGTCTTTATGGATGTAAAATTGCAAACATCTTCTAATAAATCTTATGGTTCATTAATATCTCCAGTAAAATTAAGGTAGGTATTTAATTGTCTTTTACTTACTTTATATGGAAATAATACAAAATTATGATTTCATGTAGTTTCCACTGGGGCTGACAAGAAGACTATTTTAAATCTAACACTATAAAGCAAAGCCAAGTATTGCAAAACAGCAAACCAGGCACTTCAGATGGAAAGTATCAGCACAAATCCCTGAAAAATTAAATTTTCAAGGTTTCAACACCTCTATGACTTTATAAACCTGTAGTACAACAAAATTAACTCAGCACAAGCTGGATATATATCCCCCATATACAGGCAGGGATATTTTGGCATCATGTAATACATACAGAGAATCTAGGATGGACTTTTGAGTCACTGGCTGTATTTCTCCTGCACTGGTCAGTGCAAAACCAGGACCTTACACAGGCATTAATCTTCCCTTATGATGAGTGGAAGAAAACTCGGGTATATCCTCACTAATATGTTTGGTAAAATATTAAAGCAGTGCTGTTGAATTCATAGATTAATTCTGGTTTTTATGTGGCAACAGACGACTCACTGTAAGCATTACTGTAAGAATCCAGTTTTCAGAGGCTCTGACAGGTGTTGAGACTGAGTGCAGGAGGCCATTACATCTCAGAGACCTCCCAAACCTTACCAAGTACAAGGAATGTAAACTTGATGAACTTCAACCCTTGCAGATGCAAACTACTCAAGACCCAAGGTGGTTAACCATATAAGGTACTCTTACAAATAGGGGATACTAAAAATCTAGGGCCTGAGACAGCTGCTTGGTTTACAAATCAGTGTTTTGTCCAGTTGTGAAAATTAAATGGACAAGGTTATCAAACCAGCATTTGCTTTTCTCTGCTTGCATCCCAGAATCCCATGTATTTTTACACAATTTTTGTCTGATCAATATCTTATTGAAAGCAAGGGATTATGGTCATTCAGGCATGCAATGAGTAACTAGTTTTTTGACTCATTAGTTTACTAACAGTTTGCAACTTCTGCTACCTTTATTTTATACTTAGATGCTCTAAACTTAATCTCATTCACAGATCAAAATTAATGTTTAGCTATTCGGTCCATACACTATGGTCCATGAAATATGGTTCAGCATTTGTGATGTAGATTATTATTTTAAACACTTTCACTACTATTTATCACTATTGGTTTTTCTCTGCTTTCCTAGCATTTAACTAAACCATGTATTTGAAAATAAATCACAGTTTCAAAGAGTTTAATGGCATGAACTACTGTTTCATGCTGTTGCACAGAAATTTGTCTTGTGATCACATGCCTTTGACAATACAGCATTAGTTTACAGTGTGTCATGGATATTTGCTCTTTTGGATGTATGTCAGTGGCGCACCACACATGGGCATTTACATCTCACAGGAAGAATTTAACTAGATTCCAGTGGTTGATAGGTACAATCATGAGAAGCCCTGACCCACACATCAAGTAGAGTTTGACCAATAATATAGAAATAATATATGAGCATATACTACTGTTCTTCTTCCAGGTTACTGTCTTTGAGGGTAGCATAATTGTAGTCCAGCTTTGCCCAGTGTTCTTGACCTGCAATAAAATTTCTTTTAGCTCTCATTATGTTAATTAGAAAATAATGTTAGAAATGGCAGGGAAATCGATTTAGCAAATCCACAGCCAGATCAACAGGTCTTTACTTATATTACCATGTTCACAGTTCCAGTGGTACTTTTAAGTATTGGTCAGAGCTGTACACCAAAACCACATCTGCATAAAAACTATAATTGTGAGATATTTGGATTTGGATTCTAAACTGTACTTTGCCTTGAATTTAAGTCTTAAAACAGTGAAACTATATCTCTGGTTTAAACACCCTATGACTTTTAGATTCACAGTCAAAATGGAAATTTCTGGCTATTTCTTGTTGCTTATCCTTTATCAAGATGGAAATCAATATAGTAGATTATGAGCAAATATTATAGAGTAGAAAAAGGAAAAGATCTAAAAAGGCTTCTTTCAATTTTGCTGTTATTATTCTACATTTGCAGCTTTTACCCTTCCAAAATCTAAAGAAATGCTTGTGTTCATGAGAGAACAAACACAGTCCTTTTACACATCTCCAGGGAAAAAAAAACCCACCCAAACAACTTAACCTAAATCCTTTGCAACATGAAGAAAAACAAACTTGCTGTTTACAGAAGAACATGCATGTCGAACATGTGATATGAAATTGGAAGGGAATCATGATTTATACAGAGACTGAACACTATAAATGCAAGGTTTATCATGTGTAATATATGACCCCTAATTTGGGGATATACAGATTGTCATATTTAAAAAAAAAAAAAAGCAAAACAAACAAAAAGAAATCATTTTGCCTGCAAATATGGTGCTGCTTTTCCCATTGTGAAACAGTTGAAATCAAACCTATTTTATATCATATTGTTTCTCTTCCACACATTACAGCTTTTAAATTCTCAAAGTATAATGCCATTAATTGTTTTAAAAGCTCTTTAAAAAATATCCATGAGACTCTTCTGAGTATTTATACTTATTTGCATTGCACATATTCTGTGCAGAGGAAATGTGTCTCCAAAGACCTCTTTAGAAATTGTCTGTAGCATTGTGTTTCTCTAGTTCAACCAAAAACATATTTAAATGTAATACAATGAGTGAAAATAATTCAATACATCATGAAATGATCTAACACTAACAAAGTTTCTAACTAAGTTCTGCTAACATAGTTAGGGAAAGAAAAGCCTTTATAAAAAACTGTCAAATGACAAATCTTACACCTTAATAAAAGAGAGAATAAAGCCATGCTGCAATAAAACCAAAACCAGAAACTGAACTCAATCCTTGAGCGCAAGCTTATAAATGCTACCTGTATGAGAACAACCCACAGGAAGAAGTTACAGCAAATTTGCTTGTACATCTGCTTGTTCCTAATAAAGAGCAAGTGTTCTGAGAAGCCCAGCAAAGTACCGCAGCGTGGTACAGGTAGGCTAGCATTATCAGATGGGCAAGAGGAAATCAGGCTTCCTACTCCTGTCCAAGGTCAGTAGGAAGCAAGCTCAGAGTTCCCCTGGACGTCTCTGAAAATCTTAGCAGTGTCTTTGAGATAAGGTTTCAGTTAAAAGTAAATATTCATTTAGAAGTTTAGTTCACACATGGATAATTGAAATACCACTGTTACTTAGAAGCTTTTATGTATGTGACAGAGGACTAAGAGTCTTTTATGGCAACTACTATGTATGCAACATCTCACACCATGTATTCACAAAAGTATTTACAGTGTTCAGAGATCTGGGATTTGGTTTAATCCCTGTTTTTTAAGAGAAAAAAATACCAGAGACAGGAACAGGAATGCTTCTTGTTACACTAATAAATGTAATCAGCAGATACAGAGAAATGTTTTACTGATAGACTTCCGAAAACTTTTAAAAATAAGAATTTGCCTTGAGTTCTTTCTTCTTTCATTGTGTATATTTATGAGAAAAAAAAATGTGTTTTTTTGGGCTGCAATGGAATCTAGCATTCAGCTTAATATTAAATTATTTACAAAAATAGTTTATACATGATTAATAGATATTTTTTTTAAATAGCCAGTTATTAAAAGTCCAGCATTATTATGGACTGCTTATAACACCATTATTATTTGGTTATAAAATTGATGCCTGTAACCATCAACAACATTAATCCTTTTCATGTATACAACACAGCTATAAAATCTATTAATCATGCATTAACCTGTTATAATTGGAACTTTTATTTATAGTGTAATCAAATTAAATTTATGATTTTCACTTCAAGTAATGTGTTTCAAAGTCTGAATGTAATTCTTTATGATATAGGGAGTTCTCAAGTGAAAATTTCAGATTAATTAGTCTAGTTTGGAATGATTTTATTTTGATAACACACTTAAAATATAGTCACATTTTTAGAAATAATTATATGTACCATTGTTTTCATAACTTTCTAAAAAGAAAAAAAGCTGGGAAAAATAATTTCTCAAAAATAAATGCTCTAAACCTTTTAGCATTCCATTTCCCCCTTGCAAATAGCACAGCCATTTGCCAGTATGTCCTCTGTTTTACAAGAAAACACTCTTTAGCCACTATATGACTTTCTTGTTAGCAAAGATGTGATACTGGAAATGATTTTGTAAAGAACACTGTGAGGTGGAAGGTGTTGATGTTTGTTACTATTGGTATATGGTTTCACTGGATAACATTGTTTAAAAAGACAGAGAAGAAACAAAACCAAAGCAAAACAAAACAAACAAACAAACAAAAATAAACAAAAACAAAAACACAGAAACTTCCCTGGGACTGAAATACTTTGTATGTGTTGTTATTTGCAGTGCATGCCAAGACATTCATGGGCACCAGAGCCAACCTGGCGAGCTAATTAAATATATAAATGTATGTGTTTAAAACAGCCTTATAAGGAGCATTGGAAATCTGCAAGATGAGCGAATATCTTATAACTTCTTCCGCAGGTGCGAGGATAGCTACAAGCCATGGACTTTCTGTCCTGCTTCTTGTTTGTGGCTTTGTGAAGGGTGCTTTGCTTTAATCTAAAAGTGCTGACTTTTTCCAATATCACTTTCTCTTCTTAAAGCAAAGAGCAAATCGCCTGTAAAATCCACGGAGCGGACAGCAAAGTTGACCCTAACCTCCAACCACCACTCTGCACCCAATGTACTCTAAATCTCTACACAAGGAGCACCTTCTTCAGGAAGTACAAACAAAATTACTAAATAAATAAATAAAATAAATAAATATTATAAAAAGAAGAGGATACCACATGTTTTCTTGATATATCTTATTTTCTTTGGCGTATCACTGATCTTTTATTTTGAAGAGAACTGTTGTGATGTAATCAAACGTTTTGTAACAGCAAGACCTAGTTTCCTTTTCTTTCGGCAAGGAGAAGCCTCATCCTTGACTTCTCAGGGGTTGGCCTGCAAGTTGTCAGTATTACAGAATTAACCATGGATGACATTTGGTTTCCTACCCTGGAAGAAACGTTCCAGCCTGGAAGAAAACAGAGACCAAATAATAAAACAAAACATAGTGATTTAACATCAAGCCCAATAAAACACCCCAGAAACGTCATTATTTTTTTTTATTTTTTTTTTTATTTTTTTTTTATTTTTTTTTTTTTTTCATGAGGAATAGGAAGGAGAAAAGAATTTCTACAAAGCAGCTAAGCAGACTAAAAAACGTTGTTTCTGGAAAACAAATTAGGATGTTTTTCTTTTGAGTTGTTTGGATTTTCTATCATGCTTTTTCCCCTGTGGAGGTTTTTCCCGTCTTTTTTTGTTTGTTTCCTGTCAATGGTGGCAATTACTGACCAAGGCCAACCCCTGATAATTGTGTGGAGGTTTATATATATACATCTTTTTTTCCCGTGTGTGCGTTCTATATTTCAGTGTGTTTTCTCTAATTTTGCAACTCCTGTATATGCAAAACTAACTTAAATTCTGTAAATTGCTTACAGTCTGTGTGATATAACTTCAGAGTAGACATACTTTGGTCCTCATGGAAGCCAGTTTTTAATATTATCTATATGTCATGCCACCAATAGACATCTTTATTTCTTTTTTTGACAAAACATCACTTTTTAGTTTGTAATTCAGTACTGTGTGGATTTTGTAATACATACTTTCACTTCCACTGCTTTGACCCATTTCAGCCCTCTGTTTACTCTGTAAATGCACATTAAAATTTGTTATGGTCTCTAGACAATGAATTACTTTAGTTTTGTGTATGTTGTGTTGGAGTTCAGATGCTGAAAAATGTTTTAATTTGTGATGTTTATAGAGGATGAAGTGATTTGATCACTGGAGACTGTAAAATGCAGGTTTGCAGTCAAATACTGCATGTAAAGGAAGGTTAGAAAGGGAAAAAGGAAAATAGAACAGGGCTTAAAGGATATTCTTTTAGTAAAGAATTTTAGGAAAGTGAGCTTGTTACACTGATAAACTATATTCACATCACAGCTCCTTCTACATGGCCAAAGAAACATCTTTCTTTGCTTTTTCTGGAAGAGGATTATCATTACTCATTGATATTCTTAATTAAAACACATTATGTATGTGAACCAAATATGAGAATTTTGCTGTTGAATGAAGTAATATGCATTACATGAATTACATTCATTAATGCAGGAAGGAAAAATTGCTACAATTTGCAGCTGCAATCAGGAAGGTTTTTTTTCTTGTTCCCCTCCTTCCACTGATGCTGAACAATCCACAGCCTTTCATTTATCAGCACAGACAATCATGTATACCACATGCTTATTATGATCTATTTACAGCAGCATTAAGTAGATGCAGTGTGGTCAGCTGCGTAATTTCTTCTCACTTTGTAAGTAATGTAGAAGGAAGTAAAAAAGTATGTTTAATATCTCATCAGTCCGTGGCCTACAGGCCTAACACTTTGTTTCAAAATGCCCATAAATCTGAATTTCAAAGGGGAAAGAACAGATAGCATAGAATCAAAGGGTAACACGCTAACCCTTTGGATGAGGATAACGTGTATGAAAATCTTATTTCCCTTAACCATACATTCTGTACTATAAACTTGACTGGGAATATCCAGTCTTTGTTTGGTTTTGGAAAGGTCTTAGCTGTAATAGAAGAGTAGAAATTTGGCCTCATACAGACAAAGCAGGAATAACTGTCAGGAGAAAAAGGGGGGAAAGTTCTTTTATTTCAACATAAAATCAATGAGCCACTAGGAATATTATGTATTGAAAAGGTTTTGCTCCGTAGTAATAACAGTTTATTAGCCTACTGATAAATAAACTAGAAACAGTCCTCATTAAAGTGTTCTGAATCAAAATCAGTATTGTGGATCGAAGAGGAAGAAAATTAAAAAAAGAGACAGAACTTTCTGAAGTCTCATTTTCTAAACACACTTATGGAACCGAACTTTCAGAGTTCTGGAGGAAAGGCTACATTTTCCCCATGAAACAGATATCTGTGACTGGATAATTGGAGAATCTGCCACGCAGAGTTCAGAAGCCTCAGTTTCCATTGGTCCTAGCTGAAACCAAATGATTAACATCACATATGTTTCATATCTTTACTATATACATAGATCGCGAATGAATATTCTGTGTATGCACATAGTCGTATGGACAACCTGTAGTAACAAACAGCATTTTTCAGAGGCAGTTTAGCCTCACATTGTTAAAGTTAGTCTCTGATTACGATGTTAAAATGATAACTGTGTTTTGCTTTATGCTGTTAGCTGCTTAGCTATAAATCACCATGTACTAGGAAGTAAGATTAAAGAATCAGCTGAAATTAAGAAGCAGAATTCTAGACCACTCAGACTAGTGGGATACAACTCCCATGATATTACTAAGGAAGGTGCCATATGGTGATCTGCTATTGTTCTTCAACAGTATCAACAAAAAATGGACAAAACAAATCTGTAGGACTTGTGAAAAGGCTTTAAAACTTGCATGAGGTGCTAAGGGAAAACAGTAGTTGTGCTCCTTCCCTCTTTTCCAAGATAATAAACCTAAATTCTTTAGCTGAGGCTGGTCCATCCCTTCTGGTTGCAGATATAAAGTCTAGCTTTACAGTTTCTGCCAATCTATGTGGATGCAGCAGCAACATCTCTTAACAGGAGCAAGTACTGCACTTCTGAATTCTATGCTGTGTCTTAACAGCCTTTCTTCAAATCAGGAATCTGCCTGAAGCTTCAAGAAATGTTTGAAATGAAAGTTAAGCTGCAGTAGCTCCCCTTTTTCCTAAGAATGTAGTTATGATTAATATTTGCTATAGGAATGAAACTACTGCCATTTTCTGCCCTGGCCCTGTTCTAGTTTTGATTTAACACTAATAGAGAAAAAAAATGGCTTAATTATATCCTCAAAAGTTCCATTGAGTCAGGTATCTAAAAGGTCAACTTGCACCTAGCAGTGGCAAAATCTCTCAAAACCCAATGTCCTTAACCTTTCTCAAAAAAATGTCTAGTTCTGAGGTGATCATTTACACGACTTGTACTTCTCACTTGGTGTCCCCAAGGCCTCATAGCATATGTGACTTTCTTCAGATTGTTTCAACAGGTTTTGTTTTTTAATAGAAGAGTAAACAGGTGAGTATGAAACACTTTTTGTATCTCAAGTTAGCTAAATACAGCTCACACACTTTGAGATGCTATGTTTTGTGAACCTAAAAGAAACATATTCCAACTCCATTAGATGTCAATGACAGCTTTTGTATTACAATAAAAAAAGACGTAACATTTTTGTACTACTGTTAAGGATTAGTACTGCTACAGAGCCTGTGCCATAGACTTTCCTCCTTTCAATGGTTACCAATATTTGAATCTCTGGAACTTCATGAATGCAAGTTGCTGTCTAACTTGTTTGGATTTTTCTTTCTTAATTGCTTTTTGTAGATTCTTCAAAGAAATTTATGGAGCAGGAGGGGTGCTCAGACCATAGGTTTAAAAAAGTTTATCAGACTAATTTAAGATTGACTGTTCCTCAGAACTCCTGTTAAGAAAGGTACTAGAACATTTGAATGGTAAACACTGAATCTATCATGAATTATTATTTCATTTTCATTCTCAACATTAAATATTTATATTACAGCACTACCTGAAGGCAAAGATCAGAAGTAGGTAGAAACATCTGAGGCATCACAGCAAAAGTAATAGGACTACTTGGAAGTTCATACCTATGCATGTAATTCAGTGCTGCTGTGATTTAGGATCAGAATAAGCCTTAGAACCAGTTTTTCTCACATTCATTCTTTAAAGTACTTTCTCTTCATTCAAATAAAATGAGCAGAGGCCTCAGCAAAAATATGAACGCTTGCCTAATATTTTTCATTGTTAAGTGTTTAACTTCTAATGATCTTTATGGTGATGTCATAATTTAATTCACCATTAAAAAAAAAAAAAAAAAGGCTCCACTTCTGTCAATCTTCAACTCCATCCTCAAGAAAAGGAAGAAAAAAACAATTCAAACCTTTGTTATTTGCAGGATAGGGGAACATTTCTTCATGACATTACTGTTGGTAAATGTCAAATGTTGTTTATAGAGCTAAAAGCATTAAGAACCAAGAATGGGATCAACATACTTTGCAATATAAATTTTTAAAGGTTAATCTTCTATGATTAGCTTAGCTAAACAATGCTAAGCACAAAGTAAATTGCTTAATGCAAGTAACCATAAATGGCTTCAGTCTTTTGTTCTGAGCTTCCTAAATATTGATTTATTTGATTTCACAGTCATAAAGTTTGCACATACATTCACATAGTTGAGAGTTGGTACATAGTTTTCCCAGTATTCTTCCTCTAACTAATACAGAAAGATGATAGCAAAGAACAAAGTTAACTTTGTCTGTAATAATGAATCACAATCAATTGGTAAAGTGTACTTTCTTGAGAGTCTAGTGTAATTGCAATCTTATTTCATTTTCTCCTTTTTGTGCTGTTCATTTTTTGCCAATGCTTCAATCTAAAAAACAAGACAATACTCTGTGTTTCTTACTACTTACTTCTTACAAGGTGACAGACGATGAAGTAATATTGTCTTTGTTATGAAAGGATCTGCATGAAAAAAAAATTGTTTTCATTTAACAACAATCTAAATGTTGACAGTGTCCTATTACCTCAAAATATTTTTGCTCATAGCTTTATGGGGAAGGAGCGACAGAAAATGTGTTGTTTCAGCTTCACTTCCCAGCTCTAAGGGTGTTCTGAGTTAATTGTCATCCTACAGCTAAAGACAGGACTCTTCTGTAAGTTTCACAAATATAGTAATTTTCCCTGTAACTTCCAGTGACAGATTAGTTTATGTTTTGAGATGGTAAATACTTCCAACACAGACTATTTTTCCCTGCAGTTATTAATGTTACGAGGAATGGCAACTATTACAGCCATAAACAAGCCACAAACAAGTGATCTCACAAAAGTTTCAAAATATGAGAAACACTTTACTTAAAAAAAAAAAAAAAAAAAAAAAAGAAAAAAAAAAGAAAGAAAAGAAAGGCTTTTGGTAGGATTTTCTTTTAAAGTTTTGTTGTAACCCACTCTTCTCTGTATGGCTATAAATATTTGAATTCCAACTATATCATGCTGACTGTACAGAAGGCCTTCAGATAGGAGCAAGTGAAATTTTAATTTCTTGAAATGCTCCTTAACATTGGCATTACAGCACAGAAAAATCTCTTATGTGTATATGAGACTATTTAAAGTGAGAGCTCATAAGGAAGTTGAAATGTACATAATAGACTATTAATACATTTCCTTTTTTCATATACTATGAACTTAAGAAACAAGAGACAAGATTGGGTTTGATAACTGGCTGCTTAAAATGAACTATTTCATGTAAATCTTTGAAGATGTAAAGTCTCAGACGTTCCTTATTAAAAGGACTTATATAACTATGATCTTTTAAGTTATATGGAGTTTAGATTTTTAAACTAAATTATGTATTAATCTTTGTACATAAAAATGAGAAAGAGGGAGATGATGACTTCTTTTGTTGCTTCTGATAGAAGATTATGTTAATTGCTGCTGATTTTTTTCAATATCAAATGATTTAACAGACCCTTCAAATCATTGGGAGCTATACTTCTTAAAATATAGGGGCTGGATTTTCTTATCACCTGCACTACACTTCAGTTTTTGGATGTCAACTAACACTGATTCAGGTTTCAAAAATATTGCTTATTTACCATAACAGAGAAGGGGCAATTCACGCTTTATTAAAAATAAATGTCTGTAGAGGAATGAAGCTGGGTTAATTAGCATTGATAATATACAGCTGTGGGTTGGCTTCAGGGGTGTCAGGTTGGCTGATGTAGATAAGGTGCAGCTGGGGCTGTTTCTGTTAACGGGTTGAGAGCCAATGAAGAGAGAGAAGCTGAGGAAGAAGAGGAGAGAGGGAAGAGGACAAGCATCTGGGGTGAGGAGAGACCAGGAGAAGGCAGCAGAGGGACTGGCATGAGGAGTATGCTGGCATGAGAAGGTAAAAGACCTTGTTGCAGCTTGATAGCTTGGAGAGTGCTGTGACAAACATCAACATATTTATTAAACCACCTTAATGTCTTTTTGGTGAATCAGGCATGAGATATATTACTTTTGTCCATATGTGGCATTGTATCAATGGGGTTTTAGCACTGACAAAAAAGGATGTGGAAAGGTGGATCCCGGGTGTTTCACCTGCTAATTGAATTCCTGTGTGTGATTCTTTCTGTTTCTCAACAGCAGTCAGCAATGAAAGATCTTTACAGGGGACTATGAAACCAAATCACTGCTGTAAAAAATGATGTTGATAGTTTGCCTCTGCAATAAGGTGAAACACTTGATGAAATTACATGCAATTTCTGTAGCAAAATGCAAAGGTTTTTCTTCGAAAACTAAGACTCTTTCAACTGACCTGAAAGAAGGTCTTACAATTAGAGCCTTGAACAGGGAAATGTTTTGTCTATGTTTTGCAACTGCACAACGGCAACCCTAAGGAGACTGTCAACTGCCCCTGAGATGCCACTCAGGAGATAAATATATGATGATGTATATATTTTTTTAATATATATATGATGAATATATGTTACACAACAGTAATTGTCTATAGGAAAAGATTGACTATTTTTAGTTTTATAGCAGGAAAATCTTAATCACATTGCTTAACTAAATTTCTTTTTAAAAGACAATGTTTACGTAAATTTGTAAGTATTGTAAAATGTTGGTTTGTTGTGTTTTTTTTTTTTTTTTTTAATAATTATTAGCATCCTTAACAGAAGTTGAGTCCTTAGCACTTAACAGAAAAGTGACCCAATAGAATTCTAAAGCTGTGTCTGTGTCAAAAGCAACTTGTACTAATGGAAACAAACAAACAAAAAACTTCCTGGCCTGGAGTTCATTCTAATCAGGTATGTGAAGTGCTGGGAAAAGGAGGCAGCCAGGAGAAAGCTGTTGGAATGATTCTAGTGATGGTCATTTGATCTTTGTCTTTAAACTTTCTAGTATACTTCTTGGACCTGGCAAGGGAATACATACTGAAAGAACTTACTATGCACGTGCAACAGTGGAATTAATGTATGCAATACTGCTGACGATCCTGTGCCAGGTACAGGACCTCCTGAGTTTACACAGTGGCGCTGTGCACAAGGGCAGGATATCTGACATTGTCTGGATTCTAGAAATGTTGGATGCCTGGTACGTACTAGTGATCTCATCACATGTCACAGAAGGAGCTGCTAGATACAGGCTATTCCCACCTCTGGGTGGGAATTGTCTAACTAGAAAAGTTGTTGCTTTTCTAAGGCCCCTGACACATAGGACAAGTACAATATAGAATACTGAAAAATATTGAACAGAATTCCTCAAGAGTCTCCCTCATTTTCCATGTTTGTGATTGACACTTCTGATATAAAAGTTCAAGAAAACTGCTCTCTACAGCACTAACCTCCACAGGCAGACTTGGAAAATACTGTTTCACCTGAAGTTTACAGCCAGACTTCATTGATTTCACTTTTGAAAGGTATGTCAACATATACATTGAATATAAGCAAATAAAGAGAAGCCAAAGTTACACATGCCAAAATCATCACTTAAAATGATATGGAACATAAATTAAGAAGTATATTCAATGCTAAAAGAAACTCTTTTTATTGGACATATTAAAAACTCACCAATTTATCATAATGAACTTTAAGGAGACATCTGGGAATTTATGCTCTATTATACATTTGTTTCAAAATGTAACAACCTTAGAGCTGCTTGTAATTTGGTATATGCAATGCTATTTAGTATGGCTAACTACAAAGTTAAAAAATATAGGTATCTAAGACATTTGTCATGAAGATGTACACAGAACACAGAGAATTACAGAGACAGACTGTTAATGGTAATACAGTTCTTTCTCTCAGCAGATGGATAAAGCAGATGGATGACTTCTGTTTTCTTCACACTTTTCCTACTGATCAGTAGTTGCCAGCAGTAATATCAGTGTCTACCCTGGAAACGCATACATGCAGTGATGTGCGGGTTTTATTAGCCACTTTTCTTTCTTCATTAGACTAGGCTTTTGATAGTCCTCAGAAATACGTAGTACATTTTAAAAAAACAACAACACCCCCCCCCCCCCAAAAAAAAAAAAAAAAAAAAAAAACCCAAACAAAAAAACACAACAAAAAACTGCAAGGAGTTGTATAGAAGTCTGTGGGCCTTTAAGTATTTTCACTGGACAAATACAATTAGACTAAACATTTTCTTAGAAAAAGAAAGACATCATGTTATTCTGTAAGAATAACTTGTTTTTCAGTCGTATATAACTTGTATATATAACAATGCCTTGTTTATAAACAAGTCTTGTTTGAGACAGTGTTCAGAAAGATTTGCCATCACATATGTCACAACCAAGCCTGTGCCTGAAACATTCCTATTGAAAAATCCTAAAATGTCCTGTTTGTCCCCATTTTATTGTGGATTTCTGTATTGTTTTCTGTTTCAACAATTGAAGCTACTAAGCTATACAACATTGCTGTTGGATGAAAAGTACTTGCATGGTCTGTTTCATCAGGTCAGTTTTAAGGTCTCTGACTCCCTAGATGTAGGGTTGTAACAGACAGATGAAGTGGCAGAAGTGTTTTAAAATAGTCACAGCTATCTCTGGTCATCCAAAAAAAAACCCCACCAACCCAACCATCTGGGTGGATTTCAAAGGAATGTCATTCAGAAAGCTGGCAATAGATCTGCTGATCAACCAGCATACAAAACATCTACCGTAGATGAAGCTGCGCTGATGGAAGGATACAACACTGGGGAGGCAGGATGACTATGCCAGCACAACATTGCTCTGCCCTGGTTCTGTCTACTGCAGAGGGCTCTTTCCAGTGAAATGTGTATTAGCATGGTTATATCTTCAGAAGATTCAATATGTAAGCAAGGTCTTAACAAATCTGAACCTTACACTGGAATGGTTTCTTACTGTGCTAACTAGTCATTCCAGAGGAAGAACTCGTGCTTCATGTGACGGACTCAATGAAAACATCATTGTGGTGGTTAATGGGTAAAGAAGCAGAAAATGTATTATGAGATATATGAAACTAAATACTTAATATAGTCTCAAAATAAAAAAATAAATTACCTGACACATTTTTCTACTGTGTACTGCTGAGGAATACTACATGCAGGCTTGGACTCATTATCACTGATAGCACTGATACCAGAATGTGGCAGTGAGATAGAGTCCTGCCTCAAAATGGAGCTACGATGGCTTAAGCCATTGTATCCTAAAAAGTGACTATACGAGTACTTCAGATAGACAGCAAAATTCCAAGTGAACCTGGATGCTTGTAAAGGTAATGCTAGAAGAAAGATCCAGTAGAAGAGTTTTCTGAAAAGGCTTGTGTGTGGGTGTGGCCAGAATGACAAGGACAGTGCTTGTCCCCCTGCACTCAGCACTGGTGAGGCTGCACCTCTGATGCTGTGGTCAGTTTGGGGCCCCTCACTATAAGAAAGATACTGACATGTGCTGGAGCATGTCCAGAGAAGGCTGGTGAAGGGTCTGGAGCACAAGTCTTATGAGGAGCAGCTGATGGGACTGGGGTTGTTTAGTCTGGAGAAAAGAAAGCTCGGAGGGGACCTTGTTGCTCTCTCCTGCTACCTGAAAGGAGGTTGTAGCAAGGCGGGTGTCGATTTCTTCCTCCAAGTGACAAGCAATAGGACAAGAGGAAATGGCCTCAAGTTGTGCCAGGAGAGGTTTAGATTGGATATTAGGAAAAAAATTCTTCATGCAAAGGGGGGTTAACCACTGGAACAGGCTGCCCAGGGAAGTGGTTGAGTCACCATCCCCGGAGGTATTTAAAAGATGTGTGGATGTAGCACTTAGGGGCATGGATTTAGTGGTGGCTTGGCAGTGACAGTTTAATGGTTAGACCTGGTGACGGTCTTTTCCAACCTAAATGATTCTATGACTATAAATTTAAATCTTCATGTTTCAGTACTGAAGGTAACAAACTTCTACTGGTGTTGAGGAACAAAATAACCTTTAAGCACACTGTTCCATGAATACATAATTCCATGAGATTTATTTTGCCTATCTCTGAGAAGTATATAGTTATGGCTACTCCTTCACACAAAATATTGAACTATGTTCATTATGTGCTGTAGAAATGAACAGTGTAGGGATTTCAGAGATTTTTCTGACTGGGAACATGGATAGGACCATGACCACATCTAATACTGTAAAGCTATAGTATGCCCTTTTAAACCTCCCCAACAATAAAGTCTTGTTTCAAGATTTTCAAGTTTTTTACACTGTCACTCCTACACTCCAAGAGGTATCTTTTGAAGAGAACTGTGAAAACCGAGATTTTTTTTCATGGTCTTCTCTGCAGTACTTTTCAAGCTCCATAAGGAAGATTTTGGTGGTTTATGAACTTAAAATAATTAAAAACAATTTACTGCCAGCAATTCTTATTGGTGAGAAAGGTAGATGTGATGGTTACTTCAATATATGACAAGTAG
The DNA here is from genome assembly GCF_963210335.1 of Falco punctatus. NCBI lineage: Eukaryota > Metazoa > Chordata > Aves > Falconiformes > Falconidae > Falco > Falco punctatus. Next base: position 78,975,608 of record NC_137582.1, on the reverse strand, counting down.
AGCATTAGCACCAGCACTTTAAGGCAGCGTAACTGAGACTTGATTTTTAAATTCATAAGATGTTGTAATGAAGTTGATTGATAGTATTATATTGCTCTCATTGGAATTACAAGCAAATAATTGTCACATGCCAAGAAAACATAGAAGTGTCATCTCAGCCAAAGACATTAGGCCATACTGCTAACTACACACTAGTTAGTAGTTTTCTAGGAGAAACATACCTTGTATTGACTTTAAAACTGATTTCTATCCTCACTATGCAGCACATATTTTAGCAGAAATAAGCGTTCTAACCTCAATACTAATGTGGTTACAACAATCTTGCCAGTGATTCACTTCAGCAAGACAAAGCAGGCCATGCATGAAAATGAAGGAATGTAGAAACTAATAGATAAAGATTATACACAGGTAGATTGGCAGAAAAGTTATCGTCACGACCAGCTCATGTCTTTCTTGCAGGATATACTGTGTAAGCACATTTTTGTCTTTTAATATCCCAAGCTGCTGATCTTTTTCCTCCCCTGCCCCCTTCATTTTCTGTTTTCTTCTCATGCACTATTGTAAATGAATATATAAATATGATATGCTCAATTATTAATCATGTGTCATTCAAGCCTGGCAAGCAGCTTCCGAAATAAAAATGCAGAGAAGACTTAAAACTAAATCCTACTTCAGGAGTTTTAACTAAAAATAGCTGGTTCCTATATCAGCCACATCCGGTTGACTTTTATCGCTGAAGTACCAGGGTGGAATTCTAAATATTCACAAACTGTAAGACATATCCACTTTTAAAGATAATAATTGAATGAGGGAAGCTAGCCCAACGCAAACTCAGGTGCTTTCGTCTGCTGCAGTGGTACAAAGAACATACTGTCTGTTTGAACTGCATGTAAAGCCATGCAGTAATAGGATTTGTTTGCCCAGATTACAGAGGACTAACATTAAGAAGAAAACAAAGCAAAGCTTTAAATTATAGTCTATTTTTGGGTGACCAGCTTGAAGAAGCCTGATTAGAATTTACTCAAGCACTCTTTCTGCATTGTAAAAGATCAGATTATTTAAAACGTCAGCAAGATAGCACCCACTAAAACTAAGAACAAACAGGCTTCATGTCCTTTTGAAAATACAGGTCAATTCTGAAAGAGAGGGGGGAAGGAGAAGTGGGAGAACTGGAATTGCTGCTGCTAATATTAAGGGCAAAGTAGAACAGTACACTCCTAGGGCATACTTTTTTTCCTAATCTCTCTTCCATAATAAGCATCTCTATTACATGAGGAGACATTGCTTCCCTTGCTCTCAGACTAGGTGTAAATGACAGGGTTTTGGTGGTTTGGGGGCTGCAGCAGTGGCCTCCATGGAAAGAGGTCAGAGACTGCCTTGTGCTGGACAAAACCGGTTCCACAGCTCTGCAACAGATCCTCTGCTGGTCAAAGCTGAACTCAGCAGCCATGTGTGTGATGCCTCTGGGAAAACATATTTAAGAAAATCAGACAATGCTGAGGAGAAAAAGGAGGAGGTAACAAAAGAATAAGAAACAACAAAGGGAACACCAACGTCAGAGGAGGAAGAGATGTTCCATGGAAGAATAGGTACACCCCTGAAGGGACCGCAGCATGTGGAGAGTCCACACCAGAGCAGAGGACAAAAGTGAGAAGCAGCAGCAGAAAGAATTCATTATGTATTAATTGTAACTCCCCCTGCCCCCAAACAACTTTGCATGGTGGATTGAGTCACTCAAGGGACTGAGTGTAACCTATGGCAATAATAAGGAAAAAGGTGAGGAATTTGGAGTGAAGTTGAACATGGAAAAAAGGGATGAAAAGGTGTTTTCTCTAAGTGTATAAATGTTTTGTTTATTGTTATTTTGTTTCCAATACCAAAACTTGTAATTACATATTTATTTTGATTGTCAATAAATTAATTTACCCCAAATCAAGTCTGTTTTGCCCACAATGGTAATTAGTAAATGATCTTCCTGTCTCCACCTTGAGTTGAAAGGTTTCTCATTCCGGTTCTTTCCATGTCCCACTGAGGATGGGGAGTCAGAGAGTGACTAAGCGGGAGTCTGGGACCAACCCATCACACCTCTGCTTGTTGTTCAAGAAAAGAGGAGTAAAAAAAAATAAAATATATAGTTGACAGTCTTCTCAAATATTCTCAGTTGCAATACGCATGGGAAGATATCTGACTGACTTTAATTTCAACAAAACCTTTTTGGTTGTGTCTAATGATTTTGGTAACTGTTCTTGAATGCAGTGTTGGATCTCAGAAGCAAGTGACTCGAAGTCATATGTGGGAGACTTACCACACTATATCTTCCTGGCTGGTTCATTCCAGGTTAAAGTGAAACCCCAAATGAAGGCATTGTTTAAGCAGTCCAGGAATTTGCATATAAACACAATCTCAGATTGATCTATTCCTTATTCTGTCAGCAACAAAACAGGAAACCTCTTCCTCTGTCAATGTAAAAGTTTTTGGCCACTCAGCTCTAAACCAGACAAATAGAAGGTCTCTAAGGTTCTGGTTTTTTGTTTCCTTACATTCAGTTACAACAACTTTGGAAAAAAAACCCAGTCCTCTTCATCCCACTACAATATCTCTTTAAAATTTCTCAAGAGAGATGCTGTTGTTAAAATGTAGAAGGTTACATGGCAGAAGGTATATAATAGAGGTTGGTCAACAAAATGGTCATATGAAAAATGTGGCCTTCACAAGCAATAATCACAGAAGCAAACCAACAAAGTTTATCCAGAAATCCTTGTCATACACTGCGCTGACTGCTTCAAAGAAACTAGTGGTTCCCTGATCACTGTCTGTCACTGACTGCTGATAAGGACGGTGGTTCTTTTCAGTTTCCCTCTCCCCATTGCTTTCCTTCAGGGTGATTTGTTGTTGGGTCCTCTGAATGTTTATTTATTCATGCATTTCTTTTTCATTGCAGTTCTTTATGTCTCTTGTGGGAAGGAAGAAAAGGAAAAAGGAAGAAGAAGTGTTGATGTGTCTCTTGACTAGAAATATTTGTCCCCAGATGGAAATTATTAAGGCTGTTTAGCATGGGGAGCTGGGGTGAGAAGATGGATAGACAGAAGTTAAGACTATTTTTCCTTAGAACACTGGCTTTTAAAAATGAAAGAGTAGCAATACTAAAGCTGCCTAGAAGCCTTTCAAGCACTAAGATTTGGAAACCAGGGAGCTCCAAAGCCAGCTAGATGCTGGAGCTTTTTATTAATGAGGAAATCTTATCAATATAAAACAATCCCTTCATAAGTCATTATGAGAAAAGGAAAGACACAAGAAGAATGATACTCCAAGCCTTTCAAATAATGCAGTGACCAAACTAAATAGTTACTAAACCCTTAAAATATCACTCACAAAGAAAGGGAATTTAGAAGAAATAGGGAACTGTTTACATTACAAATTTAGGTTTGAAGACACAAATTCTCAGGTCTTTGAATGACTATGTACTTGGGCCAGAGTTTTTCTTTGGTTAGACAAGGGACATCAACAACGGTAAGAGATAAATTTTTAGCTAGTTTGGGGGTTTTCAGTGTCAAATACTCCTCCTAGAAACTGTTCTGAAGCTGATTTTGTAGTGACAAATGGCAGGCATCATGAATTGCCTCCCATACTGCTATAACATGAGGTTCAACTTTTCTTCAGAGTCATTCTGAGCAGTGATAATGACAGTATTAAATAGCACGGGGGAAATTACTAAAATGGCCTCATACAGACAAGAGTGAAATTGTATAAAAGGAAGGAGTTCAGGCTGAGTAAAACGGAAAAAAATGGTTGGTAGTTCTGCAGTGAAGGAAAAAAAAACAGAAGATAAGGAAAACTCTGATAACAATAAACTTATTACCAGTGGTTTGAAACAGAACAGAAGAAAAAATGAAACCTAAAATATTTCAGTTTATCTGATGAGAAAGTTGATTAGCTCAACAATCAACTGCCTCTCTACTTAACCCAGTTCTGTGGTACTAGTTAAACTATGTAACACACAAAGGAAGACAGAGATAAAGAGAAAGCACTCTTCATTACTTGCTCAGTTCTGCATGGTAAAAGGAACAGAAATTACCACATAAAACTATACATACTACTAATAAAATCAACATCAGTATATTGATCTGGCTAAATTTCTATGATCATGTCACATCTGTCTCCACTTCTTTTGGCAATCACACCATGTACTAATTGTACTTAAAGTCTGGCCACATACTAGAAAACTTTAACATTTTCTAAATATATTTTTATCTCATTAGAAAATGTATCTACGTATGATTTATGTATACTGAACTAGAAAGTCACTAGTGTAAAAAAGAAAACTGAGAGGAGGTATTATAGAGGAAAATAAAACTACAAGTGACATAAAGTAAAACTGACAGAAATTGTTCACCCTCTTTTCTAGTGCAGGAAAAGGAGGTGTCCAATTTAACCAGTACAAACATGTTTCAAGACAAAAAAGAGTAGGTGCAAAAGACCTTGCCAAAACTGATGTGGATCCTAGAAGTTCATATAGGTTGAAAAGTTTTATGGAAGAGAAATATGTTGTGGGTTATAAATGTATATAACTGTTGTGATATTGTTCTCACACCAAATCCAAAACACAGCACTGCACCAGCTGCTAAGAAGAAAATTAACTCTGTCCCAGCTGAAACCAGGACAGTATCCATGCCTTATTCCATACCATTTACATCACGCCACGCTTTCCAATACAACCTCATTAACCACCATCACCCTTCCCATCCTTTGATATAGTACACAGATATCATTTCCCCAGTCTATGGACCATCCCTGTAAAAATGTCTATAAAATGTCCACAAATGTCCACAAAATGTCCACTGAGTTCATTTAGTCCATGAACATGATTTCTTATGGTGATCACTCAGGAGAAGAGAGGTTGTGCATTATATTAAGTTATCAGGCATCAAAGCCAGGTCACTGCAGCATTTGCACTGCTTCTTGTAAGGCTTGTCCTCTAATGGTTCAGGTGGTTCCTGCTACAGTCATTCCTATAACATGAAACTCAAGTAATGGGTTATAACAATTTAAAGGTATATTCATTACAATCTCCACCCCTGTACCCTTTGGACCACCCCATAGGGTTTAACATTGCAATGAACTCCTCCCCTTGCCCCTGGTCTGGCTTGGATTTATCCACAAACTGCAGTCTCTTAGGGTACCTGCTCCAAGTGGAGCCTCAGCTATGAGCCACAATGTCTCCAGGGTATACCTGCTGTGGCACAGACTCATCCACAGCCACAGTCCCTTTGAGGTGCACCTGTTCCAACATGGTCTTATCCATGGGCCATGACCATAGACCTGCTCCAGCATGGCCTTACCCACAGCCACAGTCCCTTCAGAGTAAATCAGCTCCAGCTAGGCCTCATCCTTGGCCACAATCTCTCCAGGGCTGTACCTGCTCTGCTGTGGGCTTATCCATGACTGAGTGCTTTGAGGTGCTCCAGCATGACCTCATGCACAGCCACAGATGCTTTGAGGTGTACCTTCTCCAGCATGGACTTGTACTTGGGCCACAATTATTTCAGAGGCATACCTGCTGCAGCACAGACACAATCATGGCCACAGATGCTCTGAGATACACCTGATCAGGCATGGACTTATTCATGGCCACAGGGACTTTGGGGTGTCCTGCTCCCACGTGGACCCATGAACAGGTCACAGTCCCTTTGATTCAAGTTCATGCTGGAGTTCCAGCCTGTCCAGTACAGCAACAGACACAGCAGCAATGCCCTGGCCATCTGCCATTGCTGTTATCACAATGTTCCCGGGCACAGCACAGTAAGATGATAAGCAGCACAGCAAGCAGCAACAGCAAGAAGCAGCCACTAACGAGCACTAGACCCTAATATACCGTAAGGCAAGCAAGCCCCATGGTAAGCACAGAAATCTGTCCTTTAATAGCTGAACAGCAATAGCAGTTATAAATTCAATCTAGCACATTCCAATCAAATTTGGTTTGTATCTTGAATCCTTCGTGCCCCACGTTGGGCACCAAAAAGGACTGTCGTGTTTTAACCCCAGCTGGCAACCAAGCACCACGCAGCTGCTTGCTCAATCCCCCTCATCCAGAGGGATGGGGACGAGAATCAGAAAGGAATGTAAAACTCAAGGGTTGATAAAAGAACAATTTAACAGGTAAAACAAAAGCTGTGCATGCAAGCAAAACAAATCAAGGAATTCATTCACTGCTTCCCATGGGCAGGCAGGTGTTCCGCCACACCCAGGGAAGCCAGGCTCCATCATGCATAACAGTTACTTGGGAAGACAAATGCCATAATTCCAATTGTCCCCCCTTCCTACTTCTTCCCTGGTTTATATACTCAGCATGATGTCCCATGGTATGGAATACCTCTTTGGCTAGTTCAGGTCACCTGTCCTGGCTGTGTCCCCTCCCAGTTTCCTGTGCCCCTCCAGCCCTCTCACTGGCAGGGCCCCAGAAACTGAAAATCCTTGACTTTGTATAAACATCACCCAGCAACAAGTAAAACATCAGTGTGCTATCAGCATTGTTCTCACACCAAATCCAAAACACAGCACTGCACCAGCAACTAAGAACAAAATTAAAACAAGCCAAAATCAGGACAATAACCACACAGAATTAGGAGATTTTTGCAGCGAAAATAGCTGGAGGTTTAAATTAGCATTAGGCGGAAGTATAACATTGTCCTGCTCTTCTTTTTTCCTAGCCATTCACTTCTGGATGTTGTTGGACACAGTACACAACTCAGCATTTGGCTTGAGCCACTGCAGGTGTTAGAACTGAAAGTTCTTCAATTGCTGTCACTCACTGATGTCTCCAAGTGAAAATGTACATGAGTCTTCAAAACCATATGACTCTATAAACTTCATATAGTCTAAATAACTACTCCAGGAATTCTTAAGACTTTAAATAACGTACAACCTTTCCTTCTTCTCCTACTAGTTTCATGAGGGGGATTTATTGATTTCTCTGTTGCCTTTTCGACTTATTACCAAAACCTTTGTAGCAACCATATTGCCTTCTGCCTGTCTCTTCTGACAGACCTTTCCATCTGCTATTCATATCACTCTCAGCTTCTCAGAGGTTCTGTTCTATACACATTGGGGTTTATGATTGTGCTGCAGTCACGTTCTGTTCTGCTTTTTTTCTTCTGCCTGTAAACTGAAAATTTGCAATACTTTTCTACCCAGGTTATCAGCTTTCATTTGTGAACAGTTTCTCCTGGATTCAAATTCTCTTTTTAATCCTGTCCCCTGTATCATTTAGAATAAGTTTTAGATAGGTTACTGAGAGGAGAAACTTGCCAATCTCTACCAAGAGAACAAGTAGAAAAATATTTTAAAGATTTGCTGACCACTGAAAAATTCTAAAGGAAAAGTTTTAAAAATAAAATAAAAGAAATTTTATCTCCATTCTAAGATAGAAATTTTATCTCCATAGTTTTATCTCCCAACAGCAACATTCTACTGCACATGACTTTTTAGAAGATATATCGTTGGCCAACACTTAAATCTCTTGCTAGTCACATACCTCCATCTGGCTAATCTGACAAGATTTTGTCCTGGAATGGATTCTAGAATTTTTTTTTCATGTGTGTACAAGATGAACTGAGATTTTTCTAAGCAATGAACATCTAGCTAAACTGTTCATGTAGACACAGTCATAATCTTCCATTTTTATGCCCAGAGAAGCAATGCTGATTCCTTAATTTTAAAACTTGGTTTGTATAACTGTGCAAATCTACCAATCTCTCAATTTAATTTCTCACACTGAATTCTTTTATCTGTATGATAATTTTCCTATACCTTGGTGAGATGAAGTAACACAAAGATTTCCATTGAATAACATTGAGAACTGTCTTTGGTACTTTCCAGGGTGGTAAATTTTACTTTGCTATCCAATTTGGATATCATTGGTGATATAGCACTTCTTTATTAATACTGTTTGTCATTGAAAATAATGATTTACATTCATATAGTCTTTTCTCTTATGCAGTCCTAATGTACCTTGCAAACTATACATTAGAATCACTTTAGTCTGCACTGAATTTTACCTACATCTCAGCTGAAACATAAGCATCTAGTAATATTCTGCAACACTTTCACAGACATTTAAAACTGAAGATATCAGCGTCTTAAGGTGAAAATGCAAGAAAATTTTTCAAATATACACAAAGTAGCTAAATTAGAATAACGGTCAGTACATTACCTTTACTCTTACAGAGAGCCCAAGCAAAAATTATTAATCAATAATAAGCAGAAGCTTTCATTTTATTTGACATTTTACTTTTATAGCTTGCCATTTATTACACAGATTATTGTTTAAGAGCAAACATTTACCACTTATTTATAAGACATCATACTCATTTCCTGCCTTAAGGTTAGAGAATTATTATGGCATGAAGATACTGCCTTATGGTAACTTTAAAAATACCAAGTCATTCTGGCAACAACAGTACAGTACTTGTTCAAAAACAAACCCAGCTTTCAACACTCAGCATTGAAGTGGCAGGCACAGCTTGTTTCCATCAGCATCTTCCTAATTCTAAGATCAGAATGAGTTAACATTTATTGAATACTAAATTAATACCTGTAGCCCTGGGTCATACAGTGTCTGCCTGCATACCTGTATAAAGCTAAATCATCTTCATTGACAGCACCCAACTGTATATATTATGGAAACTTAGAGTTGCTTACTAGCTTGCTTACTCCTAACCAGTGAAGAACCCAAATCAGTTGCAATACCAATGTATTGTTAATAAAAATCAATGAAGTTCACCATTTGAAAAAGCAGCTATAACAATCTGCTCTTCTATAACGATTTTGCTCCTTTTTAAAAAACACACAAGCTTTTACATAAAAATCCTAAAATCTTGGAGTATTCTTTACAATTCCTCAGCATGTCAAACTCAAAAGAGAAAAAATATACTTCCAAAACCTTCATATAGAAAATATACAGTCAACACTACTGATTTCTACTTTCTACTTTGTGCAACACTATGGCTTAATAGCACCTATCCATTGACTGCTATAAATTTATCTTTTATTTCTGTATTTATTTACATGTATGACTAGACTAGAAATGGTTCACCGGACAGTGTTCACTGTATGTTGAAGGCTTTTCTGAGTCATTATTTACCTGCACAACTTTGATAGCTTAAAGCCCTTTTTCTACAGTGTTCTTCTTTTAGCACTGATTTACCAAATGTGACTAGAGAGTCTCTTTCATTAGAGGTTTTTAGAAGCAGCTTAGCCAAATAGTTATCAGAAAGTTTGTTGTAGAATTCATCCTGTATTGGAGCAGAGGAATGAACTCGCTGACTCTGAAGGTCCCTTTATCCTACGTGCTAGGCTTTCGCAAAATTTAACTACGAAGTCAAATGTTAAAGAGATGACTGACAACTTTGGGCAGGAACCGATACCATGTTATATCAATGATAGATTTTTCAATTAATTGCAAACTATATAGGATTAAGCAACACAATAATGATTATTCTACTCTATGTTTTTACAGGGTTTTATAATTTTTTATCATTATAACAGAAGTTGTCAGAGAGATAACGATAATAAATATTGCAAATACATTTAGAAATATATTTCGACACATACATACAGAAGAGTATCAGACAGCAGTGTTTAATCTAAGTTGTCAAACATATTATGAAAGTTATGTTTATAACCCAGAAAGCTGCTCAGTGATTTGTTGAAGGGCAAACATCTGGATCGTTATAGTATCTGTATGAAAAAAAAAAAAACCACAAAAAAAACAAAAAACACAGAGATTTGATTTCATAGCCATTTTTGACCTCTCTGAATAATTTCAATCTGACTATGCAAAAACTCTTCCCCAAGCAGACAACAGTATTGTACCCATGTCAATTATTGTAGGCAGTAAGTGCATGGCTGCTGAATAAGTGATTCAGTCCTTATAGAATTGGTATTTAGATCTGGCATCTGTTTTTCTTGGCTTCTTTCTCTGCTGACTCTGCCAGCTTCTTAACCTACTCTCTTTCATTCTCATACATGCATAGACATTTTTGCATTGCCTTTCAATTTTCTGCAGCAAGCAACATGTTGACCTGTCCATTTTTCTGTGATCATGTTTTTTTCAGATGCAGTGTGCAACTCATTCTATAGTTCCAATAATGATGTTTCAGGTTTTAGCATATTGTTTGATTTTGGTTCCCCCCAACATTGCTCCATACACAAAGGGCTGTGAGACAAAATACAGAAAGATCTGAATTCATTGTAATAGGTAGAATACTTGGGGTAACTATAGGAATCATTCCTCCCAAGTGCATATTCCTTAAACATATGATCAAAAAAGTGTTAGGACACCATAAAGGACATTAAATACCTACACCTTCAAAACTAGAAAGGCTGCAGAGACATCAGAAGACTTGCTGATGATAGGTTTCCAACAGGGTTTTCCCATCCCTTTCATCACTTCCTTCTCTAATTTAAAGTAAGGGCCATTTCATATGTATGTGTCCTGAGAACTTAAACAGTTCAACAGGTCTGCTTGACCTAAACAGGTCAAGCTTTGACCCACCAGTTGCATAAACATCTAAAAAAATGCCAAATCTATCCACAGCACAGAACAGTATGAGGTAGCACAACTCAATATGCTCTAATACTGCTTGCAAGTGCCCAGAACCTTGCAATCTCCTCTGTAACCTACCGAGCTTTAGGCACAGTAGTTTAAAATGTGAGCACATTAATAGTGGCCAAGGTCAAAGACAAAACACAGGACTAAAAGGCCCTCAGCTCTCACTCTGAAGGGCATTTCTAATGTTAATCCAGAAGCCTAATTAGGTAACCTCACAAAACCCCTCCACTCAAATAACCAGTTAAGGTCACTAAATTGAATAGATTGCAGCAACCATGTGGAACAACTACCATCATATGGCAGCAGTATTCACGGTTCACTTTAGTATTATCAAGCAAAATATTTGCATGCAATGTAAATAGAAAGAGAAAACAGTTCAAAATGAAGTCCTTGGAAATGGAAAATAGAAAACAATTGGTTATAATGACCGACCATTATGACCAACATTTTTTACAGAGATGTACATGCAGGTGGCTCACAGACATGGGTAGATGAGCTGAAGCCATGCTTTTGGGAGGCTTTTGGAAAGGGTTGAGGGACTGCTTTCCATAATAATGAGAGGATGGAACAGAATTTCTAGAGGTATGTGTTTTTCAAGGATCTTGTGTAATGATTATTTCAATGCTATTAAGCTCTTGTCACCACCAATGGCAACAAAATTGTGTTCTGAGAAAAATAAAATCTTAAGAGACTAAGGAAGGTGACTTTAATGACCTATTTTATTGCTACTTACCTGGCATTGATTCCAGAAAGGTTACAAAACTATTGAAAAAGTGTTTAAATTTCTGTGGAACTTTTCAATAATGTCAGGGCAAAAATTAAAAGAAGTCTTGAACTTTCTGACCCTTTCAGAGACCTCTTTGTTGCAGTATATTCCTGCCTCATGGACTCTTATCCACAGAAAAAAAACCCCAACAAATTCATAATCACCAGCAGTATAAATAGTATATTTCCTTATTTTTACCTGTAGTATTGATAGAACTTTACCGTATCAGTCCCTTACCCCTTTGACTTTCACAAGTCCCTTCCAGTTTATAGTATATTAGTAAATCCTGAAGCACAAGGCCTTTTGAACCAACTACATCATCTTCTACTGGGTTGCTCAACTAAAACTACTACTGTTCCATGTGGAAATATATTAGGGTTTTTTTCATTGTTTCAACACTTTCTAACTATGTTTCTTTCTTTTATTTAAAGAAGTTGATCTTCATTAGCTTACAAACATAATGACCTTTGAAATGCCATGACATTCACTTTCAGCTCTGAAAGTAAAATAGCAGGGCTGACTTGAGGAATTTGATCAAAATCCAATAATTCAACTCTTACATTCTGTGTTTCCTCTGCTACTCAGTACATGAAGGAAGAGAACCTCTGCAGATGTCTACACAACCACATGTAGTAAAGGTACGGTTTCCACTCCTGTCTTCCCCAAGTGAAATGAATTTGTACTCAACCCAGCAATGTTTCTTTGTATGTGACTGGTATCCCCTGCTCCTGACCACTGGTAATATTCTGCCAAGGATCTCCTGAAGAACATGTGTGTCCGTGCAGTTTTGGGTGACACTGTGTGTCTGTTGCACCTCATCTTTGAACACTGTTGGCCATAAGTTCCAGCATTTCATAGAACATTTTATAATCATTAGGATATGCTTCTAGAGAAAAGTGGAACAGCAGAAGTGGTTGGTAAAAGAGGAGAATCAAGGAGGCACACAGGTCATTTGGCTCGACAGACTTAAGAATTTTCTTCCATCTGCCAAAACAGCAGTTAAATACAATAAAGTTAATCCCTGACAGCATATCTCAGCAAAATTTTCCAGAGCTTTTACATTTGCTGTAATAAAAATATTTTTTAGAGGCATGCCATTATTTTTTACTCATCAAATGAGTTATTCACTGACCTTTACTGACTATGAGCAATCCTAGTAACATTTCAAATGTTATCAGAATATTTGTTTTCTTTTCCAGCACTACCTTTTGATGCCAAAACTGCACAGAGTAACTGTTCAGAGACTAAGTCTGTCTTTAAGCAGCAAAGGTATTTATTTCGTGCAAAGTTGGGGAGCCAGCCGATTTGCACCAGACAAACTAGCTCCCAAGTTTTCAGTGAAAAGTTATGTATTGTATACAGTTTTCATGAGAGGTTACACAACATCTTTACATACATGTTAATTTGATTTTGACACCTAATAATTCCATTCACAATAGGTGGGATCTAGGTGGAGTAGACCTTTCAATTTTCTTTGTTCAACGAGAAACAATTTCTTTGTTCAACAAGACTTGATGGTCTCCTTATCTCCTTCAGGTGCCCACCTTATCTTTTTTAATTATCCACAGTACATTCCTTTCTCAACACAAACAGAGCACCACCCAGAGCATTGTACCAAAGTCATCCTGACTAATTTTTTTTTATTTTAAGACCTTGTTCTGTTTCACTTTCCCTATTTTTGTTACTGGATATCACATTACAGAAAATGAAACAGATGAAAATATTATGCAGAGAATTCTCTTTGAGAAGTCAAATCAGAAGACTATTACCAAAAGAAACGGCTTTGAATTCAGGGGACAATTGTTACTTTCTTCAAATCTTTCTTTTCTGCTTTATGTATATTCCCACCATTCTTGCAAATTCATAAAGGATGGACTGAAATTATATTGGCCTTTCATAGATCGTATACTCATGAAAAACAGAGAAGGATCATCATACTCTTGCTGTTTCCATGCCCTCATTTCATCGTTATGATCACTGTAACTCCATCACCAGTGTTATTTATTAAATGAGAAGATTAATTAATGATAAAACCAGGGTGTTTCACCTTGATTAACTGTAGAGGGATTTTTAAAGGACCGAGGACATATGTTACCATTGTCTGGGTTGGACAACCCAGGACTGTTAGTTGAAGCTGCTGAGCAGCTTTAAATTGTCCTGGGAACAAGCAGTGTGAGAAAGAAAACAAGCTGTGCGCAAACAATAAGCCAGGTGCAGAGCAAGTCCTGGGAACCGTGAAATCAACACACTCTCATCGGCACACTCTGATCAGGTACCTGCAGCATGCTCACCAGTCAGCAATATCCAGTCACCTGTGTGTAAAGTCAGGTGAGCGGTCGGTTTAAGTTATAAATATGACCTGTTTGTTTAATAAAGTGAGCACAGCATGTAGCCATATTGGTGTGATTGTCGTGACTTGGCCGACTCTCCACGGGGGACCCTCTTCAATTAACATTCATAGACCAATATAGTTGTTCTGATGTTTATGGAAGTTACATATTAAAAACGTAATTATATTTAAAGAACTCAGGTTTACATAAATAGCAAAGTTTTCTCTGCCAAGTCTCCACTTTCAATTGAATGAGTTAAACAGTGTTCATTCAAAGCAAAGCCAATTTCTTATAAGTAGTCAGCAACTTCTACATGTGACAGCAATGGGTGGAATTATTTTTACCTGAAAAAATGTACTACATCTTACTTTATGCCTGTAATATTTTACATTATTTTTTTCCTGTGGTTTAACCAAGAACAGTTTGCTAAATTATGATCTGTGAGTCCAAGCCTAGTCCTCAGCTACAAGCAGGATTAACTCTGAAACCAATTCAATGATATCAAAATTACAACCTCAGAGTCTCATTCTTTCTTAATCTTTTAGAGTTTAGAGCAAGACTGTTGGTCTAAAGACCCAGATTGATTTTGAACTCTTATTTGCTTCTGTTCTCTATGTTTTTTTGTGCAATTGCAAAATTGCAACACCTAGGTGCTCAGTGGACAACATCATTGTAAGCAAAACCTCTCCAAACTTAATTTAATAGTTTGGATTATGTAGACACTCTAGATTTTGATAATATTGACTGCATATACTGGCATTATCTCAGCCAGTTTATAGCCTACCTATGACTGCATTATGAAGCAGTGACCATGGGGAAGTCTGCTGAATTGCAGGCATTTATAATCTCCTACATCTCGTCCCAGACTCATCTTCTCAATGGTGAAATATGCATCTTTTCTGTTATGCTACAAATACAGTTATGTGATTTTTTATGTTACTAAAGTTATATTATACATATTATGCTACACATCCTAACTTGTAGGAGTACTCTGCCTTGTGTGTTCTTTCACTAGATCTATAACACATCTTCTCCAACCATCCCTTTCTACATCTGATATTTTTCTCTCATTTACATAATGCTCAAAGATAAAATGGTTTTACTCCCTTGGATTTGCATATTTTATGTTTAACTTGATTAGTTAAGTTGGTATTTTTCTGCTAAATATGAATTACTACAATCAAGCACAGCAAGAACAATATTCATTTTTCCCTGGTGTTCTTGAAGTTCAACGAGTCCTACTGCAGCAATTAGCTGGTATGGTCCTCTTTCAGCCTATTGAAAATTAGCTAACATTTCAGGATTTTTACCCAAGAAACAGGCTCTTAAGACAAAAAGTCCGCTGTGTATTCACAAAAGCTTCCTGCCTTTCTCCTTCTGAAACTGTGAAGAGCTCTTCTGTGCTGTTTTATGAAAAAGGAAATGTCATGAACCATAGGTAAACCACAGTGATTATTTATTTGGAACAACTGCCTACAGATATTATAGTAGTAGGATGCCACCAGTTCTTTTACTGCCTTCTACTTTCTGTGGAAATGGAGTCCAAGTGGGCTATAAAAATCAGTGTGGTATTTCCTGAACAGAAGCATAAATAGAAAAGGCAGGAGATTTGCTTAGCTGTTAGCTGAACACTAAATTTACAATTTTAACTAGCAATAATCAGTTCAGGATCTCCAGATACATTTATCTTCAAAGTGTATGCATTCTGTTGCAATAAAAGCAAGAAAATACTCAACTGAATGCTACATTTTACTATGGTGAGAATATTCTGCAGAAGTAAGTGCTTAACCAGATCATACTTCCGTAAGAATGACACCTTTCATAAGTTAGCACCTATCCATATAATTTTGGAGGAGGGCTTGGGAGAGGCAACTGGGCTACCATTTGAGGACATACAACTACAGAGAACCTAAGAGTAAGACATAGCTAAAGAAATTAAACCTAGTTGCATGTATTGATTTCCCATATGAGTCTCTAGGCAAGATTTTCACTTCTTATGGGTAGCAGACAGTGAAAAAATTAAACTAAAATTTCTTGAAGTAGATTGGCTATTTGATATTAGTATGAAATTTACATATGGAAATAAAGTTATAGAAAATATTCAAACTTTGCAAGTGGAAAAAGACATCAATTTGAATCCAATCTGTAAAAATTCAGAACTCTTGTATAATTTTAACACACACATTTAACCCATTCTAACAGAACAGTGAAAGTGATGAAGGGCAGAAAATTGGAATTTTGTTGGATGACTAAGGAGTGGTGAATTTCAGCATGAAAAGCCGACGGAAGATAACACAGGAGCTATTTCTTAATGAAGACTAAATGACATTTCTGTGATAATTTAGCTTAATTTTAATTTAGAAAACTTCCTTTAATTCTTGTTTAATCTAAGTCATATAATTTTAAGGAAAAAAAGAAAAAAAAAGGAAAAAAAGGAAGATCCACTCTTCCACTCTTGATAACAAAACAGCTAATGAACATAAATTGCCCTAGAGTTAGGGAAGCCATTATCTACAGTCTAAAACTTCATGCATCTTATTTCCAGGATATATATGTCAAATGTTTATTTTTCAAGGCATTGTGCCTCCTTGCATGTCATCTTAGTTTTGTGGATCTGACTGGGAAGAAGAAATTAAGGAAGTCTTTAAGGTCCAAGACATTAAGAATGAATAAATATATATAATAGAACATCTCCTAATTATATTAGCAAAATTATATATTCAAAACAGAAAACAGATACTATGCCATCAGTTTGAGACAACTGCTGATAGCTTCATTCTTAATCAGTTAACATGTGAACAGCTTTATATGAAGCTTTATTTAAAAACATACTCCACAGATAAATTTAAAAGTGTGAAAGACATGAATTACTGGCTCAATCCATATGAAAAAAAAAAAAAACCAAAAAAACACATGGTTCAGGTCACTCACTGTCCAGTATATGCTCCAGCTGTGCAGAAGTTTACAAGATGCTAACTAGTCTCTCGAGTATGGTTTCAGCTCCATGTCACAGCTCCATTTTTTTTTACTGTTCACATCACAGGCAAAATCAAGAGCAGTCACTCTTGAGGAGTGATTATAGGAACCCAAGGCCAAGTAGGTATCTCTTAAAAAAACAAAATACTTGAGTGGATATAAAAGAATTCATTCCAGTATTAGAGCAGTGAAATTTAGTCCTGTAGCCAGTATGTCACACTGCTATCATTCAACAGTAATATCTGAGTATAGTACGTCAAGTAGAGTCACAGTGACTACCCAAGGTGTATCCAGATTTACGCAAAACAGAAGATATAGAACAATTCCATAGGTAGCTTTTCCTCTTCCCCAAGATCTTTGTGATCTCAAGCATTTAAAGACATTTAAACAACTACAGCCAAAGTAAAAGTTTAGACAGAGAAGCACAAGGTGTTTTCATAACTTTTTTTTACATGCTTTGCATGTAATTTATATATTTTCTTAAAACTGCTCTTCTGCTAATCAGTTGCACCCATATACAAGATTTCCTCTTTGATACAAAGGGTTTGACTATGAATAACAGCTCTGTTACAGTCTATTCAATGTGGCAACATTCTTCATCCTAGAGACAAAAGGCTCTGGCAATCTCCTGATGATCTATTCATACAAAGTTCCTTGTACTTTTACATTTTTTCTGTGAGGTACAATTAAGCCATTGCATTGGAGTATGAATTCTTAGGAACAGAATCTCCCCCTCAGTAGTTTGGTTTCCCAAATTCTGATTCTTATTCTGGTAATTGTCTTCTTTTGAAATAATTTGCAATATTTTATAGAAGAGATACCCAATCTGAATGGAACTACTGGTATCTCACAGGTTTTGCAGGCAGCACCCACAGTTCAGTAAACACCTTCTTAGTAATTTTCAGCACTGTTAGCTACAAGTAGCTAAGTAACTAAGTCGTAGGTCCCATACTTCCCTTGATATTATCAACACATCTAACTGGTCCACTTAATTCTATTGAACAGAAAGAATAATTTATTTTGTGGTTGAAAATTTTGCTTATTTTTCTAGGAGGAAAACTCCAAGTTGATATTCCACTAACAGCTGCAATGTGAAATGGGAACCATGTTTAAAAAAAAAAAATAATTCAGGTTTTCTTTCTATTCTTATAGGGGTACATTTAAGAATAACACAAATTGGTAATAACAGCTCCCTGAGTATGAATCACAAGCACTAACCCAACAAAAAAGGGTTTGCAACGCTTAGCAGAGCTAGTTTTCAGACAGTGATTAGTGAACTACTGCTTCACATGTATGGAGTAAATTGCAATGTAACTGCAATGACTCAGGACCCTTCATGATGGTTTGCTTTCCCATTCTGAAATTTTGTAATGACCAGCAGTCAATACATGTGCAAGGTGGAAAGATCCCACAAGTTGATGCCAGTTCTGCAATTCCAAAAGCTGGTGTTCAAATGGGCGTAAGTAGTAACTGCTTCCCTTACTACATCAACCCAAATTATTTGTCTTGAGAGCTCAACATACTTCCACAAGGTAGAGAGATCTAAAATGTTCTCTAAAGCTTCTCTGACTGCTTAATGATTGCCCCACAACTACCCTGTCTACTGGTTCCATGGTCTGACTAACATATGTGATTTGCCAGTGAAAGCAAGCTTGCAGGCTTTCAAGATTGCTGTCTGACAATATGGTAAAATCACTTCAGCTTTTAGGCCTGTGAGGGGAAGATGGATGTCTTGCATTTTACCCTCACAAAAAAACCCCCGCTTCATACTGCACAGCACAAAACCCCCTATGTTATCCCTCTGTAGATGGCAGATCCTTATAAAGCCAATTACCATAGGGGGGCTTGTGTACAGATTAAAGTATGCATCTATGTATGTATAGGAAGGAAACAACAAAAGGTCCATACATAAATCATGCGAGTGAACTCACAGACATCAGTCAACAGGCAAGTTTAGCCTATAGTGTCAATATACTTTCAGTAATGTTGAGAAGGCGCACAGTTCTCACAGCAGTTTCTTTAAAGTCAACAGAACCAGTTGTGGAGCAAAACAGCATACAACACAAACATGGGGACCTAATAAGTCACAGAAAAAAATTGTCTCAGAAATTAAGGTTTAGAGTATTATGCAATTCTTATATAAAACATGCTACTCATCCCGAGTACCCTGAATAAATAAATAAAATAAAAATTAAAATATATCTCCCATGTGTGGTTTCAGTGGCATTTTTCAAAGCAATCTTCACTTAGAATAAGTCAGTAGTTAAGTTTGATACTGTCTCGGTAAGCAAACACAACTGCTGATTGTCAAAATATTTTTTTCCCTTTTAAGTAGTTTCTGTTGTCTGAATGTGTGTGACATTGCTCCAGCTATGCAGATTGTACGCTGCCATAGAATGCCAAGGAATGGAAGGTCATTGGGCAAGTTCCCCAATGTGCAGCATATGCTGCAATCATGAAAGCTTAAGCCTTGTCACCTACTATAAACGCAAGCTGTTCCCAGTCAATGATGAAATAATCTGTTGTTCCATATACAATAAATACTAAACCCAACACTGCCGTGTGAAATTAAGTGTCTGCCTACTTTCTGAAAGATATTTGTGTATTTACTAATGGAACAGGCATTAGCAAATAATCTACCTGTAATCCGATCTTATTGAGATGTACTAGGAACATTTAAGTTTAAGCATGAAATTAAATTAAAGCCTAAGAACTATGTTTTGTTGGAGGTGCTATCCAGCCTTTTCTACAAAAATTTGACTTCACTTATATAAATTAATGAGTTTTTGTTGCCTCTGAAAGAGGTAAAATCACAGCCTACTTTTATCAACCTCTTAGCTACTAGACCATACAAAGTTCAAAACTGCTTTTCTACTAATTCATAAAATCTTCAGTAATCTATAAAATACTCTTCTCCTGTATACTGTAGCCTTTTGACACATATACTTGTGTTTCAGAATCAGTAACTGCACCAGCTTAGATTGAACACTTCCTTCTAGTGCTTTTAGTTTGCTCTTGGCAGTACTAACTCTTATTGAAGTATCTCTGTAGTGATCCTGACTGGGAAACCATTGTACATCTATGAGTTAATGATCTATGTAATTGTTCAAATGACCAAAAAAGGGGATGTTCAAGATCTGCAAAGCGTGCCATGTGAAAACCCATCTGGGGTCCATCCAATGCGGCACAAAATAGGGGTTCCCAGTAGCTGGAGGGATGTAAGATTTACCTGTGTCCTGGTTTTGGCTGGGATAGAGTTAATTTTGTTCTTAGTAGCTGGTACAGTGCTGTGTTTTGGATTTGGTGTGAGAACAATGTTGACAGCACACTGATGTTTTACTTGTTGCTGGGTGATGTTTATACAAAGTCAAGGACTTTTCAGTTTCTGGGGCCCTGCCAGTGAGAGGGCTGAAGGGCACGGGAAATTGGGAGGGGGCACAGCCAGGACAGGTGACCTGAACTAGCCAAAGAGGTATTCCATACCATGGGACATCATGCTGAGTATATACACTGGGGGGATTGGCTGGGGCAGGCCGATCACTGCTTGGGGACTGGCTGGGCATCAGTCAGCAGGTGGTGAGCAGTTGTATTGTGCATCACTTGTTTTCTTTCCTCCCTTCTCTTTGGATTTCATTCCTCTCCCCCTCCCCTCCTTTTCATTATAACAGTTATTGTTATCATTGGTCTTCAATTTTATTTTATTTCAATTATTAAATTGTTCTTATCTCAACCCTTGAGTTTTACATTCCTTTCCAATTCTCCTCCCCATCCCTCCGGGTGAGGGGGGAGGGAGCAAGCAGCTGTGTGGCACTTAATTACCAGCTAGGATTAAGCCATGACAACCTGCTGTCTATATCCTCTTTTTACTCCATCTTTTTGAACCAGCTATTTATTAAGTCATTTATTGTCAGGCCTTTCTTGTTAAGGTCCAGAAAGAACCTTGCACCTTCTCTCTCATGCACACCCCTTTCCTCACCTCAGTGCAGAACAGTTTCTCAGGGCTACTCTTGACTCATCTGTTTTTTCAGTTTTATTCTTCCTCAAACAGAAATGGATTTGCAGAACATCATGAAGCTCATTAGCCTTTTTCTGGAAAAAAAACCCACAACAAACAACAAACAACAACAACAACAACAAAAACCCACAGAAGCCAAACCCTGTCAAAAATCATATAGTTGAAAAGCTTGAGTTCTGACATCATTTGCTGTCAGAGCAAACATTCTGAATACGGGGCTCTTTTCCCTCTTTGGGAAAGATAAGTTGTATTACTGTGCTGTTGCTGAGTGGGTATTACAGGTTCACTAACCTGCTCACTGAGGTTAGATAACCTGGTTCACTGAGAGTCTAGAAAGACAACCTGGAGAGCAAAGGCCCTCAGTTCAGCCAGCAGTCTTGGCAGCCTAGAAGGCAACACTCTTCCAACAGTCAGCGGGCAGATGACTAACAGACAAGGTGATATTATGGAATCCAGCTTTCAAAACCAAACTATTCACAGGGTGTTTTGTTCTGAAAGGCTCACTTCAAACAGAGGGAGGATGACCTAAGTGTCCAGCTTCTGATCTCCCTTGAATTTTCCCAGTGTAAGCTCCAGAAATGGCTGCTTTTTAGCAGTGGGAATACCATTGCAAAATGTACAGCTGAGAAAGTTCAGGAAGGCTGGAGAATGAAGACTGCTGTGTAAAATCTAACAGCAGAGTCCTTCAGATTAGCCTAGAACTCCATTAAGAGGTTTTCTTGATTAACAAAAAAATGTCAAAAAGTTTTTTATTTGGGGAGGTTCAAAATCAATCATGCTGACAGATGGTTTAATTTGTCTGAGAAAGGGCTGTATCAGTACTGTGAGAGGGAATAAGGAGTAACAGAGAAGTCGGCTGTGAGCCACTTGGCACAGCGGTTTGGCATGCACTGCTCCCTATCACAGTGAATGGAAGGACAGAAAGCTCTTAGAAAAGTAAGTGGACACAGTCAATCTCACATGAGGCAGCCAAAGACCTAACTACCATTTTCATCTGAAGATTTCTTCATTAAGAGAACTGATTCTCCCCTTTAAGCAGCAGCCTTTGCTAATAAATGTGACTGGTTATGTTTGAGTATTCATGGAGTAATACTGAAGCAGATTTCTTTACTGAAAGTGTCCTGAGCGAGTAAGTATTAAATTAACTACACTTTACAGACTGGGCCAGAAACTCTTGCATATATAAGGATTCAGAATGAAGTTACAATCAAAAAACACAGTTTCCACTCAGTGCAGATGATGATGGGTTTTAGAGAGCAGATATTCCTCATCTGACAATCTGCTCCATGGCCACTCTAATGCTAATGACACAGAGTCTTTAATGAGGCCAATGCCAGTACAAGATCCATCTGGAGTGATGAAGGTCAGCTGCATCACTCTCAGGATGCCTCCTACCAGCACAGAAGCCAGAGGGGAAAAACTAACGGCTCATCAGCGGCACAGATTATCCTGAAGGAAAATGTTCCTCTGGCTATTTATGGTTGGATAAAGTAATTTACAGAATCTCAGTGGAGCCAAGGGGCCATAATCAGACTTGAAAATCTACTTTCTTTCTTAATCCTCACAGGAATTTCTGAATACTGTAAGTGCACTGCATTTATTAAATGTTGCCCTCAAAGAAAAGGTGGTTTCAACCAAACCCATTATTTGGAAGAGGTTTCAGGAAGGGGATTTCTGCAGATTATTTCCCACTGGAAAATCAGGATGAAATGAACAATTGGCATACTTTCAGTACAATCTATTCATTTAGCTGGGGCAAAAGAAAGCAGGAACTTTAAAGAAGAATGGGATAAGAAAGACAGTGACCCAGTGTCTTAAACAGTCACCAGAAGTATCTCTGGCAAACATACAATTTAATGTTAATGTTACTCAGGCAAAATATTCTGATGTATCTGATGTATACTAAGGTATTTTTGGAACAATGTCCTCTAAAAAAAAAACAAAAAAACCCAAAAACAAACAAACAAAAAAAAGCGTTCTATGTTTTTGCTTTTGAGCAGATAGAGGACAAAAGAGTACATCAAAATCTCAACATGTCCCATGTGACAGAAATTCTTTTTACTGATCATACTACTGATCATAATGATCATACTACTAATGACTAGCAAATATTTGTCTTTGATGAGTGAGAACAGAGTTTCATCAGAAGAAAAGACTGAATCTTGAGATGGAAAAAAGTGAGATATTTCAGAGGATGCACCACAGAGACAAATAAGCCATGGAAAGAGAAGGAGTCAGCATGTGAATGGAGTGTTGGTTTGGAAAGCAACTGTAAAAAGATGATTAAAGCTTAAATATAGTCTTCCTGCTAATGGTCTCAATTACTTTTTCTATCTTACCACTCTAAACTTTCTTTATGAAGGAGTCTTGTTACAGCTGACTGATAGTCCTAGTATGTGATTGAACAATATTCTTTAAAGAATACATCGCTTAATTTTCATCAGGCTTTCTTTTTTCCAGTACTTATACAGTGCAAAGTGATCTTTCCTTAGATTGCTTGATATATTTTAGGCCACTTTCTACACACAGGTGCATTGATATTGAATTATTCCAATTATCCCCATTCTGTTTGTCATAGACAAAATAGAAGCTCAGTTTCAATTTACTGCATCTGTAAAACATCTGTCTGGGGAGCACTATACACAAATTTAATCACCCTTGTGATGAAGTGAATCACCATGTCCTTCAGCTAACCATCATAAGACCTATCCTAATAAATAAAAATGTTTTCTTTATTTCTCTATCAGTTCTGCATTAGTCTTCTCTGAAAAGTCAAAATAGACCCTGACACCCATGCCACTTTATATAATCAAAGGATTTTTATCTTATTTGTTAGGTTCTATAATCTTAAACACCGTCAAAATCCTCTATTAGATTCTTTTAAATGTAAATCCTTTGTGCCTAATAGAATAATGTAAACTCATAAATAAAGCCATTTTGGTTTTCTACTATGTAGTCAATCTATTTAGTCAGAAAGTACTAAACAGAGCTATGGTCACAGTACTGAACAAAGCAAAAAGTGGCACAAAAATGTACACAAACAGGATAGATGTTACATGTGTGTACATAAAACAGACTAAGTACCAATATTTAGTATTTTACATGTAGTATATATGTTCATGACAAACATTTTCATTCTCTGCTTAATCTCAAACAATCCTGCAAGCTATTGTGAATATTCTGAAGTGGTTAGATTATTCCATTGCTTGAGTGCTTTGATGAATAACAAGGACTTCAACATAGGCATAAAGTTTAGCTGTAAAATATTTTACCAAATATGGCCCATAACAAACAACTAAGTGAAAATCAAGAATGCTTCTGAACTTTAAATGTATTTTTTTCCATAAAGTTAATAAAACTTCTTTCACAAGCATTTTTTTATGTCACAGACTTTCTGAATTTTATTTCTTTGCTTGCAGTCCTTTCAGCCATTAAATAGGCAACAACAAAGTTTTAACATTTCCATCCATACTTTGGTTCATGTCTTGTAAGGTGGTCTATGAAAAAATGCAAGTATTAAGACATTACTTATAACCAAAATAGGAATCAAATGTAAGTTCTTGAAGAACATTACTTGGGGTTTTCTACAATATAAATTATAAGCTAGGGTACTAATTTCCTTATAAAAAATATATTTACAGAATACTTAAACTTTTCGTTTCCCTGGAGAGTTTTGGTGAAATCTAGTGCCTAGTCCATCAAAGTCCTTCATCATTATTTAAAATTAATATAGATTTTGACTCATACTCACAAATGCTTAGCTGGGAAACCTTAACATGCTTTGGATGTAACTCAGAACCGAATTATTCTCATAAACATTTATTACTTTAAGTGGATACTGACTGAGAAGTATGCATGTAGAAAGCTGAAAAGTCCAGCCTCTGTCACCATGGAGGTGCTGGAGTGTCCATCACCCCAGATCAAATTTTGCCTTGTGTCAATAGCTTGCATACAGAGGTAGGACAATTAGTTACTGTGGGTCGAAGACACAATGCTAAATTCCATAATTGCTTATGCTTTCTGCACATCATCTCTAAATAAGGTAAAATTTTCAGTGACTTTATATATTGATGTCACTTGTCACTGTGAAGATCAATTTAACTTCATGGCATCCAAAGCATCTTTTATTCCTTTTTTGCTTCCACAGCACATCTCAACACAATTTCATTGAGTGCTCTTACATCCCCAGTGGGTGCTTAAGACTCTCAGGGTAACTGTGTAATAAAATACAGGCTGACTGGCTGCTGCCTACTGGATTTCCTGCACTCCATTTAAAAAAAAAATATATATCCTCATTTTTCTACCCTCCAAAGCAAGACTGTAGGGGGCTTAATGCTTTTTTAATAGAGAAAATAAAACTAAAGAGGTGGAGGGGACAATAAATGTGAATGATATGAAAATCTAAGAAACACTAACAAAATTCAGATTAAAAAAAAAAAAAAAAAGATGGCCACAAGCATTCCATGCAAATTTGAAACCACTGTATGCACATTAAAGACTATGATTTGAACTCAGACATAAAAGCAGATTTAAGGTGAAATCTAGGTCTTCATATAAGAAGTTCTGATACTAGTTTAAATGCTAGATAAGTTTACACCATCCAAAGTCTCAGATTTTAATATATGTTTGCCTTCAGCTCACCTGGCAAACAGATCTAGTCATATAAGCCATCTACTCAGCATCTTCTCAAAGTCAAACAGAATAAGGAGTTACATCACTTCTTCAGCATACGCTTTTTCATAGGCTTTTATTGCCTGCACGTTGTTACTGGTATACCACAGCAAACTGAATGTGTTTTCTAAAACAGTTTTCAAATTAAAGTATTGTTCAGTACTTAATAATACTTCAGTACTTAATAGTATTATCATCCACCTTGTTTTCAACTTAAAAAGTCAGACTTCAGAAGGAAGCTAGAGGAGAGATGATGGACCCTTTAGCTCTTTAAAGAAAACCGCTTAAGAGTCCTTGCTGTTTCTGCTTTGAAATTAGCTAGAGGGGTGTATAACACTAATAAATTATTTAGTACAATGTGCAAAATGAAATGTAATTTACAAATACTTTAAACATTAACTTTCAAACTTTGTTTCAAAAAAGGTATAGTCACAGAAAAACAGGTAGCAAGGTATTTCATCATATGAACATTTAATGTATTAAAATAATTAGCCTCAAAGTAAAGCAGTAGCTCTAAATAATAGAATACACCTTTTTATCTGATTTTATTTTAAACCTCAAGACTCAAGTTCCCATGCTGCACTCATGGAAATTTTACAAAACCAATTTTTTCTCCTCAATCAGTTACACTGCTCAAGCATTTAACTCTGTATGTTTTTTGATGAAAACATGTAAATCATCTGTCTACTGCAAGGTTACAAGAAGATTAAAGAAAATATTTGCTGTTTAAGTATATACATATATTTATATATTTTTAAGCTGTTTTACTATTTGCACTCAAACCCCAGTTCAGAGACTTAAACCAATTCATGGACCTACATGGGTATGGAAGGTGTGTGATGGAGACAACTGCTCTCTGCATCAGCTGGTTACACCTCACCCTACTGCAATCTCTATGAGCTTGCCAGATTGAGGCATTTTTCTCTTCCTCCTAACAACACAGCTCATGTCCTGCTTGTGGTGCTTTTATGTACATAGTATAGTCTTCATGTATCTAATTACAGCAATTTTTTTTTTTTGAGATAAACCTGAAAGTATGAGTCATGGACTACTTCTATCTTGAAAGATAAAAATCCAGGTCTTGTGTTCAGGGCTGAGAACAGTCTCACCCTACAGCAATTATTCCAGCTAAACTCTCTTGTTACAAAAATAGGTGACCAAGAGCACTATAACCAGTTCGTAACTGCTCTGTATCTTATGGGTAGAATTACAAGCAAAATAGTGAATTTTCAATACTGATTATTGAGTGTGTATTTCAATACTGATTATTGAGTGAATTAGAAAATTATAATGCATCCTTTCAGCTTCAAATCATTACAGCTTTGCATGAATTGTTGCCAAGTGTAGGAAATGCACACGTTTTTCTTATATATACAGTACTTGGAAAATATTACGATTTAGATGTTTGGTGCACACACTGCAAAAAAATTTCATGTTACTTAAAAGAGTTCCAAATGGTGTCTGCTTTTTGATCATTAAGAAACTGACTAAAACTTCTGTAAAAGTAATTACACATGCTTGTAAATACTGATAGGTCAATTACATGCTTTAAAAGAAAAAATGTTGTAGTCTTACTTTCTAATCCCCAGAGGGCACTTACTTTCTAAGATGTTTTAAATAAGGAACATTTTATATAGTCATTCATTACTGTGGCTGATGTGATGTATAAAATATTTCACAGAAGATTATTTTACATGCAAAATATATCAATAAATGACAGTTTTATAAATTCAAGAGCCATTCTGATCAGAAGACAAGTAAGATGTTTGAAGGCCACTGTTAAGGAAACAAAACCTGCTTGGTAGTGAGTTTATTTCATCCCAGTAAAATGAGTTCAGGAAATGTTTACACTTCAGGAAATAAAAAAAAAAAATTAAAACCCAACAAAACAGATGTTAAAAATGTGTAAAAAATTTCTGTCTTTTCCGGATATAAGACAAGCAACCCGAGCTGCTTTTTTGGAATTCAGAAACTAAACTCTTCCCCTCCAGCCACCCTACAGAGAAGACAATATTGCCTCGTAGCCCATTGAATACAGTATTGCTTGGAATAGGCCATTCCTATGCTTTGCACTGGTGTTGCAAGGCCTCAGAACTGAGTTTGTCAGGATTAATTTGGACTTTTCTTGACCTTCCTGGAACTTTGTTTTAGCTTGTTTAGCTGCAACAGCATTTATTTTCCAGTGACTAGGTGGCTATGCCTAGTTTGTTTTGCTTTTTATTATTTTTGTATTATATAACCATAATCCTATATATACAGTTGTAACAAGTAGTTATTCTTTGTAGAAAGAAATACTCATGGCTCTAACATAATGGTTTTATGTAGAGAAATACAGGCCTGGTATGACAGTGGAGGCTTTAAAAGCAAGGATTCAAGATGCAATGTAGAGGAGTGCAGTCACGGGATAAAAAAAGTGACACAGCATGGCTAGAAAGAGAGTCTAGAGCCATAAACAACTTGACTATGGTCAATTGAAAGAATGCAGATATGGACCTGGGCAAAACCAGGTAAGGGTAGCAAGGAGAATAACAAGTACCTAGTACATGCAACACATTTCTTATATAGTAAGTTCAGCTTTAACATGGACTTACAGACACACAAAAAAAGAGCAAAGTTTGCAATGTGTGTTAGCAAACATATAAAATGACCCTAAGCGCATCCTACAGTGAAAAGAAGAAAAATCGTTAACATCCTATTGCTCCCAGCAGTGGACTCAGGAACCTGACAACTTGGATGCCCAATTGAAGCTGTCAGCTGTAAGAACCCAGGGGGCAGTGGAAGGGTGAACATAACAGCAAAGAAAGGGGTAGATACTAAGAAGTTCATGTTTAATAATTTAACTGCTACTAGTACTGATTTTTTCTACCACAAAGTTTTTTTGTTTATTTTTGCTTTATTTTTCTGTAACAAATTTGAAACAATAAATATTCTTTGAGTAGTCAGTTAAGATTTCAATTACTCAAAGATAGAATTATTTGGTTTACATATATAAGGTTTGCTTACTTTTTGCTGTTAAGAATAATTGAGTGTAACAGAAGCTTCAGTTTAGACCACTAAAAATTCTATTAAAAGATTTCTCAGTCTCTCAACATGAGGAAGTAACTTCCCAGTTCAGTCAAACCCATGCAACCTGACATTCATTTGGAACAGTTTTCCCAAGAATCTTTTGAAGACTGTTTTTCCTTCTACATACCCTTCCTCTCCATTTGTGTGTACCAACATGTACATTTAAAAAGAACTCACAAGAGTCTATAGATTTGTGCAGGTATCTGAAGAAAAAAGATTTTTATGATCTGCTGTTTACTTTTTAAGATACTTAATCCTAACAGAATATTATTTGGACAGTGCTTTTCATTTCAGTTTCAAACAACATAGAATGGAAGAAAGGTTTGATATAATTTGGTTGCTTCTGGAAGAACCTACTCTGATAAGGTTTCCTTTCACTTCAGGCTATCTGGAACATCTGTTCACATAAAGAACATATCCCTTAAACTGTGAAGCGGGAAATGTATCAGCACAAACTGCATCCTAGTTTTAGGATGCTTCTGTGAACATCCGTCCTCAAATGAAAACAAACACCTTTAGCCAACCTGCTACAGATGCCCTTTCTAAGAAAAGTAAAATAACGGGAGTACATAACCCATACATCTCCAAAGCACATGGGCTGCTAACTGAGAAACAGTCACATGTAGATAAAAACATTACATTACAAGACACTACATAGAATATGGTTTCTTCCATGGAAATATTTCTGCAAAACAAGAAGACTATAGGTAGAATTGTTGCAGGTATTCTAGCATTAGGTAACAGAATTTCAAAGCTGAAAGCATCTATCAAGCTACTAATTTTCACTTTTTTGTATGCACATTACTGTTACTTCAAGCAGATCTAGAAATCTAAGACTATAGGTTTTGATTGAAACAAGTGTTATTTCCTTACTGACTACGCTAATTCAGCAAAATGGTAAAAATGAGCTGAATCACCATGCAAATCTGTAAGAAGCTTTAAAATACTAGCTGAGAAATGAATACACATTTTATACCTATTCATAAAGCAAAAAGACTAAAAATCTGAATCTTCCTAAATCTGCTGAACTTTACAATAGACCACAGAGTAAGAATTCTAATACTAAGAATTAAAATATCCAAACCTAGTATGCAGTACAGTCACAACTACTTGGAATAGAATTGACTTTTAATTTTATTTCATTATTATAATGTGCAGAGATAGCATACATTTGCTGATAGAGCTGGTATGTTCATGTTCCAGTAGAAAACACATGCACAGGATTCTTCACCAGTAAGTACCATGTAAGAGAAATATGATTGCATCAGAATTTCAGCTGCAAAGGATGTAAAAAAATCTCTACAATTGTACTTCCAGTTTCACATTCAGTTTTTAACAGTCTAACTTCCAATGCCTAAATGTTAACATGCAGCTGCCCACCATTCTGATACACATCAACCAGTTCCTTTGCCAAGAGAGTAAATGTGGCAGAAGCTACATAACCACAAACAAGTGTTGTCCCCAAACAGACTACTGCATGCAACCAGCAAGCTCCAAAGAAGTTTTGCAGCTTCCAAAATATGGGAACAATTGATGAACACCTTCTCCCTTTTCAGTCTCAGAGAGAATCCAGGTACCACTTGAAAGACTTTCCTTCTTGAGCAAAGGAAACTTTATTTTGCCTGAGGAGGCTCTAGTTCAGTAGTGAAACATGTCTAGAAGATTCAAGATAAGCAACTTCCATGGCTGCAGATGACTGGTCCCAGTGTGGTGACTGACTGGAAGGCACATGGTTACACTCCTCAACATTTTAGAGGTTGTACTTGCAAACTCAAGTGCTAAGCAGGCTGGAAGCAATGAGACCAGATGCATTTGGCCTCAGTTCATTCCAAATATCTTAGTCTACTAATTCCTGCCTGCTATGTATCTCTCTGAATACTCAAAAACAGCCATTAGGAAACACCAATGCAGATAAAAGGGCATAAGGAGTAGTTTGAGTGAACAGTAAGATTTCTACACATGCAAACAAAAGCTGACCATGCCTGTCCCTGAATACCTGTCATTCAAAGTTTCAAAATGCCTTTCAACTTATGCCTTCAACAAGTGGATCATCATTATACAAAAGCAACACCACACCATACTTTTAATATTAATATATATTCTATATATTTGGATATCTGTACATTACAAGAAAAAACAATTTTGGTCAAGATTTAAGCTGCCTGAAATCAGACTTCTGGCCTTGAAAAGTATGAATCAAAGCAGTTCAACAGATGAGTTAGAGAGAAAGTATGACCAAAAAATGTTTTAAGGTAAGAAAAAAATTAAGGTAAGAATAGTTATGAGCCTGATTAAGAATTTTTCTACTCAAAACTATAAAAAAGTTTTTGTTTTGGTTCTGAGAAATTTAATTAAAATCTGTAGATAAGTTGTTATCTACTGTAGGAATTAGTACTTAGCAAGCCTAAGGAAAAGAGACCAAAGGACACCTGTGAAATGTATTTCCTACTAAGTGTATTATATGCATCGGGGGGGTGGGGGGGTGGGGGGTTTGGGAGGAAAAAGGAAAAGGCTCAGAAAACTGTAATTCTCTGAAACGTATGGAGAACCCTATTCTTCCTAACAAGTGACTTATTTTCTATGTCTGAAACGTCTTCAGTTCATGATTTATCTTAGGGATTAGAAGTTTTTAAAAGTTCAAATGAGTCCCAGTTGTCATGTTATGCCAATGTAATGACATTGTTATATGTAATATATCACCAATCTGACAACTTTGTGGTACCAAGGGGGAATGAAACATAATGGATTACAACGAAGGACCTTGAAAATGTAGGTTTCAGAGTTTAATAATTTCAGCTTAGGCAGAAATCCTTTTCAAGTGAAGCATTCTTCTTCCTCTTGTTTATCCTGTTGCATTATTTTCTTCATTTAGGCTTAAAACTTGCTAACAATCTATTCATTAACAACTGCTTCCAACAACTGTATTTTTAATAGTGGCCTTGCTTCAAAGCATCCTATATTGCTGTCAATAGCCTCACAAAGTATCTGACAATTACAAACACTGAAATAAAAAGTCATTCCCTATATATAATGCTTTGGCCATTGTCCATATTTTTAGTACTAAATCAACAAAATCCAATAGAATGATTTGTCCTTAGGCTCAAGACATTCTTTCTCCTTAGAATTTATGTGAAATCAGTATGCGTGATAAAGAAGGTAAAATACATTTTACTGATTGTGGCACATACCCAAAATCATAGCTGAGCACTGGAACCATGTAAATTCTCCAAACATCTTGTCAAATAATGTCTCTCCTTTTACTTTATTCTATACATACCCAAGTATATATCTTTAATAAAAAGTAGAATGGCTACAAAAAGGAAGGAAAAAAACATTCAATTCAAAATAGCCCGTTTTTGTAGCATTTTTGTATTTTAGCCATTGTAGCATTTTCCTGGTGCAATCAGAGCTGGAGATTTTACCAGTTTCCCACCTATCAAGTGCATATTCTGGTAATTCAGAGTTAGTTGCTCAGCTTTTTCAGTTATCAGAAATAGACATAAAGGGGAAGCCGATCCCTATTTTCATGCAGATCTCCATAGTTGTGTGTGTTGGGAAAAGCACTTGGGGGCAATCAGGCAAGATGCCGTCTCTGAAAGCATTGAACACACCCTTAGGATGACATAAACTGGTAGAGCTTCACTAAGTTTATAAGGACTGCTCACTCAAAGTAGTAAAGGACATGAGACTGAGAGTGCATCCAAAATTCTTTTCCTTCTTGTAATTCCATGCAGTTTGAAATCATTAAAGACATTACATATCAAATTTCTAATGACTACAAAAACCTGAAAAATTAAATATGTCTCTGAAATGTCACCTATACTAGGTGTAGGTGGCAAGATTTTGTGCAACGTGAGGGCTGCAGGGGTGGCTTCTGTCAGAGGTCAGAGGTTGTCCTGTCCCAGACACAGCTAGTTTCAGCCTCCTCCACAATGGACCCACCATGGGACAAAGGTGAGGATGTCAAGTGTGTGTGTGCTTTCTCTGGGACAGAATATTTAAGGGTGGACAAAAATGACAGGCAGGGAGATGAGGAAGGAAAAAAGTGTGAGAAAAAATCCTGTGAGTAACAAGGTCAGACAAGAAGGTGAGGAGGTGCTCCAGGTTACATACCAGAGATTCCCCTGCAGCCCTTGGTGGAGTAGTTTATTTCCCTGCAGCCCATGGATTTGACCACACTGGAGTAGATGTCCATTCTGTAGCCCATGAAGGAGCCCACACTGGAGCAGTTGGATATTTCTAGAAGGAACTGCAGCTCATGAGGAGTCCATGTTGAAGTATAGCAAAAATGCAAGGAGGAAGGAGCAGCAGAATAGTTATGGACTGATTGTAACCCCTATTCTGCATCCTTTACCCCACCTCACACCACCGGCTGGGCTTCAGGCTGACCAGGGTAAACCCACAGCATCATCAATTCAGATTTGTTTTGAGAAATGAATGATGGTTTTTGCTTATCAATTCTTATTGAAAATTAGATCTTTACTGGTTAAGTAAATTAAAAGATTTATTAGGAAGCATCCAATTATACCAATGCCCAAATTGTAGTACTTCCCTGTCTCCTTGGGGTCATTCTCAGAATAGAATGTTTCATTTATTTTTCTTTTTTTCTACCCATTCTCAAAATGTTGCCAATGAACGGAAACTGCATACTGAAATATGGTTCATCTTATTTTTAACCAGTTTCGGCTAATGCATAAATACAACATGGAAAGTCAAGTAAGTTTTCTACTCTTGTTTTTTTGCTTATTTCCATTGAAACGTGATACTTTCTTCTACTCCTCAGGCCGATTCCTATTTAACTGATTTAAAATGTTTTGGGAAGGAGAAATTCAAATTAATCCCTCTCACGACTTCATGAGTTCCATCTTGCATAGAATAATTTCACATTAATTTACAGATATACAAGGGGACAAATACCCATCATGACATAATTCATAATTCATGCTCAACCCCCACCCCACCCCCTATCAGATAGGAAAATTCCTGATGTCTACCACACCTCAGGAAATGCTTCCTGCAGTTTTCATGTCTTAATGAGGAACAGAATTATATTTACTCCAGAGTTCACAGTACTCCTTAAATATCTATGTGTATTCGGATAAAGCATTTGCTGTAGTCCCTGTACTCAGTCCTTGGACCTGCTGAGCATCACCAGTTAATTTTAACCCAGCACTGGAAAGGTTAAGCCTTCTAGAAATACTGAAAGTCAGGGGGAGTCTCTTGAGTGACTTCTGAATTAAACCAGTAAACAGAACAGTGCTTGAATGGAAACAAAAGCAAAAACAGTGCCTTCACCACATAAACTGTAAAAACTGGTTACTGTCAATTATATCTAGGCACATATATAGTGGCAGTCTGAACTTCTGCACTGCTGAACACCATGAGATACAGCATCAGCTGCTGAACTTGGTGGAGAGCAGAAGTCAAGCAGTTGTTCAGTTTCATAACTAAAGGTTAGAAGCACTAAACTGAGAATCTGAAAGCTTTTGAAAACTTGAAAGCTTTGTAAAAAGAACATTCCTAAAAGTTGAAAGAATATTGTGATTTATTGGCCTTTAAAATTAAGACATAAAAGAATCTATATTTTGTGTGTCTATTTTCAGTTTTCTAGACTTACTATTTATTTATCATAGTGCGTCACCATGGTCAAGGCTGCTTTCTATTGCAAGATGCATGATGGCTTTGAGTTAAGTTATTGTTTCACCTGGAGTTCTGAATGCCACAGGTATATAGTACAAGTTTAAGAAAAGCTGATTTACTTGCTATCAAATATCATAATCTTACCTTAAAGGCTTATAAATGAGGAGATTAAAGGATTGGACTCACAAAAAGGAAGGGATGTCACTACTGTGTTATGTCCTCTATGAATAATTACTTGCAGACTTTCACACCTTTTTGTTTTGTAAAATAACAAATCATTTCTATACATAGATGCACAAATGTGAATGTTTTATAGGTATATAAAATAAATGGTTATTTATATAAAAAAATATGCACGTGTCTAGCCCTTGAGAGAGCATGCTGTGCACCTGGTTGTCAGATTACAGCAATCACTTAATTATTTGCATGTACAAACCTATATTTGGTAGTGTATATTAACATTACACTGAAATGAGGCTCAGATGAGGGATTATTCAGAATACTAAGATGCCACTGGAAAACATTAGTTCTCTGACAATAAAGGTCCTACCAAAATGAATCGCAAGAATCAAGATCCTGTCAATTTTAACTAAGGATATATATTTTCTTACGAAGCATTTTTCACTTGTTTGTTTTTAAATAAAATTCAGCAGTTTTCTAGAGCTATTAATTCTTGCAGTGAAGTGGTATTTCAAAGATAATCTAGTCAGGCCAAAATATTTGTCGTAGTACACCTCTATAAGGATAAATGGGTCCAGATCCATAAACCAAACAGAATCTCTTTGACTTAAATCAACTGAAGACCCATTTCAGACTACTTTCGCTATTATGCTATGAAGATAGCTTTTTCCTATTTTATTTTTATCCCTGTAAGAGCACTTACTTCTTATGTCTACCTCCTTTGTTATTTCCTGACTCCAGCAACCCTTACTTCTTTTTTAATACATATCTGAAAGCACTGAATGCCATCATCTCTGCTTTTTGAAACAAGAAATACTAAAGAAGACAAATGTTATTTTCCTGGTCCCACAGTAAACCTTAAGTAAAACTTGTAAGAGAATAGGTAATAAACTATTACCTGTCACTGAGAGTTGTTTTGTGTGTTACTTTTCAAGGCTGATTTTGGATTAGTCTTCACAACTAACATTTGCTGAAAGTTTGTCTCAGTTTGCATTTAATTCATTAAGAAGTAATAATAAAGACTAAAAAATCTCCAGTTATTGTCTCCATAACAATCTGCTGTCTCATACAAAATAAATACAACAGCTCTCAATCCTTCATCATTATGCAGAGGTAAACAGGAGGAGGACAATAGCAACATAGCATATTTCCTATTAAAATGAAAAAACACTGAAAATCACTTAACTGAATCCCTCAGGACAGAGAATTTTGATCAATAAGAAATATTTACAGAAACAACATACTTGCTTTTACACTATAATATGCTCAGATAATCAGCACTATACAACTTTAATGGCTGCAGGAAGTCAACCTTTTGTGATAACATTTTTGTTAGAGTCTAAATTCAGAGTCTAAGTTATTAGCTATTGTTCTCTAGTGTTTCACTTAGGGAGATTGAAAATAGGGACCATGCTAGTTAGAGCACTTGTCCTTCAACCCCTTTCCTCACGGGGTTGGTTTAGGACGGTAGCCTCAACTGTTTTGAAAAATGCTGTTGTTGATGGACAGCATACTGTCCCTCTGGCAAAGCAAGGATCCCATAAATACCACAATCCCATCAACAACCAAAATAGTTAGGCATTCTACCAGCTTGTTCTATGTAGGGATTGCTGCAGGTGTGCTCACCAGAAGTTTTTACTGGTAATAACTTGGAACCTAGGCACAAGGTTTAATATTGCCCAGTCCGATTAACAGTTTGATAGCCACTGTCTAACCTGTGTAGGCTGCTAGAAAATGGACTTTTAATTCACAATGCCTGCATTGTTCATTTTTGCCACTGCTTAGCTTTAGAGACTTACCTGGTAGCTTGAGAGACTGTTCTCCAAGTCAGACGTTTTCACTGTGCCACCCAACCCACTGAAACACACTCCAAACCAGTCTGGTCCAATCCAGCAGAACCTATTCCAAGCCAGAAGACTGCCTTACGGGCATCCAGTTTTCTTGTCTCTCCCTTTTAGACTGCCAAATACATCCATCCATGAAACTTAAATAACCGGTAGCTACCCACTTGATTTTATCAGTGACTGATGCACTTCCTGAAGAAAAGGTGTGTGGCAGTCTTTGCCTGCCTTCCACAGCCATTCCACCACTCCTGTGGAAGTATCGGGAGACCACAAAACTGTAGAAATGGTTAACTCTCATAGTTAAGTACTGCTTTTTTATTGAAGGCTCTGCCACCAAATAAAAAATAGACATGCTTACCAAGAAGAATTCAATGTATCTTAGCAAGCATGTGCTTTAAAGAGAATGGTTACAGATCACTTGTTTTTAACTGGAGAAAAAGATGTGAGTTCCCATGAAGATCTATACAAGGAATGCTTGCTTTCTTCAAAGTTTTGTTTGTCAATAGCACAAAACCATTTCCACAAGAAGAAAAATATGACCACCTGGTTTTTATTCTCACATGAATAAGTAATATCAGAGACTGATAGACCCATAGGAGTGTGTGATTTCTTTTTTTTTGTTTGTTTTGTTTTGGCAGCTGTGCAAACTTGTTTATTTCCTGAGGTGAGGTTTTGGTAAGACAGAAGGAGTTAGACTAAGGTAAAACAGAAAGGAGGACAGTAACTGAAAAGGAAGAGATAAAAAGCTTGTGAAAACAGAAATGAAGCAAATAATGAAAACAGAGGGACGCTGATGCAAAGGGCCTGAAGGAAAAAATGGCACAGAGCTGGATCAGGCAGCACTTCAACACAAGGGAAAGAATGTTCAGATTTAAAACTCTGAATGTCATCTTGCACCGAAGGCACTATCTCCTTTATAGTCACCATACTCTGCTCATACCTGTTGATTTTCTAGGCATTATAGCAATTGTTTGGGGTTGGCTTTTTTGTGGTTTGGTTTTTTTTTTTGTTTGTTTTTTTTTTTTTGTTCATACTCTGATTTAATGACTGGTGAGTTCTTGTTCTTTTCCTTCTTCTTTCCACCATGACCATAAGGACAGAGTAACTATTGCGTTCTAGGCATTGGCTACAGAGGAAGCAAAATGAACTCTATAAGTTATGCAGTGATATTGGTTCAGTCCCATGTTCATTTGCAGAGCCAGATGTTGCTTGCCTGATGAAACTGGATGCAACAACATCTAGAGTAGTACAGCTACTTGTGGAAAATATGTTTTTTGGCTATAAATTCTCCTTTTCTTTTTGGTGATTTGGAGAAATGTTGTTGGTTTGTTTTTTTTTTTTTTTTTTTGTCCAGGATATACATACGATAATGCAGGTGCATGTGTTTCATTTCTATGCATGGAAGTCCTGGATACTGTACTCAGAGAAGCAGAGCTCTGAAGGTACCTGCATCATTTCTGCTATTACATATCCCATTATATCTGGTCCTCTTTAGGAATAGCTGATCTGGGAGCAAAAGTAAATGGTTCTATTCCAAATAAAATGCGTATTAATGAAAGGATACCCCTGAGGTCCATTGAAAGTGCGATACACAAGTAATACACTAACAAAAGAAAATAAACAAATTACTTGTATGTTTAATGAATAAAATAAAATCTATTTTATTAAAATTGATATTATGTTCCCACTGTGGTATAATGTAAAGTACCCAGCAGATTTTCGTTTCATATACTATGCTACAATAATGATGCAGTTCCGATTAAAACCAAGCAGGGACCAAATTAGGAATGTGTTAATGATAACACTTTCTTCATGCAATCCTATGGCATTGTTTAGTTCCCTTAGGATGTCCCAGAATAAATCAGAACTCCCTAGTAACCCAATGATGTGTAAAGAGGATACATACTGTGTAATTTTTTTTTTTTAGCAAATTAGTGCTTACTAAAAATGATATGAATGAAACATTTTGAATTTAGGAAAATAGTACTCACTACATTAGATACAAAAGGAGAGGGACTCAGGGAGGAAATAACTCTGGGATATGCTTTCTGTCACTTCCTCACTCATTCAATGCATACTTTCTGAAGTAGTGAAAATGGATAATACCTGTTCACAGATGCATGTTAATTAACTGTTCTCTCTCAAGGTTAAGGTACAGTTTGGCAGGAGACAGCATAACTCATCAACAGTTATTCAGGCTCTGCATTTGCCTGTTATTTTCTCAGCTGAGAAGGAAAGCAAGGTAAAGTTGGCTTGGTACAACAACTTTGCACTGACTATTCTGTATTAACATCTTTACTGTGGAATAAAAGGTAACTTCAGAAAATGAAAAATATATTCAGCTTCAAACCTGTAAGCTTCTGGCAACTCCAACTCCCTCCCTAGACTCCCAAGACAGGAAGAGCTCCAAACAGAGCACAGAGCAAGGTCAGCAATTACAGGAAGCATTGGTGCAAGCTCTTGAGAATAGTACAAGGGGCAGTTGCATTCTCACCAATTAAAGATAACTTGAGGTTATACTTACTAAACCCTACAAAATGGTGTGAAAGACTAATGACTCACATCAGCATACACAAACTCAGATTTTAAAATGGCTGTCTTTACTGCTGTGACAGCTGCTTTATAGACTATTGCATCATTAAATGGATCAGTATCCCTTTGACATTGTGTAAAACCTGACATACACTTATAATGGGAGACTGATCAAGAAGAAATTACAGAACTCATTTAGGTAACTGCTTTCTTTCTTTAAGGACTCCACTGTCAGCCAGTTAGCTTCCAGTCAGATAAGGG
Organism: Falco punctatus; assembly: GCF_963210335.1. Classification (NCBI taxonomy): domain Eukaryota; kingdom Metazoa; phylum Chordata; class Aves; order Falconiformes; family Falconidae; genus Falco; species Falco punctatus. The sequence continues at coordinate 78,936,718 of NC_137582.1, read as the reverse complement.
AATATAATGACCTGTTACTTTTGCTTGTGAATTATTCCCTGCTATAGGTAATAAGAGAATGAAGAATGTAGATGCAGTGAATCCATTGCTTTCTCCACTACATAGGCAAAGGCATAGAGAAAAAGGAGCAGAAGGAGGAAATCTTTTAATCAAAGGAAAAACCCTTTTGAGACCAAACAGTCTTAAAAAACACCAAACTCAAAAGGGGTGATGCAAGTGGAAGGAAAAAAAAAAAAGAAAAAAAAAAAAGAAAGGAAGAAGAAACTCTTCTCAGTGTTCACTAACAACATGCAGAAGCAGCAGGCTTAAATTGCTGTCCAGGAGTTTTAAGACAGATGAAAGGAATACTGTTTCTGCAAAGTGCATTCCTGCCTTACAGATGTATTGCAGTTCCTCAAAGGAATAAACAAGCATACAATAGGAGCAAATTTGGTGATCTTGGTCAACTTAAATTTCCACAGGAAACATTAACAAAATCTTTTTAAAATCCTAAGCTGTTGCAAGATAAGGAAAAGTATGTTCCCTTAAATAGCTAGTTGAAGATGGCATAACAACAGATATGAATTAAAAGCTAGTTTTCACAAAGTGAGAAGTGAATGCCCACTGAGTTCTGCAGTCAAGAATATACAAAAAAAGATGAGGAAAATAGAGTAGTGAAGGGATAAGCCTGACATTACATCATTCTTAAGCATAAAAATGAAGGCTGATTGTGAAGAGCACTAGAAGGACCTTTCAAGATTGGGCAATATGATGGCAGATGAAATTCAACAATCACTTTCTATTTAAAAGTCATTACTATGTACAAACTGATTCAGAAGCTTCCCCCCAGCTTATTTTTTTTTTTCTTCCTCTTTAGCTCTTGCTGCATCACAGTAAAATTAACGTTCTCTGCTACTATACAGAGAATATAGGTACTTCTGGCAAACTAGAATAAACAGATGACCCTTTAAAAATGGGGTTTTTTTTGCTGCCACCCTCAGTCTGACAGGCAAAACCCTTTCCTGCTAAGAATGCAGGCCAAAGCCTTACACAGACCACTGCCTCTGGGAACAAAGGAACTACATTTGTTATATAATTTCTGTACGTCTATTATTAAAGCTGAAGGCAGCTAAATATTCCTGTTGTATACATGTGCCTTAAGTTATTATAGTCAATGCTCACAAAGGAGAAATTTACAAAAACTGAGAGTTATACAAGCATAAAAGGGTAACTGTTTTTCAAAATGTCATAGTGGTTCAGTTTGGAATACACTGTTCAGTTACATATTAGAAACAGTTATTAAGTATAGAAATTTGTTGAACTTATCATTAATGAATAATCTTAAGAAAAATGAAAACTCTGTGTGTGTGTAAAAAAAAAATGTTTAAAAGAATAGTTACACATTTTTTTGCAAGAAAGGAAATTCCACAGTGAAGTTCTTCCTCCTAGTTGAACAGGATAATCTCAGCAATGTTAACAAGAAAGAAGTGCAGATAGATAGAAAAATCTGAATGATTTGTCTTTAGTGGAAAAACTTTTGCTGATGAAAATGTTATTTAACTGAAAGATTTCAGATTGAAAATAGTATCTGTTAAATATCTTTTTCAACTCTACCTTGATTTAGTTTGTGTCAAACAACAAGAATTTGAAGCATTCCAATTTCAATGGTTTGATTTAAAAGGAAAAAGTTGCAGCCAATTGTTAAAATTTACTGTAAGCACTGGAATAAATTAATACGGATTTGTTTTGATAGCAGCAGTTGAATCTTTGGCAGTGACTGTAAGGACATGCTGATTTGCCTCCATAAGAGCTAACACTGATTCATTTGAGATCATCATAAGACCTTTTCTATAATCTATAGTGAAATATTAATCTTTTTTCCTCCAATGTGAAATAGTTTATTTTAACTACGAATGGATGATGCAATCTGACAAGAACATTTTCCATATGAAATTCAACCTTGGGTTTTTTTCTTGTCTTTTGACATCACTGACAGTACTTTCACATTCTGCTAGGCCTCCTGTTTCTATTAGGACAGAAAGGACAACGGTCAAAGATGGGCAGAGAAATTATTCTCTCCACATTAGCATCAATGCATAAATTTTGGATATATTGCAAGGAATGCTGAACCTCAAAATCATGACCATTTCTCTAACCCAAGTGATTCAGATAAGTCAATACAACTTTAAAATGGTATTTCCTCTACAAGAAATCTATGAATATTGTCTTTAGAAATGCCAATTGTTTTTCAAGAAACAAGTTATACTTGCATGGTAGTTATAGCAGGCATGAAAATCTAAGCAAACTCCTTTTTTCACAACTTGAGGTTTCAGCTTGAGGTGGTAAAGCTGAAAGGTATCTCTTTCTCTAGTGAATTATTAAAGAAAGATACGGAAGATCTAGTAATGGCAGAATAACACAAATGTTATCTGCTGTATGACAGTGACTTTGACACAGTTTGTAAGCCTCGATGTGAATTTATGCAGCCTGTATGAAGATACTTTAATCAAAGATGACCTGAGTTATATCTCTGGACATTAGCAAGTAATGGCATGTGCTAGAGACCAGAGAGAACATTATAGACCAACACGAATCATTAATTTCTCCATGCAAACACGCCATACACTAAACTTTTGATACAGGAGATGAGATTGATGTGAAAAGACTCAGAATGAAGCGTACATTTTATCCAAAAGAGAATGATGTTGTTGGAAAATTGCAGTCAGAGTAACACCCATGGTGTGTAGACTTCACAGAGAAGAAGCAGCTTTTCCATGGAAAAGTATGTTTAAAGCGTACTGTCAATGTCTAGTGATGCACAGTTTTATGACAAGGCTGGAACGTGATATTTTTCAAAGCCAGGTTTCATCCTTAAGTTTTTGTTCCATACTACTGAAAGCAGTAATTTAACTACTGTGCAGAAGATATTTTTCTGTCAACTTGTCACTGTCATTTCAGATGTCATTTTGACACTTAGAGCAGATAAACATTTTTCTGGGAACAGTCATAATTAGAGAAAAATCAGAGACCGTGAATGACACAGAATTGTAGAATCATCTAATAGTTTGGGTTGGAAGGGATCTTTAAGAGCTATTTAGTCAAACCCTTGTGCAATAAGCAGAGACATCTTCAACTAGATCAGGTTGCTCAGAGCCCCATCTAACCTGACCTTGAATGTTTCCAGGGATGGGGCATCTGCCACGCCTCTGGGCAACCTGTACCAGTGTTTTACCATCCTCATTGTAAAAACAAATCTGCCTTATATCTAGTCTAAAGCTGCCTTTTTTTAAGGTCAAAATAATTACCCTTTATCTTATAACAATAAGCACTACTAAAAGGTTTGTCCCCATCTTTTTTGTAAGCCCCTTTTAAAGCTGCAATAAGGTCTTCCTGGATCCTGCTCTTCTCCAAACTGAATAACTCCAGCTTTCTCAACCTTTCTTCATAGGAGAGTTGCTCCATCCCTGTGATCATCTTTGTGGTCCTTCTTTGGACTGGCTGCAACAGGTCCATGTCTTTCCTGTGCTGAGTGCTCCAGAACTGGAAGCAGTACTCCATGTAGGGTCACACCAGAGCAGAGTAGAGGTAAAGAGTGATGTCCTTTGACCTGCTGCTCACACTTCTTTTTATGCAGCCCAGGATATGGCTGGCCTTCTGGCCTGCGAGTGCAGATTGTTCAGCTTTTCAGCCATCAGTACCCCATCAGAAGTCCTGCTCTTAAGGGCTGCTCTCAATCCCTTCACCTCCCAGCCTGTATTGATATCATGAGTTGCCCTCACCCAGGTTCAGGGCCTTGCACTTGGCCTTGTTGAACCTAATGATTTCACATGGGCCCACTTCTCAAGCTTGCCCAGATCTCTCTGGATGGCATCCCATCCCTCAGGTGTGTCAACTGTATCACTCAGCTTGGTATTGTTGGAAAACTTGCTGAGGATGCATTTGATACCTCTATGTCACTGATGAAGATATTAAACAGCACTGGTCCCAGAACAGGACCCCTGAGGGACACCACTTGTCACTGATCTCCATCCGGACATCCAGCTTTGACCTGTACTCTCTGGATGCAAACATCCAAACAATTTCTTATCCACTGAACAGTCCATCCATCAAATCCATATATCTTCAATTTAGAGAGAAGGATTTTGTAGGGGACTGCATCAAAGGCCTTACAGAACTCCAGAGAGATGGCATCTGTAACAATTCCCTTGTCCATTGATGTAGTCATTCTATCATAGAAGGCCACTGGGTTGGTCAAGCAGGACTTGCCCTTGATGAAGTCATGCTGGTTGTCTCAAATCCCCTCCCTGTACTCCATGTGCCTTAGCACAGCTTCTAGAAGGATCTGTTCCATAATGTTGCCAGGCACAGAGGTAAGGCTGACAGGTCAGTAGTTCCCAGGGTCCTCCTTTCTACCCTTTTTAAAAATAGGTGCAATGTTTCCCTTTTTCCAGTCACCAGAGACTTTACCTGACTGCCAGGACTTTTCAAATATCATGGAGAGTGGTTTGGTAACTACACCAGCCAATTCCCTCAGGACTCTGAGGTGCATCTCATCAGGTCCCATAGACTTTTTCTATGTTCAGGTTCCTCAGATGGTCACAAACCTGATCTTCTCTTACAGTGGGAGGGACTTTGCTCTCTCAGTCCCTGTCTTGCAGTCCATCCACTCAAGATGTGTGGGAAGAAAGTTGCCAGTGAAGAGTGAGGCAAAAATCTTGTTGAGTACCTCAGCCTTCTCCTCATCCATTGTTACCAGTTTTCCAGTCTTGCTCATCAGGAAGGGTACACTTTCCTTGAATTTCCTTTTCTGGCTGACATACCTGTAGAAGCCCTTATTATTCTTTATATCCCTTGCCAAATTCAGCTCCAGCCACGCCTTGGCCTTCCTGTCCTCATCCCCACACAACTGGGCAGTGTCCCTATATCCTTCCCAGGATACCTGTCCCTGCTTCCACTGCCTGTGAATTTCCTTCTTGCCCTTTAGTTTGACCAGTGAGTCCCAATTCAGCCATGCCAGATTATTGCCTGCCTTTCCTGACTTTTTACACCTGGGGACTGAGAGCTTTTGTGCTTTATGGAAAGTGTCCTCAAAGATCTGCCAGCTCTGTTCTGCTCCCTTGCCCCTGAGGGCAGGTTACTGGGAGTCCTATTGACTAACTCCTTGAAAAGCTGGAAATTTGCTGTCCTAAAATTCGCAGTCCTGACTTTTCTATTCTACTATGATAGTATAGCTTTTTTTCCTCTTAATCCAGGCCTCTAACAAACCTGGTTTTATTTACTTTTTTAAAGAAAAAAAATGCAACAACACAAAAAATGGATGATTTGCATTGGATTTCCTGCCAAGATTTTACCATCTCCAATTAATTTACAATGAAATGTGGAACAGTGTATTTAAAAGCACTACTGAACTTTTCTCAGATTTATAATTTAGCTATTGACCTGACTAATAACTAACCTAAAATTCCTCACACTACCTTTTATTTAGACTTAGACAGGGCACTGTAAGTAAAGTAGAACATTTTGTTCCACCTGTGTTTTTACTGAGTGGTTTAGCTGAATTTCATTTAGTCCTTCTGGTCATACTAAATATACTTCTCTTGTGCTTTATGGAACTTTTGAAAAGTCTTGTAGAAATACACAAATATTTGCACAGTTTAAATATATGCATGTGTATTTATATTTGTTTGCTATAATAAAGACTTTGAAATCTTTATATTTTGAAGACTTAGGAGATCTTTCCTCCCTTTAACTACACAGCCCAACCTTACTGTGGTGTGTCCTGAAATTTTTTTCCCAGAGTTCTTCCCCAGCCATTTGTATTTTTACTAAAAAGAAATAAATAAAAAACCTGATCAAGGAATCCAGATAACACCACCAATTCTGGACAGCAACACATAACTATTAAAATTATCTCCCTGCTTCAACAACAAAATGCTGCAATGAAATATGCTTTAAAATAATTATGGCATTTCTATAACACTATAAATCAGATTAGTTCATGATGCTTTGCAGGCTTATCAGGTAGACGTGTACATGGATGCGTAAAATGACGATTAACTTTTATTACCTTTTCCTGCTTTTCCCAGATTCAGCAATTTATGCTTTGGAGATGGAGTTTTCCTTTTGCTTTGTTCTTAAATACTTGATTTCCATTAGGACAAAAGGGTTCTGTCTTTAGCAAGAGGCTCATTAATGTGACCTTGGTCAAATCACTTCAAAATTGTCCCCTAGTTGGTCTGTTAGCCTGCAGACTTTTGGGACAATGATGAGCTACACATTTCTAGAGTGCTAAATAGCAAAATAAGATCACTCTCCGTTGGATTCTAAATACAATTGTAACACAAATAATGAAAATAATAATCCCCAACCAATTATATAGACCATACTAAAGACTATAAAACTGGGCAAACTCTGGTTTACTGTAATCTTCGGTAGCAGATCATTCCATATAACAATCTCCATGACTTATGATTTATTAGAAGCTCTCACATGCTCTCTCCTGGATTCATACCTCTCAGCTTTCCAAAGAGAACTTATTAAAGCAACCAGTATAGAGCAAGAAGGATTAATCTTTACCACAGTTCTTACTTGCCATCCTCTACTCTGAAAGAAAACATGATGTCATTTCAAAATAATAACTTCCTTGAAAATCCTTTATAAATCAATGACATGCTGAGCATCCCCTAAGCTGATTGAATCGTAGAGCATGAACTGCAGGAATAAAAATACCATGGTAGCGTAGGCTCAAGTAACGTAAGATTTTTTTCCCATCATTTTTACTTTTTTTAAAGCTAACAAGAGAGAAACATATATTTAAACATTTTTAAATTAATTTTATTTACACTTCCAATTTCTTAGGATGGATGAGGTATGCATAACAAAAGTAAAGATAACTTGAAAATCTGCCAAAACCAAAACTTTGGGTTGTTTGACTGTTCTGTTCCAATATAGAGCTGGTCAAATAAGGTTTTGGAAAAAAGGCTTCTAATTTTTTTTACTTAGATGAACAAGAAATTCTCCCACATTGTCTTAACTACTTGTTATTTCATGGATCAGCAAGATAGCAATAGTAAAATTTATTCTTTTCAAGCATAATTATACTATTGTTTTCAAAATCGCTTAACACTTCCTGTTTACTAATTCATATGTGTGACTGACTTTAATGTAGAGCTGTCTTGCAAAACATATTAGAAGTCTGTGAGTTCCATTTGTATACTTACATTGATATATATCTAAATCAGGTGCCACTGACAACTTCTTTGTTGTCTTAGAGAATGTATCTTTCTGAGAATTAGGATCATCTGTTTCAAATGCCTTAATGGTAAGGAGCAATGATCACTCAAAAATTGTCAGTTCTCTCCTAACACTCCTCCTCCCCCCAACCAAATCTCAAAACACTCAGCACCTACATCTAACTGGAATGGTTTGAGTTGTTTTACCCTGCCATAAATGCTGTAAGAATCCCACTCATTACTGAGTACAGAGCAAGGAGAATACATCTCTGACAGTAATAAAAACTACCTGAGCATTTCAATCTTGCTTCTAATCAGATTACAGAGCATGAATAAATAACCAGAATTTATGTTCTCATTTATGACTTGCTCTGTTGTCCTGTATGAGTAAAAACCTCCTTCTGCTCTAAACTGTATCAATCTCAATCTGCAGGAGGAGAAATCCTTAGGACAGTGAGCCTCTCTTTGGTGGAACACCAAGATCAAGCTGCAGAAGAGCCAGACCTGATCAAGTTTAGAGATCGATAGCTACACGTCAACCTGAGTCAAACAAGGGACAAATCCAAGCAACACTAGTTGCTGTTTTAAACACCCTAATGGCAAACCCAGCCTCTAATGGTCCCATTAGAACTGACCCCTATCACTGTTCATCCTCCTTAGGTAACTGTGGCAGGTTACAGACTTTGAAGGTCTAAGACATCAGACATTATCAATTTGCTGATAAAATGAGTTACATGAAAAAAAACATGTAAAAACATTGAAACTAAAACCAAAGCTCCCAATCAATATAGAATATGTTGTCTTATCTCTCCTTTTTTTTTATTTTGTCTTGCTCCCTGACTATAAATCATCACTTTCCTCATTTACTTAATTTACTTCAATTTTCTTGTTACTTTATGCCTGGGATGAAATTTGTGTCACCTATTTTTTGTTAATTAAATGTCCAGTCTTACTAATTTTCCCAGTACAATTAACCAGGAAAAGCCACTTCCAAGGAGCAATTCATCCCCTGCTAAGAAAAGAATATCCCTCAAGTCTTAGTTTTCTCCACTGCTTACAGCACTGAGGCTATGGCTTCTTAATAAGCTATTTTAGACTAGTAGTGATTTAGTTTTGCCATAGCTTCATCAGTTCTGCCCCTTGCTCCTATCTCCTTCCTTCAGCCAACAAATTGTACTGAGGAAAGAGATCATCAGAGAACAAGGCACTGGCACAAGCGAACAGGAAATATGGCAACCTTAGTTCTGTTTAGCTTTTAAACCACTAACTTTTACTTGCAGAGAAACTAGTTCTTGAAACTCTGTCCAGACCAGGTCTTGACCTAATCTCTTCAGATATTCAAGAGTAATTATTCTAGGTTGGAAAGCATTATTTTGCCAGTTTACTGGAGTGTTCAGTTTTTAGACAACTAAAATAATGTCCTGTTGGCCTTTCAAGAACAGCTAACTCCACCATAACCTGATGCATGATACTTGCTATATGCCTCCATAACTGAAAACACACCCAAATTGTTAGTATTATTAATTTGCTAAAGTAGAATACATTTGTGATTATATGTAAAAATAGTGGTGCTCATATATTGTTTCAGCATACAGTTTGTAGCGTAATTTGTAACAAGTTATTTTATTGATATTTGTAGACAAATAATGCTATCGGAAGTCCAACATTCTACTTTGTTATTAAATGCATTTAGATGTCATTATTAATGCTGCAACAAATCTGTCTCTGTATAGATTCTAAGACCTTTTAGCCCAAAAGAAATATTTTTAAGACATTTCCATAGATGTGAAAACAGAGTAGCAGATATGCACACTTAATTTTGGATGGAATAAAATTATTTACACCACGAGCAAGACTTTAATTTTTTTGCATCTCCAGAGGTTGGTCATCATAGATAAGATTGCTAACAACTGGGGATATTCATTTCAGACAGAAGAAAGGGGCTTTCTTTTTCAGTGATGAAGGCGAGAGAGTCCAGTCTGCAAGGCTAAGAGCTCTAGCAATGGAAGAAGCAGTCCTAAAAGGAAGGCAAAGATGTCTACAAATAATGCACACAAAATTGAATTGCACCCCCCCTGCACACCCACCCGCTGACCCCCACCCCCACCAATGCTTTTACCACTCAAAACAAATCTTCATTCCAAAAAATACAGAGTCCTTAAGAACTTGAACATTGCCTGAATTCCTGTTGATTGCTCCGACATAGACCCAGATCTTCAGAAGTACTACTGATTAACTGTAATATCTCTTTGAGAGCAGCCTAATTCACAGTTATATAATGAACGTTTCAATAGATGGATTTTGGTGGCCATCTAAATATGGGTTTAGGATTGTAATGTGAGACCTTTTATTTAATTTTGAAAATTAGATACAACAGTATTAAAGTGTGGGTTTTTTTTCTAATACTTTCTGATTCTATTCTTGTAAAATTATTTTCTGAGTAATCAATAATCAAGATGTGCCAGATTATATATATATCATTTCTTTCTACAGTAGTCTGGTTAACATCACTGAATTTAATATTCTTTATTTGCAACTGTGGAAGAAAAAGTACAGTTTGTGATTAGTAAGATACTCAAGAGCTCTCACTGTGCCTTACTGCCCTGCAGACAATCTTAAAATTTTGTTGCTGACACACAAAGCATATGTAACTGGGTAGGTAATATTTTTACAGCTCATCTGTTTGCAAGTTTAATGATCAACTACGAGGTCTTCGTTTAAATATAAACATGGTCCATGCTATGTATTCTAATGGCTCAAGAAAAGCTTTAAAAAAGGAAATACAGAAACAACAGGTAACTCTTCAAGATTCAGAGGACAGAGACAGAGAACATGCATTATCGCAGATGCATTCCAGAATACTAGAAATGCCTCCCACCCTTTCCCTGGAGCTGAAATCTAGCTGTCCAACAGCATAGCAGCATTGTGAACCCCCTCATCTAAAGAATATGCAGAAGCCCCAGTTCTGATTCTCCTGCTTAAGTGTCTGCCAAAGCTTCATACTGAATGGCTGCAGCATTGCTCCCCAACATACAGGGATACTAGCTTCTAATATTTCTGATCTCTATGGTCAACTGAGGTTATCTGCCTCCCCTAATGGTCCTGTAATCTACCTTTCTCCCCAAGCCTTGCCTAGGCTATCATGGTTTTTTTTTGTAAATCAAAACAATAAGCCAACTAATTGCAATTGCAGTTTCAATGATTTAAGGAAAAAAGCTGGAATGAAAACCACTAGAAATCAGAAGGGAAAAATGACAACGAAATCTTTGTTGCTATATTCCTATTTCAAATATTTTCTGCTACCTGTGGAAGGCCCTGCCCATACATGACTCAGAGTCTCATCACAGCAGCACATTTTGTAAACTAATAACCTGAAGTCCCAGCTTTGGCACTATACTGTGAAAATTAAATAATTTAGACATTAATTCTTTCTGCATTTGTGACTATGTAGGTGTTGGATAATGTAAAAATAAGATGTTCAAGTTTTAATTAATGATATTACACCAGCTTTTACCACCCTAATTGCTAATAGAATATTATTTTTCACCTATGGTACAGTTAGATCAGCAATTTAAACTCACATTATTGAAAACCAAAACATTTGGATAATGTCATTTTCCTCCTTTTCTGAAAAAAAGAAAATTACATATAAACTGAAATGACTTTAAAGACCTCTACAAAAAAGGTACCTTGGGCACTTTTGTTCTGTGACTCCTCTGTATTATCCATTACTTTGACTTCATTTTTCATACTTGTTTAAATGGTAAGCGGAATTAACAGCGAACTCAGGTAAGTGGTTTTACTCATTTTTTTCTTTTTCTGGACTATTTTGATTAGCTTGCCACATATCTAAACTTTGTAAAGATGAGCAGACACTAACATCTTGCTTTCCTACTGGGTAACAGAGCAAAATGAAACTCAGAAATGCTGGAACTTAATGTCATATTCTATATGCATACCCTTCACAAAGAAACTGCAGATGAAATCTTCACAGGAAGCTAAACATACCCAAGAGCAGGTGGAGTACTATTGAAGCCTATCTCCTACGTAGGATGTGGAAGATGTGCAATTATGCTATAATCTCTCCTCACTTTTGGATGTTTCATCAATAAACCTACACATCTTGGTATCTATCTACCCGGAAAGAACACCAAACAACCCTTCTATAAGAAGACATTTTTGTATACTGCCACAGATGGGAGAGCATTCTCTCCACAGTCAAAACACCTCCTACAATCATCTTTTAGCTTGTGAATATAAAAATGGTGGAAGATGAATATAGCCTCTAAGGAAGCTATCAGAATGAAGACACCCTCTGGCAATTACCAAATCATATGTTTATTTTTTCATCATATGTTTATGAATATGAGAAGTGTGAAAGAAGCAGCTGTAAGAAAAAGTAAAAAGACGGGAAGATATTTAAAACATTTTAGTTCACATTTATCAAAGAAAAATCTAGTAAAATATTTTGAACCTGTTCTACATAAGCATTCTGATAGCAAGGTTGGGGTTTTTTGTGGTTTTTTTGTTTGGTGGTTTGGGGTTTTGGGGGTTTTGTTTGTTTGTTTGTTTGTTTGTTCATAAACACTGTTATGTGTTTTGCTACTTGTGGCTTGGCTTTCCAGGTTAGACATGCACCTTTACAGATTTCTGGTTTGTGCATATACATCCTGCTAAAGATTAAGATGAATTCAGTGGTAACCTTTCAGGATTATGGTGCTGTCAACTTTTTGTGCCCAAATCAGGGTGTCTGGCTTGAAGGCAGATAGCTGCATATTAACAGAAAAATGACTTGATTACCGAAAAGCAAAAGTACACGTTTAAAGAAAAGCCAGGCAAAAGGCTGTCCTTTCTAGCAAATGGTGAAAATATAGTGTAGGGGGCTAGATGCACCATAGACATAGATGTAGAGGTAACTGTGTAGCCTCAGAAAACCATTGGTGTTTTTGAAAGACAATTTCTTTTCTTAACATACCACTTACATATTTTTTTGCAGAGGATGAGGTGGGGTGGAAAAGGCACTATTACCAACCTAATATTTCTACAGGGCAAGTCAGGGTGACATCCCAAGCTCCTTCTACCTGAATGCTCAAATAATTTGCTCCTTTTGTCCCTTTGACTGACGAGATCTGTTCCCTATGTCTCCCATCTATTGCAGAGAATCCCTTCACTCCTAAAGCCCCTCCCCCCCTTGTTTAGCACAAATCTGTGAGTTTCAATTTTCCTTCTGTTCCTGCTCTCCTATTTCAAAGCTATCATTTCCTTTCCCTCCAAATCTTCCCCTACCTATTCCTTTTTTCCCGTCCCCACATCCCCTAACACAGACCCTCCTTAATAGCCAAAGCTGCTAGGCTCTCCTTGTTCTGTCTTGGACACGTCCACCAGCAGGCACCTACTGTTGCCTGGGCACCACCATCTGTTGCACCCCACTCTTCTTCCAAACTCGAACCCTGGACTGAAAGGCATTGCAGAAACTTCATGCACAGAATAACCAGCCAGAATAACCTTATCAGGTGGCATCCTGAGGGCAGAAAGAATGACACACAGGAAAAAAGGAGGCTGTTTCCTGACCTGCCCACCTTCCCTTCTTATCAGTTAATTAAAGTGCTATACATCCCACTTCGCAGCAGTTTTGTGTCCCTCTGTCCCTCTCAATCCAGACATATGTGTTAGCACTCTTTGCTCCTTTCTCTTTGCTGCCACTGTTTGGCCACTGCTAAAAAAAGAAAAAATAACAGATAGACATGTACTGCTTCTATCCCATTTTCTCCTCCTTGTAGAAGGCCATGCAAGGAGACCACTAGTAATTTACTGTCCTCTAGGATACATATGCTACACCACAGTCTGGCCTGGCACACTTAGTATTGGAGTGTATCACCAATGGATTTACAACAGTACATTTTAATTAATCACTCTCCAGAGTTTCAGCTGGATTTAATACCACACATGGCCACATTTGGAATTGTTCTTAAATCAAGTGTGCCAATATACCATTTTTTCCCCCACTCAGTCAGTCTTTGAATTTGGCAATAAAGCTGGCTGAATTTTTGCCAAGGTGATTCATTTTATCCAGACCTCTAATTGTATTTGGACAGTTAAGGAGAGAGGTGGAAGCAGTTCAACAAGTCAAGAGGATTTTATAAATAAAAGTTTGCCTAGTATAATGGAAAATGTTAGATACCAAGTAAAATGATACAAATAGAAAGATAACATTTGAAGAAAAATAAAGACAAAACCTGACTTTTCTGTGATTGTGCTGCTGGATGAGAAAACTACAGAGGCTGGAACGAAACAGGAAAAGGAACGCAGTCACAAAAATCCAGGCCTGCGTAACCAGTACCTCTGCTACCCCAAGACAACAGACACCATACTTTGAGCCCAGTAGATACAGAGAGAGCATGCTGGTCTTTACTTTCAGGTATTCCCCATCACGCTATTTTCCCCAAGCTCATTACACAGTGCACTAGTCTGCATTTAGTAAGAGTGGTCAAGGACCATTGATAACATAGCAGTGAACTCTGATTTAAACTATATTTATGTTTACCTTTTACCTGCTATTTATTCTACTGACATAACATCTAAGTTGTGAAAACACCATGAGTTTTTACTACATCCAATTTTAGCTCTGTTAAGAGTTAATACACAACGCGTTGCAGAGCTCTGTATACTCTTTAGAAGCCATACATTCTTTAGGAAAGAAAAGTAGTACTGAAAACCAGCAGGTGTTTAGATTTACTGAGGGCGCACAATTTTCTTCTCTGTTACATTTGACATTTTAAAGCACGAAACACAAATAATCACCACTTATTTTTCTTTCAAGCAATTCATAAACAGAAAATCAGTCTCTATATTGTACTCCAAACAAGTGATGCTAGAATAACAATTCACTTCCTTAACTTTATTGGTACAGCATCACAAATCAAGTGTAACATTGTCAAAACGACACGAGAAAACTTTTATATTTGTTTTTCCAATGCTGTGTTGAGTAGTGATTCTCCATATTTTCCTTCAACCATTCATTTTCACCACAAGACAGTTGAAGGCACATATAATCATTTTCTGAGTCTCTGAGTCATTTTTAAAATAACTGTGAGACTGATTTTCCATTGTCCTGAAGAGCGTATAGTCATTTAGATGGTGCAGAATGGTCCCAGTTCAGCAATCTACTTAATGTACATGCCTGACTAAGTGCGTGAATAGTCCCATTGATTTCAAAGGGAATACTTACATCCTTAAAGAGAGGCACACTCAGGGACAACTGACTGAATTAGAGCTGGAGAAGGGGGAGCAGCTGGGATACTGGCACTTCACACTATGCACCCACTTAAAAGTCTCTGCTGAGTGCAGGACCCTATCTGACTATTTCACAACACCCACCTAGGCTGAGTTAAAGGGTCACCAGGCTGCTAGTTACAGGTCCTCAAAACAATAACTTGGGCTACAACGGGCTGCTAGACAGCTGCAGCCATTTTAAGGCAATAAACTCCATCATTTTAACTGGTGTGATACTTGCATGCTAACTCATCTCTATACGAAGTAATTGTGTGAAACCTCTAAATGCACAAAATTATGCAAAATCAATGTCAGCTAAATAAATAACAGAACATAAGAAAAATTACAAGATGTAGAAATAGATCAAAGGTGACAAATCATACATTATATCTTTGTAACATTGTTTCCATCTTCAGAGCAGGATTACTCTGTTTGTACAACTAAGGTCCCTGGAGATGCTAAAGCTGAGAACCATTATGTACCTTAAACAGACTGAATTATACGTTGGATTGCTTTTTTGCTATAAATTTATAAGTAATCAGTTGTGTTCACTAAATTTAGATGCTGGTGATTTTTAAAACATGTATACAAAGGGATTGGTAGTTAAAGTAGGTTTAAAGACACTCTAACTAATTAATTCCTAAAAAGAATATTAATAACAGTTTACAGTTTTATTTGTTTCATAGGTTGGTTACATTTCTTTTAGTTTCTTTTTATGGGTCCTTAATTTAATTTCATATAAAGCAGGACACAGATGGAAACAGTTGTTAAAACAAAACTGCATTAAATTTCCAAGTTTTGAAATTATAATTTCTTTTATTCTTTAATTTCAAATTATTATTCTTGTAAACAAGGCATGTTTTAGGTTTCTATGTACACAAATGATATTTTAAATAGAAATGTTGTTATGCTTACTTTTCCAAACCATGAAGTTGCACTAACGTACACAGCTCTAACAAATAGCTTTGACATTTTCAGATCTTGTAACGTTGGCTCTACAAGATCCCATCTCCCTTTCATCACTTGTTCCGCTATGCAAATATATTTTGCTGCCTTTATGCCATGACCTCAGTCCCACAGGCTGTGAATGGCCTAGGGAAGGATCTCTGTCACCATCTATTGGTGAACTGCTGCAAGAGAGCAAGAAGGCGTTATTCATCTCCCCCTCTACTTTGCCCTTCTCAGAAGGAGCTTTCTGTACAGAAGTCCTTTGGGCCCCAGCTACCCTTCTGCCTACACCTGTGCCATAGAAAAATGAAATGATCATGAAATTAAACCTGCTGAGTTAACTGGTAGTAGTCTCCAACTGATAGCAGTACTAGTAGTAGTACTAGACCTATTAACCTTACCGCCAGGCACTCGATATCAATAAAAGATCATGTCTCATGGCACAATCCACTTACCAGTATTTCTGTTCAACACCAGGCAGTGTCCCTGGGCTCAACATCACAGCTAAAGCCTTCTAAATATGAAGTCTGCCAGGAAACAGGCACAAAGCAATACTCTAGATACACCTACCCCAAGATATTCCAATTGGAATAACCAAAGAAATTTAATATTCTCAAATTTTTAAGTGGGAGCACAGGTCAGTGTGTTGAATTCAAGAACTGCTCAACATTTAAGCCTTAGTCTTCTTGTTCAAACCTTACACTAGCCTGATATTGTCACATGTGAGATCAAAAGATCAATGATATTTATTTCCTAGTGATGCATATAGTCATTCCCATTGCATGTTGCCTTTTCCCATATTGAGTATTTTCCGTGCACCTATTATTTATTCTCTCTTAGCACCATCTAACCTCTTAATATTTATCAATTTTCTTAAATATCTCCTGTTTTCCATGTCTCTTCTCCATAGACAGCTTTATTTAATCTATTCCAATTGTCATTTTCCCATGTCCAGCAGTATTTCCTTCAGTCTTGTAACACCTTGCCTATCACTTTCTTTTCTCACCTCAGCCCACTGTAGGTATCATATTTTCTTCTTCTTGCATTAATTATCTGCTATTTCAAGAGTGTCCATTCATATCTTTTCTCCTTTGAATCCGTCCCAATATACCTTTGCTTGTGCCACCGTGTTTGTTTCAAGCTGTCACCCACAAGAGGGGTAGCAATCTTTTTCTCTTGCCAGCAAAAGGACTCCCTCAAAAATCTTCATGTGGTATATGAATCTGTATTCAAGATAGTACTACACACTAAATTAGACAGAACATTTCTACCATCTGTTCAGAGTAGTTGTAAAGAGTTGCACAGACGTTGGTTTCATTGCATGACAACAAATTTTATTGGTCTTAGTAACCCCAGAGACTATACTACACAGTGAGCACCATCTACTGGCATCCAATTATTTATACATGTACGTAGATATAAAACATTTCTCTATTCCTGAACTTAACAAAATTGATCTTTAAAGAATTATATTGTTTTTAGCAGATCTGCAATTTGGTGTCTGGTCAGATCCTGCATGTTAATAGCTATATTTCAGGCCTGGAAGGGAATAAATAACTAGATGTCTAAAATACATTATTTTACATTGCTATAAACACACACATAACTTAATTTGTATATAAATGCACATATGAACATATACATATATTAATGGGGATTTTGGCTTTAAATCATCTGCTCTTTACCTTTATCCTAGGAAAGTCTACCAAAAGGGAAAAAAAAAAAAAAAAAAAAAAAAAAAAAAGCAAAATCCCACAGTAATAACTTCAGATAATGCAGTATGAATGTATTTTATTGATATTCTGAAAATCTCTTATCTACAGAAAGGGTCTGAAGAGGGAGAGATTTTGAATTATGAATTTAATTTAGACAGGTATTTGGTACATATACATGGCAGGAAGAGCTGGACGGGAGTTTTCTTACCAGAATGATTTTGAAAGAAAAGCACTTTCTACAAGTTCAGGATGTTCTGAAGAAAGCTTTGATTTTCTTCTAGGCCTTGTACTTTCTGTGAGTAAAAAGCATAAGGAACTACTGCCTTTCATTTTCTTCTGATCCAAATCATATTATTTCATAACATTAAATTAGGATTGTTTAACATCACACTGATTTCACCAGTGTAATTTTCATTACGTCATAGGAGTGGAAGAGTTTGGATCTGTTTGGGGTAGGTTTGGATGATGTTTTGGCTCTGTTTATTTTTTGTTGCTATCATTGCACTCTGTGGGCAGTTTGTTTTAAAGGAACCATTCTTATTTTAACAGTAGGAATATACAAGAGTTTTTGTCTAGTTTAACAGGTGGAAAAAGTAGGAAACCTCTTGTTTAGATCCTGTGTTTTCTAGAACAGACAAATTTTTCACAGAATGGGGACTTCCTTCACTTGCAATTTCTTTAAATTCTTCAAATTCTTGCATAAGGAAGACTGTCAGGGCTATGTCCATACTACACTAGTTAATTGAGTGTGCCCAGGGACTTTCTCTAGGTACAAGTAGCATGGAATAGCTTGAATCTGTGACAGTAAATTTGTTTAGTCTCCACCACAGCAATTGCTGCAGGCAAGGTGAGCGCTGGGAACGGCCCTTGGAGTGATGCAAACCCCAGGCTGTGCCAAGAAACTGTTTGGGATTAGCTAATTTACATTTAGGGAACATAGGAGCAGTTTAATGGAATAGACAATCATGTTCCAGTGCCTAGAAATGTTCGTTGACTCTGATTAATCTACTAGTATAGACAGCCTTAGAGGATTAAAAAGGGAACCTAATCCTAGGCACAGGCTTATCAAGATGTATTTCCCAAAGCTGCACATTATGCCATGGGAAACCTGGAAACTCACATAAGGTGCACTGATTGTCACATTTGAGGCACATAATGAAAGATCTCCAGGGATCTTATTCAGTGATCAGGAAAAACTACATCATTGCGCTTGACATCATTGATGTGCATGTCATTCACCAGACTAGTTCAGAGCAGTGACTCTGGACTGTGTGAATAGGTATCACAGAAGAAATACATTCATGGATATTCTCCTGATAATCACCACCAGCTAAACTGTGAGCTTCAAGCTATATCAGAATCGTCTAACATCAAGAGGTAATAAAGTATATCTAACAAATAGTCTTAAAATTCCATTAATAAAGCACTGTCTTAAATATTGTTACACTTTTTAAATGGGTAATAGCACTGACATATCCATAACCTTGACAAAAGGATCCTACATATTTTAACAAAAAATCTGATCCAGGATAAAGGCCACAGTTTGAAAGTAAAATCCATGAAGGACAGTGGTACCGTAATGGTTATCTAGCTTTCTCAGCATTTGCTTCTGGATGAAGACAGTATTTTCAGAGCAAAGATTAAGTGTCCACCCTAAATGACAGTTATGTTCTGAACCCTCACAGATTTCTGTGAGACAGCATGCATAAGGACATTTGGACTGGCCCCATGTTACCCTTACAGCAGCAGTCTTACAGCTGTTCTTCTCTGAATTGAGATAACGAGTTAAGCTTACACTCTCTCCTGGCATATTATCCTCACTGAATTCTCCTCAACATAAAATATTCCTTTAAGCAAAATATTTTGTTGGTCTAAAAAGCCATTTAATTATACTGCATTATAGTGTATGAATGAAAATGCATTATCAAATAGGCTACCAAGCATTAGCAGTGATTTCTATACAGTTCTGCTACTTGTGCCAAACATAATTAAGACCTTCCATTTTCTGTTTTAAATGTACAAAGGGAAAACACACATGGAGGTATTATTTTATATTGTACCCTACCTTTCTCAATTAGCTAGTGAGAATAAGTCTTCCTCAGACTGATAGTTCTGAAGATTCCCTTTCCATACGTTCACTAAGTTCCTATGTATGCTTTTAAATTGATTTGTGCATGCACCTCAAACCTCTGGAAAGGCACATTTTAAAATTTTCAATAGAAAGTGCATCAATATTTAAACACATTAGATACTCTTGAACTTCTACCTTGAACAGTTTCCTTCAATTTGCATAAAAATGTATTTCTTTAAAGGTTGGGAAGAAACTGGAACATGAAGATATGCACTTTAAAAACAGGCATGCTCAATGCTTATTTTAAGGAGTATTTAAGCTAGACAAAATGTTTCAAGTTCAGGAAGAACTAAACAGAATATTAAGGGAAAGTGCCACAGTAAGTGTAATACATACAAGAAAGAGAAAGCATGGAGAATTATTTTTATGAAAGTTTAACCTTCTCAGTTCTCTCAAAATATCAGTGCAGCATTGCAAATATTTTAATTTGAAAACTGCATTTCCCACTTTTCTTTCAAAGTTTCTGACTGAAGAAGCAAAGTTTCTGTGAACACGAAAAGGTAAAATCAAATGAGAAGCCCTCACAGGCACGCCAGGGGCAACACTGCCTTAGCTAATAAAGCCTCTTGGTGGTCAGGCATCTTGATGGGGACAACGATGCGGGCTACTCCTGGCACTTCCTTGGTCTTCCCTAACCTACACATTGCTATCTCCACTTGGACTGAAGCATTTCTGGAGATACCAGATTTCTGTGGATCACCATTGCATAAATAATTCCTTGGGAGTTTCAGACGTGAACATAAAAGGAATAATGGTGTTACCCATAAAAAATGACTGCAAAATTCAATATTACTTAAAAACCCCCAGTATCTTACATATAAAATCCTCATGTAGCTGCATAAAACAAATGGATATCTAGCACCAGGCATATATTTAAAAAAGAGCTTCTGACTTTTTTCTGTGGGACTACTTTTACGACTACAATCATCCCAAATCTCTCCTGATTCTTATTGTCAATACACTCAGCAAAAAAAATTGTGCTTCCTGTTGAAGTTACAAGAAATCACCACCACAAGTAATTTCCACTACCTTAAGACTGATGACACAGATTCTAAATTTTATCTTCAATAAGCTAAAGATGGCTGATGATTTACTTGTACACTTAGAAAGTCCACAAAAGACAGTAACTTGTGAGAAGAATTTATTTCACTCTGATGCATGCACACTTGAGATGTAGCTGGAAAAGAGTCAATACAGGACTCAAAACAAGCAACAGTTACATTACACCAAGCTGTGCTCACAACATTGTTAGGCTATGCTGAAATCAAAATCGCAGTATCTGGGATTTCTACAAGGTGACAGAAACTGGTAGCTGTTTAGAATAAAAAACTAAACCATACAATGCCAGATGCATGGAAACTGCAGGTCACAATGTAGTAACAAGATGTACAATGCTTGAATGCCCCTTAGCATCTCAGGGTAGCGACACTAGAAATTAACCTATCACCAGCAATTGTCTTGTGGCTGTAAACTGGCAATAGTGTAGCAGTTTATCTTGGTATTGTGCTATTGGGAGCACAGTCTGCTTAGGTAAAGGATAAAAACTATCTTCTAAACTGCAAAAATGTAAACCTGCCAGAGAAGAGAGATCTTTCTTTCCATTCTAATGTCTTACTTAAAATACAATTACTCTCAGGCTTACAAATCAGCTAGAGGGCATCCCAGATTATTGCATGGAAAATTAAGGTCTGTACTCCACAATAGAAGTAAGTACGTTAAACTAATGATCACCCCAAAACCGAACTTTTTTAAAAATTTGGTTTAGTGACTAGTCTAGTTTGCCATAGTATGAAGTTCAAATTTATTTCTTTGATCTACAGGACTGTTATCACAGAAACTGGATATGAAACAAGCTTATTAACCTGTCTGGTCAATTTGCTTGTAGACACAGGACAGTTCCCCATAGCTTTTCTAAATATTATGCAGTACTTAAGATCCAAATCAAAGGACTTTCATTATATTCACAACATATATTATCTTTTCGCATTACAAATTTTCCCCGATCTCGTCCTCTCTTTATTTTCATCTCTCTCAATTTTGTAACAAACTCTGTACCTAACTTAATTTTCTTTGCTTCAGGGTTTGAAAGCTACTTAGCATAACATGGCTATTCTCAGCCAAATGTTGATAATACTGTCTGTAACCAAATTTCTTTTCTATTGAACGCCTTATAGATTTTGGACTGAAATTTCTTATAGATAGGAGCAGATCTGAAAGTAATTTAATCCCTTAACTATTAGATAGCCAGAGTAGGTGGAGGCCTAATTAACTTCAGTGATTTGTGCCTTAGATGTTAGGGATGCAACTCTTTCTAAAGGGCAAGCATAGGATCTGAAAGTCTTTTACTGAAGCCTGTAATGTTCTAGATGTACAGAATGAACTTTTTTGAGCAACCACAAATATCCAACTCCCAGGTAATATTTTCTTAGTGAAACTTTACACGTAAAGGTAAGTAAGAAGAAAACCACTGTTATATGTTAAATTAAGGAGACATTTATACATTTATAAAACATGGATTTACATGAGCTGGAAGGGAAAAGAACTGAATTTACATGCTGGATGTGTTTGCTGAACAGCTCCCCACCATAAGTGCAGCTACCATCTAAACACCCTGTTTTAAAATAAACATTAAGTTGAACTGTCTTTGCCAGCATATTATGTACAAGGCTTAAGAGAATACAGGATTTTTGACAACACTTGGAAGAGAATTTGAAAATAAGGCTCACTTAAAAAAGATATGAAGGTGCAGGACTTCACCATTGGTGACGACAACTAGAATTTAAAATGCCTGACAAATATGCAGGAAGGCCACAGGCAAATGGGTAAATTCTGAATAAATGAAAACACGTGTAATCCCACCACGTACTAAACAAAACAGAAGAGCTGGAACACATATTTGTATGACTTATCTATGCTTTTGATGGAAACTAATTTGTTTACTGTAAACTAGATGATTGAATAGAACAACCTAGGGAAATTTCCTTGAGAAGCCTCATATGTAAAGTACATAGAACTAACCAACAATTAATTAATCCTGAAATCTGAACCTTAAGTAATTGAATCTGCACTACAAAGTGCTTCTAGAAATGATAACTTGTCTTTCAAAGAAAGCAAGCGTGATGTCAGTATGAGAAAAAAAAATAAAAATCAAAGCTCAAAATGCAACAGTTTAGTTCAGAAAGCTTTCCTGCTGTGTCCTCTTTCCATCACTGATGGAGACGACCATCCCTCCACAATATTCCTCTCTATGTATCTGTTTAAGATGCCAGTTTCTTGAGATATGTAGGATTGTTTTAACCCTTCATATTCACCATCTCAATGGCTTTCATGTTTCAGTTGCACTGGGATCACATAAAGCAGCAAAGCTGTAACAGAGCAGCAAGCAATTTTTTGTTATCAGGGCAGATGAAACCTCTTCCTTAGCCTGCAACTCTCTTTCCTCATCACTTCCTTCACTTAAACGCTAGCTCCAGGCATTGTGTGCTGGTCTATGACTGAGACAAAGAGCCTGAGTTCCAGCTCCATCGCCTCCAACAGGCTTGTGCTTCATGACAAAGCTTTATAAAATATGAAGCCTGCCCACACCCATGTGCGCAGTTAGCGTCTTGAGGAACTTTACTGACAGCTTGGCTCCCAGGCTGTGGCATGCTTACTGATGAGTGTGACTGGACCTCCTCCAAAAGGCTGCAAGGTTTCTAAAACACAGGAGCCTCAAAGTTCATTTGAATAAAAAATTCTAAACTTTTAAAATAGAGAAAACTCTAAGCAGTGTGGGGAAACAGAGGAGGGTTGACAAGCACTCTACACTGGAGCCTTGGAGGGTTGGCCTTCCTTCCAGCTAACCCAGGGATGTTTTTCTGACTTTTAGACACTTGGGATAGCTCCCACCATCTCCAGCGTTGCTGGCTTTCAATTCCCACCATGCAGCAGTTTCTCAATATGCATGAAGTGCAAGCTTCCAACTGCAGACTGAAATTCTCCTCTACCCTAACTCTCTAATCTCCTAAGTCTTTTCTACCTTGAGCAAGCTCAGTAGTTCCCAGAAAGAAAGTGCAGCTTCCCACCTCCTTCCAGAGGGTTTTACCAGACTCTCTTAAAGGAACAGGAGCAAGCAAAATCAAAGGGATAATGGGACAGTAAGCCACTCTTAGCATGAGTACATGCATTATATACCCCTGAACAGCATCTGTTTGCAATTAAACTGCTCAGTTGGAGCAGTACGTATTCTTGGTAGATCTGCACAGTTCTTCAGTACCGCATTTCCTTCTTACCATGTGCCAAAATGGGATGAACTATGATGTCATGTAAATTCAAATCCTTTTCTCATTACTCCTTCTACTTCCAGTGTTGGGTGCATCATACCAAGTGGCATTCTTTTCCTGCACTACAGCATTGCCAAACATATTAGTATTCACAATTGCTACAATTCCATTTCACAGACTGAAAAGCCTGTTCTGAGACACTGAAATAGCTTTCTATCCCTTAGGATAAATTCTCCAATCTTTTATCCCAACCAGAATACCTTCTTGTCCACAGGTTCCCAAGTGGCTGGTGAAAGATACTTTCACCAGTATCTTGCCCAGACAACAGACTGAGCCTGCATATCAGAGCCTGCATAAGCGGCCCCATCCTGCTCAGACTACGTGTAGAAGTACCAAGTAGCAAACACTGCCTTGCAGACAGCTTTGCTTTAGCTCAGTGACAGAGCACTTTCTGAAGCAGGCACAGGTCTCAGCTGTAAGGCAAAGATGGTGAGCACAGGTATGTGCAAGGTGAGAAAGCCAGAGCACACTACTGTGCCTATAGCTCCCACAAAGCACCTCAGCTGCTCAGCACTGTTGGAACAGAGCAACATGACACTGCTGGCAGTGGTTCCAAATAGGAGGACTATTCCTCCTTTCCCTGGTTGTCACAGGGAGACAGTCTCAGTAGTGGAGAAGAACACAGAGAGGCTGGTGTCTCCTAGCAGTGAAACAGAAGAGGAGCATTGCCAGTCAGGCCCTGGCTTCAGCTGGCAGTGCTGCCAGCATACATGGGTTGACACCCAATTGCTCCAGCACTGGTTTTCTCCTTTGTTCCTTGGGAAAGTCACACAACGAGTTGCAGTCTCAGCTAGAGCCTTGCTACTAGCAATCCCCTCCCAGGACTAGAACAGCAGCATAGTACTAATATACCTGAACTAGAGCTTGCCTACCAGCTGAGAGGATGCTGGCAATACCTTCTACTCTGTCTCCAACACCATTTTGTCCACTCTGCAAATCAGAACAAGCAGGCACACCTCTGACCGTATCCTTCTTGGTGTAGGCAAGCTCAGACTGAGGCAAGTGGCTGCACAAAGACCCAGTGCCCCCTGATTCCAGAGGGGTCTACCTCTGTATTTCTGGGTAAAGGAATAAGCCAGTCACCAGGCATCATAACAGATCTAACACTGTTTCTGTTTTTTTGCCCTGAAACTGTTGTTTCTATGTCCCTGTATCCACAAGGCATAGTCAGATAACACAGGTATTTCTAATAGTGATTAAAGCGTCTTATAAGGCTCCAGTATGACTCACAGTTATAAATCCTATTATCCTTCAGTGAGAGATAAACATCTGTGCGCCCACAGTCGCTTTTGAAAGCACACAGTTCTATACTTTTTGAAATGTAACCCAGAATACAAGCTTAAATCACAGCAATTCATTTAAAAACACTGGGTTTGAAATTGATGGAGGAACTTACTTTTCAAACTACATGACTATTTTTACTAACTAGAAGAGCTGGCCAAAAAATATTAAATTTGTTTATTGCTACAAATGCCATTGTGATGAAAAACTTACACACTGCAGAAACATCAAATTCAATAACCAAACTGGTAGAAAGGTTTCTTGATTCGTCTGTGACATTATGCTCCAGAGGTAAAAGGAAACTGCATTCCACACCACTGCCTGCTAGCTCTGAAAGATTAATAAAGTCTAAGTTTACATCATTGGCCTGAATCCGTAGAATAATTCATTTTTCCTTCAGAGATTTGAGAATACCTCACTTTTATTTCCCTCCAGCATTTATTTTTTATTTTAATGACAAAATCTTTTGAAAACACCTGTTTCTAGAAAGTCCTACTAAGGAATTAGAATAAGAATTATATATCTCTTAGACTATAAGAAAATTTATTTGAATTTTCTGTATCTCCATGAGAAGAATAAAGTGAAATACATGTCATACATGTTATATGGCTACATTAAGAAAGAGTGATCTAGCCATTTAAGAAATTTCTGTGGGAAGAACAATGCACAAAACTAATAGTATAATGAAACACTTAGAGGAAATTCCAAATCTGTAGCAGACTACTTCATAAATTTTCCTCCATTTTCCCCTTATAATTCTTGAAATCCTCTAATTCTTCCAGGCTGTTTTATAAGCTCTGTTTAATTGATTGTGTAGGCACTCAGATGTTACCGAGAGATGCAGGGCAATTCCTTCTGGATGTGTACATAACCAGCAAAAGTTACTTTGCTGCTTTGATTGAAATAATATTGTATGTGTACAGCTGTTGCCTCTGGCAAACAAAACAGCACAAGCAAGAAAAAGCATTACATGGAGCCAAAACATGAACCAGGATTTTTCTAAGAAATTTAACAACATTTGAGGTCTGCTTATGATCCAAGGAAATTCAATATAAGCCTTCTGTTAACTTAAACAGGATAAGAAACAATTACTTAATTAGCAAAATCATATTAATGTCTAATACTTTAGCTAAACACTTATGCAGTTGTCTTCAGCTAAATTAGCTACCTGTACAATACTGTTAATATTCCTCATGAACTGCATAATTGGAAAAACAAAATGTGTATTAAACTTGAAAATTAGGTAATATTTTTAAAAAATACTTTCAGTAAATAATATCAATTTTAAAGTCATCTATGCAAAATGTTCTGTTTTCAAACACTTGCTCTTTTTATTATGGCACTAGTTAACAGAACAATAACAGACATTTTAAAAATGTAAGTAATGTAACTGGAAGTATTATGTTGGGGTCTTGTGAGTCAAGAGTACAGGGCAAAATTTTCTTTCTGAATTTCATGGTAACTTTTCATGACAAATCATGCTGAGAGATAATTGTGACAGAACGGAGGCTCTGAAAAATACTGTTCCACCCTGGGAAGTCAGTAAAAAGGTAGAGCGAGTGAGTTAACATTGTGTTAATGATGTATAAGACTCCAAAGAAAGTAAGCATAAGAGATATAACAGATATGACTATATAATTTTGGAAAAGGATAATCAAGAATAACATGCTAATGCAATGTTGGAAATTTGCTACAGAATCTTAGGATCAGACTGAAATATGATCTGAGAGCACTTCTGTTACCAAAGAGTCTAATGGAATCACCTCATTATGAGAGATTAAATTCCCAAATTACTAATGGAATTTGGTCACCAGCTTATCACAGTGCCAAATTCCTGGAAGGATGCAATAACTGATTGTTCTGAAATTGAGCTTTATAATATTTTTAGTGTGACTTTTGTCACATTAAGAAGAGGGGTTTCCTCGAACCCTTTATATTTGATCAGTCTGTCAGTTTCCCAAGAAAGACGGGACCCTTGTGTCCAACCAGCCTGTCAGATACGTGCGTTTTGACAGCCCACTGTATCAGGGGGTGATTTGACTAACGTATTCAGGGACCTCCCCTGACAGCATCACTGTGTCAAATCCCTTATAACAACTACTCACATCTCAAGAGACTTATATAAAATGAACTTCAGCTGAAGGTTTTTATTATACAAAACACAAGTTTGTGACAGAGAAGGTCCGAAGATTGCCGATGATAGTACACTGACTGCAAAGCAAGCTTAAAACAATACACTTAACAATGAGCTAGTCACAGAATAAAGTTCTTAGCCAATAGGCATCCCTATAGGGGAGAAGACAGGTTCAGCCTGTTGATTGATCCCAGAAGTTATGATTAAACATTCCCTACCTTCTCCCCTCATTTGTTCACCTTTTATACTTCATAGTACATTATACTATATAGTGGATATTCATTTATCATACACAGGATTGGTTACAAGTTTCTCACTTCTATTGTAAGCTAGTACACATCCTCAGATAGCACTGCTGAAGTTCTCCCCTAACTATGCACGCTCTCCGAGACAGGCTTTGCCCTCTTTTGGGGGTGTGGGGGGGTGGTGTGTGTGTGTGTGGGGTGGCTATTTGAGTTGGAGGTTGCAGTCTCCCACTACCACAATTACTTTTGTCCTACTTTCAGCTAAGTTTCTGTTGATGTATGGGGTCGTGACACCTTATCAGCTTGTCAGCCTAAACTTCCAACTTTAGCAGGTGGGTCAGCTTCACCTAGCCTTGTGACACTAAATCAAAGTGTGGTATTTCAGGAGTTTATTCAACAATTCCCGCCCCACCCCCCACCCCACCCCACCCCACCCTCCTTTAGACTTATGGACCAGTCCATTTTTTCACATTTAGGTGGAGCTTGAGTGACTCCAGTCATACATTTTTTTTGTGACTGATTGGCATCATGTGCCCAGTGAGGTGTAGTAGTACCTTGGAGACAGGTAATTTTGAGATGGAGGTGTGCTTTAGCGTTACAATGAGATTATTTCATCTGAGGAAAGTCATTTCACCATAATGGTTGGCTCAGCAGTGGACATCATCTTATATATTCTTCATGTGACAACTGCTATGCAGCTTATCAGACTGTTAGGTTCCGTTTCCTGCAGGGACCACAACAGAGCCTGGCCATGGTGCCTCCACTCCCTCCACCCTCTGTTACTCCTATCAGCAGGTGCTGAGCTGGCAGGATGTGTTGCTTAGGGAGCTGTGGTAAAGTAGAAAATAGATCCCATGCATGCCAACCATCCTGAAAGCGATAGCTGTATTTTACCCTAAAAAGCTTTCTGTAATACTACGCTTCTATTAGGCCTCAGTTTTTCTAATTCCATTCCCCCACCCCCCACCCCCCCAAGTAATTTTCTCACAACTGTGACAAATAATTAATATATTCTAGAAGAACAGGTCAAAGAGTTGACCTGTAGTTTTGACTTGAGTCCATGAAAAAAAAACCTCCAACAAATAGAATATGCTTTGTAGTCCAGCTTCTCAATTACATATCACTAGGTGAAAAACTAGGAGACCAAGTCAGTGAAGTGAGCTGGATGGAGAAAGGAAAGGTCTTCAGGAATCAAGGAAGTCAAAGCTAAGAAATTTTTTCCCCTTTTCTTAGCTTTTTATTAACAGATAGGAACAAAAATGCTTGGTTAGCACAGCTGCTGATGGAGGAGGAGCAAACAATAAACTTCCAACAGCAAACACTCCAAGTAAACTACTCCCAAGCAAGTGTGTCATTCTGAAATTGATTCACATAGGAAAGATGAATTTGCTAAAGTCTGCACCAGCAAATAGAATCACTTCCTAGTATCACCATCAGATAATAAAAAGCATGTCATTAAATCTGAAATGGAAGAAACAAAGGAAGAACTGTAATGTGAGCTTTTGAAGTCTTCTATATAAATATGTGTGTCCATTAAACACACATTTAGGGAAGTCTAATATGTTTTGAATCATTCTCAATCTGTGGTCCTAACTGCCCAGTGGTGTCTGACAGGCAATTTCACTGACTCCTTGCTGGCTCCTTACAGGTGTAGCCAGTCAGCTGAAACTACACATTAAACTTTTCACAAGGTATCAAGCACTACCCATATATTTTGAGAACATAAGCTATAATCTCCAATCACATCTCTGATGGTGAACTTTCATCTGTCAAGGGGCTCTGGAAGATGTAATGTGGTCCGCTGTTTATTGCTAGTACAGCTGATTAAAAGGTGGTAAAAAAAAAAAATGTACAAAAATTTTCTGGAATGTCTAAGATTTCCTTTTGATGTAGTATGCAACAATATTTAAGAGTACCCACCCCCCACCTCCCTTCTTCCAATGTTCACAAATAGTCTTTGTGTCTGGGGAAAATACATTTTTCATTTTTGCCTCTCTTTTTCCTCTTGTTCTGCTGGGATTTTTTTTTTTTTTCTTAAAAAATTCAGAAGTCTCAAACTTTGCCAGTCATCTTTGGCTAGTATTTAATTTTTGAACATTGACAAGCTAATATTGACAAGCTAATATTGTTTGGTTTGGTGTTTTGGTTTTTTTTCCCACTTCAAGTTCTTTCAAACTTGAGAAAGTATGGGTTATTCTGCCCAAGGTGTAGAACTTTGCATTTCTCCTTCTTCTGCTACATGAAGTTTCCAGTGCCCTAATCAGCCTGTTGTTGTGCATATGTCAAGACAAAGGTACATTAAAAAAAAAAAAAAAAAAGAAAAAACAAACCAAGGCACATACACACACACACATACACACACAAACCACTTCGTTTTTTCCTCCCCATGAATATTTCAAAATATCAAGCTAAATTTCTCTTGGTATCTATATAGAAGACCTGTAGTGTAGTCAGAGCAGAAAACCAGCAAGTGTTGCTGTGTAATTGGCTTGCAGTCCCATATCTGGGTTGTCAACATAATGAGCATTCTGAATTGATCTATCATTGCATTTCAATTATATATCTCACTGACTTCACTGACACAGCCCTGATGCCTGCAGCATCTTGCTAGTGCTGAAACACTCTGCTATACACTATACCAGATTCTCAGGGAAAATTAACTCCAATTTTGGTGCCCAAATTTCATTGAAAATCAATGGTAACCAGACTCTAAATAGAAGACAGGCACCTAAATACCTCTGGCAATTTAGTTCTTACTAAGCAGCTTTGATTGCCAAATTTGTCTTGCTTAACAGAAGCCAAACTGATTAGAAATGAACAAGAGAAATAAAAATACTGACTCACACTGAAACTTAGTCTGTCTTATATTTCAAAAAATAAGGCATATTGATAGATCTTTTCCGATTAAAGGATTTGCCAGACATGACAATTTTGGGGTGTTTGCCAGGGATCCAAGTTACAATAGCATCTGGACTATTACAAGCCATGCTAAAAAACACCATGGGAGCCATTACTTGTGTTAGGGAGAAAGATCACTGCCCTTTTGCATCCAGGGTACCACATAGTCCCTATCAGAAACTGTATTCCACTACCACAGATTAAGTTAGTGCTGGTTTTATGCTTCTCTTTCTGCCTGTGCCAAGGATGGTTTGGGTTCTGTTTCAGTCAAAGCGCACAGCTGCATCTCTGGTTATGGACCCTGAGAGATCTGGTGTCTTATTTGCCATAGTATTCTGATACTCATTAAAATACCCTGAACAACAGAAACTAATTTGAATTTTCAAGGATTAAGAATAAACAAACCCAAGTAATTTCCACTGACCACTGAACAGAATCAGTGGTAGACTTAAATGTGAAGGGCACATTTATTTTCCTTTACTGTATATGACTACACCTTCTTGCAATAGTAAACATTTCTAAAGCTGATCTTTTGAAAAGAAAATTTGAAGAACCTGATTTCTATAAAATCAGACAATTCCACATAAACCATTAATTGAACTGGACAAATTTTAAATGCTAGAACTCTAATGTTCGATTAGATTTGGTTTTGAGTTGTGACAAACAAATATAACCCTGACTTCTCCTGAAGAGGAAAGTGTTCTCTGTATTCTGGCAGCATCTATCAAAGCCAATCCCAAAGCAAAACACATTATCATCTTCTGTCATGCTGTACAAGAACTGAGGATTTTGTCACATTATTAAGGATGACTTCTAAGAGTCTTCAATGAAGCTGAAAACCAGCGTGCATCATTTCACCTTAGCACTACCCTTATTAAAAGTCTCATATCTTCCTGTATTCATTTAAAAATCCTTTCAAGTATAGGACTCAGACTATAAAATAACATCACAGAATGATAAAGATTTAACCTAAGAATATTATTTTTCCATTATTCTTCTGTCAGAAGATGTACTTTTATACCTTCCAATTTTTGTACATTCTTTGCAGAATCTACCCATGCACTTAATCTATGAAACAGTACATTGAAACACTGTGTGATTTTCCTCTAAGAAGACCTGTATATTTCCTATTTTACAAGCTGTAGCATGATGATTCTTTTCTGAATGTGGGTGACTGAATTCCGAATGCAAAAAGAGGCTCAGAATGACATAAATTGATGTCTCATACTTCATGTTTTTCATAACTTTTAACAGTGTCTAATGTATCTCAGTTATGTCCTTCCTTCCAGTTGTGACCTGGCATACCTCTGAATTCCTATCTTTCATTACATAACTTGCAAGAATATAAAAGACCACTGCTCTGACTGTGCTCCTAAATGATGTGTACCACACAGTCATGACCTTTAACACACCACCAGATCCATAACGTCATGTCTGAACTACAGCTAAAGGAAACCAAATGCAATTTCTATCTCAGCAATTGCTCGAGCAGGTGAAATGTCGGTAAACAAGCCCCATTTAATATTCTGTTTATTGTATTATCCCCGAGACCTGGATTATAAATTGAAATTCTTACAATCCTAATGCTTCATTCTGCAAAAAAATTTTCAGTCAAATTTTCAGTGGTTTGTATTGTATACAAAGTCAGACTTCCTTGTATCATAAGATTATTCCCTCCCCCGCCCCCCCCCCCCGCCCCCCCCCACCCCCATTTCTTTTACGATTACAGGAATGTTTTTAACCAGAATCTGAACTAAAGCCAGATAGATTTAATGAACTAATTTTTGGACATAACTAATTCAGTTTACCATGCAAATCTGAAGACATCACATGCAAAACTGAACATTCAACACAAAGACTATCACAGTTTCACTGTCACTAGTAAGTGTTAAGCCTACTGCTACAGGGACACTGCTATACAAGCAGACATAGTGCAGCACAAGAAGAGTAACACAGTCCCTGACAAAGAGTATAAAATGAAAAGACATAGTTCCTTTAATATGGTTTAATATGGTTGGGTACTACTGTATACTGGAGAATATGGAAACAGATTGATTAATAGTTTGCACAGGAATTTCTTAATATAAAAGAAACTTGCCTAGTTGTATAAATGACAATAATTCAGCTGACAAAAACCAGCAATTTGTCATCCCACTGCCAAATTCAGATATTGATGATAATAGAGCAATCCTTAGAAGTTCAGCTTTATCACAGCTGAAACTCAAGCCTTGTAATTGATCCCAGCTATGCTAAAGTCAAACTATTTCTGAACATCACTGTGTGCAACAAAGCTCGCTCTTTCATGATCTTGTGCCCAAGTCAATGACTTCAAATTTTTCATTGAAATACAGCCCTTTGGAGAGGCAGAACTTTCTAAGAAAACAGACTTCATTCTTGGGGAGTCAAATTTTGATTGCATTTACAGCTCAAATATAAGTTAATAATTCTGTATT
Source organism: Falco punctatus (assembly GCF_963210335.1). NCBI lineage: Eukaryota > Metazoa > Chordata > Aves > Falconiformes > Falconidae > Falco > Falco punctatus. The sequence continues at coordinate 78,904,108 of NC_137582.1, read as the reverse complement.
GGAGTCAAGGAATATTTGTATTCCTTTTTACTTGAACAGCTGAGAGAAAAAAAAAATTGAACAGGCCTTTATCTTGCACATTTTACCTAAATAAAACCCAGGAATTTTGCCACTTTTAATACCCCTTCTTAAACATACCTTAACTGACTTAGTAAAAGGACTTCTATACTCTGTCACTTTGCATACATTATCTTTCAACATAAATGAGACATCACCCTTAAGGTTCAATTATTGCACTGTTACTATAGCAACTTCCAGGGAAAGTCTATTAACCAACCTTCAACAAAACCCCAACTCTACTTTATTTATAAACACTCTATAAATGAAGAAAATAAACTTCTCTCTTTCGTTGTTAAGTACCTGATTTTAACAGCTATATAAGGCAATAAAAGATGGCTGCTCGCATCACTGGATTGATGTTGCATATAGAGCTCAAGGGAAGGACAGCCAAGGTTGGAGTTAGGGCACACTCAGAAGAAAGATTAATTCTTCATTAAACCTTGTGATTGAAGACCTCTTTGAACTTAACCTATTCAGTAAGTTAAAATGGCCACATTGCCAGCCATGGAAAACTGACACAATTTCACTGAATTCAATGGAGCAAAGCCAATTTACACCTGCCAAGGCCCTAGGTATTGTATGAGATGAATAGTATTTCGTTCAAGATGAGAGAACTTTTTGATCATACTCTCTGAAGTGAATGGCCGACTCTGAAAGCAGAAGATGCCACATATTTAAATCAGTATTAACCCAAGTAAAATTGAATTTGGTTGATATTTTTTTTTTATTTTTTTTTTTTTTTTTTTTTTTTTTTACGTTTAAGATGAAGTCCCTGTCCTAACTTGGATAAGTGCATGACTACATACTCAGTTTTCAGTGTGTGGTCTGAAATATTTTATGCCAAGGCCTACTGTTGTATACATTAAAGAAAAAAAAAAAAAAAAAAAAGGAACTAACCTACATATTTGACATTTTATTTTGACTGGACTATATTTAGTCTACAACCAACATTCTTTCTAAGTGGTACTAGGATACATTTTTATATCTTGCTGATAAAAGAACTTGAATAAAAATCTGTATAGGAAGTGGGCTTCAGTGTCAGCTGGATTTTAATTCCAAATGCACAGTACTTCACTTACAGATTTGGGTTATGTTTCTAAACTGCTTGTGTAGCCCAACTCCAATCGAGAGCTTTCCAGGACCACCTTCACTGGCCTAGGAAAACAGAAGTACATATATGCCCACAGAGGTCAAAAACAGTTAGGCCAGCTTCTGTGTGCTGTGTTCTTTCCATTTTCAGCTTTTTTGCCTCTTTGAACTGGTGGAATGAGACCTGAAGTAACAGAAAAGGAGAGCTGGGAGGGTACTTTAGGAGCTCATCCAATTTCATTCTTCTGCCTGAAATCACAATATTTATCTCAATTTTTATCATGTTCGTTCTGAGTATATTGACTTGACCTAAACATAGCTGAGAGGTACTAACTTTTTCTTTTAAATGTAGTGTTGAAGATAAAGAGCTGAAATTAGTACTACAGCTTTAAAACTTCATTACAATATGTTTTCTCCTTCAGTGAGAAATTGGTGCCAAATTACAGGTCACCAAAATAGAGAGCTGTTACCTAAGCAGCCAGTTGGGAAGAAGATTGTTTTACATTCAGAAATTTATATATATGTGAAGAAAGACAAAGGAGGTGACATGAGATGCTAATAAACCAAGAAGTACAATACAATGGGGTCAGGAACAATGGAAGGAGAGAACGCTTTCTGAAATCTGGACACATACAGTGTTTTTTCCATTGTATTATTGATTTCTTCTGGTATTGTTATTAACCCAGAATTTTATGGCTGCCATTAAACCTTTATATCAAACTACACCAATGTCTCACTGCTGGAACCCTGTAAGAGCTTAAATAAATATATAATTCAGCATTAAACTACTGGGATTTTCTTCTGAAAGCTGTTATACACAAGATGCAATTTAAGAAGCTAAAGACTAAACCGTTAAACAGTCTCAGAGCTGAGAGCGTAGTTCCTTCAAATTCCTTCTGCTATGACTTTCTGAAGGCTCTGCAATTGCCAACAATAAAAAAATTGAGCTGAATCAATTTAATAATTCCATGAGCCACAAACAAATGAAGATTTGCTTCCTCTGTGGCATAAGGCTAAACTTCCATATCACTTAGTTTTAATAAGCACTAAGCTCCTTTAGCAACATCTTTGTGGAAGCTTCTTTTTTTGTCAGCACTTTATTTCAATAGAAGGTGGTGAAACTTAGTCTTTGAGACTTTTATCCCTTGTTCAGTTTCAGCCAAACTGGATACATGGACTCAGATGTTACAGAAGGATAAGGTCCATGCCAGAAAGGAAGTGGAAGATTCATTTGTTCAGAAAATTTTGCTATAGGAACTTCTTTTTCTGGATGTGTCCAAATACTTAAAACCACAAGCTCACTGTGTTTCCGCTTTTAAACATGGAAGCTTCTGAAATTTAATCCTGGGAAGTTTATTCTTAAGCTTCAAGAGATAACTTTTTTAAAAAATAAATATATATATATATATATATTCAGAACTTACTAGGGAATATGAAATTCAGTTTCTACAGTCCTTTCTACAAGGCTCAATTCTATATTGTTACATCAATCCTTTGAGAAATTATTTTATTAAACCAAATTGTTTATCTTTAAAGTAGATCTCATTAGTCTAAATGTTATTATTTTATACATAACACAATGTCAAGGTTTTAATCTGGCCAGCAACCACACAGTCACTTGATAACTGCCTCCACAGCGGGATGGGGAAGAGAATCAGTAAAGTGAGAAAACTCTTGGGCTGGGACAGACAGTTTAATACATAAAGCAAAAGCAACGCCCACAAGAAGAGCAAAATGACGAATTCATTTACCACTTCCCATGGGCAGGGAGGTGTTCAGCCATCCCCAGGAAAGCAGGGCTCCATCTCACATAATGATTACTTGGTAAAACAAACAACATCACCCCAAACAATCCCCCTCTTCCTTCTTCTTTCCCTAGTTTTATATACCCAGCATGATGTTCTGTTGTGTAGAATATCCTTTTGGTTAGTTGGGGTCACCTGTCCTGGCTGTGTCCCCTCCTAATTTCCAGTGTTCTTCCAGCCCTCTCACTGGCAGGGGCCCAGAAACCAAAAAGTCCTTGACTTAGTATAAACATCACCCAGCAGCAACTAAAACATCAGTGTGCTATCAGCATTGTTCTCACACCAAATCCAAACCACAGCACTGTACCAGCTACTGAGAAGAAAATTAACTCTACCCCAGCCAAAATCAGGACACAGAATAACAAGACATTTATCTCTGTAACCTTACTATTTCATGTAGGATTTAAAATAGGAAGTCAAACATTTTCCTGGAGTGAAGATAATATTGATATTTATGCTAACCAGACCAACTGCAGCGGAAGCTGCAGGAGAACCTCTTTAAACAAGAAACTAAGTGAAAGAAATTAAGATCCAAGAAATAAAGTAAGTGGGAAGGATAAAAGGAAACCAAACCACAAAGGAATAAAAGAATAGGCTAAACTTTGTTTTTTCCAAGATGACTGGTAAGTACATGAATAATTCAGTATTGATTAAAAAAATCCCAGACTGGGTTAAGGTGACAGGCAAACAGGATGCAGCTCGTCACAAACTGACTAGAGCTGGCAAGCTTCTGTTAACTGAAATTCCACATTACATGTAGGATCTTCAGTCTTCATAGCCCAAGAGAATTCTAATATTATTCTATATAAATAAACTAAAAAAGAAACAACACCAAAACCAAAACCATAGTACGTCACAAAAGAAAACTGCCAATTTATTTGCTACTGGAAAATTCAAATACTGCAGGCCCAAGTGTTTCTCCATAGTCTTACAGGTCGGCACATACGTGAGTTTCTGTGGGAGTTCTATCTCATTCAGAAATTCATAATAAACTATAATTAAATTATTAAAGATTGTCACAATGCCCATGTGTACCTTTTGAAGTTAAAGGTCACTCCAGCAATCTTAATTCTGTCATTTTCTGCCTCTTGCATGCTATGCTTTTAAATCTTACAGATAATTTCACAGCTGTTGGTTTATATGTTTCATTATGTTGCCAAATCATCTTAAACAAACAATACAGGTAAATGGATTTGTAAAAACACACTAGACATCTATACCTCATGTTTGAAGCGTTTTATAAATATTGCTGTACAGTGTAATCTGTAAAACCAAAGCTACACTCAACAGCTCACTTTCTATTCCTGTGCTGTTAATTAGGCAAATATTTCAACATGTGAAACTTTTTGTTCATATAACACTTCAAAGAAAGAGTCCTTATTCACAATAATCCCTATTTAAAATAATTCCAGTTTTCAAACTATTCTAATAATGTCTTTCTCTTTTGTATCCAAGGAGGTCCATGAAAAAAATTCTTACTTCTATATGGCCCAGTGACCATGTTTGAAACAGTTCCTTATGTGTAAGATAAATGCTTAGCAGAGAAAGTGTATTGAAATTAAATACTTACATTATGAAAAGAAAGACGCTTAATAAAGGAACAGATGGTTAATGGGCTGTGACTAGCCACAAATGGATTGTGAATATTACAGCAAGAATCTATCAATAGATAGGAAAATTACTCTGGACAAGGACTGATTGCCTGGAGTCAGTACACAATCTAATCCCCCCCTTCCCCCTCCCCCCCACCCCCGAATAACATGAACAATACGATGGAGTCACTTTGCTGGAAACAATTGAACAGAACTGACAAATTCATAATGCTTCGGACCATGAAATCCCAATTGGTCCAATCACAGATACATTTATCATGCCTGTAGAGATATTATTATAGTGACAACTTACAGCCTTTCCCACTGTGATAACTGCTTCTTGGAAATTGGCCAGTTTTGCAAAATAATCCACTCAAATTCCTTCAGAAGTCTGAGCACAATAATTTTTTTTAATCAGAAGGCTCTTTTGTAATTTAATTTTTCTTCTTAAGAATGCACTTGAGAAGCACTCTAACAAAGCTTTTACCATAGAAAAGTCCACCTAAAAGTTTTGTTCTGTGTGTCTGTGTTTACAGTTTTTTTACACCCAAGCATGAAAGCAGGTGTAATGACTAAATTCACATGACCCTTATCTAGATGAAAAGCTTCCTTCCAGGTAATGAACACCAGTCTATCTTGTTCTTAAAAATTTTTGTAAGGTTTTGAAATGTTGGCACAAGAAACCTTGACTATTTACTTTTTGTGTGTGTGTGTGTTTCTTTCTCTCCATTCTTAACATCAGCATAACATACAAAAGTTGTCCAGGTCAATATAGTACAAGAAACATACAAAGTTAATCAGCAAGATTAATTATAGACATTGATATGGATGTATTAATGCTTAACTGGATTCAGTAATCCCTGGTCCTGTTTCAGTAGCTGTCTTTCACTTTATTTGTAAGAAACTATTAATATTGGTTTTGCACACTGATAAACAGTTGAGTTTCTCTAAAGGAAATAAACCAGAAGTAATTCCTCTTTGGACTAAAAACTGTATAGCAGAGGAACATCCTACCTTCAATTCAAGAATTCTAGTGAAGAAGAATCCACCAAAAAGATACTTAATCAATGATTCATAGTTAAAACAGATTGCCTCATATTTATATTTTACTTCTACTCTGTATTAGTCTAACTTTAATTTAAAAATATTGGATGTTACTATATTTTATCAGCTGTCTAAATAATGTTTCATCTGTTTGCATTGAGCTGCCTGTAGACTGATCACCCTGCAGCACACACTCAGAAGAAAAACATACAGTTTGAGTTCACTAAGACCTTAGCATCTATTTTCCTTTTTAACTCACACATCTTCTCTGTAACCTTTAAATTTTCAGCACCATTATTTCAGCAGACACAAAAATTCAGAGTATTTCCATAACACCACAAGCAGGATACACAGAGAATTTAATTTTCTTACTCAGCATTCCTTTAATATTGCTTGTTAAGGCTTGCATTAGATTTTTTAAGGAGCTGTTTCATATTAGAAACTAATGTTTTGAACATCTGATTATCGTCAAACCACTCAGAGTAAGTGTTCTTTGACTATTCACACCTATATTTTGTAAATACTGTCTGTAAAGCTTTTTACTATTCATATAACTTTATATTAGGGAGTAGTTCAAATGCATCTCATTCTACACATTAAATAATGTAAGAAAATATGTTAAAACCAATCTGTGTTATTTTTATTAAATTCTATTCACATGTATTTCCCCATAGCCAAAACTTAAGCAACATACTGCTATGGATATGCAATGCTACAAAAAATGCACTGAAAGATGTTCTTAAATAAAATAAAATGCCTGTGCATTTGAAATTTCAAGAAAAAAAAAAAAGAATTGGAGTAATGTTTTCTTCTTTAAATTCCTTGCCCTTAAAATTCAAATTTTTTTTGTGTGGTAACAGTACAATAACCTGAACCATCAAGGTACTTTGTTTTCTCTTTCTTTAGATCAATACAAGATCACTATTTGCATTAAATAATGCTAGTGTACAAAATAAGCAAATGGCTGTTAAAATAAAGATGTAATAATGAGCCTTGAGCACTTATACCTACCACATCAGCTGAAGCTTGCTTCTTCTAGAGTCTCTAAAATCCAGCCTGGTAGTCAGTGTTGAAATTTTACAGACTAGCACAAAATTATACGGTTGGATAGTTTGCTTGTAGGTAGTGGGTTTTGTTTTGTTTTGTTTTTATTTTGTTTAAAAAAAAAAAAAACACCAAAAAACAAAAACAACAACCAAAAAAAACCCACCACTTTTGTGAATAACAGATACCAGTAGATTGGATTTTTATTCCCAAGAGAAAGGGAAAATTACTTTGTTATTTTAATCATCTAATTAAGTAACTGATGAACCAGACATGTTATGGCTTAATTTTAATTCGTGTCCATTAGCTGGGGTTTTTGTTTTGGTTTGGTTTTGTTCTTTTTTTTTTTTTTCTTTTAATTAAACTCATTTTAATGATTCATTTTACTCATGGGAAAACATTAGATCATCCGGCTTTTTTTCAGGTCTGTCAACCAAACAAAATCTTATGAACATGGTAAATGTATAAATTAGCTCTGAATAAATAATAAATCACACAGTTCTGCTCATTTAAATGATGGATGAAAGTCTGTAAGAGGAAAGAACTTGTGCTGTTTTGAAAATCTAGATAATTCAAGTTTTATATATACTGGAGACCTGCTCAGCTATTCACAGACAGGATAGTATTTCCTACATACCAAGCAACATAATGTAGCTTGTATCGTTATATTTGCTCCTTCTAATACTTCTGCTACTCCAGGGATACTGCTATTGTGTGTCCTCCATCCCAGAACCCTTCTCATTTCAATGAGATTATCAGGAACTCATTTTTCAAATAGTTCTTAAACGTAGCTGTTTGTCTTATAAACATCCAACATGTTCTATTATATTCGGTTTGCCCATTGTTAGCAAAGCTGTAAAGAAAAGGTTTCTGTGAAAGCCAGCTGACAAACAACAAGATGTTAAACTTTACTACCCAGAAGGCAACACTGCTTATGGAAAAGGATTAGGCTAATTGGAGGTAGCACTTAACAATCAAGCTGCTTCTAACCTTCAAAAGGCCCCTCTGCTCCTTCATGATTTTTCTATGGGTTTAAGCTAAAATTTTACACCCATTGTGACATTGTCCTTTCTTACAAAGAGTAGGAGCATGTTCTCACAAGTATCACGAAACTGCCCTCAATGCAGGAGCCTTGAGTGAACCGTGGAATAGAAGAACGAGCACTTACTTTTGAAGAGTTAAGGGTAAGTCCTGAGTCCTTTTCTCAGCTTGCTTGTCTGAAGTAGCACAGTGGGAGAGAATTAACAAAAACTAGCTCCTCAAAACTTTCTCTTTGAAATTCTAAGCTGCTTACTGTAAGAACCTTAGGAACAGTCTTGCTTTCCTTGCGCTTCTGTACTCTGCCCCCAGAGCACATGTTCAAATGAGAGTTAAGCTAAACTTTGGCTATAAAAATTCCTCAAACTTGCAACTAGATTACATCTTGCTCACTTAGAACTCTCTCAAATGGCATACAGAGTTCAGTTTATTAGTTTCTTCTAGTTTGCTTCTATACCTGCAAGTGATTGCTATACCATATGGAAGTCAAAGAGGGTTTCCCCAAATTATAGAGGACAACTCTAACAAAACCAAAAGAAAGCAGACCAAGAGTAATAACAAGAAAAGTTAGCTTCCCCTTACACACCTGACACTGGGCAGAAATCACAAGATAACAAATTTCTACAGTTGATACTGAATGCCACTCCAGGCTCCGAATAACTGTAATGAAGCAATTACTTTAGGCACACAAGACAGCATAAAGGACAGTTGTGGTAGAACTAGAAGTGTGTTTATTTTTTAAAAAAAGTCTTAAACTATATGATATTTCCTGATTTCATTAAGTAAGAGTGTATTTGGCTACTTTTTCTGTGTTTATTGGTTCCAGACTCCTATCTGTGGTTTTCACAGAACACATCTGCAAGAAGAAATTTGTAGGACTTTAACTCAAATTGCCAGATGCCTATAGGTTGAATTCCATCCCTACTTTGTAACAAGAAGGAGCATATGCCCCAAAAGTTACTCCTGCGTTTGAGTTTACAAACAATGCAAAATGCCCTTTTTTGCTTCATGTCTAAAAATGTTCAACGCTAAAAATTGACTGCTCTGTACTGTAGGCAGAGTCCCAAAGTAAGTGTTTTAAATTAAGTTCACATAAATCTGATGTTCCATCTCCCTTCCTTATCTTTTTGTGACCTGAATTAAACTATTGACTGAATGCTGAAGCTGCTGCTAGAGGTCCCAGACTCCTAGGGCAGAAAGAGGACTTCAGCATTCTCAGCACTTTGCACCTCAGCATTCTATGTGATTTTCACTCCGTACATCATTTCAGTTTTACAGCACAGTGTGATTCCTTTCCGAGGAGCTTCATGTATTAATCACTGTCATCTAGTAGAGAAAATCAGGTCATCTTCTCTGTCTAGATATATTGGATGCACCATAGATTTCTTTTTATTGTAGCTTCACAAGCTTCTTCTATTGTAAAGTCCCATAGAGCTTCTGTAATTTTTACCAAAAAATAATCAAGGGAAGTTTGATAACTATTTCTTTCCCATAGTTCTTTGAAAACTAAGCAAAGTTTTAATTCATTAAAAATGTAAAGAAATACTTCATTTTAACCATATCACAACAGGTTACTCTGTGTGTGTCTCCACACACACATATGTATCCATACATATGTATTTGTTGTGCAGAACTCATCTTTTATATAAACTTTAGTGGGCACATTTGTTCCAGTAATTTGATAAATATTTCAACAGATGCATGTCAACAGTTTAACATAAAGGTAGAAAAAATAATTGAAACCTTCCAGGTGCTACAACACAGGTGACAGATGCATAACTGACATTGAGGAAGAAGGAGATGAAGAAGAAAAATATGGCATTTTACAGTGATTTTTTTTTTCTACAGCTTTGATTGCATGTTTCCTAAAAATCCAATAAGCTAAATATATGTTCTTGTAATTCAATACAGTTACTTTAGTTAGGTCAGCAAAAAAATAAATCAGTAAGTGTAGCCAAAGGATCTATTATTCAAAAAGCTATATCTAGCTTACTTTAATTTTCAAGTTCAGAATTGATCTCAAATCCATTTTCAGCCAATAACACTTGCAAGAACCTTGATTTCTGCAATACAAAGTTCTACAGGTGTAGTAACTACTGTTCTTAGTATTTGAAAATAGCCCTGTCTGTACTTCTCATTAATGAGCATACCACACATCATATGAATGTCAAATGTCTCTTTCCTATTACATATAACTATCTGAGATATATATATATACACATTTCATTCTGAAAAGCCTGTTTAACTTGGGGGTGCCAGATAACTGTCATGTTCTATGGCATCTCTTAAACTAATAGATCTCTTCCACGCATATTACCTTCTCCAATTAATTTCCATTACCACCATTGGTAGAATTATGTAATAATGTCAGGCTCAAAAATAATTTATGTTCCTACTACAGTGGAAAAAATGTGGCTTGGTTTTTGGGTGGGGTTTTGTTTTTTTGTTTTTTTTTTTTTTTTTTTTTTTGGTTCGTTTTTTACCATAAATACTTCAAATAAAGAAGAAAATGTCTGCAACTGCTTCACACATTCACACGCAGAATATAATTTCAAACACCAAGGAGAAGTACCCTCGCTTCCCATCCAGAGCTGCTTACATGGTTACTGCCTAGGTATTTCTGATGTTTCTTAGCTAGTTTGCCCTGTCATGTGCATGTTTTCTCAGAATGCCTTCTCAAATTATTTTTCTTTATATTTTACAGATACATACTGCAGCTCTTCTAGAATGGTGGTTCTGTCAAAAGCTGACTACTGCATGTGTTCTTTTTCTAGCTCTGCTAAGTACTAACATCACTAAACCTTTTCTTATTACACTTAAGAAGCAATCGTCCCCTGCCCTACAAAATATACAAGGTGTAAATGTTAGATTTTTTTTACTGGCATTGCATTATCAATGGCATTGAAGCTCAGAAGACCTTAATAACAAGCTGCATTATTTTAGGCTTGCATGGTTTTATGATTAACATTATTGTAGGACAATAATTCTGGCATATAGTTAACAGTGACAAAATAAAGGAGAGAGATAAAGCATGAAAAACAACCTTAGTATTTTAAAGACTATGGCATGTGTTATGCAAAATGAAGAATGCTGCAGTTTGTGAAAAGCAAAGAAGCTTTTAAGGGAACGTAAGAAAAATTGTATGGCCATGACCATTTTTTTCATTGACACATAGAACTAAAAGAGCAGCGGGGACACTGAGTTTCAGCTTTAGCCTCCAGCTGTAACCTGCAGCTGCCTAGCTCCCACCCCTTCCCCTCTACAAATCCACACAACAACGTGCACTGTGCAAGTCATTTATTCATCTCCAATACAGAAGGCAGACAAGTGGTTAATTTCTTTTCACTACCTAGAACTTGGTAAAACAAATTAGGCAAGAGAAAGAAACATAGAAGTAAAATGCTTACATTCTCGCTTCAGTTACCTGTTTTTTCTCCCACTGCCTTTGCTAGAAGATGCATATGTGAAAAATATCAGCCTGTTGCTTCACAGCTACGTGGTATCATGAATAGTCCTCTCCCTATGGAGAGGCCTTCAGATTCTGTAGTCACACCTATAATTAAGGTTTTTTGTGTGTCTGTCAACTTGATAATTTTCCACATAACTCTAAGTTTTCCAGTATCACTGATGATGAAAACTACGTTAAGAGTACAGTCTCTTATCTCTACCTCTGATGAACATTTGACTACCCTCTCTGCCAAAATTCAGCTCTAAGTATAAGGTGCTGCAGTATCGATGTGACTTCTAAGAAGTTTATTCTGGTAGGATAATGTTTCAGGCTATGCTCCTGTCAAAAACTTATCTGTGAATTCCTGCTAGTGTTCACCCCATATAGCATTTGAGCCTGTTAAAGACCTCAGCCATAGCAGCTTGACTGCAGTCTCTATTTGTAGTAGTGGCTCACCACTCACAAGGTGTTTGTTCTGTCTCCTTTGTGTCAATCAAAACAATTTTCTTCCCACTAATGTTAATATTGGGTACTTTTTAACACTTCTGTTATCCTTTTTTTATTCCAAAAATTATGTTCATTCTCATTAGTTACTTACTAATAACTGTATATAATATAAGAAAACTGGGGTGGTCAGGGGTTTTGTTGAGTTGCAGCTTTAAAGTACATCCATATTGGAGATGAACCGTAGAACAAAAGCTTACATTTTCATTCCATGATCTTTTTCCTTTCTATAGGAGTAAAAGACATCTGGGTAACTCTACTCTAAATAATAAATATATTTCAAAAGGCTAAGACTGTGTCAAACAGGATAGTACAACGTTATGCTTGTAATAAAAGGAGTAAAATAGGCATCTACAATCTTACCCAAAATATTACGTTCCATGAATGCTTTTTTCAGCTTTACCTTCTGAACAGATGATGTTCTGTTTACATTGTGAAGACATTCATACTTCCAGCACAAGGTCCAAGCACTTCATTTTTGCAGATTAGATCAGAATGCAAATCTTTTAATATTTATGTGTTGAAAACACCAAAGGGGAAATCATAATAATTATTTTTTTTCCTGATGCTGACAGGAGATTAAATGTTAGGATAAAGACTGTTCTATACCAAGGCTGTTGGAAACAAACACTGATTAACTGACCTATCATTTCTGCATCAGAATTACTTCCAAGATAAATCATGACAAGGCTTTGGGCAATTATTACATCAAACAGATGTTAGTTTTTAAAATCATCAAAAATCCAACTCCTGTTGAAAGTCTGTTGCAAAACTTTTGTTGGGTGTAAGCAAAAGCAGGGTGAAATCCAAACTGATGACTTGTTTTTCCATGTAATGTTTTGAAAATATCTTTCCAGCATTAACATTGTTTTTACTAAACTTCAGACTTTTAAATCTGGAGGCAACAAACCCAATTGTGCTAAATTATGCAATTCAGATTTACAGCAAGCTATCTGTTCAGAAATGCATGGCACATGTCTTCCAGGAAAGGGCAAATGCAGGCATTCATATACTCATCTACGTAACCTGCTTCATATTCTGCTATACATTCCCAACTTCCATTGAAAAGATGTTTAAGATTTTCCTAACACTTTCCTAAATTACAAGTCAAACTTTTTTTTATTATTTATTAAACTATGTATCCTGTTAAATCTGCAATAACTCAGATTTGTGGCATGCCTAACCTAGGTATGGCAAGAACTACCTGTTTGGGCCAGATCTAGGCTGCTGGCCGGTTGGTTTGACTTACCTGGCATTACTGCTGATTTTTTTTTTTCTTTTTCTTTCTTTCTTTTTTTTTGCTTTTTTTTTTCTTGCTTTTTTTTTTTTTTTTTTTTTTTTTGCTTTTTGTTTGTTTGTTTGTTTTTTTGTTTGGGGGTTTTGTGTGTGTGCGTGTGTGTGGATTTTTTTTTTTCTCTATTAACTGGGCTAATTACACTCCCAGCACTGTTCTTATATTGTGCCAGGCACTATAAACAAATGTCTCTAGCTCAGGGCAGATCATCTGGCAACCTAAATCTTATCAGTCTTATAACTGCATGAGGTTCCATTAAAGACTGCAGGCAAAGCTGTTACCTGGGGCCAAACACAGCAAGCTTTAAATTTTACATTTTCTTCTTCCAAAGTCCTGATTCTTCCATTCTTTGTCAATCCTGTTAGGCATAGGGTCCTGCCTACTGTGTGTACTTTGTGCTTAGTACTCATCCTAAATGAGGTGGTTTCACGTATCTGTACATAAATTACTAAGTCTAAAATTGCAGCCAGAGGGACTTTCTATTTCCTTCCATGATTTGATGCCATTCTTACTATTTGGAGGTATAATCAAAGGTTCTGTTTGATTCATGAATCTTCAAGTGAATTGCCATTTTGCTAACCTACTTCTGAACATATACACAGTCTAAAGCTGAATCTTTGTTTTGTCTGGGTAAGTTAATGGCCCCTGTTTAAAAAAAAAAAAAAAAAAAAAAAAACCACACCCAACCAAACAAAAAAAAAAAACCACCACCCGACAATATTTCTCTTCCTCTAATTGAATACAATCACACCCTTTGATAATTCTTGGATCTGGCAGGTGCCATCAGTGGAAGAGACCTTCTACTGGCAAATACCAGAGTGTAAGTAAACCACTTCAGGAGGAGGCAGGGATCTCATGGGTTGTATTAATTGCTTTATGGGAAGAATTTAACCTTCTCTCAAGGCAACAGATCCTATTTCCTGTGGCATTTGTAAACTAGAGCCATTGCACCTAATACTTGTCTTTTAAGTTACGGCAGATCCTAATGTTCCCTGCCTGCTCGGCCTTTCCATTTCCTGCTTTTGGCAGTTGCACCATAGGATCCTTTTAAAAGTGAACAGATGCAACACAAACAACTATGGCACTTGAAAGTGCACTGTACGAGAACAGCTTTAGCAAAGAAGTAGGAAGAACAAGAGATCCTAGTCTTCATAACACTGAAGTCAAGTGTGTTTTAAGCATACGTGGCTTTCCAATGCTCACCTGCAGGAATGTAGTGTAATTGCATCCTCCTCATACCAACTCAGAACCTGAGCTAAGGTAGCTTTTAAAATGGACCAAACAAATTTATAGATGGGAACCATGAACAGCAATAGAATAAAAATCCATTTTTCACTACCGCTGAAAGAAGAGCTGCAGGAAATGTGTCCAAATGGTGATTAATCAATGTTTATGAACAAAGCCCTTTGTTAAAGCATAGTTGAGCATGTAGCTACCCACCACACCAGTCATCTTTAGTCAACTAATCTTGCTGTTTCTATAGGTTACCTTAGTGTGCTGAATAAATAGCTAGAAGTATTGAACGCCACCGCAGAAGAAACTAGCTCAGAAGGAGAAAACCCAGATTCTTGCTCTCATCCTAAAATAGCACGTTAACATGAAAAATCCAAATTCTTCTATGTTCTATGAAAACTAAAGTCCTATTTTAAATCACTGCACATAGCTCACAGCTTGCTTTCTCCTCCAAAGCTGTTGGGCTTTAGAAGCTATTAAATGACATTTCTCTTTTACCAGACATCTCTGGAAAGCTTTCCTATTTCTCTTCTTTTCGTTATGGGATAGCCATTAAAACAAAACCATAACATCTGATACTCCATTCCCACAAATTATTAATCCAGGCTTTCAGCATGTTTCTCTAGTATTTTTAATTAAAACAGTCATAACATCTCTGGAAGGTAAATGTAGTAATACATCCCATTATACAGATTAAGAAACAGAATTCAAATAAATAGAGATTAAATAAACCATAATATTATATATTAAAATAATGTAATGCTACATCACTTTTCTTCAGAGATCAGAACATTTACTCTTTGAATGATGAAAAACTATGCAAAGTCATATTTCTTAGAGATGGATAATGCTGAAACCTGCTGTTAATTTTAATTCAACACATTGAGTCACAAACTAATTAGGTCAGTGTTGGGTTATATTCAGATCTCCTTCAAAATAGAAGTGAATGAGCACCCAATACCCTAAGATGAAGCTAAAGAAAAATAGAAATTAAATTCTGAGGGTTGAACATAGATAACATATTTCTAATGTCTATGATCAAAGGCCTCATTACAATTTTCTATGACTATTTTATATTATTTTAGCCTGCACATTGTTACAGACTTACAGATCACATTCTGTCCTACTCTCAGAGCCAAATTTGTTCTCACACAATTCCATATTATCTTTCACATCAAAACTTTGACTGCACAGAATAAGGCTGAAGAACCCTAAATACTCCTAATGAACACTTGCCTTATATTCAGGTTATATATGTCAAGATGCTTCCTTGCATGACTTAACACCTACCAACAATACCAGCTAAAAATGCTGGCAGGCCACTTGTCATTCAGAACTAGCATACATCAAAGAAAAAATAGAGTGTTTACTCTATCTAAAATAGGGCAACTAGATTAAATGTTTCCATTACTGAGTCATTTATAAAGGACGCCTTCAGAGGATTAATTGCCAGAAATAGCAATTCTGGTGCACATGTAAGGTTTTCAGCAATTCAAAACAAATATGATTTCTACTGTTTTCTTACAGCATGTGGGAAAGATCAATTTTCCAATTAAAGTTTTGTGGGTTTTTTCCTCCTTTTTCAACAGCCATAATTCATATATGTGTCAAACCCCCACATCTCCATGCCCAGAAGACTTCTCTGGTATTTCATGTATTTGATTTGCTAAACAACCTTACATCCAGCATTACAAGACACCAAAACATCAGATCAGAAAACATTTTATTTCATTTTTTAGTTTCTACAGTTTTCATCGCTTTAAATAGTCGGATCACAAAGAAGAAAATCTTTGCAACCTGTACTTTGGTTACACTGCTCAGGTCATTTCCATATGTAAAGTCCTGAGAATGTGTTAAGTATCCTTCCACTTGGCAGTTTCAAGAAAACATTTGTAGATCTGTTAGTACTGTAAGATAATATAGTAAAAGGCATGAGATATGCCTGAAAATGGGAGCAAGATGATAAGTGGAATAGCAACCTAATGGATGAGTAAAAATTCCAGGCAACTGTTTACACTTCCAGCTTAGCTTTAGATAATAGAGTAGAAAATAAACTAATAGAAAGCAACACATGGAAGTAGCCAGCTCTTTCCAAGAATAAAAATATAAAGAAAGTGTAATTGCAAATTAGCCCACACGTATTTATCTAACATATCGCAGTAAGACAACATTATCAGACTATTTTTAATAGCTTAAGGTATTTAAAAATACTACTAATAAAAGATGGATTTTGCACCTAGACAGAGTTATTCTGGTAACGAGCCCAAAATTTTGTGGATAGCACTCCTTCTTATTTACATAAAGTATAGTGTGCTTAACATCTTAATCTTTTAAACTCTGTGCATGTGGTAGCCTAGCCTCTTTGGAATGGGTCTCCCAGGCTCATTTTTTCCACAGATTTCCCAGCTCTTACCTGTGAACTAATTTATTAGCAAGTGACATTGTAAGAATTTGGATTCTTAATTGGAATAATGATCAGTCCTTCCTGTTGAAAATTAGGCCTTAAAGCTTAGACAGAATTCTTTTATTATTTTGGGGGGAACAGAAGAGTGTAACAGAACATCACTTCTTCCAGCCCTAACATCTATGATTTAATTGTGATAATGTACTACAAATAGAAGAATTATTTCAGGTGAATAACACCTAAACTATAATTCATGTGCCAATATAGTTTCAGGGTTCTAACTCAGACAACAGGAGAGCAAAAGCACAGATACATAAATTCTATCTATGAGACACAGTGTCTACTTCAGTCATAAGTAATTCTACTGAAGTCATTGGAGAGATGCTTCTGAAAAAAACTATCATTATGTCACATACTTTAAAGACTGATTTCAGAAAAGACCATTACACTAACAGTCTGATTTGCTGTCCAGCAGGCTGTGATATTTCTACAGTGTCTCAGCTTTAACATCTCTTAGGTGAGGATCCAATCTTGATTCAGTGGGTTTAATTCATGTAGACAATCTAACTGTATACATATGAATTACTATCAATGAGTTACACAGTTTGACTGCTTGAGAACTTCTTGAAAGCTTCTAGCATCTGCCTAGTTAAACCTCTCAGGCCTCCCATCCAACAGCAAAAGATGTAGGAAAACCACATAGCCAAAGCACACCTTCACCCTGGTAGCTCCAGCTTCCACCCCCACAGCTCGGTTTAGATTAGGCAGTGTGGTCAAGGTTCAGCTGGGGCTTATTGCCTGGAAGAATTTTGTACAATCAACCTTTGGCTGAGCAATTTCTATTCAACATTTTATCAGGTTGTATCTTTTCATTCCAGCCAAGGCTGTAGCCTGTGGAAGACAGACTGTAGGAGGATATTGGAAACATCAGGAATGTAATGCAGCACCTGGCAGCATAAGGTGAGCAAAAGTAAGATCAAGAAAATAAAAAGGAACTTATCACTCCAGAATGTAGATCCAGGCACTTAGCAGTAGTAAGTGCAACATCAGGAAAACAAAAAATAAATAATAATATACAAACCATAGGATGAAATAAAGGACCACAATTAAACGAGTTATAAAGTTACAGTCAACACTTTGAGAATGGAGCCTAGAAACACGATAAAAATCAAGAGATAATAAAATCCCCTTATTTGAGGTCTCAATAAGGCAATCTACCAGCCAAACAACCAACCCAGCCCCTGGCTGACTGGCTTGCGGAAACCGCTCAGGGCTCTGCAGGCTGGCCAGAGCCTCATGGCAGTTCTGCAACCAGTTCAGGTTAATGTGAATGCCTTAACACTGAGCTGCTTCTCTAATTTGACTGATTCTTCTGCCCATTAGCTACACCTGACCATTGCATTTATACTTTAATCTTGCTTAACCTCACACAGGGTCCCATCTAGAAACAAGAGCTGGGTTTGTGGTTTTTTTTCCCCCTATTTTCTCACTAGTACCAGCTGTATTGAAAAACAGCTTTAGTGTGAATGTATGTTTTTTTTCTGCTTGTGATCTGAGCTCCTATAGAAAGTTTAATCCTTTGTGTATGTTTCTTTCTTGCACCTGATGATTTAAGAATACTTCACTTAGCAGAGCAAGTAGATGCTTCAGAAAGAATTGTCACATGAAAACAGATGTTCAGACAAAAGAAAGAAAGCAGTTCACATTTTCTAATGATTTTTGATTAACAACTTGAATTTTCCATCTACATAAGCAATTCCTATTTCTAGAACTATGACCTAATACACCCTGTGATTATGTTTGGTTTTACAAATCCCAAAAGAATACATTTATGAGATTTTTTTTTTCTTACTTGGATAAATTGGTATTATTTAGTAAAATCTCAGTTTTGTACATGGCCTGGGTGTAGTCCAGGTCTTGGCAGTGGGTGGCTGGAGGGGTGCCCTCCGTAAGGACAGGTTGGGGCTGCCCCATGCCAGACGCAGTTCCAGCCACCTCTGCAGTGGGCCCACTGCAGGACACGGCTGAGCCCATCAGCCCTGGGTGGGCTGCCTTGGGGAAAACATATGGAAGAATGGGCAGAAAACACCACAGAACGGAGGAGGAGAGAACAAAAAGAGTGAGAAAACAACCCTGCAAACCCCAAGGTCAGAGAAGGAGGAGGTGCTCCAGGTGCCAGAGCAGAGATTCACCTCCAGCCTGTGGAAAAGGCCCCATACCAGAGCAGGTGGGTATTTCCTGAAGGAACTGTGCCCTCTGTAAGGACACATGCTAGAGCAGGGAAAAACCATGAGGAGAGAGGATCTGTTGTGGACTGACCACAGCACCCATCCCCTGTGCTGCTCCAGGGGCAGGATGGGCAGGGCAGGTGGGAAGAGAGGTTGAGAATGAAGGCATGAAGATAAGCCTGGGAGAGGAAGAAGAAAGATGGTATTTCATGTTTATCTGTGATTCTTACCAGCCAAACCTATTTTAATTGGCAATAACTTAAATTAATTTTCCCCAAGTAGTATTTTTTGCCTATGACAATAAATGGTAAGTGATCTTCCTGCCTTTAACTTGACTCATAAGCTTTTTCATATTTTCTCCTCCTGTCCTGTTGAGGAAAGGGAGTGAGCAGCTGGGTGGGATTTGGGCCTTTAGCCAAGGTTAACCCACCAAGTAAATATACCAAGTTCTCCTTTAGGAACAAGGAAGCTAAATAACTAATTGTAAATACTAAATGAAGGCTTCAACCACAACCATGTTCTAGACTCATCTTCCTAGAAAACTCTGCCTAAAGGAATTTTTCATGCTTTTTGTCACGAAATAAGTGAAATAAGAAGGCTAGCAGTTCTGTTCTGTAACTATAAGAAAGCTGATAATATTATTGTTTTTATCAGTTGCTGGGTATAAGTTCAATGGACTATTTCAGTTTCACTCAGTCTACAATGTTTAAGCAAAGTTTGTTTGAACTGTGTAAGAGTACCTTCTCAATATTGCCTAAAGTCACTTTAGAAAAAAAAGTGTTTGAAGTTCCTTGGGATTACATCCACAGGGTGCTCTTTCTTTTAATGAAAGCATATTCTTCAGCAGCATACATTACCTTACTAAATGCTTATTTCTAAAATTTTGCATATTATAATGTTTGCTAACAATAAAAAATAATAAAAAATTGACATGTTCCCTAGATTAATGTAGGTTACAACACATACCATTAAAGAAAGCATAGCTCAAGTATACAATACTGATTTCTGTTATGAATCTTCTGTCATGTATTGGAAGATTTCTGTTACCAAAACAAGGGACCTGCTACCTGTATTCCTGAAGTATGCTGATTTGACAGAAGTATGTCCCTGATTAGCCGCTAAATCAGCTTTTCCTTTAAGGCTCTCGAGTTTCCTTTGGTCTTTCATTCAACATGGGTTTTACGTTCCTTGGTAAGTTTACAAAATCTCAAAATAAAAATAACTATGTTAGCTAATGTTTAAGTTTACTGAGCAATTCTACCATGCATTATGACATTTTTTCAATGTAGTCCAGCAGTGAAAACTGAAACAGAGAACAGGTTTTTTTATAGATGTAACTCCCTCTATTTTATTCCTTAATTTTTTTTTTCATCTTATGAATTGGTTTCTTTTATCAGACACTCATATTTTCTTGGTTCTACTAAAGACTGAAGCAACATGAATCTTTTCTGACAATTGAGATATCTAGCCGTTAGGATAATATAAATACATATTTAAGGAAACAAAGAAAAATGCCGTGGCAAAAGTTGTCATTTTAACAGTGACAGATTTAGATTTTAGAAAAGCATTCCCAATCCTCAGTAATAAATCTGTGACTTCCAATTTAAGAAATGAATGATCTTAACTTTAGAAATTATATACAAACTTCTATCAAGTATAATTCATCTCCATTTGAGGACCACTTGGAGCACTAACACAGACAAGAACAGTTCCAGTCTTTTGACTCGGCTGGCCATTGCAGTAACAAAACATAGGCAAATGAAGTACATGCTTATCAACATCTGAAATGCAAACATTCATGCCTATTCTGGAAATGTAACACAGTTCAGGAGGAAAAAAAAACCAAATTTGGTAGCTCACATCTTAATTCCAAGTACATTATTTATAAAATGGGATTTAGAGTCTACATTACTTACGCATTTCAGTTCCCTAAATCTTCCTGCTTTGTATCATATATTTAGTTAGTTATTTTTCAAATACTTATGATGAAAAAGGATATCAATACATACAATACTGTGTTTTAATTACTTACCTAATGGACAAAGTTTTAAAAAGATCTGTTAGTATGAAAAATGCACCACCTTGTGAAGTTACTTATAATAGGTCTCGCTTTAAACCCAAAAGGCTCAATAAAGCTCACTGAAGCTCTCTAGAATTGATTAATGATGAAAGAAATTTTGATGTTGGGAAGTCATATCTGAGAGAATAACCTTTAAGGCATACTTACAGGTACCTGGCTAGCAGGGGATCTAAACACATGGTGAGGCTAACGAAGTAATGAAAGGATATCTAGAGCTATCTATAGTAATGACAGCAGGGGCTGCATCCACATTGCTTTATAACCACACTTTAATATTGAGGACATCAGCACCCAAATTTTAAGTCTCCCACCATCTTGTGGGATCCTCAAGCCTAGCTAAGCAACTACCTACTGTTCACAACATGGAAAAGAGTTAATAACAGAGGAGAAGACATAATGGGTCATTGAGTCCAATCTTTCAATTATCACTGCATCACTGAATTTTTTTGTTACCTGTATTCAGGTTGGATTTTCTTACATGCATTACTCTGCCCCTGTGCAATGACTGTTTCAAAACCATGTTTTCCCTTATTACACTTCCAGCCTGAATAGTCATCCTTAGTTTATACCACTTTTTTTCTGACAATTTTTTTGTTCTAAACAGATCTTTTCCATCTTTAGTATTAGTCTCTGTTTCTACCTACTCCTCAGGTTTACAGAAGGCACTCAGCTCCTCCCTCAGCCAGTGTTTAGCTAGCTTTTCAGCCTTTCCTTAAATCCACCATTGCTTAAATCTTCATAAATAAGGCTAAGTGTCCCTGCCTTGTAGAACTACTTCTTCTCACTTCAGAAAGGGTGGTCTGACTTGTTCAAGTGAGGCCTAACCACTGCCTTGCACAATGGGATTAATACTTTCCCTTACCAAAAAATAATAATAAAAAAAGGTGACATATCCAGACATGATAAGATCTTCTTTACACTTGTTTGCAGCTGTTTCTTTGTAATAGGAAAGTTTATCCATCCCTCAGTATTTCAAAGACTGTTGGGGTTCGTGTCATTCGGTTCTTCCAGTATCATATTCTGAAGGCCTCCAGAATGACAGCGCTGCCAAACTATTTTCTATAGCTCAGCATCTACCTTTCTTACTCTGAAACCAGGAGAATCTATTTAAAATAACTGCTTGAGTTACTACTTCTTAATGCCTTGTAAAAAACTGAGACACATCCAAGAATATGCAACCTCTTGATTAGAACACTGCACCACAGTATGAGTTCTGGGTTCAAGCTCTCATTTCAAGCCTGTTGGAGGAGAGATAAAAACAATCTTTTGCATCATAAAGAGGCATCCAAATTGACGACAGAATGGGTAAAAAGTGATCTCACAACCAAGTCCTGATATACTGAATCATTCATTACTTTTGTGACTGCTTTGGGACTTCAAACACCCCTCCCAAGACAGGCAGAAAAAATCCTAAGTTTAAGAGTTCTGTAGTTACTGTTTGAATTGAAACTATACAATTTAGGTAATTAGTGACTGTGCACAGATGCAAAAGACATATGTAGGATTTACAATAGTATATCAGTCTAGAATCTGAAGTATATAATTTTTGTTTCCAATCGCATACATTGTCTTGCCCTGCTGGTTTTCATCAAAACAAACCTAAGGTTTTCAGACAGGAAAAATGGCACTGTAAAATGAGGTTGCCTCAGTGGATGAGCAGGAGACCAGATTGGACACTATGAGGGAGATCTGCTCTACATTATATACGTATGTGGTGGATTAACCCTGGCTGGATGCTAGGTGCCCACCAAAGCTGCTGTATCCCTCCCCTCCTCAGCTGGACCGGGGAGAGAAAATATAATGGAAGGTTCATGGGTCAAGAGAAAGACAGGGAGAGATCACTCACCAATTACCATCAAAGAAAAACCAGACTCAAGTCAAGAAAATGAATATATTACCAACCAAATCAGACTAGAAAAAGAGAAATAAACCTAAATCTTAAAACGCCTTCCCTGTACACCTCCCTTCTTCCCAAGTTCAACTTCAGTCCTGATTCCTCCACCTCCAGTCCCCCAGCAGTGCAGAGGGATGGGGAATGGGGGTCACACCTGTCTCTGACATTCCTTCTGCCTCAGGGGGAGGCTTCTCACACTCTTCTGTGCTCCAGTGTGGGTCCCTCCCATGGGAGACGGTCCCCAATGAACTCTGATGTGAGTCCTTCCCCCAGGCTGCAGTTTCTCATACACTGCTTCAGCGTGGGTCCCTTCCATGGGGCGCTGTCCTTCAGGAACAGCCTGCTTCAGCATGGTTCCCCCACAGGGTCACAAGTCCTGCCAGCAAACCTGCTCCTGTGTGGGCTCCTGTCTCCACAGGGCCATAGGTCCTGCCAGGACCTGGCTCCAGCATGGGCTTCCCATGGGGTCACAGGCTCCTTTGGGCATATCCATCTGCTCTGGTGTGGGGTCCTCCATGGGCTGCAGGTGGGTATCTGCTCCACTATGGACCTCCATGGGTTGAGGGAGACAGCCTGCCTCATCATGGTTTTCACCACGGGCTGCTGGCAGATTTCTGCTCCAGTGCCTGGAGCACCTCCTTGCCCTCCTTCTGCACTGACCTGGATGTCTGCAGGGTTGTTGCTCTCACATATGCTCCCTTTTCCTCTGGCTGCTGTTGTGCAGCAGTATGTTCCACTTCTTAAATATGTTATCCCAGAGGTGCCACCACCATCACTGATGGGCTCGGCCTTGGCCAGCAGTGGGTCCATTTTGGAGCCGGCTGGCATGGGCTTTGTTGGACACTGGAAGCTTCTAGCAGATTCTCATAGAAGCCACCCCTGTAACCCCCCTGCAACCAAAACCTTGCCATGCAAACCCAATGCAACATAATCTTAAATTCTGAGGAGGTTTAGGCATCTACAGAATTATACAACAGATCTGAGTATTTAGAGAATATCACTGTTAGCTGTGTGAGGAGGACAGACTGAGCTAAAGAAAACCACAGAAATGTTCAACATGTGACAGTGTTAGCTCCAGACCTACAAGCAGTATAACTGTTCAGTACTACATCTGATTTGGCATCTGAAAGACCTCACTAGGATTATTGAACCTTGTTCACAAACGGAGGCATCATAACAATAAGAGAATAACAATTTCCCATTACTGTATTTCCAGACTGTGCACAACAAATTATAAAATTAGGACCAAGAGATTATAAAATCAGATGCCCGATAGATTCAACATAGCTGAATCCTTCCGTGTCGTATTTTGGTTTTAGTATAGGCAATCTTGAGTGTTGCAGAATACATACTTTTAAACTAAATTGGGCGTGAATGGAGAAAATTATCTTTCCCAGCTTCAGATGGTGACTAGTAAAAGGCCTGAAGCATAAGGTAAATATAAAACTGGTGAAAACAATAGTATATCCTCTTCATTCTCTTTTTGGAAATACCAATATATAAAATACCTAAGTACTCATGGCACAGGCATTATTTTCCATTTCCGCAGTCCTGCCCACAAAAACACCAAGCCTTTCCCTAAAACAATTAAGGTTGCTTACTTTACTATTTTAATTGACAGACTATTCTAGATCTTCATTATTTGAATGATTATTTTTCTAGTGTCCAGTTCAGGTTACCTTGATTTATAACAATGTGATCCTGTACTAACATGTCCTTTTAGTTCCTCTGATATTTAGGTACTTACAAAATGGTATCAAACCTTTGCCTGATATTCTAGGAAGGCAAGACATTTTGATCGCTTTTCCTAAATTAGCCAGAACAATAATACCACTTTCTCCTGCATACTAAAAATACTCTCTCTATGGCACTCTAAAATCTTCTTAGACTTTTTATAGCAAGAGGGAATATTGTATCAGACTTTATTAAAATGCTTAATCTGTTTTAACTTGTTTAATGGTTTAATTTCTAGATTAGACCAGTATCTTTGCATACTTCTCACTGAATTATGCACATATAGCAGCTTAGACCAGCAACAGCTTAATAGCTTGGGTATCTTTATACTGTGTTCCATTATGAAGTACAGACACACGCAAAACTTTTCTAGATTTAAACCCATATTCTTCTCATATCAGGCTTAAATTAGAGCAGCTGCACCTTTCATACCGCTGACAAGTTTCAAAGTTTTTGACAAAATATCAGGTTTTTTCACTTTTCCATGATCCTTCTATTTTGAAATCAGGGGACTTCTAATTTCAATCTGGTTTTGAACACTGTTTACTGGTCTGACAAAATTTGTCTATTCTTGATTCCTAATATCTCATATTTCTTCAGCTGTGTTTTCTCATATCTTCTTTTCCTGTCTCCTTTCATAATTCCTGTTCTAATATTTTTTGTGTTCCTAGTAGTTTATGTTGTTTGTTTGTTTCTTTTTTAAACAGTGTTAAATAAATGCAACAGTCAACATACAAAAACTACTTTGTCACACTTTGAACAGTCATCTGCAAGGCTGCTTACCTGTTTGCGCTTCCACCTATCTATCTTTGCAAAGACAAAAGACAGCTGAAAAAGAAAATTTACATTGGAGGTGGGATTGCTTCTGTTTCTAGAGCTTGGCCATGTGTATGAATTACAAAAAATAAAGCAACCCTATCCAGTATGAAGAAAAAATCCCAAACCCACAAAATCCAGTTCTACTCAGATGACTTTCATAATAGGGTGTCAGCAAAATGAAACTTAATTAAGACGAAAAATGTATACCATTGATACTAACATTACTAAACAAACAGACTGCAATTCTTAGTCTCAGAGGAAAACCCACAGAATTTAGTGACACCTTTGTCACTTTTTTAAAATCATTTTTCAAAATATAAAATTCAATGTTTGAATTCTTCATAGTGATTAACATATTCATATCGATTTTCTGCTTCTTCCCTGCAGATGCACTACAGCAATGAGTCTATTATTGTTCATTTGACTAACTGTGCATCCAGCTATTAAGATCACTTTGAAGCTTTCATAAAGTGTGAGAGAGAACATTCTTTTAAAGTACTTTCAGTGCCTGCCAATTTGATAAATACATGCATTTACTGACATAAATACAAGCAAGGTTTAGAAAACGAGGGATATTAGAAAACATGTTGTTACTTTTTTGCAATTTTTTGACAGATTTCCTAAAGATATATTTGTCAGAATGTGACTGAGGGGTGTTATACAGCTAATGGTTGCTAGAGAAACAATATTTACTAACCTTAAATACCGGCTAGAAAACACAAGTCCATGGTTGTTAAGAATAAGATGGAATATGTGTTTACTTTCTGTAGAATAAAAACTGATTAAACAACTTAGTATTCTCTAGCATACAAGAGATGATACCCTCATTTGCAATTACTTAATCTCAATTTTGAACAGTCCATTAGATTAAAGTTATATGTGTGCTTCTTTTTCTCCAAACTACCTTCAGTTCTTTTTCATTCCTCAGCCTTACTCGTCTCTCGATATTGAATATGCTCTTAGTAAAAGGCCAATCTCAATTCCCTAGTTCTCAAGGGAGAAAATTAATTCAATGTTACGCGTATGTGTAACTGCTCACTAAAGCTGTTTGATTTCACCTTTTCACTAAGTGCATTGTTGGGATTTTTGTTAGCTTCTATTTGCTTCTCTACTTTTCTGGCTTTGCATTTGGTAGAAAGCATTTGCAAAGCTTTTGCTTTGCATCTCGGTAGAAAGAAAGAAAAATCAAGAAATAAAATTAACTAGTTTCTACCGATGAAATTTGGGATATTTTTTTCCTGATAGGAGAGTCAAACTGATGAAACATAATGCAAACAGTTTTAAAACACTTTTTGTTATATTATTATTCCAACTAGAACATAATCAGACTTAAAAAAATAATTATTTTTACCATTGAGGAACAGACCTCATTTTCCAAAAGGCAATTACAAATTTCCGTTACCTTTTGCTGGAAAGGTCTTTCATTCTCTCTTGTGGTTAAGAGTGGTCTGAGGGCAGTGATTTTAGAAATTTCTAGCATCCTAGTTGAAACAACTGAGATCTTTTGTTGCATATCTCAGCTGAAGATTCTGACTGTTGTGAGTGAAAAAAGGTAAATTCTTTATGGGCAGGACAAATCACTGAAGAAGGTCCAAGTCCTCAGTTACTTGCAAGTATTTGATCTTTGCTATGTGGTAATCTAATGAGTAAAGAGTTTCTAGCTTTTATTTTGTTTGTTTTAGATCACCATAAAAACGATGAAGACAAATTTTCTTCTTTTGCTTCCCTCAGTACTTACAAGACAAAGGCTGTTTCCAAGCCCTTTATGTTCTACAGGGTAAACTGTAATTTTCATAACTGTTCAAATATGTAGTTAATTATAGATAACAATGGCTTAAAAGGAGTTTTCCTGATTTACAGTCAGCTCAAACAATTCCTTGGCAGGTATTTTGTTCAAGGCCTCCAAATGGGAAATAAACATCTTTTAAAAATAACTAGATAAAATCAGGTCTATACCTATAATTAACAAAAGTCTCATAACTAGTGTCATGGCATCAGTTTGGTCCATCGCCCACATGTGGTGCTTTGATGCTGAAGTGCATAAAGTTAACAGATTAGAAGAGAGACTGCCTACTGTTTGGAGAGTCTTGAATATATCTGTGTTTGGTAGGAAATGTGAGGGACAAAGTGTTCCTCTTCAGAACAACTTGTCTTGATTTAGTGTTTTAAAGTGTGAGCTTTAATTAAAAGAAAAAAAAAAAACAAACAAACTTCAATGCTTAATTGTCATTGATACCTAAATATATTTTTACTTAGTAAATAACTGACTAAACTCAGCTTTTAAAAATCACCTATTTCTTACATCATTCCAAAGCATTGAATGCATTTCCCAGCAGGAGCTGATGCTTGAATGATATAACACTGTACCTCCTATAAAGAAGACTAATGTCAGGAAGCATTGTAGAAAAAAATAATTTATCAGGACTTGAAAAGCACAGTACCAATAGATTCAGATAAATCTGACTTCCACTTTGGTTTTTAAGGTAAGATTTATTTTCTTCCAGATCAACTGAGTCTCTCTTAATCACTTTTTTTATCAAGGCAAAATTAGAACCAAACTTTTAATGATACTGTGGTGCTATTTCCATTACCATGTTCAGGTAATATAGAATATGCCTCCAATCCAGATTTGCAAATAAAGTGAAAATGCATTTAATTATGTATTTGACATTTTTATATAACATTAGTAACTGTCCAGTTGCAATGATGGAGTTTTCTTTAATAATGATTTCAATTTCACTTCAGCTTGCAGCAGTCAGCAGACACATATTAGCTTTGTTTATCAAGCAGTTCAAACACTGAAAAACATGGTGTGTCTGTATTTACAATGAGCAAACACCCAGTCAAAAATAATGTGGAAGCTTCAAACTCTTCCTCTGATGTGCTCCGTGTGTTTGTTATCTAATACTGCCTGTTACCAGCACAACTGTAATCAATAAACCTCACAATTACAGGCTGTCCCACTTGTTGAACATAGCAATATTTGAGTGGTCATTGCCTTTCTGTAACAAAATTTCTTGAGCTGTCTTTATAAGACTTTTATCTTCAGGTGCAATGTTCAAATACCACATGGTCAGTGAATGAAAACAGATGTTTCCTTTTGGGAAGAAACTACTTAGGTAGATGAAAGGCAGCAGGTATGCCAGTGTGTATGTGAATTAGTAAAGCTCCACATTCTAGCCCTTTTCAACAGGTATCATTAGAGAGAGAGTGTAAAGGGGCAGAAGGGAGAGAGTCAGCACTGTTTAAAATATTGCAGTCTATGTGCAGTGCATTGCATGTTCAGCATTGCCAACACAGAACAAAGGAATATAGTGTGTCTCCTTGATCAGCAGGCAATGCTCCTAATTTAGGGCAGTGTTCAGCTTGCCTTATTCACAAGTTATTAAACTGTCTTGGGTATCTGTAAGTTAGCTGCCCTGCTATCAGTTCTCTCAGCCTATGACAGTCTGTGAAAGCTCAGCGAGTTAAGACTAGTACGTGCTCATGGAGCTGTGCTGAAGGCTTCCAACAGGCAATGCAGCAGGGGCTGGGGAGCCAGGCTGATGCAGCAGAGCTTTACAGACCAAGACCAAGTTCAAGGTGGTGGATGGCAGTGTAAGGAGTCTTAGAGCACATCACTTATTTCCATCATGCTCCTAAGCATGTCATTTAAAGTGACAAAGCTGAACCTTTTTGTGACACAGGAACAGGAACCTTCATTATGAATTATTAAATAATTATTAATTAATTATAAATAATGAATTAATTTTCTTCTAAGCTGCAGATGCACTAAACTCAATCCAGTCTCAGTGTAATCTGCAGTGTACAGTGAAAGGCCAAGCTTTTCTGAGCATCTCCTTTGGAAGCTCCTACAGAAGCTCCTGTCAAATCACATTCTTCCCAAGATCTGTTTTGCTCAGGTGGTTTCAAAGACTTGAATGTTGACACATAGTTTCCATTCAGATTCTGATGGGCATGGCAGGAGCGCTGTTGACAAATACCACACACTGCTCTTCTTTTCTTGTACTTCATAGTGTATTACTGTAATTTGCCTTTCACAATGAAAAATTAATGACCTATGGGCCAAAACAACAGTGCAGCCATTTTGTCATAGGAAGGTAACTTAAAGTTTTTTTGTTGTTGATTTTGTTTGTTCACTTGTTTGTTCTTTGCTCATTGAGCTCTGTAAATAGGAAAAAAACCAAAACAAATCCACAACCCAAAAAACAAAACAAAACACCTGGAAAAAAGGAGGAGGGAGGGTCTTTTCAAATATTTTTTCCTAATGCTTTTTGTTGAACACAAACTAACCAGGGGCAGAAAAAAAAGTGACCAGCTGGGAGGAATAACAGCTAGGGAAAGGAAAAAAAAAAAAAAAAAAAAATCAGTTACTAGAATTCCAAAAACTCTACAGCACAATTACACAGGCACCATTTGCTTTACAAGGCTGCTGCTCAATACATAGCATTGGCATATGCTGCTAACATAAGGTCTTTCAGTCTAGGATCTGAACTCCTGTGGAGATCACCCAGGATGCTGGTATATCTCCACAAAACTGATCCCATTTTACATGCCTGATCACGGTGCCCTTACTCGGCAAACGTTAACATTTTTGTTGTTCATCAAAAAATCAAGATTTTATTCAAACACAGGACAGATGGGTGACAGAATGGAATTTTTCACAGCAAATAACCTAGGAAGAAAATGTGCAAAAAAGCAAAAGGCTTTTTTGGCCTAAAATCTGCCTTGAACATTTTTCACTTTCAAATTGTCTACTTTGTAACTGGGAGCACATTCTCTGCATGTAGACACACTCAACCTATCTTCAGTCATTCCACCTCAGGTACTGGATAGCTCTGAAGATAAGGCAGTGTTCCATTCAGTCAGAGCACACAGGGTGTACTTACATCTCTTCTGATGAAGCTCTGGAGCTGCAGCTGAAATTAACTAATATTAGCCACACTGCTTTGCACCTTTGGATTCCAAGGCAGACAGAGCTTGTAACACCTCTTGGATCACCAGGCACTGCTTAGCATGGAGTCATAAGACCTGCCTCCAGTCTGTACTTGATAGGACAGCCCTAAGAATGATTTGCAAATCTTTCTAGAGCTTTCCCTGTGTCCAACACATAGGGTCCATGCTGCCACTTATAGGTAATTTGAAATCAAGTTGAGGTGAGGCTTAATTGCCTTCTTAGCACATTTGTTACCAGGGGTCCTTGCTGGAAGTGCCGTGGGATAGCTGGCAGCTGAGCATCTCCTCAAGGCAGGCAATCATGCCCTTATAGCACACATTAATCACGAGGCTCAGCCAAATTTACTTCTAGGAACCACTGGTGGTGTTACGTCAGTGGGATCTCTTAAGAGCATCTTTAGAAAATGTGACAGAGGCACGTAACAGGTAGTTCTTCTGGTCTGGAGGCTTTTCCATTACTATCATATGTCTCCTGAACCTCAAGAACACATGGTACTGTGGGAAACAAAGGACCATTTGTGAAGGTACTTGGAAGAGAGGTGTAAGTAGTAGTAGCATCTATGACCACCAGGTCTTTTCTGTATGGGCTTCTACAGCAACAAATAAGCAGAAGAGCTAGATAACAAATATTCTTAAGAGAAGTATTTATTTGACCAAGCAGCTCCCAGAAGAGTGCAACGGTTGTTGTTTTTTGGGGTTTTGTTTTTAATGTGGGCATACAAACTGATAGCTAGACACTTACTTTACGACACCTCTGTTCTTTTTAAACACAGGTCTAGTTCTACTTCAATACTGAATAAAATATGAGCACAGCATACACAATATTCAGTTTGTTTTATTTTGGAACTAAGCATAAGATATTTTTCCCATTGATCTTTATATTTATCACACAGATTTGAGAGGAATGCAACATGTAGTTCAATGTGTAGATAGGTGAGCCACAGAAAACATGAACTGATACTGTATGATGAATAGTTTTATGATAAGTTACAGGTCAACCTTTGACAGTCACTTGTTAATGCAGGGTTGTTCCAGGTCAGTTACAGAAAAGCAGAATTCATTTTAAAGAAAGAATAACTTAGCTAACCAAGCTGAAAGTAGAAAATGAAGCACTGTTATGACCTTCCTAAGGAGCCCTGGCAGTGTAGTCCAGTGGTCATTGTGTGCATTGTACTAACTAAAGCAAAAAAACAGGCATCAATATGCTCCAAAACATGGATTGTTTTTAAAAGTTAATTTAACCATTACAAAATACACACAAAATTAGAGCAGAAGATGCCATATAAGTGGGATGTTGGACCAGCCATATGAAAACCCTATGACTACAGCATTAATATCTTTTCAAGCAGCCATAGAGAGGTGCTAGGCAAATGGAAATGAAAGCCTTAGTTCAGGACGAAATGACTTTTAGTCTCAACTGCATTGAAGAAAAAAGTAAGAGAGTGATTTCAAACAGTCAGTAGGTAAGTACCTCGTGCTTATCATGCATAACGATCTGTTCAACAAATGTTGTAATTACATGCAGCACAAAAGACAGTGAAAGACCTGCATCTTAAGACAAAAGCATGTTTCTTTTCAAAGAAAAATTCAAGGCTGAAAGATTCATTTCAGCTAGAGATCATTCTAGAAAGTGTCTATGTCCCTGGTCCAATGGTTACTGCTAGACCTGAATGCTGTTCTTCAAATATTTAACTGCATTGTCCAACTTTTTAAGTAACATATGAGAGTTTTAGACTGTTAAGATACTTAAAAAGAAAAGGAACCATAATCCATTCATGCCTAGAGATTACCTTGCCATGAGTTCTGAAAGCAGACACAAAATTATTCACAGAACTAATATATTCACATAAGTTGCATGTAAGATGAGACATGGTATACTGAAAATATAAAATTTTCTTCTTCACTTCCCAACACAAAATTAAGACACACTCTTAGTTTTCCATGGTACATAGCATTTAGCTGAGATCTATTATGTAGAATTAACCTAGCCAGCAATCAAGAACTCTGGCGTTTCTTAAAAGGTGTTCGAAACAAACATACACATAGTGTAATTTTAATAACAAAGTGCTTTGGTTTTTTAATTATTTTTTATAATAATAATATAAAAACGTATTTTTTAATAGCAAAGTGATTTGTAAAGCACAGGCTCAACAATACAGTGTTGTAAAGTGTGACCTTCTAGGAGAATGGGCTAGAACTGATTAATTTATACACAGAGACT
Source organism: Falco punctatus (assembly GCF_963210335.1). Lineage (NCBI taxonomy): Eukaryota > Metazoa > Chordata > Aves > Falconiformes > Falconidae > Falco > Falco punctatus. The sequence continues at coordinate 78,871,621 of NC_137582.1, read as the reverse complement.
GATGTAGCTTTTTTCTGAAATAAATATAGTGGAACACAAATAAAAAAAAAAAAAACATTACCTGTTGAATTTCACTACTTGTACCAGTTGCTCACTCCCCACATTCTGTCTCCAACCTCCTGCAGTGTTTGCTTGACCATGGCACTGTTGACAGCCTGACAACAAACATGACTGGCCTCTTCTCAGAAGGCAAACTGACTGTGTTCCCACAGCAAACGATGGGGGGGGTGGGGGTGGGGGGGTGCGTGGCCATTTTCATAGGTGGCTAATCTTCATAAGGGTTGGGGGTTTGTTATTTCTTTTTATTTTCTGTAGCAAGTCTTTGATTCGCTGGCAACAAAAACTTTAGTTATGACAAGCAAAGGCTCCCTAGTTAGCTACGTATTGATTTAAGAAAAAATGCTATGAGCCCTCTTTCTTACAAGCTTTGTACATTCAAGTATTTTAAAAACTACATGCAAAAATGTAAGGAAAATGCTAAGTACATATAAAAAGCATGTAAAGTTTGACAGTAAAAGCTTCCTACATTTAAGGAAAATCAGTAATTTGTGCTTAACTTTAAAGGATGGTGATTCAAGAATCAGGCTTATCCATGCAGTTATAACAAGAGCTTGCTTAATACAAACAATTTGGGTGTGGGTGGGTGTGTTGTGTCATATTAGATGGTATAAGTTAAAACAGATCAGCAGCTGTGTAAGTTGACTATCTGAGATGGAAGTATCTGGGAACTAAGTGATAATGTAATGGATATTTAATACAGTAAAGAATGTAAACTGCTGTTTAGAAATGCCTTTTTTAAGAGCACAGAGAAAAATGGGACATTTTCCAAAAATTAAATGTATGCAAAAAAGTTAGTTTCAAAATTTTCTGGCAAAAACTTTTTTACAATAAATTTTCACTTTGAACACATACATTAACTACTGAGCTTTCTGCCAGGTAAAAAAAAAACATTCCTCATATTTATGCTTCTGAAGCCTCTCACAGCTTATCAGAAGGCAAATTTACAGTAAAATAACTAAAGCAATAAATTCCTCCCAAGCTTTAGACGTCCTGGCAGTTTATAGAGTCAGCACAGATGACAGAGTAATGAGCTTTTAAGAACTTAAGATGGGGGGGGGGGGGGGGGGGGGGGGGTTTGGGGGGAGAAGATTCTCATTTATCTTACAGTTTTGAGTGTGACTCTTCACTGATATCTCTTTTCTAATTAATAAAATTACACTGTTCCATTAAAGCGTAAGAAAAAGTTGTTGCCTTTGCTTCTCCTTGTACTGCAGTAAGACATTGATTCATTGATTACACTGGAACAAAACCTACTCATGAAGTATCTAATAAAAATTGGAGAGTAAGGAGGGTAAGGCTCCCACCAGCTCGTACATTTCCCAGCTTTGACAGGTAAGCTGTCCTCGCAGTTACCTAGGAATGGCCCTCCTTCCTATATAATATGTCAGAATTACTGTATTGAGAAGAAATAGGGGATGAAGCTAAAGAGAGTTTGCTTACAAAGCAAGCTAATGAGTTTACCTCCAGAAGCGAAGGAGCTCTTGGGATCACTAAGTCAAGGCAAGCAGTAGCAATGGTCCTCTGTTAGCAGGAAGCCCTGTGACACTCTCACACTGCAGCAGTTCTCCAAGCCTCCCTTCTGTTTGATGCCAAATAAACACTGCAAAGGTCATTACCCGGCTCTACAATCCTGTGTCATTTAACAACAGGATAACAATGTTTGTTCTGATGATTCATATGATATTGACTGATAAGCAACAGACTGAGGAGGAAAAACAGAGCAGAGGGGTCTTTCTCAATGAAAGTGAAAGACTTGGAGTAAGAACTGCTGTAGAAAAGTCATGAAGGGAATAAGAGGACCAGGAAGGCCTTTTTCCTGAAATGTTAAATTGCATTTCTTCACTATTTTCTTTAAAAACATTTACTGAAAATGTGACTAATAGCAGAGATCATGGAGCCAAAGAAGAAATATGACTGATGTGAAAGACAATTTAGATCTAAAGATGTTACAGCTTGGAAAGTATGGCAATTACCGCGGGGGGGGGGGGGGGTGGGGGGGTGGGGGGGTGGGGTGTGGGGAAATTATGTTGGCTGTAACTGGATTTGAGTTAAATTTTTTACATTTCTTTGCTAGAAAGACCACGTACCTTGAGAATAAGATTTCTCATGATAACTTTCACTTTAACTAGGCAAGTTTAAACCACATATACCAGTTTCTTCTTGTTGTGCTTGGCATGAAAGTTATTTATGATACTATTACACATTGAAACTTCTCACTACCACAAAGAACCGAGCAGTAAGAGAACATATTCTATACATAACCAAAGACAAAATCACTAATCATGAGCCATAAGAATGCAGTCACAGAGCTTTTAGTTTTTGCTCCAAGAACCTTAAAAAAAAAATCAATAGAAACACTGTTTTTAAAGAGATAGCTATAGGTAACAGGCAGAAAGAACCATGGAAATTATCTGCACCTTATTTTTAATAAGAGGTGGACGCAGAATGCAGTATACCATGTTTTCCAGCATTGATCAGCTATATCTGCATGCTGGGGTAGGGCAGTACTAATGAGAAACTCAAACCATCATCCTGCTATGAACAGTAAAGCTATACAGTGTATTCCACCATTATTTTTTTTTTTCTTTCTTCTCTGTAATCTTACAAATATTACTTTAATTCAAATATTGGTGAAGAAATTGTCTTCTGAAACATAAAAATAAAACGGAAAAAGAAAAGCAATACTTGTGCTTTTAATATGCATGATATAAAATATTAGTTCAACAGTTAAAGCTACTTTCAGACTAAGATTTTTAATCTAAAATATTCATATTTATATTTTTAATAAACAGTAATCTCTGTTCATTGTCAGGACCTTTGCTATACTGAGAAAAAGCAGACAAAAATACTAGAAGTTAAAGACTTGGTGTATGGGACAGCAAGTTAAAATGCAGCATATTTGGAACACCGTTTGTGGCACATAGCTGTTGCAATGCACTGGCTGGATTACAGGAGTAAGGGGAATCTAATTTTTTGCCATCTTGTATTCTACTTACAATTTTCAGTATTTAAAAACAAAAAGAACATGCTTTTAGTCTGCTTGTAGAATAAAGCTCACAGTATAACAGTTTCATAACTATTTTGTGTTCATCAGCTCTGTTTCACTACATGTTCATAGATTGTGCAATGTCTTTGTGGGCAGTACTGATCTTGGAGGTTCAAATGTTATTTGCTGTATTCTGATATATTTTAAGGAACTGCCTGACTACGTGCATAATTGGGTCCTTGTGTGACCATGGCAGTTAGGAACTAAATATCACAGAGCTTCCTGAAAAACGCTACTCGAAGTCTTCTTAGAGGGCCAATACAGAAGGTATAATAGAGAAACAAAGGAATGTTGCAATAATGATAATATGTGCAGCATCTCTGTTTCTCAAAGACTAATGAGCAACACAAAGAACAGCACTGAAAAGCAGTGCTAGCACCCTTGGTTTGGAGACTAAAAATAATGCAATACTCCTAACCACAGCCTGGGATCTCAAGTTCAGACTCCATACCACAATGTGGTAAATATCTACAGGGATGTTTTATAGTTCTTTATCTGTCGTGGAAATCCAATGTTTTATTAAATAAACAGAAGGGTTTAAGCCTTCTTTACATGCAAGTGAGTGTCAAATGTACTTTATGTGAGGAAGCTGTCACATGGTTGAAGTCTTAAAGCTATTTCTTGCTCTAGTAATAATAAGAAGATTATGTTAATTTTTATTATATTTAACATTTTCACATCATTCAACTCCATCTGTGACCGTCTTGGTTCTCTTAAATTACCAGGTAACTCTGTTTCAGAAGAAAGTATACATATTCAGTAACTAGCAACTAACAATTCCAGTCCAAGGTAAAATTTTGTCTCAATGGTTTAAATTGCCAACAGAACTCTTATTTAAACAAAAGAACAATGATAACATAATAATTGAATACTTCATCACAATTATAAATGGCTTTACCAAGCCGTAAAATAAACTTCAATAAACAGTCCATAAAATTAAGTTGTGCTGCACTAAAAAGTAATCTGTAACATGGCAGGAACAAATTCCATATTAAATAGCTGTTCCTGCCTGTCATCCTAGGGTGTAAAGCACAAATCCAAGTAACATGAGATAATCAACACCAGGAAGATATGTCTGGCAGCAGTGAATATCTGGTATGTTAAATCATTTTTTCAGATTAAAAGATGGGTGTTTTGTGGAAGACTTAGTTAATGCTAGAAACATTTCTCATTGATTATATATACTGCTTGCCTTTGGATTGCTCTGTTTTCAGATATATGAAAATGTAATTTTTTCCTTGATGATCCATTTCCAGGCTTGTGCTCCTTTCCCTGTGTTGTACATCAGGAAGAGAGCAGTAACTCACACTTTCAGGGCACTTAAACTCTGAATTACATACTTGGGTCTAGTGATCTTTGCAACTCTCTTACTTAATTTAATAATTACTAAAAGTGCAATTTCCCCATGTCTCTTTCCATGTATATTATTTTGGGTACACAGGACCTTGCAGAAATGCACAATAAAAACAATAATGTACTTCTATATTAGTTATGCTCAATAGAATAGGCACCACCACTGACAGAAAAACAAGGTCAAGTTAGTTTTAAGTTAGCTACTTATATCTGCTGGACTCGATCTAACATCAATGTCCTGTACTTTCTAAATACCTCCTGGGGAAATAATTGTGATAAGTTACTTTGTTTTAGTACTCAAACCCATTTTGCTATTATTTTCATCAGTTAATAAGCATCCTTAATTTTCACAGAAATTTATAATTTTCATTTCCTCCATTTCACTGGCTGAAAGTATCTATCCTGCTAGTCAACTTAATGTTTGGTCTGAATGCTGTGGTTAATCACTTTAAAATTTTGTGACACAAAAAAAATGCTATGTTTAAATAGAGCTCAAATGCCCATTCATTAAACCTACCGACACCTGGCAGATATGTCATAAGGCAGTGTGGTCTACATTTTGACCTTGTTCCCTAGTAAAAATGAATAATATAACAGAGGGATAACAGACCAGGTACTGATTTAAATGCTAGTTATTACAAAAAGTAGTAACAAGTTAAAGATCATGCAATTAGCGCATATTATTAACATTCACATTTTTTGTATTATATTATAAATGTCAATAGAAGGTTCAGGCACATTAATTAAGACTTGTTACAGCCCTATGGATAACTATGACATCAACTGTATAATCTACACATCCCCAAGCATGTCCTTCATACTATGAGTTGTTTGCATTAAATAAAGATAATGAGGTCCAGTTTAGAAGGAGGAAATCCACATACAAAAGACAAAGAGAAAAACCTTTTATTACAAGTGATTTTTTTTTTTTTTTAAGTTGCATATTTGTGTCTGAAGCTACTAAGGAGATTTTTGGTTATTAAATGCAAAACTGAGGCAGGTACATGACTGCACAGTAAACACTGAAATACTCCAGGAGATGTGATAAATGCAATTTTATTATGACTCTAATTTATCATAAAGATAGCATCACAATATACAGTATTCAGCTGCACAATATAGTGATGGATTGTATTTGCTTACACATGGTAGTAACTGACAGTATAAACCTCTGTATCTACACATCTCACACTCTTACCCTCCACCACAATCTGATGCTAGCTTAGTCCAGTAAGGCAGTCTGCTGTCTTCACCTACACATCTATTAACCTGCACTCTTGCTGCCACATCAGACATGCTCTTCTCCAGCTCCAGGCATCAGCTTTCAAACACAAACACCACTGCATATCCCTTCACATGTGCAGCATCATTCATTAACTGTTGGGTCACTAAACAGTCAAATTTATGTTAATTTTGTAGTTGTCCAGCCTCACAGAACCTCACAACAGCTCTCTGGACCAAAGAGAATCTCTCTCTAGTTAAGACAATTCAAACATAATAATTTCATTAAGATGATTTTCCTTTTCTCAAAGTACAGTCTTGGATGCTTCTAGCTCTGCTTGAAACAATGCTACTATCTCCCCAGAAACCTGGTGAAGAGCACTCCACCTCCAGCACTACAACAGCTACACACGTTTGCTACTGCATGGTCTGCACAAGGAAGGTTGCTGCTCTTATTCTTTCAGGAACTTCACATTGTTAGCATTTGCTTTACACACATCCCTAGCACTGAAACAATATGCATACCATTAAATAACACTCTTGACCTGTATCTCCAGTACATTTGAGGGGTGGGGTGTGGGTGTGGGTGGGAAGGAAAGAAAGAAAAAGCAGAAATTGCTGGTTCCGTGGCAGCTACAGAAGAAATAGATCACATATCCTAGACAAAAAAATGACCACTGGCCCAAGGCTGTGTTCTGTTTGATTTCTGTGTTATAAGGGGAAATGTGGGGAAAAACTTCCAGCTGTTAAATGGAAAGATAGAAGGTTTATCATGTAAGAGTGTATGAGCTTCTGCATGGAGACACTTAGTAGTGACCAGGGCAATGAATCAGGGGGCAGAAACGTGAGTGCAAAACAAAAATTCATGCTAAATACTGCTGTCAAGGCCGTTATTACAATTAATAATCATACATAAATCTTGTTAAGCATTCATGCTTTAGATAGCTTTTAAATAAACAAAAAACCCCCAACCACTACGACAACCACCAACCCCCCCACGTTCCTTTTTTTTTTTTAATATTTCAGTAGCTATTTTAGCTTTGTTTATCTCCAGAAGAAAACTAGTAAAGAAGAGTATTTCCCAGTCCTGGTATATTTATCGTGTAGAATATTTAACAGATCTTCTGTGACAGAATGTTTTTTAATAAATCATCTTCCTACCTGTCCCTCAATCCTTTTCTTTCTTCCAGGACACAAGATTTTGTAAACAGCAGGTTTTAATTGAATATGACCCATATTTTCAATTGAAATCGTTACATACTACATACACCCTAATATCACAGTTTCTTTGTTCCATTAATATAACATCTAGGAATCCTGTGACCCAGCTGTATAATAAATGAACATTGGTGTATTTAAAATTACATTTTAACAGGTTTTTGCAGGATCAACTGCCCTTTTCTCCCCTCTGCTTCTCAGTGTTCTTCCTCTACTGCTTTCCAGGGCAGAATCCCAATGAAGCAATAGCCTTTCTGACCCTCGCTGTACAACATACACACTGCCTCTGATATTCAGCAGACCACCTAGTTTTGCTTAAAAAACTACGCACAAATTTAATCTAGTTTGATTAGTGTTTTTATTGCTTAAAAGCAACTGTTCAATGCATTCAAGATAAAAAGCACCATCTTTCTGAATAAATTCAGTCATCTCATAGTATAGCAGCACACCACTACAGACATTCTTATGACTAAGGTTGCAAATTAGTAGTTAAATAACTAATTTCCAGAAAGCTGCATCATAAACTTGTTACTGTGGGGACATTTGTTTGTTCTGATGAGCATGAATTAGCCTTTGAGTTGTGATGGCATGTAAGGAAAAAAAAACAAACAACTTTTAATCCTATAGCCCAAACTACCCAGAGTTAATACTCAGTCTGGGAAGCATCCTTTCTCTAATTAACATGAAAATAAATAATTTAGCTGATTTTTGATCCTGTAGGCACATCTCTTCTCCTTTACCCTTCAGACCCGTATTCTTGTGAATTAACTTCTTTTTTATTTTCAGTGCTAGACTAGAAACCACTGCAGTTAGCTTTAAATAAGGCTGCATAAAAGAAAAGATAAATGGTTCTAGACAGCCATACTGCTTTGTGAAGTACTGAACTGTGCTATGGGCTGACATACCCTTAAAACTGCTGCTAAATCACAAAGGCTCAAAAGTCAGAACAGATTATTGAAATTTTCTTAAATGGTTCTTTGACACCATTTTTACTCGAGCCATTAGGATATACTAAAGTATAAGGAGACATTCAGAAGTGGGTTTGAGCATGAGATACATTACTGCTTGTCAAAGTATGCGATGGAGATCATAGTATGTAGAGACTTTTCATATTTTATATGATAGCTAATGGCTTCTTTGAAAGCATTTTACGATGTACTACATTAACCTATAAAGCAAAATATGGCTATGTATATTTTTTAAGTTATTACATTAAATCTAAATATGGATTAAAGTTAAATATTAATCTACTAATAAATTATTAAATACTTTGAACTACTGAGATGTTGACATGCATAGCTTTCTATCTAATTTTATAATAGTAGGGTGCATAATTTCTTTGTTTTCCTGATTAAGTAACCTCAAAGTATCTGACAAATATCGTTTATTCATTATAGCCCTCTGGTATAAGCTGTTCCTGAATTTTCAGTTGCCACTTTATATTCTAATTTATGACCTGTGTACATCTGCTCATTGTTTTACTGTTTACTGTACTAGTTACTATTTAAATCATCCCTGGTCCATATCCTCGCATTCAATGCCCTGAGCCACTGCAACACTTCAGAATAATATTTTCCTTCCAGATTACCTGTTTCCATAAGAACAAGCACACCGTTCTCATTTCTTGGGAGTGGGGTGTATATAATTTCCTAAGCTGGCAAATAAAAAAGGCCAGTATACATACACGCTCTTTTCTTCCGTTGATTCCATGTATCATCAAAAGCAGAAATCTTCAGAGTTTAGAATCCAAACAAATCTTCTTTTAGTCATTTAAGACACATTGACAGAACTGAGACACATATCTACAATCATAAAATCTACAGTCATAAAATCTACGAGTAGGAGAAAGCAGCAGCCAAACTCAATTCTTAGAGACTTCAGAGAGTTCTGAAGGCTAATTTGCTGATAGCTAGGTCCATTCAAGGCACTTCTAACTAGCAATAATTGAAATCTGAGCGATTACAATTATTATTTTTAAACAGTGGGATTTTTTAAATTATTATTATTATTAGCTATAGCTTTTCTAAACAGAGGAATGTTCATTTTCTTGAACTTGATGCTCACCAAGGTTTTCCTATATTAAAAAATATATATTTACAGTTCATGTTCTTTTAAGAAGTTGTTGGATCGATATACCTAGGACTTCTGGTTTTGCTGAATTCCTTCTAATTTATGTGGTAAATATTAAATTTCTTTTCAATAGACTTCAACTAAGTATCACAGCTTCAATTATTTAGCTAGCGTTGGTATGATCTCTCCTCAGGAAACATCCTCACCTTAACTTAAAAACATAAAGTCAAAATTGGCTGCAACTGAGAAGTTATAACACATAGGGGACGAACTGAAAGAAACCAACAATTAATAGCAATTGTTCATATACCACCTCAAAACATCAATTGATCTAAGGCTATTCAGGAATTTTCCCCGACTGTGTCCTTACAGGACTGTGAGGAAGGGGAAACGCTGTTTGTGCCCATTTACTTAAAGAAAATGCATAAATTTATAATGATTCCACAAAACATTCCACAGCTTGCCACAACTGCATCACCTATCTTCAATATAATATAGCAACTGCTCCTAAAATCGCACACACAATGTATAACTGTATAAACTTGTCTTACTGCCTTCTGAGTTAGGCAAAAAAAGCTAGAACCACACCATCACCCTGAGAAAGAGCACAGCACCACAACTCAGTATTATGCTACAAAAATTAACAACTGAATTCCCAACATCCTCTTGGGAAAACAAAGAAACAACCCAAACAAACAAACAAAACCCCCAAAGCTTTTACACAGTTATGGATTTTATGTCATGAAGGAACAGAAACACGGCTATGATTTTCTTTCTCTCATAGTGGTTCATAAGGGGTTGAGTGCAGGAGAGAGGTCACACTCTTTCTTAATTTGAATTCAAATTAATTAAATATTTAACTAGGAATTATATTTCCTGACTACTCCTTATACTTGCGTAGGACTGTACATTTTATCTGTTTCAAACAGATGACATCATTGACATCAACGCTGTCACCCACTGTGACCCTGCCCTGTGTACAGAAGCGAAGGCAAAGTGTTGGTACATTCAGCTGTTCAGCTGCAGCATCATGTGCCTTGTGACACAGACCAGTCACAGATATTCTTGGTTATGTCCAAATTATCTAGACAATGCAGAGTCTCATTAGTCAAGTGTTTTCTCTTAAACAGAAAGGCTAAGAGCTGACATTTGTCTATTTTTTCCTTATTGAAACCATTAGCAGGATCTTTTTCCCCCACCTACAGAATAACTCTCATAAAGTGTCTGGGAATATAGTATTTCAGGCTTCTCTTTCTGTAGCTAAAATTGGCCACTGGATACCAACAAACGTAAACATAGACCAAATGGAGGGCTGGTGATGCAATTATAACACAACATTGCTTTAGAAAACAAGCTAAATCTCCTTCACCTTATTCCTTTTTCCCTCGGAAAGCCAACAGGAAAAAAACAACTTTATTATTATTATTATTATTATTACTACTACTACTACTACTATTATTATTAACTGCATTTTACATAGCTTAAGAAAAAAAACCAACCAAACCCCAAAAATCCCTCAAATTTCCCTCTCCCACGTATGTAGTATAACAACCACAGAAACCATATCATCTACCTTTATAATCTTATGTATATAGAAAAAATAAGCTCTCACTTAGCATATGTGGGAGCTTATTTGTATTGTGTATATATGTTATATATACACGAGTTCCTAAATTTAGAAATACATAATTAGGGAGAGAAGGCCAGAGCTGTAACTGACAAAACCCACTTACTAAGTGATCATAAATATAGGTTAAAAACTTCCTTTGGTATCACCCCCATAGTGCAGTTGAGGATATTTCCTTTAACAGCAAAAGATAATAGAACGTTTGATTTATGATGATGAAATGCTAATAACAACTCATTTACTTCAAATACATGATAGACCCAAGCAAGTCTATTTAAATCTTGTTTTGGCATAGATTTTTTGATGCTAAACACCCATTAAACACCAATAGGATTAGAACATCTTACACTTCGCAAGTGCTTTGAAAATCCCAACCTCTCTCACAGTACATAATGTGTGATGTACTACAGGCAGTGTAAATTTAAGATTTTATTCTTTCAAACGGTGAGTTAATAGGAATCAAATGGGCAAATATACTTCAAAGGAAAATTTTAGTTTATTTTACTCCTCAGAAGAAAGGAAAGGTAATGTATACAGAGGGTGAATTAATACTGAGTAGAATGTGTGAAGGTTTTTCACTGAAGAACCTGACATTGAAAACGAATTTCCATAAAAGAACAAGGATTGATTGAGTCAGTTGCCCAAGGTTGCTGTGCCTTCAAGTATTTCAGACACCCTTCAGGTGAATAGAAGGACCTTCAGTTGTTATTCCAGAAGGGAACACATCTTCTGCCAGCCCTAAGGAAATGCTTCAATCGTCTGCTGTGAGAGTACACAACGGAAGGAGCTGCTGCCATGGACTGGCATCTTTGACAAAAGTTAGCTGCAACAAGAGCCTGAGCCAAGAGAAGCAAGCAAAGAGGGACAGCTGAAGGCTGTGGTCACACCGGGGGTGGAAGGCTGGAAAAATGCTCTTGCTTCACCTACAGATCTGCAAATTCAGAATATGTTCAGTGCTCTGGGTGCTGACGAGGACAAACAAGACATTTTAGGGAATTTATTCAGAACTGACTGAACCCAAACCCTTTGTCTACACAAATGTGAAGAGGCAAGTAATAATTGCTGGAGACTCTCTCCTGTGGGGATCAAGGCACCAGCCTAAGCTGGTGCCTCAGGTTTGTTGCTTGGCCAGGGCTAAGGTCCAGGGCGCTGCAGGAGGACTCCTGAGGCTTGTCTGACTCCATTGCTTTTCCATTTGAGCACTGCTGACACTGCTAGGCATAACCCAAAGTGTATTAAGAACAATCACAAAACTCAGGGCAAGGGTAAAAGGCATGATGGGGCCCACATTGTGCCTACTCAGGGCTGTCACTGAGAGGGAAAGACTAGTGCAGGTCAACAACTGGCTGTGCACACCTGATGCTGCAGTCAGGGCTTTGGCTGTGGGACCCTTTCTGTACCCTTGCAGCAAAGACCAACAGCAGCTTAAGCTGTATTAGTAAGGGTATACCCAACAGGTGTAGGGCTGGACTGTCCCCTCTATTCAGTAGTTTTAAGACTGAATCTAGTATTAAGTTTTGGTTTTCCCAGTACAAGAAGGATATCAACATCTTAGCATGAGTACAGCAGCACATCAGTAAGGTGGATGAGGGTTGGAGAATGACAAATGGGGAGAGGCTGAGAGAAGTGAGCCTGCTCCGTTTCTAGAGGAGAAGCAATGGGAAAGGTCTACTGCTGTCTACAGCTATGTGATCAGAGGACAGAGAGATGATGGAGCTAGGCTCTTCTCAAAGATGCACAGTAGTAGGATGAGAGGCAATGTGCACAAATTGGAACATGGGAAATTCTGATTAACTTAGTAGTTTTTTGTGTTCGTTTTTGTTTTGTTTTTTTTTTGTTTGTTTTTTTATGGCAATGAAATATAGAACAGGTTGGCCACAGCAATTGTGGAATCTCCGTTTTGACTGGTGACTGGGCTGTGCACAGCCTTGAGCAGCCTCATCTAATTAGACTTTCTCTGAGCAGAGGGTTGGACTCCTGAAGGGTCTTTCCAACCTCCATGAGTCTAAATGAATAATGAAGGGCATCATCCCTGCACTCCAAAAATGGTGAGCTTTCTTTGCTGGTTATTAAAGGAATCTCGTGAGGCTTGCTTAGATGCTTTTATTATGGATACCTAGCATAAACTTAGCTGAATCCCAACTCTAATTTCTACTTTGCTACTGTTGGAAATCCATAGGCATTTGGGAACCTGAAAGCTTTAGTGGCTTCTTACAGGCCTAAATCTTATTGAAAAAAGTTTCTGAGACATAAAGCTCCTTTTTACAGTCCTTCCAATATTTCTAATGTATAATAATTTCATACCAAATCATGAGAAATTATTCATCATTTCAGTGATGAAAGAGAAAGCCAGCTTTCTTTCACCCCAGCCTTAGGAGTAGTTACACCCCAATACCTATGAGGTTGTCTCACTTTCTTGCTAGAAAGAGTTACGTAACTAATTCCTCTTCAAGCAAAACGTCTTTGTGCCAAAGCCCTTGCTGGAATGCTTAAAATTTCATTCTGTGCCCTTGCCTCTTAATACTTATTCACATGAATAAAATCACTGAATCAGTTAACTTTTTTGTGTTAGTGACTTATTACCATGCTGGAACTCTTTAGTATTATGGTTACTTTATGTAACACCCTTCACAATACCTTTTTGAGATTTTTGAGATTGGTACTGTTCCACCTTAAGGTGCTTTAAGCACAGAATAACTGAAAGAAAAATGTGAGAACGACATAAGACAAGCAGAGGCAGGGGTGACTTTGTATTTTTCCTTAAAGCAAAATATACAGCTCTTGAGAACGGAACTGACATTTACAGGACCATCATTTTTGGCATTATTACCTCTGAGAAAAGTGTCCAACCTCCTATTAGAAAAATCAACTTTCACTTGCATATTATGGCCGTCTTTCAGCTATATAACTTTATAATGTCTTATGTTGAGTATCTGCCTTAGACTAAGTTTCCTTGAATTTTATGAATTACTAAAAAAAACCACATTAATTAATGTCCTAAAATGACTGGCTTAGAGGGTGACACTGTTTTTGACTACATAAAGTAGAATGTTATCCCTAATTCGTGTTTTGTCACTGAAACTACTAAGAATTTAGGCACCTGTTCCTCACAGGAATTTAAAATCTCATTCTATATGATGTAAAGTCTCAAGGCCTAATAAATGTCCCCAGAGTAATCACTTCCAAAAATGAAGCTAAGAAAAAAACTCAGCTGTTCCACTATAGTAAAATATTTTGTAGAGGACAAGAGACTGCATTTAAGATATATTTTTCCAACTTGTAAGCATAAGCCTAAATCTGGACTCCTTAAAAGCTTTTTGTACAAGATGTGAAGCACAGTCTTCATTTTGGCAAAAACCTGAATGCTTATATTTTCTTCTCAGCATTTATTGTTACCAGCTAGCCAAACTGCACATTCTCTATCACCCCAGAGCCCACAGCTGTGCTCCAAACCAGGATCACAAGGTGAATCCAAGAGTTCCCTTACAAAATCCATTCATAGGTGGGCCTGGCTGCACATGGGCACTGTGATGACCCTGTCACCATAATTTCTTTATGAGCCAGTGGGAGGAACAAGGGAAGAGAGCAGAAAAGAGACACTAATAGAAAAGTGTGACAAAAAGAGTAAGACAATTGTGAAGTAGGAGTAAGTTAAAGAATGAATCAGAAGACTTGATCAGGAAGTTGAACTAAGATGAAAGAGACAAAGGTGAGCATGAAGAACTGAAGAAGATGGATGACCAGTGATGCTGAAACACAGACAGGAAAGAAATGAGCATGGAAACTGCAAGCAATAGCCTCTAGAGACTTAGCTATAGAGCAAGGCCAGACCAAATGGACAAGGATCCCAGGGTTAAGTGGAACAGGTTGTTTATGGAGAATATGAAGTACTACAGTTTATGGGAGTAGGTCTATCAGTAGGTGAGAACAAGAGAATCTAGACTGGGAAAAGGCTGAGGAAAAGGAACCTGAGCAGGCAGAAAGAATTAGGCTATCCAGAAAAAGATGGTGGAGTGTTTTGTCAAGAAATCCCATTTTAAAGATGTCTAGTAATGATGCTTTCTTCTTTTACTGAGTGCCTATCTTTTATAAAGAGAAGACTACATAGTATTAAGTGTTCTGAAGAACAATGTGCTCATCACCTCAGATTGGTCACTCACAATTATTGCATACTTTAATCCTGAAATGTCTCACAAATTGGTTACACAAAATATTTGTATTTTTTTATCTTCAGTACCTCTGAGCTTCAGTTCACGCTCTCTAAGGACTGATTTAAAGCACAGCACTCCTCAGGCTAGCATAAGTATTGATTCACTAATACTGGTGAAAATGTTATTGTGAGGCATTAACACCCCTACCCCCAATTACTGATTCTTTATTCAAAGTGGTGTTTGGACAGCAAGAAGACAGAAGAAAAAGAAAAAATTGTTGAACAGCTGCTCAGCTAAGTGAGATCCTTGTATCCTATCTATGGTGTCAGGCAGGTGCCTGTAGAAAATACAGTACATAGCCATAAAATTAAAACCTGTTTAATATTGTACAATGGATTTAAAAGAGCACATTTAGGTTGCACAAGCAAACTTAATCCTGGCATGTTCAAAAGCTTTGAATGCAGCTTTAAATAATTTTCTTTATATATTATATACGTGCAGAAGAATAAAAAACCCATTCCATTTTATTTCACTTAGACTTGAGTTACTCCAACTCCGGATGAGGGTTCTGTGCATGATGCTTCCCATTGTTCTACTAAAGATAGAAGGTTTTAATGAAATATTTGCTTTGCACATTAGTGAAATACCTTTTCAACTTCTGTAACATTCTGCAGGCAAACAAAAGAAACTAAGCTTCTTCTTGAAACTGTTCATCACCTGCTATTTTCTTATTAGGAGACAACCTAAAACCTTCACTATTTAGAAAACCACAAATTGTCTTTAGTTTTTCAAGGTTTCTTTATTCTTACCTATTTGTTGTGATGCTGACATTGCCTTTTTCTTCAACTAGCTTTCCCTCTTTCCCATGCTGAATTCCACTCTGGGTATTGATGGATAGCAAAGTTATTTTGCTGAAACTTCATTTGGATGGGTTCAATAACCCAGGTTCCTTTAGACCCATCACAAAACAGCCTCTCCATGCTGTAATCCTTATCACTTATACCCATTTTTTTTACTCTTTTCCTTCTAAATAAATGTCTTTCAAACCTAGGTCTGAGAATTATAACAGTAAATACAAATACATATTCATGCTTCACAGTGGCACAGCTTCAATGAGAGACTAGGTCCTCCCCCCAGGACAGCAGATTTTAGCTCACTGTTAACGTCTTGAATGTGCAGGTTTCTCACAGTACAAGTGCTTTGCCCTCGCCACAAATCCCCTTCCCCCAGCTCTGTCCCCTGCCAACTTTTCCATAAAGACCTAGGCAAAAGAACAAAGTTTTGAAAGAAGGTGGCTACTGCTATGCTTCCCCTAACACTCTGTGTGACAGGCTCAATGCTATTTTTATGAGAGAGATTTGCTCTAAGATCATGGGCCAGATCAGGCCCATCAATGGTATGAGATTAAAAAAAAAGACAAAAAAACTTTTATGAAATTTTTAAGAAATTTCTTTTTAAGAAATAACAGTCAGACCTCAGGAAAAAAAAAAAAAAAGAAAAAAAAGAACTTTCAAGAGCCTCTCTTCCTCCTCCATGTACTCAAAAGCATGCCTCTGAGAATTCAGAGAGAATCACCATCAAAAAGAGAGGTGCTCAATGAGCAGAGCTTGAGTGAGCATCTCTGAAGTGCATTTTGGGCACTTCAATTCTGCCTACTCTGAGTGACTGAGTTCCTCATTAGTTGGAGTTGAAATTTGTGATTTTTTCATGTCACATCTCAAAGGCATGGATATAGAATATAGGCCCTGCAAGCAGAGCACATATGTGCTTTTCAGCATTGGGTGATTACTTAAGCTGTGGGCTAGCTATGCTTGTTTACAGGGTCTTATAAACTAGGCTTTGTACTATCGTCAGGGGAATTCAGTACCTGCCAACCCACAATCTTTTCTAAGCATCTCAAATGGGTTTGGGGTTTTATATTTTGTTTCTTTTTGGTTTAGGCAAACACAGACATTAATCTATTGGCAAGCTAGTCTTTTATGAGAAAGAGTCTAAAACTTGATTTGGTTTTTACAAATCTAAGTGCTTGACAAACAAAGTGACAGTTCCAGAACAAGGGGCAAAAATACTGTTATCAGCCAGGTGGAAAAAAACCTGTTAGAGACTTTCTTCCACAGGTTATCGACTAGAAACTATCTAAAACATCTGGTCTGACCTCACTGTTAAAAAGAAGAACACGTATAAGCAGCAAAAGCATTAGATACAACCTTCAGGGCCAGTATAAATATACACTTATGTATAGACAGACACACACATGGTTTTGTAATATCCTGCCAAAATATTAAAAGACAAGTTTGAATCACCATATTCACCAGCTCACAAGGCAGAGCAACAGATGATTTTTAAGACCTCTATTCAAATAGGATACATAATGTGGGCCAGATTACCTTTTATGCACCAACTGCTTTCATCCTTTTCAGTGATGCAAAAGCAGCTGCAAATTCAGTCTGATTAGCTGGTTAGCCATCTTTACAGCTGCTCTGTGACACTGAGGTGCTGTAAAACAGCTGGAACCTGCTGAAAGTGAACGTGGCTTAGTCTTTCCAGGAGTCATAACCAAGTTAATCAGTGATAGGTGATGTGTTTTCTTAAAAAAATAAAGAAATTAAAAAAGAAAAGAAAGAAACACAAAAGTATACATTGACAGCAGCATTCTAAGTGGTTGTAACAAGATCCCTCTTTTTAAAAGGTATGCTTAAAAAAAAAAAAAAAAAGGATGGTTAACAAACAATTTTTGTGTAATTCTGATCCTTGTAATCCTCCAAACTAATGAAAAACATTTCCATCTGGAACTATGGTCAGGGCTAACAGAGATAACAAGTAAACCTGCAGGATTCTATGTTGATTTCAAAGGGATTGATGTGCAGAAATGTGTGGACTTACAAAAATTTAATTATATCAATCCTTCATTAGGATGATGAATTTCTGGATTCCCTGGTTTAAAGGACTTGTTTTATCAAGCAATATTTATTCTTTTTTTGACTGTTTCAAAAATTTACAGACAGTGCCTATAGAAACTGAGTGTTAAAAAATATTGCAATATTCCACTCATAAAAAAATGCTACATGGTTTTTCTGATGCTAGGAAATCATTTGGTTACTCAATCTATGTACATGTGAATGCACATCTTCTGATGCATATATAAGAAACTCAAATACATAATGGATTCATGAGCAGAATTTTGACTCAGACCTAATAATCAGAATTTAATTAATTTGTTTTACTCTAACAGCTTAGGACCCTGCTATTGGATATGGATTCCTGAGTATTAAACACTACAAAAGTAGGCAACAAAGGGAAAGGCTAGCTGTGTATCAGTGTCACAAAGTTTGACATTAGCAAGACAGAGATGAAAGCACTAAATGGTGAAGTACTCAGAAATGTTTCACTAAAGCAGGAAAATACGCAATACAATGCACCGGATAAATAGTGTAGGTATTTGTTGTCAATAATCACTATACATTTCTGTATACTTTATCCATTTACATATCAAGAATCGCTGTCTGATAGTCAGAAAAAAGTTTGATTTGTCTGGGCGTCCCCAGGTCTTTTCATATCATTGAAATACTAGAAAAAAAAAAAAAAACCTGCTGATGAAGGGCCTTCACCTTCCAGGTAGACTTCACCGAATAAAAAATATGAAAAATTATGCAAAATAGATTCCTTAAGCACCCTCAAGATGTATGGAAACACAAGACAGACAGAATTATACATTTTCTTGGTGTCATCTGTATCATAGTAGATAATTTTAACTAGCCTAGTAAGGCATTCTTCCATCAGTCCCTCAGTAAATTACTTTGTACTGCATTAAAGAAAGAGATGCCAATTAGTAAGAATACCCATGTAGTACATACAACATCATAGATGATGATATATCAGCTGTCTGCAGCAAGAAGCAATCATTTCGGAGTGATCAGAAAACAGAATAATGTCCCTGTTCATAATGGGGCCTCAGAAGGGATGACAACCATTTGCTGTGCTACTACAGGACATTTGGAAGTAATGGCTGAAGAGACCATCAGTAAGAGATCAGTTGCATGAATGTCGTTGTGTCAGTGTTTGATTTATTTTTTTTAAACACTCTTGCACGGCAGCACAGGAATGCCTGACGAAACAAGTGTCAGGAGGAAGGTGTGGTAAATAAGACACCCAGAAATAAGATGAAGCACAGTCTTGAAGAGATTCAGCAAGCTAGATGTGCAAAGGTCTCTAAGTTTAAACAGTCATTGAAGTGCAGAAGCCTAAAACTGGCAAGGCAGAAGTGTACTAACAGCTTACAGGAGAGTCACTGTCTTTTTAAAGCCAATCAAAACCATTGCCAAACACCTGGCAGCTGATGTTAGACTTCACCCAGTGACTGGCTAATATCACATGGCTTTCTCTGAGGGCACTGGTCACAAAAGACATAGCTGCCTTGGCAGTATTAAAGGGTAAAGTAGACATGTCCATGAAATTAGCTTAAAAAAGAATAACCTGGTAAAAGGGACAACAGAAAAAATTACTGATAAACTGCAAAGCCAAGGACTCAGAAGCATATTGGTTGCTCCTGGTTGAAACTTTTCTTATGGAAGTAGGTACTGGGGATTCAGACTTCTCCTAAGCGATGCTGGCCTGGAGAACCTGTTTGTTTCCCAAACACAGCTGTCCAGAAGAGACAAAACCTTTTCACCTTTGAAGCAAATAAAGCAGCTGAAATTGGTTGGGTTTTTTTGTTTGTTTGTTTTGTTTTTCTTTTGCATTCCACGTAGTAAAAAACTACAAACTGCTTCCTTTCCAGAAATGCTTTGGATTTTACTACACTTGGCCTATATGTATATGTTTCTTTTGAAACTGTGACTAGCTGGTTTTTTTTAACTTCCTGTATCTATATAGTATTTTTCTACATTTTTTTTTGCTTTCTTTTTTATATCTTCTTTTTTTTTTTCTCTTTTCCTTTTTCATTTCCAAGGCACTCCCTTATTATTAACCAAAAAAGTCTAGTATTTCTGGTTAACGGTTTCTGACCAGACCCATTTCTGGTTCTTCTGTTGTGACTCTTCTGTAACTAAGTGGGTCAGCTGAAAAGATTAACAAATTAATTTGGCAGACATTTGTTATGATTTGACAGGTATTGTGAGGAGTGCAAACAAGTCTGCTGGCTTAAAAGTACTTAATGTCAATATTTCACACTGGAAACAAATAAAACTCCCTAACCTATTACATATAACTATTGGTTGTACTAAGAAGTCTGAATGAATAGGTCAGGCTTTCACTAATTTTGTGACTGAGGATTAATAATTTTCTTACAATTACCTGAAGGCTGTACATAAAGTGAATGGTTTTTTGAGCAATTGCTCTGGGGGAAAAAAATAATTAATGGTTAGAATTCTTACGTATCTTTCACACTGGTACTGGCATTTATCTATAATATAGTACCCATGGTCACTTAATACACAATCTGTACTACCTGAGCTATACACAAGGCTGTGAACACTTACTGAGCAGGAAGAGAATCACTAGTATTTGACATAACTGTTAGTTCATAAAAGTTTAAATAAGACACAATGTTCATTTAAACAGAATGGCAAAGTACTGGCAAATCCAAAGCATGCAAATACCGCTTAATTTTTAATCACTGGTTGCTACATTTCATTTATGCCTGAGTGGCCTTTGAGTTAATTACAATATTATAAACTCATAACTAGTCCTTGTTCAGAAAAGGCATTGGGACATGCCCTGAACAGTGTGTTGCTAAACATAAGACTGCTTAGCCTGTGAAGCCTCAGCAGAAAAGACATTAATTTGTGAATATGGGGCTCAGATTGCAATTATTTTCTGTCTTTCTTGATAAAGGTGACTTCCTTGAGACTCCTTTATCTTCATAATGTGCCTCAATCCAGTCATTATAATAATGCATTTCCAAATTGAAAGGATGTTGAATTCTCAACTAACCTGCATTTGTAATCAAATACATTATGATCCACTGACTTAAGAACATCTTGGTAAGATGCTGTGTACATGACCTATGAAAAGGGAAAGTCTATTAATGAATGATGCATACTTTAGATTTAAATAATTTGTGAGTATATTATAGTTTTGGGGAAAAATGGCTCATTTGGTTTTTTGTGTGTTCAGGATATATTGTAATGTGTTTGTGTGGACATTTGAAACTGAAATTCTTCCACATTTTCTTCAAAGCAGGAAAGGACAAATCTTAGAAAAATGTCACAGCGGTATCTCTAGCTGTCTTCCTATTCAAACATATAAACTTAAAATAGTGGCTAAAGTATGGCTAAACGTACACTTGAAGATTATTTAAAGACACTGTCTTGGCTGCAGGAAATGTGCTAATCTAGTTTTTAAAGACTAGTAGAAACTTTTCTAGCTTCAGAAGGTAGCTTCATACTGATCAGGCAAACCAGAGTCAGCTACAATCAGATTTTCAACCAACTCCCTTTCTGCTTTGTCTAAAAGCATTCAAAACCTACTGAGACCACTTTATACTGGAACAAAACAGAGAGGGATTTTCTACCTGCAACATAAAAAAGAAAAATTTGTGAAGCACAAATAATGAGAAACAGTTTAGGCCATTTCAGCGGTGCATAAAATGATTGCACTTGAGTGAGAGACAACATGGCTGGCATGTGTAAAACATGAGAAGGAGTCAACTGGTCTGTGAGTCAAAAACAAGGCTAGGCTTTCTAACCCATTAGCAAACTGATATAATGACAGATAAAAAAAAAAAAAAAAAAAAAAAAAAAAAACACAACAACAAAAAAAACCCCAAACAAACCAGAAAAGCTGAACTTTCATGTTAATGTCTGAAAATTTGGATTCTGTCACTTTATTGTTTGCTAGCAGTATGCCATTACTGTGTTTTTCTGCTTTCCATTCTGCCCAAGTAAAACTTGAGTGATAACTAAGTACTGAGTCAAATTCATGGTGGATAAAACTACGGACCAACATGACAAGGCAGAGCTTGGAGGGAAGCCCTACAAAAAATATATTTAAGTTACAAAGTCAAGGCACTCCAAAATTCATAAAAGAGACCATGGAAAATCCCAAGTGTTCCCTTTTCTTCTATTATTCATGGTAGGTACATAAAACAAGTGATAGATGTATTTTCTGTTACTGAATTTTAACATGTCAAACGGAAGATTTAGCCTGTAAACTAAGAAAACAAGACTGTATCTGCCAGGTTATGTGACAAAGCTCAGCTGGGCATCCACAAAAGAGACTAGAGGGACAGCAGGAGAGGAAAGTCCAAATAATCCCCTGCCAGGCAACTCTCTGGTCCATCACAGGGGCCATCAGCCCAGCAAAGGCCCATCTGCACAAGCCTAGAAAGCACAGCAACACACAGCAGCAGGTGGGAACCCAAAGGAAGGACTTCTGTGGAACAGCAGCCTTGTTCAGGCCCCTCCCTGGGCTGTCCCAGTAGAGCTGTCAGCCCCAGCCTGGGGGTGAAACCCATCCCCTGAGTCAAGAGGAGCATCTGTCCAGGTACTTTTTGGACTAAGGGGAGTTGCTGCCTGGGGGTAGGACATACTACGAGGTGCAAGGCAAAAGCAGCTTGGGATTGTGGAGGACTTATGGGATATTTAGGGGAGGAGCCAAAGACAGAGCTGGGAGGAGGTTAGGTGATTAGTGAAGAGACAAGAGTGAGGAAACACGGGAATATGGGGGTGAAAAGGGCCAGTCACATGTGGATAATTGGCTAGTCAGCACACTTGCCTGGCCATGCCCTTCACGTGACCTGCGTAGCCTGTCCTGTCTTCATCTTAAATTCCTTTCTGTCCCTTTCCTGGGTAAGGTCTCTCTATGCTGCGTGCACATGTGTGTGCGTATGGGATGTGAGTGCATCAGCTGAGGTCAGACGATGGGTGGGAAGGCCTGCACAGTGCTAGCCACTGGAGCAAGTGCGGGTATGCAAGTGAATGTGCGATGGCTAATGAAGGTCAACCCAGATGACCTGGTGAGCAGGTGAAATGGCCTGGGAGCAAAGCAGGATGAGGGGGTCTCTAAGGGCAGCTCTGGATGTGAGGGCACATGCATACCTCTAAGGGCAAGAGCACAGTAGGGTTGGCCATTGGGACCAGGGGAGTCCTGCCCAGCTGTATGTGTGTGAGGGTCTGTACCAGCAACTGGAGTAGATCTCTGCCCTCAGGGGTTTGTACATCCAGGTGTAAGCACCTGCGAAGGCTAGGATCTCCCGGCCAGCTAGTAGGCAGACTGAGTGTCTGAGCCCAGATACTGCAGGGATCTACCTTGTACATACACATATATATATTCTCACTAGCAGACCTCCATCCTGCCCAACCAGAGGCAAGCAGGATGAGACCATTAGTGCTATATGTGTTCATTTCAGTGCTCTGAGAGTCTTGTCTGTGTTCTGTTGGGCCAACCATATGTATCTGTATATATGTAGTATATATGTGTGCTTTTGTGTGTGTACTTGCTGGGAACGCATCTTCAGCCTTGTTACAGGCTGAACCTGGGGACACGGGGAAGCAGCAGCCTTGTCTGTCTTAGGCTGTTGGATCTGGCATGGTATGTTTTCCTCTATCAGTAGCAACTGTTATGGTGTGGAAAACAAATATTTTCCGGAACACAGGCTAGCACAGTCGCAGGTGTATATTGATTCAAAATTCAAGACTTGCTGAATGTTATTTTACATGAGACAAAAAAATGTAGAGATATTGGAAGGAAACACCTGTGGTACATAATGACTATCTCATTAAGATATTAATTCAATGAAAGAAACTCTGTGTGATGGAGATAATGTATTTTACTTTGTGAGACAGCAACACTGGAATATATACAACAAAGAAAACTTCTTGTTTATAGATCTACAGTAAGGTGTATTTACAAAGTAATGTATAAGGATACCACATTACTGTTTAGAAGATGCATCCAAAACAAATCTCAGTGTGAAAATACTTAAATATCCATGCACTGGATAAATGTTTACTTCCAATTGATATTCACACCAATAAAAGTGCTCCTTCTATGTCTTTTATAGAATTAGAATAACTCAGATTTTCAGATGATAAAAATATAATTGATAAGAGAAGATATTTCAATGTAACATACAGGCAGCAGAAGAAATCTTTGCATTAATTTAACTTGATACAAGTGTCTGTCAGCTTTCTCACATAAAAGCAAATGAGAGAGGGAAAACAACTACTGAATGGCTCCTGAAAAGAGCTTCTTAAAATCTCATTAACAAAAGAAAACCTATATAATGGACATTAAAAGTGCGACGAAAGTTATCACAGATGAGGAAAAACCCCAACAGACTAGCAAGAAAACCCAATGTAGAAGATCTTTCCTTTGAAGTTATAATTAATTTATACTTAAGCAATAAAACTTGGCAACTGTTATGATCTTCAGTATTTCCAAGATAATGGGTAATAAGTAAAGAATATATTTTCTTCTATTTTTTATCTTCTATTTTTCTTTTTCAGTCTTCGACAAGGTTCTGGTTTCTGTGAAGACTTTTCACTACCCTCTATTAACTAATTTTGCTTCAGAATACAAACTCTAGGTTAAGCAGTAGACCATAAGAGATAGCATTGAAAACATCTCTGTGAAAGAGAGGAGAACTAAATCCTGCAGAGCTGCTTCTTGAGTCTGAAACAGCCACAGATTGATGAAAGGGAATCCTGGCACTGAACTGTAATGTTTTTATCATAGCATTTCACTGAAGCATAACCAGCACCTTGAAATACTGCAGCACAGCATGTGACTGTCCTTCAAGCTGTTTTGTCTTTCACCATTTTATCCCCCTGATGTGTCCTAAACATTTCTTACTCTTGATGAGAAACGTGAGCTTTCCCACACCCCTACTGCCACTTGTAGCTTTGAAATGAATGAAGGGAGGTGGATGGCTGCAACCCTGCCCTACGGGTGCACATTCTCCACTGTATGAGCTGCTGTGTCAGACACTACACAGTTAACTCCTGCGATAGCACTTCCCTTAGCCTTTTCTACTTTACCATTTTTATAATGCTCTCCAAGTTTCCTCACCAGTATCACAACTGAATACAGAGAAATAGCTCCAAGGTTTTCTAAGAAACAGTAGGAAACTAGTTAACAGCATGAACAGCCACTTGTTCAGTATCCCATAAAGCTATGAATAGCTTTGATGACTGGAAGAGCGATGGGCGTATTAGACATTTTTTATGATAACTGAAAATAAAATTCCAGCACCTATGATAAAAAAAAGACAAATTCTACAATAAATATTTAAATTAATCTATAAAATGCACTTGTTGAACCAATTTGCTGCTGTCAGAAAGTATTGGATATTAATTCAAGGATTAGGAAAAGAGCAGCTAAACCGTGCATTTTTTAGTGAGATATTTATGTGGTCAACATGCATTGACTAATCAGATTGTACCATTTCTGTAAGCTAGCTTGTAAATGGTTTCCAAAAACAAACACCAAAGAGGTTGTCATATACTTATAAGTAGAGTTAGTTCTGGTACCCACTGATTTAATATTTACTTGCAAGACTATGATTCTAATAATTTTGGATTTTTTTAAGTTGAAGTTTTTTGACAATGGCATGAATTATTTTCAAAGATATGATTTCTAAGTCTGGCTAGGATGGATAATTTTCTTCATAGTTTTCTTGCGGTTGCTCTTCCTATTCTCTCCCCCATCCTGTAGAGACCTTAGCAGCTTACCAGGGTTATCCCACAGCACTACTCCATCTATGAATCTTAAATTCTATCTGGAGAACTTTATTTTTAAGATCTTTGGAACTATGAATTGATTTTTGGTACCTGTCATAATGCAAATATTTTTGTTGACAATCACATCTCTCTAACTTACATTAATTTGAATTTTATTTGTGTGTTATCTCTTGCCATTGTGGCTTTACTCCAAGGGCTATTTAAGGTATCCTCATTTGACCTATTTTATAAAGTTCATTGTATGTTGGAAAGTTCTGTGGGATTCTATGCCATGTATAAGGCACACTACATAAACTTAATCCATAGAAAATGGGAAATCAATATTTGCATCATTAAGCTGAAGTTGTAAACACAGAACTTTAATAAGAATGTGAAATAACAGTGGATACAGGTGAATAAGGACATAAATACTTAGAGTTGGCTGCTATATATGTGGTATTTTTTTAAGAAAAAAGACATGTAAATATTAATTTTTGCACCATTATTTCATCCCCTCCTCTAAATAAACAAAATCCCTGGGAATTTTAAGAACATCATTATTCAGAAAGCTGGAAATTAATGAAGAAAAGCAGAATATTTTGCAAATATTGAACTGTTATTAATCAAGAAGTTTCCTCCACTTTATAATGGGATATCGTTATGATCTTACTCTTTAAAATATAGAGCCCCATTGTAAAAGATTAATGCCTAGCTTGTTCCTTATACAAGCTTATGCAAAGTAGAGGACTTCTATCAACTATTTCTTAGGATGAATCTTTTCTAAGGCTAAAACTGCATTACACAGAAAACCAGTAACAAAATATTGCAACTATAGTATAGAAGGATCAACTGTTAGGAAATGAGATCTTTCTGGGTCAGAGATAATGCCCTTGCTAAGACAGAAGAGGGTAAAACAATTGCATTGAAATTATTTATGGACTGATTTTGCCCTATGTTATTAAAAAAAAAATAAAAGACCATATGCAACATAATGATACTGATACCAAATGGAAATAAAAGTGTGAGGTTAAAAATATTGGGGGTTATTCGATTATTTAAACTTTTTTTTTCCTTCCCAGTATTTCCAAAATGAACATGGTGATTCTGAGAGAACAGTGAGACACAATGATTAAGGACTCTCTATGTCAGAATACTATTAGTACAAGAACCAATTCAAAAGAATTTTTTTAAAAAAACTACATCAGAATATGAAAATAATTTCTTCCTTCACTAACTTGTGTTCACTGATACTCTTTTAATACCTTTCTTTTTTCCCCTAAATCCCCTATTAAAATATAGCTGTTCAGGTTTTATGACAAGAAAGTCAATATGTCTCTCAACAATGAATTTGAAATATCCCACATGTGTTTAACTTGGAATGCTGGTGTGTCAGCTAGCATCACATTTAGTGCCATGTACAGTAAAATTTTTATAGGCCTGTAGCAACAACATTTGTATTTATTTCTGTTCAAGTACAATTTTGAATTGAACTCTCATCCATTTTCTCCATGCTTTCAACTCACTGAAATACTTGGCAAATCTGTGTTTAAAACTTCTGTCCTTACACTGTTGTAAAGCACTAGCTTTTCCCCGG
Organism: Falco punctatus; assembly: GCF_963210335.1. Lineage (NCBI taxonomy): Eukaryota > Metazoa > Chordata > Aves > Falconiformes > Falconidae > Falco > Falco punctatus. The sequence continues at coordinate 78,844,623 of NC_137582.1, read as the reverse complement.
TTTCCTCTAGCATATAATATAAAGAAATAACTCTGATACATGGCAGTCTATAAAAGCCCATTCATCTACTGAAAGTCTTTCCCATTTGGCAGTTAGTCCTTAAAAGCTACATCCTACTAATAGCTTAACTATATATTAAGTGATGCAGTGTGTGATTTTTAGGTACCTACATGCTTCAATCGTCTAGACCTCAGCGTTAGTTGTAGAATCCTAGGCAGGGGTGCTACTCACAGAGACATTCAACACCTCCCCATTAATTCAGCGGTCAGAGCCCTTTATTTAGCATATTTTAAACTATTCCCTCTCACATGACAATCTCCAAAGTGCGCATAATCCAGTCCCAGAAAAAAAGGTAGGTTTGGTCCAGTCTTACTCATTCTCACTGAATGCCTAGCACTTTCTGCTGATAAGATGTGTGTATCCACTAGAAACACTGGTATTACATATTTAAACAGGTCTAGGCTTTCTGAATCTAGTTCTTTCCACACAACTACACAGCTTCAGAGAGGAAAAGTTCCCTTTGCCTAGTTTCATACCCAGGTTGGCTCTTTTCTAACAATTAAGAAACGTAAGTTTAAAGTCTTGGTGCTGAAGCATAAAAATAAGAATTTTTGTAAATACTTAAGCTTAGATGTAAAAGCATGATCTTTTTTGAATAAGTGTGCTTTAACAAGTTTGAGAAACCATGCATGCATATGGGAAAACTTCCATGCTAATAATTAGTATTTTGTCATCAGTACTATCAGCTTACACTACTGTATATCTTAGAATGGTGTAGCGTATGTTGTACAATGTAGTGTAGTGCAATCTAGACTAGTCTAGCAATAGAATCAAGCGTTCATTCTCTAGGAAAATATTAAACTTAATAAAGAAAAAAGGCTCATACTGGCAAACTCTATTGTTTACTGGCAGCAGATGCTATTTTTTTTTTTTTTCTGATACCCAGGGCAAATCAAGCATACAGTGACGGTCTTTCACCTATTTAGTTATAGGGGAATAACAGCTGTACTCACTGATCTAGCTAATGAAGCAAATGAGCAGTAAAAAAGTTATGGTCTTAACTTTATCTGGACCACTCACTGAAATACAGACAAATATTTTTGAAATTACCTATGGCCACCGCAGTTACATAATTTTGAAGCTTAATTAACTAATTATAAAATATTAGGTAAGATTCCAGAAGTTTAGCATGTGGAGCAAACCCGGTAGAACCACATACTGTAGCAGAAGACTAAATTATTTTTTCAGGAGAGCTTTGACTGGCACCAAATTTGGGGTGACACAAACAGATAAACACACACAGAAAATACATACAAACATGCATGCAAAAATGGTTTCTTGAAAAAAAGAAAATTAATACCTTCTATTTCTCTGCCTGTTCCCACTTCAAGATTTCAAATTATAATTGAGTACTTATCTTTACAACACCTGGAAAAGGCTTGGTAAATGAAGTATTTTATTCTTTTTTCAGGCTAAGTGAAATGAGGAGGTTATACAGAAGAAGAGTAGAAGGCAGGAAATGCAAAATATTCTCATAAGTAAAAACTATCTTGTTGGAAAACCAGAAGCAGAAGGGTTGAAGATTCTAATAACTAGCTCCTCTATAATTGGTGGGTTTTTCTTTTTAAAAAAATTTCAGAAGACTCTAGTATGGCACCCTCAAAAAAACACAAATAGATGAACAAATAGATTTTTACTGTAAGAAAACCATTTGGATCTCTTTATAGTCAATAGAAAAGAGTACTTTCAGAAGGTAAACCATCCCATCCTAAGAGTTTGAGGTGATACCACTTCCAAAGCAATTAATCCTATCTGACACTGACCAGTGACTGTCCAGGGCACTTGAACTGAAAGCTTAAACTAAGTGTCATATTTTTAGGTATTTTAAGGTGGGTAAAATATATCCCACTGAGGTTCTGTGGAAAAAATTATCTGTAACAAATAGGAAAGTGACTAGCTGCTGTCAGTCAAGGTTTCTTGCTCAGGTTTTCTAATAAACATTTCTGATAAGCCATCCATCTTCAGATGCATGAGTGATCCTTTAGAGGTGCTAATTTTTTTCTGTTAACTAATGGGGCACATAGACAATTAGCTTAACATAAATGACACCTTTGAGTGGCTAGATGCAGGTGAAAGGAACTGAATTTCAAGTCATCTTAGGACAATAATTCCTTTAAAACTCACGGCAGTGTAATTATCAGATGAGCTAAATTTCATGTTATCTTTATTTTGTCATGTGTTTTTTTTTTTTAGTATCATCGCTGTTCTTTACATTATTTCTCTCTGTTGAACATAATGGGAGGTAGATACTGGATGAATCTATCATTTTGCAGGCATCACTGTTTTGTTTTTTCTTCCAAACATGAAGGACATTCTGGTTACTGGTGTGTTTATGTGGATTCTAGTGATACAAAACACTTCTTCTAGGTCAAAGCAGAAAAGAATAATTTTGCTCACACAGGTAATGAAATTTGAAAAGCAGAGGACCTCTGGCAACACTAAAGATTCTCCAAGAGGTGATAGGAGGTGGAGGTGCTCCTACTCCTGTCAAGATGTTGTTATTAACATTGATGGCCTGTAAGAGAAAACAGACACGACAACGTTCTAAAAATATCTTATTACCTTGTATTGGAAAAGACAGTTTCATCCTCCCACTAAATAATGAAAAGTCTTGTTGATCATAAATTATTGACAAACAGAGCTTCCCATACTATTCCCTTTCTTTTCAAACTGCTTTTTTTAAGCTTATTGACAATATTTTGCTTCAGGGATTTTCAGGGAGGTCATTCAAGGAGTTTAATATACATATATGATGTAATTACTATTAGCTATGCCCTAAAACAGAAAAGAACCTGAGAAAACCTATGGCTTCTCCAACTGAACTTCTGTTGTTTTATTTCTAGCTTTCTCCAGCAGATTTTCCAGTTCTTTTTACTTGATCCTAAAAGGTACTGATTATTTCATAGAAAACTATGATTTTTGTACATTTTTGGGAAATTTCTTAATACATGCAAGTTTTCTGGGTATTTGCTGTCATCAAATCTGCAATTGTTTGGTGTTTCTTCAATGCTAACAGAGGAATCCTTATCTTCTTGTGATGTTCTGAGCTGCATCTTTTGCTAGAAAATGCTTATTGTTAATCTTCTTTTGGGGGAAAATAAAGGAAATTAACTAGACGTGTACTTGAATTACCACATAAAACTGTAAATAAATGAAGCATTTCTGATTCCACACACTTCAGGAGCAGCTTTTCTTTTTTATTGATTTGCTTGAAGATTTTCATGTATGTGGTTTTAGCCAAACCTATGGCTTTGGAAAAAATTATAATATTGATAAAAACCTGAAATACTGAAAGTAATTTTCTATCCTTTTTTTTTTTTTTTTTGGAAAACAGTAGACATAATAAAACTATATCTTAAGATTATTTTTAATTTTGCTGTTCTTATTTCCCTTGCCTGTAAAATGGAACAAGCTTTATTTTATTATATATTTTACTTTCTCTTCAGATGCCTCTAAGATTATGAAGATGATTAACTTTGGCCCTGAATCAGAAAACAATTCTTCTTATGTATAACCCCTAAGTTTAAGAGAATCACCTTCACAGCATATTCTTAGATAACATTAATATTTCTCAAGTTTTTAGTAAGAGCGATCTGTCTCTTCAGATATTTTAGAGAAGTTCTGTGTATATAACTTGTGTAACAGCAAATTATCCTGGCCAGCTAGTGGTCCTCTGCCCAGAAAGGTCATACTTCGGGAATTCTGCATAGATAAGGCAGTAATTTTTATCATACACAAAAATGTAACAATATACAAAACACGGGAACAAAACAAGAAATTACAGAGGTAGAACGTAAAGCAAAGGCTCTGTCAGTATTTGTTAATATGCATGCTCCAAGCATCGACAGCAACTCAGAGGAATTCCTTGTGCATTTCACAGAAGGAATTGTGGCTCTAATTTCAATACTATGAAAATATTTTTTTCCTAATTAACAGTCCTCCTGTAACACTTACTTGCATGAGCAAATTGTTAAAGTCAATGCTTATTTCCAAGTAGTGGCTTATAGTATTTCTAATTGAATCCAGTTTTAAAATTAAATAACAAACACTATCTCTACTCATGTTTATGTAATAAAGAATCCCAACTATGTTATTCTTACCAGAACACTAATATTGCATTTAGAATATAAGGCCCTTCATTGTTGGTTCTCTGCCTAAAAAGCTGGGGAAATAGACATGGTTCATTTCTATTTTGTGTAAGATTTATTTCTAATTTAAGACTACATAACTGTCTAGAGGTTATCAATGGATAACTTCATTATAGTCAGTAGAATCTGTATCACCCAACGCCTCTTTCCATTGCTGGAAATATTTTGCTTCTTCCCTCTTGGATGTTCTAAACTGCATGTGTTTTTAGTTTCTCATAATGGTTCTCCTAAGTTTTCTTTTATATTGGAGATATTTTATTTTCCCTTAGGACTGGTAATGGTAGATATTTCATGAAAAACGAAATTATCATAAAACACCTAGCCCACATGCCTTGTTCGCTTCATTATTCTAAAGAAAGCATAATGTTTAGATCAAGACAGGAATTTCTTAGCCAAACTCAACTTTTGGGCAGTTTCTTATTAGTAGAAATGGGATAATATTAAAAGTAAGAATTATCTTGAATCAATAAAAATATTATTACAAATTCCAGAGATATTATTAGTTCAATTTTCATGAAATCAAACATCTACAGAACTTCAGTTTCTAAGCAGATTTTTATTTTTTTAAAATCTATAAATACAAAGCAATGTTCAGCTAAAAATAATTTTACAAGAAGTATTAGACCAACAATTAAGTCCTTCAAAACTTATAGTGTGCTGTTATCATAGGCTTTTTACTGATAAGGATTTCGTCAGACCACTTTGTAGACACCAGAATGAAAATAGAACTCTGTGACTAGTTTAAGCCCTTTAAAAAAAAAAAAAAAAAAAAAAGAGAAAAAGATAAAGAAACTTTTGTGGTATTCAGAGTTCACTATATAAGAGCTGAGATTTGAATAGTAAGCTAATTCCTGTAGATAGCAAATGCAGTGTGTAGAGAAGCTAGCCGTAGGGATTGTCTTTATTGTGCTATTGGCATTCAAAGTCATGTAAACAATTACCTATTTCAGCTGAATGTCATCTAACATATGGATCTAATAGCTTTATGCCCATTTTAAATCTAATCAGTCTTCAACTTGGCTGTCATTAGGTGTGAAAAAAGCAGGTTTAAAGCAAAATAAAATAATTCAGGTCTGAAAGGACATTCAAGGAAAAAAAAACCACAAAACCAACACCTTAAGCCTTAATTTGTGATATTTGCTAGAGAAAGACAAGTTTTCCTAACTCTATTAATAGTGCTTTTTAGGGGCCACCACACATTCCTCTAAAGACAGACTTTAATTTCTAAAAGCAGCAGGTTTACAAGGGTGCTGTTACAGCTGGAGGATTTCAGTTCAACAGAAACATACCCTGTTTTTCCTTCCCCAAATACCCTCAGTTAATATTCTGGTGCAAGGTGGATGGAAGCAAAGGTGCCTGAGAAACAGTGGCCAAGACAAAATGTACTGGCTTCACAGGCATACCGAAGACTTCCACATAATAAAAACATAGCCATTTAATTGATGAAGGCACTGCTCTCTCTGTCTGAAAGATAGACAGATGAACTACAAATCTGTGTTCAAACTTGGTTTTTTCCATCAGCAACAAATAAATTTCCTTATGTGATTGGGTTTTTTATTTAATAGTATGATTTTAAATTTTATTCACTACTCTGATGGTCATTAGAGAGGGTTCTGTAATGTTGCATAAAGAATTCTAACTGGCGGTTTCTAAATCTGATGGATACTAACAGTTAAGTGTTTAACAGGGCCTGCTTAATGTCCTTGGAAAAGCATGGAAGGTGTATTGACTTCAGAAAATGGGAAGGTATATTTTTCTAAGTATTAACTTTTGGGCTGTAATCCGTCAGTAGTCTCAGTGAAGCTGCTTGGTTTTAAAGGAAGTTCTATTTGTAAAGCTGAATTGCCAAGCAAAGCTGTGGGGGGACCTAAAAGGTCCCAAACTCATGTTATAGAAAATAATTAAAAGTATGTTCTGGTATGTTTGTGAAATTAAAACTTTGTTTTCATTCTGAGTTTTTCATAATAGCTGTCAGAAAATTTGCTTTTTCACCCATAGGTGTTCAGAGAGTCTAATTCTAGTCCATCAGAATTATGGCAGAACCTTTTCTGAGTTTATGGACAACAGAACCTAGTCCAGAGCTAAAAACAGTGGTCACAGGAAGAAAAGATAGTAATGACCTTCTTTTGCCCATTCACCTTATAATTGGAGAACTCTTCCAGGACAAAACTTGGTTCAGTTTTCTTCTCTGTCGGAAAATACTTAAGACAATTTTTCATATGTCCAGAGTAATACTCCCCACCTCTCCTTAGTTGCTGAAGTGTGTTCAGTTCAGCAAACACAATTTTTATGTGTGCAGAGGAAGAGGGGGAGTAAAAGTGAAGAAGGAGATTTACTTCTGTGAACTGGTCCCAAACGTATAGAATTTACTTTCTTGAAGATTTATCTATACAGTCTATAGTCCTTACGAATGCTATGTCAACAGTAATCATGGACACACAGACTGACGAAGTCCTGACTGATCCATTTTCCTACATTTAAACTTCTATTGACACCTTCAAAACTATCTCTGAGTTTTCAGGCAATGATTTCTTCTGGAGTTTCCATAGTCCAGAAAAAACCTATATAAGTAAGGAACATATGGCAGCATGCAGTTCCCTTCCTGATGACCTCCTTACACTCAAAATTGACTGTGATCAAAGTATGGTTCCACAGCCCAGTGTCACAGGATTCATCACAACTGTACTCCATGCCTGGGGAAAAACTTGTTTAATATAAGAAATTTAACACTGGTTTAGATTGCAGCACTGGTCTTTCCTCTGCCAGCTGTATGTCCAGTGTTACTAAGGTTGACACATCTGCGTTTCTCCAGTCACACATGACAAAACTCACATCATTTGCGCCCTGAGTGGTCTGATCACTAGCTTACAAATGGAAATCAAATTTCTTTTGCCATGCATTCAAACATACGTAAATCAACTTCTCCCCCAAAGGCATCTATGGAGAAACACTGGACTTTACAAAGGAATTTTGCCAGGGTCAAAACATTGTCTTGTGTATGACTGGAAAATGAATGCATAGAAAGATTTAAATGCTGACATGTCCACATGCACCTGCAATGTCAGGGCAGGTAAAAGGTTACAGGAATACAAGTGTTGCTCTTGGATGACAAAACCAACAGCTTGATACACAGTTGCTTTGTGGCAAGCCTCAAACCACTTGCACATCTTAAAGCTGAAATTTTACTTATGATTTTGTATCATCTGGACCCAGACAGGCTGATGGATGGTCAGTTGGAGAGACAGTGACCAACATTTGCACCTCTTAAAGAACTTATCTGATAAAAAAGGATATTACAAGGTTCTGGCATAAGACTGTAAATGTTGTCACATATGGTTTTAAACATCCTTTTGAGCATCATTTACAATTTTAAAACAGGATCTTTTGCTTAAACCAGAGAAGAGGAAAAAATGAATTATCATGATTTGTACAACGTAAACATGGTGTATATGTTTTTATTCAGCATTTTTCTATCATGAAACAAAAAGCAGGTGTTTTTTCTTTAATCGGCATACCAAACCACATGTCACCCTGTGCAGAAACAGATACAAGTTAGATTTATAAGAAATTTCTTTAAAGATGCATTTTCAATGGAATAAGGGATTAAACAAAATTTCCATATATCTTGGATCTTTTCAGTGGTTAGGACATCTTTCACAGTTTTGCTCTATCCTGATGTCTGAGGTCATTTACCTACTACTTCCACCTGAAAGAAAATTAATGGTAGTACCTATCTCAATCCATCCTCTTATCAACTGAAAAATAGCTCAGTGGAAATAGCTTGCAAAAACAAATGTTACCAAAAATACTTACCTTTGTAAGAAGAACAGAAAAGTTTTTCTAAGGGTATGCTCTGGCAAAAATAAATGCCTCAGAAATATCTTCACTTTACAACTAAAGTAAATGGAGTAATGGTTCTTAATGACAATGCAGTGACAATTAGTGAGAATCCCTCCCTGGGAATGGGCCGGGGATGGGTCAAGGATGGGCCAGAATATGCGGAACTGGGGACTGGCTCTTCTGCAGCATTGCTGGGGCAGGGGCTGTAAAGGGGTCGTGGGCCATGCACAGGGGGAGGGACAGGGACACTTGTCCCTGCTTTAGCAGGTTGGATGAGATGATCTCCAGAGGCCCCTTCTAATCGTGACTGTTCTGTGTTTCTGTGACAGAAGGACAGTAAGTCCTGCAGTGCCCTTAGGACCTGGACAGAGAGACAGTCCTGGTCACAGCCACAGCCACACTTTCCTATGACCAAAGACAGCATTCAAGAGAACACAATGCTTATATGAAACAGTGAGCAACTTATTTTTTGTTCACAAAACATTAGAAAACTTGTTTATTTTTCCTCTAAGGCTGCTTTTACTGTTTTCTTCCTCCCAAAGCACTTCGTTCTTCAAGCCATTACTTTTTTTTTCCTAAACAGCTTCATTTAAAAAATATATAACACTATCTGTTGTACCATGCTGCTTAAATTATTTATTATCAGTGTACTTTATTGAAATGCAAGAAGAAGTTTATTCTCAGAGAAATGAAACAACTATTAACAGTAAATTGGACTTCATTACATTTTCATAAGTCTTGATTTAAGATGATTATAAAATTAGAACTTCATTGCTATAAATGCAAATGTCTCTTTCCTAGCTTATTTTATTATTAGTTTATTTTTACAGCCCCCAGTCTTGTCAGAAAATTGTGTGGTTAGTAAATTATTTTTACAAAACACACTGTATGTTTCTTTTACACACAGTCAGTAAGAATACAGGATACCTGCTGGTTCAATTATTTTATATAATTATGTTTTTGACAAAATTTCTTCGGATGGATTCAGTTGTTATGCAACTTAATTTCAAAAAAAACGTAATGAATGCATGGCCTGCATCTAACAAATGCACTAAAAAGCCAAATGCTTTAGACTTTTAAGAGCTCCATTTGGCAGCTGTTGAGACATTTAAAAAGTAGCAAATCCCCCAATATTTTTTTCTCTTTCACACACCTTCAGGGACCTGACTAAGAAGTTCATAACTACCAAATGAAATAGTTTCTCACTAGTGTCTTTTCCTTGTTTCTTACACAGGCCTTAAGTAAAACCTAGTTGTTCCATTCAATGAATGTATGTTCTATTTTCTGGAATCAGAAGCTGTGTCAATACATCAGTCCCATGCCCCCTCTCTCATGTCCCTTTGTCATCTTTGCTTGGAAATGACAGGAGATGATGCATCTTTTCTAGAACTGTATGCGTACATATCGGCCACCCAGCATCTTCTAAATATAGTACAATCACATCCCAGTCGTACCTCAGTAGTCTCATCTTTACCGAGCTATCAGTCCTCAGCAAACCTGTACGAACATAGTTTTTTCTTGGGATTTCTTCAACTCAGTCAATATATTCCAACTTTTTTTGCACATAGGTGGAGAATGAAGCACAAGAGTGAGATGACACAGGCTAAGATCTGGGTAATTATAGTGTAATTATATAAACGTTGTTGCATTGGAAATCTTTATTAGAAAGCTCTGCATGTTTCTCCAGGTAAGCTTATCATTAAAAATGAAACTGCATTTATGATTACACAGTTAAATAAAAGCCTCATTATTTGTGAGACAGAAAATATGAAGAGTGTGTTTTGCAGAAATTTCCTTCTCTCTTCACATACACACACACACACACATACACACTTTTTTTTCCCCATACTCATACATTTTTTCATCTATGATTAGCTAGCCAGTAAAGATCAATTTTGTGAGGTCCAGACAAATGCCATTTTGGTTATATATATATATATATATATATATATATATATATATGTACACACACACGCACACACATATGTTATACATTTTAAACTCAGTCACACATGCTTCAAATACTGAATATAAGTGTCTCTTGCTATTGGTATTGGTGCTGACACAATTGTGACAGCTGTTGCAAAGTCCCATTTCATCTCAGCATGCAGAACTGGGATGAAGATGTTGCAATGGGCATGAGATAAGAGCAGTCCTATAGAATATTAAAATGTTTATTTTATTCCTCTTGGATCTGAGACATTCAGTCTTCCATTCACTCAAATCATTCAAACTATTAACGTCAAGCTTAATTTTACCTATTTCTTTGAATACCATGTTCTGTATTTACCACAGACAGGTCTAGCTCTTAAGACCTTCTTATCTAAACCAAGGAATTTTAATATAGGGGACACATACAAGTTTGCATTATATATTTATTTCCTTTATAATTTCACTACCTTACATTCTTACATAGAGGCTTCATGGGAACAACAGTGTATTACACTTAGTTATCACTTTTGTTTCTTAAGCTGAGATGTTACACAGTTGCAAATGTATCCATAGCTTTGTTATTTTTGTTAAGCTGTTACACTTGAGAAAGCAAAACTGCCACATATGGAGAAGCCTTTATGCACCTACATGGGCAAACTCTCCAGTTCTGTCCCTTATTACTGGCTCTTGTGTCTTAATGATACAAAGGCATAGGCTTATGCCTGCCTTTTGGTCTCATGCTAACCTTCTGTGACGCAAATTCCGTTAGCAATTTATAATAGGTAAAGTCTGAAGTTGCAATAAACTGGTTTATAGTCATTAACTGTTATTTGTCTACATAGATTTATCCATTACAGTGGTCCTTTTGGCTTTCTACTTTTCCTGCAATTCTTCTAAGTAAACACACTTATTTTCCTAGATGTAATCTTCTGAAGAAAAATTCCTTGCCCTGAAGAGCAATTTCTACTGAACAACATTAATCTGCTTTTTGCTTTTCAGTCCTTTCTGTCTTGCTAGAATTTTGTTATAATTTTTAAAGGGAGTAGAACTTCCTGCCAGACTGCTTTATATGTGGAACATGATCTACTGCATGAATAGGCCAGCACACAGCAAATGAGATAGCACAACTCAGGCATTCATTTGACTTCAATCACTGCTACCTATTCGATGGTATACAATACCATCAATAACTTCCATAAGCTGCTGCAGCTGTGGCATTACCTTATACATACATACATACATACATACATACATATGTACACATATGTGTGTATAATATATGCACATACCCTTTTATTGATGTATGTAGCATTTTGTTCTTTATATATACTTGTATGTATGTATCATAGATTCTATGAATCATAGAATTCTTTGGGTTGGAAGGGATCTTAAAGATTACATAGTTTTAAATCCACCAGTCATAAGCAGAGATACTACTCACTAGGCTAGGTTGCTCAAAGCCCCATCCAACCTGGCCTTGAACACTTCCAGGTATGGGGCGTCCACAACGTCTCTGGGCAACCTGTTCCAGTGTCTCACCACGCTCACAGTAAAAAATTTCTTTCTAGTATCTAATCTAAATCTACCCTCTTTTAGTTTAAAACCATTACCCTTTGTCCTGTCTCTACAAGCCCTACCAAAATGTCTGTCCCCATCTTTCTTACAAGCTCCTTTTAAGTACAGAAAGGCCACTATAAGGTCTCCCCAAAGCCTTCTTTTCTCCAGGCAGAACAACCCCAACTCTTTCAGCCTGTCCTCACAGGAGAGGAGCTCCAGCCCTCTGATTGTCTTTGTGGCCCTCCTCTGAAGGTCCATATCTTTTTTATGTTGGGGACCCCAAGGAGTTGAACACAGTATTCCAAGTAGGGTCTCAGGAGAGCAAAGTAGAGAGAGAGAGAGAATCACTTCTTTCAACCTGCTGGCCACGCTTCTTTTGATGCAGCCCAGGATACAGTTGGCTTTCTGGGCTGCAAGTGCATGTTGTCAGGCCATGTTGGGCTTTTAATCCACCAACATTCCCAAGTCCATCTCCTCAGGGCTACTCTCAATCCATTCTCCTACCAGCTTGTATTGACACTGGGGGCTGCCACAACCCACATGCAGGACTTTGCACTTGCCCCTGTTCAACTCCATGAGGTTTGCATGGGTCTGCATCCCAAGCCTGTCAAGGTCCCTCTGGACCGCATCCCTTCAGCATGCCGGCCATACCATTCAGCCTGGTGTTCTCAGCAAATTTGCTGAGGGTACACTCAATCACTGTCCATATTGCTGGCAAAAATGTTGAACAGCACTGGTCCCAGTACAGACCCCCGAGGAACACTGCTCATCAATGGTCTGCACTTGGACACCAAGCTGTGGACTACAGCCCTTTGAGTACAAGGATCCGGCCAATTCATTATCCACTAATTGGTCCACCGATCAAATTCATGCCTCTCCAGTTTCATGACAAGGATGTCATGCGGGACAGTGTCAAAAGCTTTACACAAGACCAGGTAGATGACATCAGCTGTTCTTCCCTGATTCATCATGCTGCAACCCTGTCATAGAAGGCCACCAAATTTGTCAGGCACAGCTTTGCCCTTAGTGAAGCCAGTCACCTCTTTATTTCCCATGTGCCTTAGCATAGTTTCCAAGAAAATCTGCTCCATGATCTTGCCAGGCACAGAGGTGAGACTGACTGGCCTGTAGGTCCCCACATCTTTTTTTTTTTTCTTTTTCTAAAATGTGGGTAATGTTTACCCTTTTCCAAACACTGGCAACTTCACAAGCCTGCCTCAGCTCTTCAAGTGTGATGGAGAGTAACTTCACAACTTCATCTGCCACTTCCCTCCGGACCTACAGATGTATCTTATTGGGTACCATGGACTTGGCACCTTCAAGTTCTTTAGATAGTCTCAAACTTGACCTTCTCCTACAGTGAGCAGTTCTTCATTTTTCCAGTCCCTTCCTTTGCCTTCTGCAACTTGGGAGGTGTGGCTGGAGCACTTGCTGGTGATAAAGGAAGCAAAAAAGTCATGGAGTACATCAGCCTTCTCCGTGTTAGCTGTTGCCAGGTCTCCCATTTTGCTCATCAGTGTGGGGGATTACCTTTTCTGTCACCATATATATGTATGTGTGTGTGTGTGTGTACAAATAAATAAATATATACATGCATATACATTCACCAACAGAGAAGACTTATACCAATTAAAATATTGTTTAATTAACATTACCATAACAACATTTTCCTGACCTTGAAGGTGCTGTAACACATGATGGTCATTTATAATAATACGTAGGCAAATTTCAAGGGAAAATTGGTTAGACTGATTTTCTTTGATGTGTTTTGGTAGGAGGTGATGGGTTTTTTCTGCAGTTATGAAAAATAATTTCAAAATCCCTCTATGCTTTTTTATTTTTAAGAAACAAACAAACGAACACCTAAAACCCCAAAGATAAAATAGAAATAAAAAAGAAAAGCTATTTTCCTAACTGCTAAATGTGAGATCATATAAGTATGTAAATTTTTGCCCCGAACAGGTATTTACAAAATAAAGACTGCACTGCACATACGTTAGATATGCAAGTTAATTACATAGTGAAATGTCACATAACCCTGAAGGGCAGTTTATGCACTCCTTATGGTATACAGAGAACAATAGCAGTTTATATTGAATATTGTCAGTATGAAGACAGTTAAATTGGACTTATAAAATATGATGGGAGTTCACAAATCTGACAGTTCTAGATTTCATTTGGGCTGAAAATACACTGAAATGACCCGAGTCCCTGAGGCATATCAATAACCACTTTCAAACCGAAAGAATGATCAGATTTTACAGTGTTGCAGGGATGGAGGAGGAAGGCAGAATTTGTTTGGTATGAATTCTCTGGTTTTCCACATTAAGTTCATACAGTTCTATAAATACAACTTAGGGAGTGTTTTTAAGGTTTCTAATAAAGGTCATGTACTCAGGCTTATTCATTCTGTGAATGCAATATTTACCTACTTAATACGATCTAAATGTTCCTTAATGCATTGTGTTTCCTTCAATAAGCCTGCTTGCTGAACCATTACACAGTCAAAATTATTCTCTGTAGGGAAAATTTATCCTCTAATGCATTATGCTGCTCCCCTCAACTTTGATGCCTATTCTAATATGTCCTCATTGATCAATTTAACCTCTAGCAAACTTCTGTCTGTATAATTGCATTTTGGGGCCTTATTTTAGATTTTCCATGAATGATTATTAATGTTATTTAGTCTCTCTCTAATGAAGATAGTACTCGGAAATTATTCCCAAATCTGCCAATAAATATGTATTAGTTATCTGCCTACACCATCCATTGTCTATAGGGATGATTTGAGGTGTATGTATGCAAAAGGTTTGATCATACATTCATAGATATATTGTGTTAATGTAAATTTGGTCCCTCTGTCTACTGAAAGTTAGAGATAGAGAGCTAAGATTTCAAAAGTGATTAGTATTATCATTGTCTTTTTTTTTTTTTCTTTTCTTAACTACATAATCAGCCTGATTTTAACATTTTATTTAAAACAATTCAGGATTTGATTTACCAGGCATGACAATAGAAAGAGGGATAAATATTGTGTTCTTTAATATCTTCATTCTTCATATGTGGATAAGCACTAAAAATTATGAAGCACATGGGACTAGCTGTGCCCAAAGACAGTCATACAAGTGACCTAATCACCTAACTTTCACAGGTACCTCTGAGAAATTATCAGGTTATATAGCAGGAACTTTTAGTTGAGGCTTTTTACTCATTATTCATTGCAGTGATATCCTAGCTGGAAACCTTGTATTAGTAGATGAAGAATCTTACTGAAGAAAGGGATACTAAACAAGTTTTTTATAGAATTTTTAAGTGTTTTTGAGTTGTTTTGGGTTTGGTTTTTTTTTTTTTTCCTTAAAATTAACACTGCCTGCAACAGTTCATAAATCCTGAGAGACAAAGAACAAACCATGAGATAGTTTCCTTATTTTTCTCTAATAACATCTAATTCAGAATTTATATATCTCAAAAACACTGGCAGTGCACGTACTTGAGAGTCTAATTGGAGAAAAAAAATGTGGTTTACATCATGCATTATTAATAACATTGTATATGCAATGATTTTTTTAATCAGCCACACTAATTACATGCCTTGACCACTGCCAATCCTGCTAACATAATTATTTTCCCTAGTACTTATCCCATTTTTCTAGGTTTACGTGTTCTGTCCTGAGTTTCATAATTAGACTCTAAATTCTTAGGGGCAGGGACTGCAATACTTTTGCTTTTGCATGGCATCTGGCACATGGAAGTCTCGGTCTCATACCAGAGCTCCTATTTGCTGCAGCAGCACAAATAATTAAAAAACTTTTCTGTCTTCTTTTCCACCACTAGTCTTCATTTTATTTAAGCAAGTTTTGGAAGTGGTTGTGCTACGTTAGCTTTGCAGGCTATGTGATAATCATAACTAATCTAATTATTTGCACAATTTTGCCTCTATCTGTGTTGACAAGATATTCACACCTAAAAATGACAGAAACCAGCCAGAAAGAACTGAAATCATAGCAGACCATATGGAAATCATCACTGCTCTAGAAGAAAAATGAAAACCTAACTTGTTTAAAGTTAGATATATATTTATGTATTCATTGTGACGTTAAAATTAGAAGTATTTCCCATATCAGTGTTAGGAAGTTACATGTCTAGATATCTCAGTTGTCCCTTATCATTCATATATTTATCTAGTTGGTATTTTCTATGAAAAAAAAGCAATGCTTCTTTCAACAATCACTGTATGTTTTACTTAGGTAAATTTCATGCTATTATTAGATTAAACATTGGAAGTAAAATAATCACAGCCTGTTCAAATCTGTTATTTTACATTTGTAATACATGACTTGTCAGTAGAAGAAAGCTTAGAGGAATATTTTGTGCTCAAAAATGCTTTTAAACTGTCACTGCTTAAAGCACTTTGAAAACAGTGCAACAATTTTGTCAAAAGTTTACTCTGTTTCAATGTGGCAAAGCAAAGTTTGTATGGATATACTTAAAAACAGCTTGGAAGTGAGTTTGATACCCTGAGAACGAGGAGGACCCCAAAGATCAAGAGGATCAGACTAAAGCTGTAAAGTGAGATAAGAATTTGCAGCCCTGTTGTAGGAAAATTCCTTTGGGGGAAATTACAGAAAACTGGGGTCCAACGGAAGTTGTAGTATTATAGAAACCTTTTTAGCGTAAAATACAGTTGCCACTTTTAGGACGGCTGGCATGCACAGAATCTACTCCACCACAGTTCCCTAGGCAACACAACTTGCTGTCCCAGAGGAACTGTGGAAGATGGAGTGGAGACACCACGGCCAGGCTCTGTATTCCCTGCAGGATGGGGAATTTGGTGGTTCCATACAGCTGATAAGCCACATAGTAGCTGTCAAATGGAAGATATAAGAGAAGCTGTCCGTTGCTGAGCCAACAACTGTGCTGAAATAATTTTCCTTAGGTGAACCTTGCTCATTATAATTTTGTGATAATATTAATGCATACCTCCATCCCAAAGTTAGCTGCCTTGAAGGTACAACCACCCCTCACTGACCATACATTTTATATTTTTTATCAACTAATATTCGTCTTTAAATGAAAAATGAATTTTACACCAATAAATAATAAAAGAATGTGTGGCTAGAATCACTTAAGCTCCCCTGACAGTAAAGAAAAGTATAGAAGTGAATGAATGAGGGGAGAAGTTAGGGAAGGTTCCATCATAACTTCTGGAATCAGGCAACAGGGATGCCTATTGGGTAAGAACTTTGTCTTATGCACACTAACTCACACTAACTCACACTAGCTGTTACTGGTGATTATAGTTTGATTGTCTATGGTTTGCTTGTTCTGTAAACTGTTAGTGTGAGTCCTTTGTGGGCACTAGCAGTTGCTGGCTGTGGGTAACACATTCAGATAAAGTGGGGAGACCAACTGAGTGGTCCCCCTGATGCTCTTGGCATGTTTCCCTGATCAAGGCTGTCGAATCGCCCTCCGATCCAGTGGAACTGTTCGGTAAAGAGTCCCTGTAATGGGACGCTGACAGACAGGTCAGGCACAAGGGTCTCAGCTTTCCTGGGGTGCTGATAGATAGATAAAATACTAGGGGTGGAGAAAACCTCCCACCTTCATGCACATGACACTTGTATTTTGGGAAAGACATACCACTGAACCAATGGGGATGTTAGTCAAATAAGAATTATGGGATTATTAGATTATGTGATTAGGCTATGTTTATTACTTAGGCACAACAGCTGACAAGTTCGTGCTCTTAGGTGTTTTTCTTGTTCAGCAAAACACAAAAGATACACATGTAGTATGCATGGCGTAAGATAAAGCACCTCAAGTCTCAGCAAACCCACAGTCTGTTAGACTAGTACCAAAAATACTACCTTGTAAGGTGTGTCTCAGTACACAACAGCTAACCCTAGTAGCTACTTGCTCATGGGTTCTTATCCCACAATAAACAGGGAAACCCCCGCTTACCCAAAATCTGGAGGCAATCTAGGTTATATGAGCAAAAGCAAGTTGATTTGGATTACATGGACCAGAGGTTGAGAGGGGTATACATAAAACCAGTTCCTACAAAACATCTGAAACATTTTTTCCTGTCAACACAAAAGCCTCCTACTTCTAGGTGGTTGCTGTGGAATTTATGCATATTTTATCTCTGTATGTAGCAGTTAATATATGTGAACTATTCTAGTGATAAGGCAAAGGAGATCTACAGTACTCTGGCCATTTATAACTTTCAGTTATGCATATGTAATACTTAAGTATTATTTTTTTTTTAGTAGCTACCCTTTCTGTCAAGTTAAAATAGTGCATTTTCTATTTGTTAGAGTAATTACAAATTATATAGTTTTATCTGTGTGGTGAACTTTATTATGCAAGGTGTTCAAGCATATTTAGCATACAAATAACTGTGATAAAAAAATGTCAGTGTGATAGGATATTAACTTCAGGAGTTCCTGAGTCTTTTTACAGCCAAAACTGTGCATTATTCCTGAAGAATACGTACACTGTCTATATTTCCTCCAATGTAAAAGTGTGGAAAGCATAATAGAAGTCTGTTTATATCACCATAGCAAGAGTAGAAATTAAACCTCTCACATATTTTGGGGGAAAAAATATGTTCGCCTTCTTCAGGAGAAGTCAGTACAGTCATTGAGGCAACTGATTTCTAGAAAGTTACTATCTTATCTGAGGTTAGATTTTCTATTTCTCCAGCTACTAAGAAAGGTAAAAAAATTATCAGTTATCAAGGAAGCATGACTCAAGCTTTACTTTGATCTGGGAGGCAAAATAGAGACTACCTATCATGAAATTCAAAATTACTTCCCTGAAATTCAAAATTACTAAGAAAGCATCTAAGCTCATATCAATCCCTATTTGTCATAATTACAGCTTTTATTTTATGTCACTTATGACACCACAGTTTCTTGTAATAAAAAATGAGAAAGATAGAAAATGCTTTGGCAAAGAAGCAAGCATGTTCTAAATTGTCTTAAAGCAAAGTTTAAATACATTTCATTTTTTATGAAGTGATATTTAAAACTACATTACATTTTCTGACAATTAATCGGCAAGAAAAACTTACCTATTTTTTGTCTGAAAGTAGGAATTCACCTTTTGCTACATAAAACACTACAGAGAGAAAATTAATTGAACTGTTGCTACTAATCCTACAATTTCAGAGCTAACCATAGCTCAAACACAGCTCAAGTAAGGGATTACAAAGGCTCTAGAAAAGAGTGTGTTTTAACATATTTCTTCCTTAGGGACAAAGAGTAGGAGCAACTTTTCTTCTGAGTATTTTAAATTGTTTCAGGAAAGGGTGGTCATTTCTATTATATTAAGTAATTTTCTCCAAAATATGGTCAGAATTACAGTAAATATCTGTTAAATAATGGCTTGATAGCCTGCTGAAATGCAAATAAAGACAGGACAGTGGCAATGGGACAAAGTGACACTTGTTCCACAAAGAAATAAATAAGTATTGGAACTGGAAGCTGAGTTATTGGAAAGAAAATTCAAGTTCACAATTTATTTGGATCGTTCAAATGCATATAAACAGGCTGCAAACACTAAATGGATGTAGAAGTTAAAATGATACTGAGAAGCACAGTGAATCTTCATTGTTCATGTGCTGGAGGTCATAAGGAGCATGTAAGCCTCAGTGAAGCTCACAGGTGATTGCTTCTAAATATCACAGAAATGTATACTGGGATCTATGTGAAAAGTAAAACAAAGATGACCACTGAGCAGCTGAAGTTTGCTAAGGTTTTGCCTACCTTGAAAAATAAATCTAAAGCTACCTGCAAAGATTTTAATCAGGTCTCTATGATACTGAATAGCTAGGCAACATAATGGCTTAAAAATTCAATACTGGTGAATGACAATTAATCCCCATATGGAATATGTTATTGTTAACCGTACCCATGCACAGTGATAGACTCAACCATAGCTTCTATCACTCAGTAAAGATTTCTTGGAATAATTGTGAAGAGTTGAGTCAATTTTCAGCAGGAGTACAAAAATCAGGTTGAGCACTAGTCATTGAATGAGCATTGAGAAATGAAACAAAGCAGTAGGAATGGAACAGAGGCAAGGGAGAAAATAATTCCATAATTTTCCATAATGTTTCCTTTGATTTGAATAATACGAAGAAGGACAACAAAAGGAAAAAAAAAAAAAAAAAAAAAAAAAAACCACCCCAAAAAACCCAAACCAACACAACAACCCCAAAACAAACTTTTACTCCTCTGGATAATGGTCCTCTATGGAAAGCACCACCCATGAGCATATAAAGGCTGAACCTCCCTCTTCAACATCTTACACATAAACCATACTGGTATAATTATAGAACTGCAAAAGCCAAATCCAGCTTCAACCAGCACAGAAACAACTTCACTAGAACATCTGAGATTAACCCCACTTCACAAACAGCAAGGTTTAGCCCTTGTATACCAGGAGCATTTACAAGGCCACCTAGAACTTTGCCTTGTCATGCCTAGTGGATTGCACCATAGTAAAAGAAGGTGCAACTGCTATCTGATAGTCTCTTAACACCTGCAGATGTATGATCAAAAATCTAAGAGAGGCTGGAATGGGTCAAATATTTTAGTATATTGAGTCTTCACAGGAAGGAAAAAAAAAAGAAGAAAAAAAGAAAAAAGTAGCGTTCAGGATTTCAGAATACTGTATTAAAGTAAAAAGAAACCCAGATAGCATAATCATGAAGGAATGCAGTAGGGAGAAAGGAAAACACTCAAAAGTGCTAAGTATTGCCAACATGTGATGTGAAGGAAAAAGCAGAGGGGAAAAGACGTATCTTCAGAAATTTCATATTTGGTATGCTGAATATATATACAGGGGATATCTGATGCTAGAAATTCTGCTAATCTCTTGAAAGTGAGATTGACCATTTGCCTAAAAATTACTCTTAAGTGAGTTAAAAGGTCAGATCTGATCTTATTTCATAGAAACCTGCACTGATAATGAGAAAACAAAGTATGTAGCTATAGAAGAATGAAGACTACCATTAGCCTCTGTTCCTGTTTCCAGAGCTTACTTTGTTCAGCTTGTAACACCTATATTTAACTTTTAACACCTACATTGATATTTGGTGTCTTTCTCTAATATAATTTTCTGTTGCAGATTACTAGCTCTAAAGCTTCTACCATACAACTTGACTGCTTTTCAGATACACACTGCTGGACACAGGCTGTGATACTCTGCGGAGATGTGCATTCCTTTAACAATTCCTGTCCTAGAATCATAGAACCATTTTGGTTGGGAAAAACCCGTAAGATCTCACATCCAACCATAAATTACACTGCAAAATCCACCACCGAATCATGTCCCTAAGTGCCACATCTACACATCTTTTAAATACCTCCAGAGATGGTGACTCAGCCACTCCCCTGGGAAGTCTGTTCCAATGCCTCACAAACCTTTCAGTGAAGAAATTTTTCCTAATATCCAGTCTAAACCTCCCCTGGTGCAACTTGAGGCCATTTCCTTTTCTCCTATCACATGTTATGTGCAAAAAGACACCAACACCCACCTTGCTACAATCTCTCCTCCATGGCTTCTCTCTCCACAGGTCCAAAGGTCCTGCCAGGAGCATGTTCCAGCATGAGCTTCCCATGTAGTCACAGCTTCCTTTGGGCACATCCACCTGCTCTGGCATGGGGTCCTTCTATGGGCTGCAGGTGGATATCTGCTCCGCCATGGATCTCCATGGGCTACAGGGATACAGCTTGCCTCACGGTGGTCTTCACCACAGGCTGCACTGGAATCTCTTCTCTGATGCCTGGAGCACCTCCTGCCCTCCTTCTGCACTGACCTGGATGTCTGCAGAGTTGTTGCTCTCACATAGTCTCACTCCTCTTATCTGGCTGTAATTGCTGCTGCACAGGGTTTTTTCCCCTTCTTAAATATGTTATCACAAAGGTTCCACCACTGCAGCCTTGGCCAGTGGTGGGTCCACCTTGGAGCTGGCTGGCATTGGCTCTGTTGGACATGGGTGAAGCTTCTAGCAAGTTCTCATGGAAGCCACCCCCTGCAGCCTCCCTGCTACCAAAACCTTGCCACACAAATCCAATACATGTAGAGAGTGACAAGGTGTCCCTGAGACTCCTTTTCTCCAAACTAAACAGCCGCAGTTCCCTCAGCTGCTCTTCATAGAACTTGTTCTCTAGACACTTCACCACCTTTGTGGTCTTTCTCTGGACACGATCCAGCACCTCAGTCTCTTTCTTGTAGTGAGGGGCCCAAAACTGAACATAGTATTGGAGGTGCGGCCTCACCAGTGCTGAGTGCAGGGGGACAGTCACTGCCCTCGTCCTGCTGGCCACACCATTACTGATACAAGTCAGGGTGCTGTTGGCCTTCTTGGCCACCTGGGCACACTGCTGGCTCATGTTCAGTTGGCTGTTGACCAACATCCCCAGGTTCTTTTCTGCCAGGCAGTTTTCCAGCCACTCTTCCCCAGGACTGTAGCATTGCACGGGGTTGATGTGACCCATGTGCAGGATCTGGCACTTAGTAAAGTAGAACTGCTGGGCAGTAATAGCAAATGATTAATGAAATATACAGTAAGAGCCTTCCTTACAAATAGTTGTCCAGTTGGCTATAGCATGACAAATTTTATGTTGTCACTATGCTACTACGGAATGATAATGCAGTGAGGAGGCACAGAGGCAAATATCAGAAGATCCACACAGTTTATTTAAGCAGTTTGTATTTCCAGGTCTGTATAGTCATAAAAGATTTTGGATCTTAAGACAATAAACAAAAGTGACTGAAGACTTTTTGTATGTTATACAGAAGCTATTGATATAGTTCTAGCAGAGGAGAAAAAACCTCCCATAATTATGCTTTATCACCCGGTGTATTATGGATAAAACATTCATGGAAACCCCATGTTTTAGTTCAGATGATACTATAATATATGACAAACTGAGCACAGAAACAAGAACTATCATAGAACATAAAAATATGGCTTGACTTTTTAGGCCCACTCTACTGAGTTAATAAGTGAGCATTCCTTTCAGTGTGTTCTTTACTCTTCTGTTTGCTTCTGCATGGAGAAGTGGCTGTTGCTAGCACAATGGATTAGAAGAAAAATAATAAATGCTCCAGACTGCTGCCCAGTGTGGTGTTCTGAAGAGCTGTGTGAGAAGTCTCTACAGGAAAAGAGAGACAATGGCAACTGAGGCTACCAAAAGGATACCATAAGTTGGTCAGGACTGGGTTACTGAACCAGACCACATTTCTGGGAAATAAGACATGAAAGATCCAGCCAATAATAAGAGAGAACAGGACTTATTTTCCCTGGATGAAGATAACCCTCAGAAGGCCATACCATCATTCACAGGTTCCATCAAACTAAATCTTCCACTTCAGAATCTCATATATTAACTCACCCAGTGTGTTTATGAAACTCCAAAATGCCAAGTGCTGTTAGAAACTGCAAGAGGGCTGCTGAGCAGAGCTCAGACACGGCTGCAACTTTCCAAGGGCAGAGGCAGGCATGCATACTCCTGGAGCATCAGGCTGCTGATGAATATGTATTGGCAAGTGGCCTGGTGTATGGTGAAGAAACCAGTGCCATGGCAACAATACAAAAAACGTTAACAAGGTTGCCTAACTGATGGAAATCTAAATGAAAACATCAATTAAAAGAGAACTGAGAAAACTTAGAAAAAGAGATTGGCTTTGGAGAAACAGAACACAGAGACAGGGAAGAAAGTGGCAATGGATATTTATAATGGTTTAGATATACTTTGGGTGCAAGTATTAGACTGTAAGCATGTGCAAGTATGCTCTAGACACCAGGTTTTAGTATTTACAAATACTAAACTAACTGTATTTTGTTCCTTGTGACTGAATTCTGAGGTCACTTATGAAAGGCCTCTTGCTGAATGAGATGCAGGTCATGGAACAACATGTTTGTTATAATTTGCTTCCTTAAAGGCCCAGCTAATGAGTACCTATCCTAATACAACTATTTTGCATGTAAAACCTGAGAAAAATAGAGGACAACTGATATCCCTAGAGTACTAATGCATACAACCTGTTGCATACAACCTGCACCACTATAAAAATACTCTATTTTAATAAGTCACATTTCCTTTCAAATGTAGAAACAATTAAAGCAGGGTAAAAGCAACTGTAGAGATTTTCAAGGTTATTGTATATACAGCTAACCCCACTCCTGCTGAAAAACTCCCACTGTTTTCAGAGAATATCAAATTAGATCAACCCTCGCTGCTTTATAGAAGAAAGAATTTTAAAGAGTGTTCCGTTCTGTACTATCTTATTGAATACTGTTTTACTGAGAAGAAACACTTTTATGCCACAACACCTTAAGAAATATCAGCCATCTAAGACGTGTATTTCATTCTCCAGGACTGAGGAAAATTGAAGCTTATCAGTTTCTTGGCTGCTTCTGAACTAGTTGCTTATGTTTTGAAACTAAATCACTAAGCTCTGAGAATTTGCCATGTTTAATTCCAGTGGCAAAATCTATTTTCACCTTCTAAAATAAAACAGAAATGATCTTTCTTCAGTGAATATAGCCTTTCCCCATCATTACCATTGCCAGTTTCAGAATCATTTGTGCCTTGAACAAGAACAACTAAAATCAATACAAACTCCTCTATTTTTAAAATACATATTAAAAGAAGAAATCGGTTATACACATTCTATATATTAAATATCAATTACAAACTTTTAACTATCAAAATGTTTCTATCACTTACAATCTTTGCACTAATGAGAAGAGAGAAGGAAATAAATTAATTCTGTAACATCATATTGGTTAATTCTCAGCTTTCTTGAGAGTCTGGGGCTGTGTTGTTTTAAATGTTTACCGTACCAAAAATCTCATGGCTGTTAAAATATTTTACACAAGAAAACAGACTTTTAGAATCAAAACACATCATTTCCCAGAAGCAAATTCAGCAGAACGGTACAGAGCACAAAGTGCCTTTGTAGGCTGACATCATTCAAACAGCAAAAACATTAACAAGTTTCACAAAATTTCCCCCTTATCCCTCCAAGACAGGTATGGAACATACTACAGATTTAAAACTGAGAATCAATGCAACTAAGGGAGGAAAAAAATGCAGAAGATATCACTTCTATGAGAAGAGTTAGATCATAATATAATAATGTTAAGAGTACTATAACAAAGTGAAACCAAACAATGATACATTCCAAGGTAGAGAGGTCTTACAGAGGGATCTGGACAGACTAGAGAGCTGGGCAGTCACCAACCATATGAAATTCAACAAGAGGAAATGCTGGATTCTGCACGTGGGATGGGGAAATCCTGGTTATATGTACAAACTGGGAGACAAGAGGCTGGAGAGCAGCCCTGCAGACTTCTTGGGGTTTGGGTTGATGGCAAATTGTATATGAGTCAAAAGTGTGCCAGGGCAGCCGAAAGGGCCAACCCGTGTCCTGGAGTGCATCAAGCGCAGTGTAGCCAGTTGAGGGAGGTGATTGTTCCACTCTACACTGCACTGGTGCAGCCCTGTCTTGAGTACTGTGTGCAATTTTGGGTACCTCAGTATAAGAAGGACATCAAACTCTTACAGTGTGTCCAGAGGAGAACGGCGAAGATGACGGAAGGCCTCAAGGGCAAGACTTACAAAGAGTGGATGAAGTCATTTGATGATTTTTTTCAGCTTGGAGAAGAGAGGGCTTCTCATGATGAGCTCACCCCTACAGCTTCCTCAAGGTGGGAAGTGGAGGGGGAGGTGCTGATCTCCTCTCTCTGGTGACCAGCAACAGGACACAAGGAAATGGAATGAAGCTGCATCAGTGGAAGTTCAAATTGGACATTAGGAAAAGTTTCTTCACTGAGAGTGTGGTCAGTCACTGGAACAGGCTTCCCAGAGAAGTGGTCATGGCACCAAGCCTGTCAGAGTTCAAATCATATGGTTTAGTTTCAGACGATGAACAGGGAGTTGGACTCAATGATCCTTATGGGTCCCTTCCAACTTGAGATACTCCATGAGTCTATGAGTCTAAAGGACAGACATTTGTAACCTTCTCTTAGCTTTGACTGTGTCATGAGAGAGCTTACATTGTGTGATTGCAATCATTTTTCATGGCCTACAAACAGTATGGATGACTATACAACTAGTCTTATTGAAGCAGCTGAGATACCTTGTTCACATAAACACAAGTGAGAAAAAATAATTGTTTTTTTACAACTTACTAGAGTTTTAATCATGCTAAGCAGCACTTGTGATTGGGCATTCAAAACCCACCAACTTTTGAGTACCTAGCAAAATAATTTCATTTCGGAAAAAAATGTTCAGAAAATGAAATGCAAAGTAGAAAATGAAGCCTTTTAGAAGTAAGCAAACATTATCTTAAATTATGGTATAGAAACAAAAGACATTTTAAAATGTAATTGGTTTGTTGGGAAATTTGCACAGTCTCTACAAGAGTAAATCAGGCAAAAGATGATTTGGCAGCAGCTTCTAGATGGAGACATGCAGTAAATCAGGAAATAAAGTCACTGTCTCTCCCTGACTTTACAGGAGTAACAGTGTTGGAATAAACTGACAGAACCATTATTGCCATTTCTCCTTTCCAAACATGTACTATAGTTTGTCATAAGGTACAGTCACATTCAGACTGGATCACACTGCAACATATCAAATTTACCAGCAGGCACCCAGCTACTGGAGAATAATTTTCTTAATGCCTGCTTACCCCATCCATTTCGAGCACCATTTCAATAAAAAGGAACTGTGCCACTCTGTCTACTGTTAGACACCCAGTTCACAATTCATACTAAGAAATTTAACTTGTGTGTTTGTACACACACAGCGTCATAGTAAGCAAGAAGACATATGAACAGAAAAGCCCTAAAAGCATTAGAAGGTAATGGTACTTTTTGTTTTTATCTGTTTCCCTTTTGGAGGGCTATAAGTGACTCATGACAGAGTGTTATTAGTAGCACTAAAGACAATAAGAAAAGCCAGGAGTTTTAATTCTCTCTCCTTTGGTCTGAGAGTTTGGTGAGCTTTATTTTTACAATACTTCTATGCCATATAATTTACCCAAACTCTGCATATCTGTCTAAATCCCTTCTTTTGAATAATAATTGCCAGAAGTTAAAGCATTACCATACTGCTTGGTTCATGTAAGTCTTTCTTTGTTTTAGAACAGTTAGTTATTATCGACAATACTGTTAGTTAGAAGGTTGCCTAGTACATAGTGTTTAGTCATCACACACCTTCCCCCCAACATATGCTATTTATGTTACTTATCCATCATACCTAGTTTTATGATTCTGAAATACATATAGACATTAGAAAGAGTAAAGCGCATTTAAAATATTACTTTAGCTCACATGATTCCTGTCAAAATATTAAGGTTTTTAAAATAGAGAGGACAGTGAAAACACATTTCCAAAAATGAACATATTTTTAGCTTTGTAACACATTGTAGATTTTGGCCAGTTATTTTCCACTCAGCATGAAAAAACTTTGCAGCATATGTCCAGCTCTCATTTAGAATGGATATTTACCTTATTTGAAAAACAATGATAAGAATTATCTGGTCCAGTTATCTCATAACACAACTGCTATCTTTGGATGTTTGGGTTTTGGTTTTATTTCTCCTTTTCCTTCCAAAATAGCACTTTGGCTCTGCTTCAGTTAGAAAGACCTTCTTGCAATTTCAGATTTAGACTTACCCAGTAAAATTATGAAGTGCCAGCTTTGCAAATTTCCTACTAAGTTCCAACTATTCCTTTCCTTTATATTAATATGTAACACATTTTAACCAGTATTTGTGTTGATAATGCTGCCTATAAAAGCAGTCGACGCTGCAGAAAATCAAGAACCATTTTCTTAAAGCTGCAAATTAGGTGTTCTACACAGAACTGATACAAATAAACTTGCAAAGATCAGTTCAAATCCAAATCCTGTTATAGAATGGCAGTGCAAGAATATCTATCAGAGAAGCTGCTGGAAAAGGTATATTTGCACTGCCCATGTTTTTTCAGATGATCTAAACGAAATTCCCTCATGCGGTTGTTACTGAGCTGTTACAGTGAGAACCAGCAGATGGTTAATCAACCCCCAAAATGCCCTTCAGGAGCTACAACAGCTGTGTATGGTCAGCACGAGTAAACTCATCCAGAGTAAATGTGAACTGGGAACTTTGCAGCATGGAAACATAATGGTTTCCTTTTCTTGTTACAATGAAATGAGTCTGCATACATTTCTTAAGCTTTGAATTTTCCAGAATAAATTCAGTAGGATTTCTATAGCACTCTTGTGTGAACAGCCTATATATAACAAATCCAAAATCAATTTATTAGTGGGGACAGTGTTAACTGAATTATTCCAGGCTTAACAAAATGTACCATCCACAAATTACAGATAACAGCCCTGAAGTTGGTAATCTCAGAAAATAAGTTAAAGTTTCAAATAATTTATTCACCAGCACTTCCATATAGACCCAAACACTTGTAGACAAATTCGGGTTCTAAAAGGGGGAAAACAAAAAAGAAAAAAAACTCAACCAAAAACATTATTAGACAATCCACATGCTATTGTACAGAATCCTGTTTGGACCTATTTCTGCATGCAGTGATGCCTAAAGCACACAGCATTCACAGCCTTTCATATTCTGACATCACAGACAAGGACAACAGAATGTATCAGAAGAAGCCATATATCCTTAAAAAAAAACAACCCAAAATAATTTAGAGCAAAATATTTTTAAAGTGCCTTAAAATTTTTATTTCAGTAAATCTAATTGGTTCAATTATATTTTGAGTTTTAGCTGCTTTTTTATGAGTTGGTGCAGAATATGTTTTCATACATGCATATTTTAAACGGGCATGGTATCAGCAAAGTGTTCTGAGTTTCCTTCCCCTGAAAATTTCTGTTAAACTTTCCAATTTAAAATTTGACTGAGGTGGGAAAGAAAAATATTTCAGAATTTCCAGCCAATCTTAATAGTAGGCTGCACAAAAGGGTTAAAAAAGCTATGAAAATTAAGTATTATCAAAATTTTCAGATTTAGGAATCAGAGCAAGCATAGAAACCTCCCCTGTCCTGATTAATAATAAAATAATAAATTAAATACCAGCAACTGTACAGCTTTTTAGATGTTTTAGAAATACTGTATAAACACTAAAAAACCCCACACCCAACACTATATAAGACAGTGCTTCACTCAGTTCCCCTTTACAATCAGATTAATCAAGTCAATGGTTTTCCCAGACACCACTGTAAGAGTATCATAGGTAAAATCTGTTCTTTGAAAAAAAGGAGCACTTAAATTTATTCATTTGAAAACAATTCTTATGTCAGATAGTAAATGTTCAGAGTTACATTCATCAAATGCATATAGAACAACTCTGAGCAAAAGCTAAAAAATCTATTCTGCTCTGATCCTCTGTCACATATGGCATTATTTCCCCACAGCACCATTTTAAAGAATTATTTTTTTTAATCCATTATTTGTATATTGCATATAATGAATTTCCATATTTTTTTCTCAAGAGATTATTTTGGAGGCTGGCATAACTCACTGTTGAAGCCTTCTATGATGCACTCTCAATTTTATCACACATAGCCTTTGAGTTCCTCAGACGTTTCTGGTCCTGATCCCCAAGCCAAGCCCTCATTCATATTTAGCTACGTCAGTGTTTCCTCTTAAGTAAGTTTTCCCAGTCCCTTGATAATTTTTATGCTATGTGAGAATAGCTGTCTTTGGCTTTTCTGGGGCTTTTCTACCTGGAAAGAATGGCTCATTATTTTTATGTCCTTACAAGTGTATGTCAACAGTATAACAATCCATGGATATATTTTTCAGGCAAGAGTACACATGTTCCTTTAGTATTATAAAGCAAGGTATAAAGTTGCAATATCGAGCCTTTATTTTATTCCTGGATAGCTTATTTAAGAAATAATAAAAAATAATTTACTACCTTATATAAGAGTAACACTGTGTCTCAAGAGTTTATCCCTCAACCCTATTTAATATACATGGAGGCCAAGAGAATTAACAGTACTCTATATTTCTGATATATATATAGTGTATATATATATATACTTGATATATATATAATATATAGTAATTTCAATTACTACCTATTGTAAAGTGACAAGTTTCATAGACTACTTAATGGATTCTCTTTAAACTAGTTTCTGAAAACAGAAAGCATGTGTCATTTGGAACTGTTGACACAGATACAAAAAATAAAAGTAAATCCACCAATTTCTGAAAAGCACGTAAAAAAAACCAAAACCCCACACTAACAAAGAGAAACATGAAATATCTTGATTCCGAAGTGTTTTACTATAAACATCTGTTGTTGATATGATTTGTGGAGATGGTTGTTTTTATATTTGATAGAACAGCAGCCTGGTCTTCATCTTCAGTTTCAAAAATGAATGGAACAGAAGGAAGAGAACAGAACAGAGAATAGTCTAAGTAAACAAACAAGATGCATATACTAAAGCTGCATTGAGAATACTAGACAGTTTTATGCTCTTACACCGTTCTTTTTGCAAAGAATGGATGGAGAAAAATTTCAAAGTCTACCAAACACCATATTTTCCCTTCTAGTAAAAACTGTGATCCACTGTTTTGTTATTGAAAGAGCTCTCAGAGGAAAGACTACTCACAAAACAGAGAAATAAAGAATATCTTGACATCAGTAAAGCTGATCAGAAGTGGGTAATTTTAAAAGGGGTAGGTGGGATGGAAAACACTCGCTCATGTTTTCTGATAATAACATATGTGCCTTTGGCTTAACACCACTGAAGTATGCTATCACATAGAAACTGTTGTCTGTGTTCTGTTCACCCATGTTAGGTAAAAATCCCTCAGCAAGGCATATTTCCTATGATGTGGAGCTTCACCTTATAGAGTTTGTAATAGAGCAATGTAATCCAAGTCTCAAACTCTACAAAAAGTAAAGAATCAAATATGCTTTAACTTCAAAATATATCAAGTAAATAATAATATTATCCTACTGTCATGCTGCAAAACACAATCTAGTTGTTGTTTGGGTTTTTTTGGTGGTGGCGTACCACAACAACGTACCACAGAATTCTTGTATTTCAGACTTAAGTTTGTTCAAGGAAAAGACTATCCTAAAGGAAGTAAAGTCTTTCTTACAAAATTAACCAACCAAACAACACACAAACCCCAAAAATTCAGTGGGAAACCCAAAACTATTCTCAACAGGAGCTCAAAGAAAATATGTATAGGCATGCAGTCAAGATGGGCTGCAAATGCTTAATTAAGACAAGCTTAGTAAGTAAACAAGAACCCATAGATGATGCATGAAATGCTAGAGTCTGAGATCTGCCAGCAAAAAAAGGGAATCCAACCCTCTTCCATTTTTCTTCTAGATTTCTCATTTTCCCGTCTGCCAAGTCTACAGAAAGCCAGTTACAGCTGACAAAACGTGAAATAGAATTTTACAGTTGGAACGCAGTTTTACATAAAACAAAAAATCTTTTCTTGAAGAAAGCCATCCCCAACTGTTGATTTAATCACAAATGTATGATGCTAGACAGAAGAAACAGAAACCTCATTCTTCAGTATGTTAGATTTCTTTTTGTTGTTTGGATTCACACTTTCACTCAGGATAGAACATATGAAAATACAATTGGACCAAAACATTGGAAAAGCTATTGGAAACAAGAAAGCCAGTAGTTCCAAGTTTTGAGGAAGTACACAGCTGAGAACCAATTTTGCAACCCAGTTCTGTCTTGAAAAACAGTCATGATTTTCTTCATCTATGTTGGAAAAACAAAGACAGACAACCTTTTTAGCCTGGAGTCCTGAATACTAAAAAAGCCATTCAGTTACTTATTTTGTTTATACTTCACAGATTATTGAATAAGAACTAACAATCTTCATTGCAACCACATCTGACAGGCTCACAGAAATGTATGTTCATGATGTGGAATGTAATTCTTCCAAGAAAGTTCTATAAACCATCAGTAGGAAGCAAGTGTGTTTAATCAAAACCACATCTTTCAGCGGAATGACAGAACTTTTGGAGGACCAGGGGACAACGCTGCTTAATGTTGGATGAAGGAGACTGACAGCTGTTGAAGTAGATGAATCTCCACAAGTTTCATTCTTCAATATCGTTGCCTCTTTCGCCCTTATTTCTCATTGCACAACACTATTTTAACACTAGCTTTGCTATCTTCTACTCTTTTCCTTTTACTCTAGAACAAAGCAGGAAGTCTGGACAGAAACTCTTGGCAACTTTTGGTTATGTCATCTTCCCTAACAAAACACTACAATCAAGCTCCATCCTTTATTTTGAACTTTCAACAGGTGCTTGAGAGTTATCATTACAAAGATATTTTGGTGATTCCTTCCAGTTTTACCACTAAAACCGACCTTTCTATTAAGTCTACAGGAAAACAGAATTCCAATGCCTACTCCCACACACAACCACAATAAGCAGCCCATCCATCTGACTACTGCTTATCACCTCATTTTTCACTTAATCATTCTTTCAGGACTCATCTGTTTCTTTTACTTTATGGGTAATTTTAATCTCTTAGATTTTAGTAATGTTTTCTTTCTTATTTTTTGAACTGAATTAACAGAAAAAGTTTTGATTGGCAAACAAATCCCATGGACACCTATAGGGTAAAACAAAGGCCTCTTTTCCTTTCTCCATAAGAGGAGAACAAACACACATCCAAGAAAAGTAAAAAGGTCATAATTCAAATACTGAATGAATGAATACAAGAGGTGTTTTGATGTTCTAAAAACACAACATAAGGAAGAAGTAGATATTTGAATACTTCCTGCATTATCAAGTTAGTGTCAGCCTATATTCAGGGCAGAACCGCAGGATTATTTTGGGATCTTTGCTAAGCAAAAATTTGGGGAAGCAATATTTCATTCACTTTATGGTTACTTAATTAAGTTGTTGTAAACCTTGTCCAAATAAGTGTTTTTAGTTGAAAACATGAATTACTTTATTTCAAGAGCTGAAATGTAACACCTTGGTGAAATATTTTTCCTTTATTCATTTTATAAAACCTATTTGCTAGAGAAAAGTACTTTATCAAGTTCCCATTGTTGATCCCAAAAGCACTTTTTCAGCAAAATCTGTTTAGTTCTATTTGTATATAAGTAATAGCCAGATTTGGCGTAATTAGGGGCAGAAGTAGTTATAAAATTATATTAGAATACCAGATTGGAAGGGACCTCAGGTATCATCTGGTCCACCCATTCTTGGCAAAACCATGATCTAAACAAGATGGCCCAGTGCCCTGTCCAGCCAAATTTTAAAAGTGTCCAGTGCTGGGGAATCCACCGCTTCCCTGGGGAGATTATTCCAAAGACTGTTCTCACTGTGAAATTTTTCCTCATGTCCAGTGGGAATCTCCCCAGGAGTATCTTGTACCTATTACCCCTCATCTTTTCAATGTGACTCTTTTTAAAAAGGGATTCTCCATCTTCTTTGTAGCCACCCTTTAAATACTGGAACATGGTGATAAGGTCTCCCCTAAGCCTTTTTTCCTCAAGCCTGAACAAATCCAGTTCTTTCAAACTTTCATGACATGGCAGGCTTCCCAGTTTTCTGATCATCTTTGTGGCCCTTCTCTGGATACTCACCAGCCTGTCCTCATTTCAAACTTTCATGACATGGCAGGCTTCCCAGTTTTCTGATCATCTTTGTGGCCCTTCTCTGGATACTCACCAGCCTGTCTTCATCTCCGTTGCATAGCGGGGACCACAACTGAATACAGTATTGCAGGTATGGCCTAACAAGAGCTGAGTGGGATAATGACTTTATCTCTGCTGGCAATGCCACTGTTGATGCAACCCAGCATCCTGCTGGTTTGCTTTGCTGCAGCAGCACACTCTTCGTTCATATTTCACAATGCTGCTCCCCAGTCAGGCAGATCCCAGCCTGTGCTGCAATCCTAAATTATGTTTTCCAAAGAAAACAGACCTTACACTTGTCTTTGAACTCCATAAGGTTCTTCTTAGCCCCCTCTTGCATTCTATCCAGGTCTTCCTGCAGGGTGGCTTTTCCTTCTGAAGTGTTCAATTCCCCACTCAGTTTGGTGTAATTGGCAAACTTCATCAGGGTGTACTTGATCCCATCGTCCAGATCACTTATGAAGATATTAAACAGCATTGGACCCAACATCAATCCCAGTATCAATGCCAGTTTAAAAAGGAGCTGTTTAACACTAGCCTCTGGGTGGGGCCTCTCAGCTGGTTCCCCACCTACCGCACAGACCACTTGTCTAGACTGTAATGCATCAGTTTCTCTTGGAAAAGGCTGTGGGAAACCATGTTGAAAGCCTTGGAGAAATCCATCTAGACAATGTCCACCACTTGCTCCACACCAGCCAAGCAGGTTACTTTGTCATAGGGGGTGATCAGGTTTGTCAAGCACAATTTGCCCTTGGTGAATCCATGTTGGTTTTTCCCAATCATGTGCTTCATCTGACTTGGGATAGCCCCCAGAAGGACTCATTCCATAACTTTCCCAGGAACTGAAGTAAGACTGATGGGCCTATAATTTCCTGGATCCTTCTTTAAGCCCTTCCTTTAGATGGGGGTGACATTAGCCTTCTTCCAGCCTTCTGGGATGCCCCCTGATCTCCACGACTTCTCAAAGATTATGAAGAGTGGCCTTGCAAGGACATCAGCCAGCTTTCTTAACACCCTCGGGTGGATATTGCCAAGGCCCATAGATCCTGAAGGGGTCAAGACCCTGTAATACTTCACATACCAAATCTTCCTTCTCTGGTGGTGGATCTGTGTTTTCATCAACCTGGATTTCTGTTCCCAACAATGCTGGTAAAGATAGAGGTGGAAAAGGTGTTGAGAACCTCTGCCTTTTAAGATTTACTGGTGACTAATTCACCCCTCTTGTTTAACAGTGGGCCAATGTTTTCCTTCTGTTTCTGCTTATTGTTTATTTACCTGAAGAACCCTTTCTTGTAGTTTTTGACATCTCTGGCCAATTTCAATTCAAGCTGAGCTTTGCTTTTCTAACTGCATCTCTGCACACCCTGGCAATGCCCTTTTAGTTCTCAACAGGTATTCATCTGCTTTTCCATCTCTGGTACACTTCTTTTTTGGTTTTGAGCAGACTCAAGTTTGCAATTAAGTCAAGTCACCCTACTTCCCTTACCTTTCAAGGGGATGAGCTGTTTCTGTGCTTCCAGGAGAGCGTTCTTGAAAAACTACCAGCACTTGCTAGCTCTTTTATCCTCCGTGGAAACTCCCCATGGAGTCCCTCCCAAAGGAGCTCTGAGTGAACATAAGTTTGCTCTTCTAAAATCTAAAACATTTGTCTTAGTACTAACCTTCAGCATGCTCAGCAGGATCCCAGATTCCACAATACTGTGATCACTGCAGCCAAGGCTATCACTAAGTGAGATATTACCAAGTAGTTTTGCTTGGTTTGTGAGTAGCAAGTCCAGCAGTGCCTGGTTGGCACATCTAACATTGTGTGAGAAAGCAGTCATCTATGCTTTCCAGGAACTTGATGGATTTTATGTGAGCTGCTGTATTATTCTTGCAACAAATGTCTGTGTAGTTGAAGTCACCCATAAGAACCAGGTTCTGTTAACACAAAGCTTGCTTAAGTAACCCAAATATTGCTTTGTTGGCCTTGTCATCTTGGGTTGGAGGTTGGTAGCAGGTAGTAAGATCCCCCTTTGAGATGACTCCTCTGATATTGACCAACAGGCATCCAATAGGGCTGCCACAACTGCTGTAGTTGACTTCTATGCATTTAGTGTTCTTCACACAGAGCATGACTACTCCTCCTCCTCTTCTTCCCTGCCTGCCTTTACAAAACAGCCTATAGCCATCCATTGCAATCCTCCAGTCTTGTGAGTTGTCCCACCATGTTTCAGTCATTCCTGTGATACCATAACTTTCTGACTGAGTGCAAAGTTCCAGTTCTTTATTCCCCAGGCTGCATACATTGGTATACATACACTTGAGGCAGGTGATCTTCTGTTTCTCATCTTCGGAGGCAGCTAAGGAACATTTGTTGCTGCTCTGGTTGGCCTGGCTTATTCTCCATTGTATGTGATGACACGAGCATTGCCAGTTTGGACACCAGCCCCCAAGTTCTTCAGTTTAAGGCCCACCTCACCACGTGGGGAGCCTGCTTCCAAAGATTCCCTTTCCCTTAAAAAAAGGAAAATAAATATTTTTCACATCTTAGACCTTTCTGTATTCATATAATTAGAATACAACCAAATGCTTACTTTATATACCAATATATCCGTAATGCCTTCAAATTTCAAGGTTCCCTACAGAATATTGAACTAAATGGACCTTAAGTCTGAGCCAATATTTCTATATATATTGTGATTAATGAACCCTGTAATTACTCATGATATTAGGAGATTGATATGAAGTTGATAAATACCATAAAGAAATAGTGAATTAATCATCATACATATTTTTTTTTTTAAAAAAAAAGCCTCCTTATTTCAGATGATAAAGTGGTTGACTAGTGCGGTAAAGTTATATTAGTTACTGCTTGGTACCTAGAAGCAGACACCAGGAACATAAAAATGTTTACCAATATACTGTGCAAGTATTTTTCTATACTTTTTTTCTATGTCTAAGAAATTCTGTACTATGGTTAGTGCCGTGCCCTTGTACTTGCTAGTTGACAGCAGGTGTAGTTGATTCTTGTTTTGAAGTCAAAAGATTAGTAGCGATCAGATCCTTAGCTGTAAAGCACATCAGAAGAGTTTATTTTAGTGACAGTCCAGCACTTTTCCCCACAAAGAATGTGGCCTTGAAGATGGAAGCATGAACAAGGAAAGGAGCAAAAAAAATAATCTGGTTCATTAAGAACGCATCTCAGATCTGTCACACATCTAAGGATGGCTTTCTAGCTTCTGCTAGAAAAGAAGGTTGGGTTTTCTCTCAACAACAAATACACAAATGTTATTAAAATTTTTCATGTCTATTTCTACACCAGATTTTTTTTTCACTTCGGAGTACACAGGACACACCTTCAAATATCACAACTTTTTCCATTGAACTTCAAAGCCCATGACTTTTTTTCCTGGTACCATACCCTATTATCACTAAACTTTAGCTTTTTTTCATTGTATTGTATCTGGAATTGAAGGGCAATTGAAAATCTGAATTAAATTTCTCTATTAATCTAATCACTATCACAGCCTAACTCAGTTTATCTGACATAAAAAACATACATTACTTACCTACTCTTCTGGAGTACATCTAACATCTTCCTACCAATTTCTAAGAAAATTAAGCTGACACAAAGCTCATGGGGTCTCAGAGGAGGGGAGCCCATTCCTTGTAATGTCCACTTAGTTCAAACCTGGGTAACAAGCATCTTGATAGGACAGGGGTAAAGGTTTGCAATAAAGCCACAATACATTAAAAAATACCTATTGTAACAGGGCTATTAATCAGTAAGTGGTAGAAGCCCAGAAAAGTAAGAAAGAAAATTAAACTGCTATAAATGAAAGATAATGGTTGTCTGACAATGTCATGTTCCATTAAGTGATTTTACCCAGCACACTCTCACTAGCCCTGCAACCTCTGGCATCAATTTCCATAGCAACAAATGGCAATGTTACCAGCCAGAGCACATCCAGGGACAGCAAGGACAAGCTCTAACAGTGGAGTTCAAGAAAAAAAAAAAAAATCCATTATAGCAATATAAGTGTATTCTGTACAAGAAAGGATCACGTGCTGGACATGCCTGCTTTGTGAAAAAGTTATTTTTCTTCATGCCTAATGGCTTATGTTTTGTCCAGTTCCTGTTTATGGCTTGGAAGGAATAGATACTGAGAAATGATCACATGATCTATTAGCCCAGGATGTAAGCAAGCAGCACAGTGCTTTTCCTTCCTTTTGGAGAAACTGTATTATGGAGGAAGATGTATTATGTCACATTGTTATATCTGAACCTGGTACCAATAAGCATTCCTGTTTTTCAACAGGAAGCCCACAAGATGAAATTCCTGGATCACCCACAGCATCTCCTGGAAATTCCACCTGTGACACTGCCATTTCCTACCCTCTGCCTGCTTGCACAATCACATCATAAGCAGTCTAGCATTAACTCAAGGTGAGGAAAGTCATATCTTTGATTCCTGAGTCATACGAGGTATTTTTCTACAACTCTGAGTACAGGAATTTCTTTGCCTTGTACCATGAAGAGTCCTACTGTTATTTGTCCTGACGGTCCCCAGCTCAGTCCCTAAACTAGTGTCTTTCTGCAGATAGCAAGTATGTGTGCAATAACATTGGATGCGTTTATCATTTATTATAGTAGCTTGTGAAGACCTAAAGATCTCCATTATCTTGGAGAAACTACTAAATATACAAAAGAAAACATTTCCATTCTTTGTGAAGCCACAAGCTATTTTGAGATTTCTTAAGAATTTTGTTGGTTCTTTACTATTACATAATATGTTGTGCTTATAACTTATCAGATACTACATGAAAACATTATCTTAGATCTTCCTGCCTCTCTAAAATGCCTTCATAATCCACTGGTATGCTGCCAGTGGCTCTCTTATGTGGCAAGAAGTATTGTAGACCAGAGTACCTGAACAGATCACACATTTTTCAAACACAAACAAAAGAGTCCTTTCAACAATAACAACAAACTTCTTTGCAAAGCACTGTACAGCATAAAGCTTCTGACATTTGCCTCCTGACCTTACTTAAGCAATCATGACTGTGGCATCCAGAGATTAACAGGTTTCCAGAAAAACTCTTTGCAGATGGGCAGAGCTTCTGTGGCCAATGCACAACAAACAGATGCAGCGGGCTCGCAACAGATTCCCCAAGCTAACACTGAGTTCGCTTCAGAAACAGAAAAGAATTTTAAATGTTGCAAGTGAAATGTCTTAGCAGATGTTTACACTGTTGCTTTAACTCAGCTTGTTTGGGCATTTAAAAGTGGAGAGGAGAGCAAAGCTGCAAGATGGAGAAAACTCAGTTATTGAGGTGCAGTGTACAGGCTGTAATCCCACACTACTTTTCCCAAACAGAGTAAGGGACAGTTTGAGCATTAGGGTTTAGTGAAGTCACCAAGGAAGGTCAAGTCTTCAAAAAGCACATGAGGTAAAGACAGGCATTTCTGGAGAGTGATATTTGCTGCCTTTTTGTTTCATAGGCGTAGAAGAGTTTCTTCCTCAATCAAGTCACACTCAGGTGATGTAATTTATATGCACGTGTCACATCCCACCTATGAGAAGGGGAGAGTAACAGATTAGCAAATCCCCTCGTGGACTAAGGTGAGATAACACTTAAGGTCCGTACATAAACATCTACATTAATGCAACAATCACTCAGTAAACATTGAGCCTTTCACAATTGTAACAAATCAAACTATGTGGCTTTAGGAGAAGTTGAGGCAGGCTTTGTACTACTTAAGAACTTTAAGAGAAAAAGGGGGGGGGGGGGGGGAGAACTGGGGGGGATAGGGGGTGGGGAGGGTGCAGAGATAAGGAGATCATCAGTCCTGTATCCAACATTGGGCCTTCCAATGGAGGTATTTGGTGTAGAGAGCACCCCAGAGGCTTGTATGTGCCCATATTTATTTGCCTCAGTCCCTGGACTTCTGGAACCTTCTCTTGTCCCAGTTAAAGCAGTGGTTAATACATCAGTCAGTCAAGGGAAGAGACACCAGCCCCTCCCCCTTCGACTGCCTGTTGCTGCCTCTGGAACCTCCTCTCCAGGTGTTGCCTGGGCTCACAGTATGGTCACCTGGGCCTTACCCCTTCCAGCATTGCAGGGGAAATGCATGGGAATATGGGGCGTCTTACTGGATGGGCCACAACCCCCAGGTGGCTTCCATTATGACACTTAATGTAGAAGCTAAGCTAAATTTACTTTCAGGGTATTTTTTTATTATTTAAATGTATTATTTAAATATTTACTTATGCTTGATTCACAAGCATACAAGTTACTTTTGGAAAACGTTCCTAAAAGTCAAGGATCTTAAATGACTTTAATAGTTTTGCTCCCAACATTTTTAAAGACACACATGATAATTCTGAACCTCATTTCCAGGTCCCTACAGGCCATACTAACCATCTCAAGTTCACTGAAATGAGGTTTTGTATATTAGCAAATGTCTTGGAATGGATAGGCTTTAACCAAGTTATGCTTGAGCTTCTTGGAGCAATATTTAATTTGCCTAGGTGTTCTAATGATTATTTCATTACTACTGATATGACACCTGGAAATATTTCAATTAAAAGTACTATCTAATCAAAATGTCTTTTATGGAACATTTAATTAGAATAAGATTGTCAGGGTATACATGTTTGTTAGCTTTGTTTTCTTTTTGAAAGATCTGAGACAACTTATTAGGCATATTACTCTCCATTATTTCCCAAATTACTTAGAATCATTTTGGTAGAACCATGTTGTCTTTCATTCATATTGCATCGGCCTTTCCCATTAGGGCCTGTATACAGTATTCTTTTTTTAAAAAAAAGATTCATCACTTTCAGATTTCTCATTTTATATTGATTGAAAAACTTGCCTTACTACCTAAAACATTCCCTGGGTGTTATATAAAATGCTATGACTTCAAATAAAAATGTCATTTAATTCTGAAGTTTTCAGTGTAGCTGTTACTTTGCTCACTCTGTGACTCCTACTGTTGCACAGAAATAACATACTCCAGTTGAGGAACTGCAGTGCATAGCAGTAAGGATATACTCCTGGTGTTACTCATTGACAGTCTTGTGTTCAAACAGCAAAATGAGTTCTGAAAAGTTCTTTCATCTTTAACAGGCATATGCAATCAATAGCATCACATGATTTCTTCAATTTATCAATAAGTTGAAATAGTTGCTCCCTTCCTGCCCCTTCCTCCCCAAAAAACTCCTACATATTTGTTTTGCCTTCAATGAATATAACACACATTAAAATCTTCAGTAAAGAAAAAGTAAAAGCTGGTGTAAAATACTGTTCTCACTTTGTGGTCCAAGATTTTGATATCCACAGAAGTAATTACAGTTAAAATAGTTTCTTCTTCTCAACAGGCACATAATTTAAACACGTAATTTATGGAAGATTTAAACCTGTAAGTATTTGAGTTATTATCTGCAAGATTTTTATCTGCAAGATTTCCCATTAGGTTTGGTAGAATGTATGGATCTTATTTAAAACTATAGACATTACTGTCCAGTGTAACTCATAATA
Organism: Falco punctatus; assembly: GCF_963210335.1. NCBI lineage: Eukaryota > Metazoa > Chordata > Aves > Falconiformes > Falconidae > Falco > Falco punctatus. The sequence goes on along the minus strand of NC_137582.1, from coordinate 78,803,881 downwards.
TTTTGTTAATTACAAGGCCTATTCAAAGACATTAAAGTAAAGAACCATCAGTTCTATTTTGATGAATCTGTACTTGTTCTATTTGTAACTTAAGGAAATCTTAAGGAAATAATGTTGCTGTTAAACACATTTATTTAAATCCAGACCTCTAAACCATTAAAAAAATATGTGCTATTTTACAATTACTAACTATTATTATTTTTGAAATTACACATTTTCAGTATTCTGCATGAAAAATATTTCCTTTTTCTATAAGGCTGAAACTAATATGTTTATTCTAGAGGCAAAGAGGTTGGGTTTTGGTGATTTTTTTTTTGTTGTTTGTTTGTTTGGGGTTTTTTAACTGATGATTGTTCTGAAGGAAAGGCAATAAAAATACTCCTGTCCTGAGCACAGCTGCATGAGGGAATTTCCCAACAGAGTATTTAGACATTTGTGTTCAGATGCAAGAGATGAAAAATGCTTCATGAACAAAATCTTGGGACAACTCCAAAACAGGAGGTGAATAAACTTATGATAGAGAAGAAGAAGAAAAAAAAAAAAGCTCTATAGTTTCAACAGAAGATAAGAAGGAGAAAAGTAGTGTTTGTGTTGCATAGATACAATAAATTGGAAGCAGATTTTGATTAGTATTTCACTTAACACACACTCGTGGGACTGTAGGCTTTTGACATTATCATATGACAGAAATCACAAGGTGTTTGAGAAGTTGCAAAAAGTACTCTAACCTGCAATTCCTATACTTTTTTATTAAGAAGTACATTTTTAATTTCCTTGCTTCCCCTCTGCAACCTTCAGCCCTGTTCTTCTCTACAGGCGCTTGTGATACTTAAAGGTTACTTGTTTTCAGAATTACTGCCTCAAGTTCATTCACTGACTGAGGGAACTACAGTAAAACAAGGGAACTTTTCCTACTGATAGGAAACAGTGTAAGAAATCTAAACTAAATTTTAATTGTTTAGATAACAGAAGTTCTCTGCTTTAGCCTAGAAGTGAAGGAGTTTATTCTGGGAATTGTTACTCCCTCATCCCCCCAACTCCCCCTTGCCCCCTGTTTTCAAATCTTTCCATAGCCTATGGAAAACCATCATTCTGAAAGCTGTAAAGCAGGTACCATATGAAGTGTGCAGAACATTTTTGTGCTGTAAATGGTACTGTGAGGGTATAATTACTCTGTCACATCTAGCCAAGGTCCAGCAGTCTTTCACAGATATCAGCACAGGGGGATTTTCTTCAGGTGCCTAGAATATCTAACATTTTATCATTCTGATTTATGCTTTCTTCACTCCTAGTTGATTCTGTACATGAGGAAACCAATTTTAGGCTTAAAAAACATTTACCCAAAGCCCTCTGTGTGGGAAATCTTGTTGCATCACAGCAACAACCTTCGAAACAAATATATTTTGCTCTCTTACAGATGACAGTATTTTGTATTTTTCCTGGACAAATGTCATGATTCAGTTCCAGCTAATCCACCATTAGGAAGAAGTCAGTACTAGCTGAAGACAGTAAAGTTTTAAGCTGTCACAGGTGGAAGAAATAACTACAATTTCAAATATTGCTAATATTGATATAATATATTTAGCCATTCCTATACCATTTTCCCCCCATGTTTTTCCACTTTGAGAGCTTAGTTTGGTCTGTAGTATTGTTATACTTAGACATAAATAGCAGCATAAGAATTATTAATGAATTGGGCATGAGGTTTTGCACATTAGCTCATATTGCCATATTGCCATATTTCACATTCTGTTACTTCTGGCCTTCTATGTGCTGTGATGTGCAAATCACATCCACTCAAGCCTGTAGCAAAAGTTGCCTAAAATCTGTACTATTTGAAGTAGAAGCTAGTGATCCTCCTTTCTCATATCTAGGACAGAAAGGCATTTTTCCAGACAAATCTGAAAAGCAGATGAGACTTTACTTCCAAAGTAGGACCACCACAATCTACCATGGTGGGAGGGTTGAGGGAAGGGGAATTAAAAGAACCATGGAGGACGCAGCATCTTCAATACATTGCAACAACAAATATACTCTCAAGCATATGTATTTTGTCTCACACCGTTTGTAAGCCTTGCCACTATGAAACTATTGTAAAAGATTGAACACTCTTTTGCATGTGGGTGTTTTTGGTGTTTTTTTTTTTTCATCCAAAAGAGTTCATTGATAAAATCTAAACCACAAAATGGTCAGCTTTTAAATGGTTCTTGAAGAATGGTTACAAATCCAGACACTCACCAGGAGAAAGGACACAAATCCATAAAGAACTCTCACCTGCTGATGAGACCAGTCACAACAGAGAAGCAAAATTGTCAATTTTTTTTTCCCTTTAGCAAACAGAAGCAACTGAAAAAAACATAGCTACATCAAGGGGATTTGTGTAGAGATGTGAATTGACTGTTCAAAAGAAACAAAAAAAGCTCATTATATGTTTTAGCATTTAGGGAATCAGTGACTTTTTAAACTTCCCACTGTGATGTTATAAACATGCTGTCTCTAATGCTGCCAAAGCTTATTGAAACCCCTGGTAGGTAACTTCACAATACTCCACACACCATGAAATTCAATTACATTTAAGAAAATTAGGGTTGAGTTTAATTACTTGTGTGCACTTTGGATGAGCACATGTTCTGTTTAAGGAAGTGGCTTGCAGAGGTCCTGAGTTCCAGATGGAATGAATTCACTCACACATTGTGCATTTCAGTTTGAGATTAATTTAATTGCTGAAGATTCCTTGCATTTCTGGGAGGGGGTAGGGGGGAAATAAAGAACACAATGTTCTCATAAAGTTGCAGAAAAAGAAATAAAAATACTGTACAGAACATGCAAGAAAGAATTCCACAAGAGTGATAAATTTCTGTTTGATGCAAAATCCTGGAGAAGAAAAAAAACAACCATACATCCAACAGGTACACAGTTTTCTTCCCTTTTCCTGTTCCCATAAGAAAACCAAATGGGTTTTACAAAATAACCTGGGAAAACATGGTAATTGCTAGTTTTACATATTCACATTTTTTTTTTCCTTAAACAAATCTACTCTCTTCTCCCAGAGGAAGGAGCACAACGCTAAATAGGTATGTTCACCTGCCCAATCTCAGTTCAGACAGCAAGTGCCCAGTTAAATGTCATACTTGCTGCTAGCTGATGAAATCCAGAGTCTTCACATTGAATGCATACTATAAATTCCCGCAATCCCTTCAAATGCAATATTATGATGACTATTTATGATCTGTTAGTACTGAAAGAGAATAATGATTAGCTGCACCTTATTTAGTAATACTCATGCCCTAGCTTCCTCAGGGTGTTTTTTCTAGGACACACTGTTTGTAAAAATTAATATTTTCCTGAAATTACATTATTTCCTCTGAAATGTTAATGTAGATTAAGGATCAATATTCAGAGGCCTCCTAAGAACAAGGGTATTAGACTGCCAGCTGACTCGCTGCAGTGGTTTGCAAAACCAGTCATATTTGCAGTTGTTGGACCTGCCAGTTATTACTTAAAGGCCCACAAGAGTGAAAAGACAAGTTGCACCAACATGCACCCTCTTCCCTTTAAAGGAAGCTGCAAATATGAAAACAACGTATCTCAGTATCTATTTATTGCAGGGTCAACGTTAAAAGTGACTGTCATTTGGACTTCAAAGTTAGGCTGAAAAAAATACACAGGTATGAAGAACGGTTGTTGACAAATAGTTTTCCTGCTAAATTAATAAGAACAAATAATGTAACTGAATGCTGGAGAAGTCCTAATACAAGTTAGAGGAAAAACATTATTCTTTCTGCATTGAGTCAAAGCAAATTCTAACTACCACTGTAGTAAGACATAACGTAAAATAAGAGGGATGACAGGGAGGAAGGAGAGAGGAGGTAGGAGGGAACAACAAAGTAATAGCATGTCTTAATTGTGCAGTGTGGATCCTTTCTGCCTTTTGGGAAGTGAGGCATTACACATTTTGTTTCTCAAGCAAGTTTACCAAGTATAAAACAATTTCTGTACAGCTCTCATTGTTTCCATATGAGAAACAAACAGTAGAAAAACAGTGAAATGAAGTCAACTCTGCTAGTGATTTTTATCTAGCACATGGTATTTTTGTGGCTTAAACTGATCACAGTAATGAAAAATCACAGAGGATATTGTGTTTATTTTAAATACACTGTTACATCAACAGCCCAGTTTAGGGGGAGAGGGGAGGGGAGGAGGAGGGTGGGAGAGACATTAACAGAAAATAAAAGGGAGAAAAAGAAAAGCTAAGGAGGACGTTTTAAAACTTCCATTGTCATCAAAGCAATAATGCTTCTATTTTCTACCTCCATACTGGTGATAAGTTGTATTGTTCTAAGTCTTCACAATACCACATTAAACATTAGCTTCACAGTCCTAATAAACCACCTTTTAGACATTCCTTTCCCAGCTTAGTGACCCCAAAGGTAATGTAACTCTACTTTAATACCATTTGGGAACATAAGTAGCACCACTGAAATGGAAATGAAAATTCTCATCTTGACTCTGATCTCCCGCACTTCTCACTAGTGGGGAAGGTGGCCATGTAGGAAACACTCTGTCTGTTAAGAACAGGCATAGGCATGACCACAGAGGTACGAGTATGTGAGGATAAATCTTATGGGGAGAGCTGTTATTGCTGATACTGCAGTAACAGTACATAATAAAATAAGATGATAGTCTTTCAAATAAGGGGGAACAAATTTCAAACACCTTTATTCCCAAAGTCATCTGGTTTCATTAAATCTTTGGCATTTGCTGTTGCAAGGAACAGAAATTATCAACAGGCCTAACACTGCACTTATTTGCTTGCATAAATTTGTGGACCTTTTGTGATAAGAACTGGTTTCCAAGCAAACCTGACAAGACACAGCCTACTTCATTTCAGTTCTTGATAATAGCCCAGACAGCATTTTCTACATCATTTCATCAGGAGCCTGATAAAAGAACATGAGATATTAGACTGGCTGCAGAAGTACTACAGATTATCTGAGGAAAGATATTCTACCTGCAACTGTAATACTGCAGCTGCCTGCTTTCTCTTACCTGCCAGTCCATCTCTCCTTCTGTGAGTGTGACAACACAGGAGCAGCTCATGCAGCCTTAACTCTTTCAAAAGGTCATATTCCCCAGCTCTCACTCTCCCAAATCCGCAGCACCTGCTTGTTGTAAAACCACTGCACCTTCCATCCAGAGGAGTCCAAATCAGTCTTTCACCCACTCAGCCCTTTCCCTGTTTATCTGAGCTCTGGTCACACTTTCTGTAAATTGAACTATGCAGTCATTCAAGGTCTTTAACATTTTCATAATCAGAGTTTTGGGGAAGTTTACCCCAGCCTGAAAAGGCAATGGATCAGCTCATTGGCCTATCTGATTTTCTTACATGTCATTGTTTTAAAGAGCAGCATTTGGATTGGAGTTACAAAAGATACTTAAACATGTGCTAACCTAAAAAAGATTAGTCATTTGCCTTCAAACCAAATGCAATTTGAGGGTTTTTTTCAAAGTATTTTTTTTTCTTCTTTCTAATCTCTTATATTTCACAGAAAGCTGTTTTAACTCCTCCATTTCAGTGCAACAACTTGATTCCAAAACACAGAGTTATTTTCTCAGGAGGAATGTAAATATTTTTCATTAAATTGCTTAGTAAAATTGCAAGGAAGGAAAATGTGGAGACATGAAAATAAAGACATTAGTACACCAAGACACTCTGAATTATCACCAATCATCTTACAAATTTTTTTGCACATAATGTTCAAAAAGTTTGAAACCATCAGTTTCTTAATTCCCTACTAAAACATCTATAATTTCAGGCATAGAAAGTGAAATGTATGTCCCCCTTATATGTTGCTGAGTTGAATAGCGCACCAAATTGGATGAATGAACAACTGCAGGGAAGCATGCTGAATCTCTTCAAGGGCATTTATTCTGGGCTAAACCAGCACATTACTTTTAAACCACAAAACGTCTCAGAATTGACCCTACCTGCACAACCTGTGGTCAAACTGACCAGACTGTGCTTTTCCAAGTCTATTCCAGCCCTCAATTTCCGTACAGCATCTCTACACTTATAGTAACTATGATGTAAATCAGTAAGCTATAGGGGACTTACCAACTGTGGTCCTTTTGTGGTCAGCCTGTTTAATGATGACACCTTATCTGTTCTATCTTCTATTGCCTGTTTCTTTTTGTAAAGGAGATGTTAGTACTTATTGAACTTCATCTCACTTTAAATGAATTATTACAGATTTTTTGAGAACTGCAAAACTATCTAGCAAATTCCTGTAATGATGACATGCAACTAACTCTTCCTTGGGCCTGTAAAGTCCTCTCTTTATATCTTAAAGATATATCTTTTATATCTTAAAACTGGACTTTATATCTTAGAATACGTTACTGCGACTCAACTGAAAAGTACATTGAAGTAATATATTCAGCACATAGATAGCATTTCATTACATTGAGCAATACTAAAAGGTTTTAAAAGCTATTTCATAGCAGCAAAAGAGTCTTAATAGGACCCAATGAAAAGCTTATTTCAAAGATAGATTTTTGAAAGGTCTCTGTGCCAAATTCTCTATGCTGTTTGAGGCGTGATCCTCTAGCACTTTCTGAATAAAAATAATTATAACATATAAGTCTAATTCACAGTTTATTAATTCAGTTCTTCCATAAACATATTACATATTCCACATCCTTGCAAAATCTTACCTTTAAAGGAGATTAGATATATTTAAGACACATTTATTGATACCAAAATTACAGATTAAAATTTTTATTTGTCCCTGGAGGTAAACTGTGTAGATGCCCATGAAGTCAGACTGAAATGTATTTAGGGTCTTGAATGTACAGGGAAAAAAAAAAATAAACCAAAATCTTAGATTCAGTTGAGGTCAGGTTTTTTAATTCATTGTATCAGTGATAGTCAAAATGACAGTGACAGGCTATACTGGGAATTATTTAAAAAGGAACAAAACAGAAACAATATAATTCTGATGGGTAAATACAAGGTAAGCCTCCATCACTTATTCACTATGCAGTTCTCAGCACTCCTGCTAATTAGAAAACCAAGTCAAGAAAGAGAAATAGAGGATATTTAGATATATGAAACAACATCCATTAATATGCATTAGAATGAGATTTTTAGCTTGGAAAATAAAAAATAAAAAAAAGACAAATATGATAGAGGTCTACAAAATCTTGAACTTATGCAGGAGATAAAGAGGAAACAACTATCACACAGAGATATAACATTTGCCCTTCCTTCCAGCACAATTACTTGTGACAAGCCAGTAAAATTATCAGGTGAAAGATTTAAATCAAAGCAAAAGAGAAGTACTTTTAATAACACACTAATGGTAGAACTCACTGCATATAAAAATGTTAGAAGCCAAAAGTGTAAATGGATTAAAGGGGATTAGACAATTGGATGGAAAACAGATCTATTCATGACTATTTAACTTTCTAGTCTGCATGTGATCCTTGGTTCAGGAAGTCCCTAAATTGCTGACTGCCAAAAGCTGGGAATATATAACCACAGAAAGGGTTACTCTACACATGCCTGGTGTCTTCTACTCTTCCCCAAAGCAACTGCTACTAGTGTCTACCAAAGAAGGGTTGCTGAGGTAGCTGAACTTTTGGTCTCATCCAGTGTGGCAGGTCTCGTGTGTCTCAGTCTCATAGCTCTAAACGGTGACGTGAATTAATTCTACTCATTAACCCACTGTTGAACTTAAATAAGGTCTTGCATTCCCACCTACTAAAAATCCCAGTTCTCACAGCACTTAAACCTAGTGTTCAAGCTTTGACTTTTCAGGAATACCAGGCCAATGCTCAAAGTCGGTGTCCATATGGATGTACAAGTTGCCAAAATTTAAATCCTGAATTATGAAAATCAATTAGGATAAACCCAAGTAAACAAACAAAAAGCTGGTGTCACTTGATTCTTCACAAGCAAGAGTTCTTGGTGTAAATGGCCCTTCAGCACCCACCTTGAGGTCTGAGCCCAGCTGTGCAAGGAAACTGTTTGCAGATAGCACAAAATTGTCTTAGTTGAATCCAAGTTCTGCAACCTTTGGTTTTTTTGGCTTCCAATGAGGACATTATATGTTAATATATCTGCTATGTACACTTCATAACATCTACTTTTAAGAGATTATTCTATAATGTGCTGTTTAAACAAACAAACAAAAAAAAGGCAAGCAGATTTTTCCTATTAAAATACATTTGCTAGCCCATCTTGTCAAATATAATGTGTGTTCACCCATAAGGTGAGCTACAGATTTGAGGCATTTGATCTCAACTTGAAGGTACGGCTCTGTAGTCTCGGCTATAGTCATTTACTTTTTGCTATATTGGTTTAAATTGAGCTATAATCTTCTGAGGAAAGTCTAACTTGTATAAGCCAATTTTAAAGTCTTATAAATTTCCACTTCTAGTTTAAAACTGATTTATTTAAACTTTTGTGTTGATCAGTAATATTCAGACAAAATATTTCCCCATCAAAGTATATTTATATATATATATATATATATATAAGTATACATATAAAAATCAATATTAAAATTACTTTCTAATTTATGATGGTTGTCTGATATACTGCATGGGTGTCAACATTATCAATGCTCTCTCAACATTAACTGCCAACAGGCAGGTGGGCTAAGAGGCATTCTGGACACCTACAGTTGGCAGTTTTCAAGGCGGAAACTTTGCAGCTTGCAGGGGGACTCCTTAACACCTAACCAACAGGGCTAGGGTGGATGAAGTTTCCATGAGTGTCAAAGCTCCCTTTACAGGCCAAGTCGTAAGCAGCAGCAAAGCCAGGGATCTTTCTTGCATCATTATTTTCCAGTTTTCCCTCTGTCTTTGACATTTTTTTTTCCCAGATATAGTTCTGACTCTTCAGTTTTACTTTCAGGTATCTTCACTGCGCATTTGTCTTGACCATTAACAAACAAACTGAACTTCATTGCTTTGTTGTGAGTGATTGTCTTACACTTTCTGTCTAATTTTTAATTTTCTGCAAGAGTTTTCCCTCAAAGCAATGGTGAAGCTTGCTGACTCTATCTAAAGCACTATGCAGCTGTGCTCTGGCAGGGAAGAAATGCTGTTGATATGTGTTGGGGGTTGAGATGCTGGAACTCATGCAGGTAGTTGGCAAAGACCAGCATTTCTGAAGGATACTGTTTAATGAGGGCAATGATGTGTTCCTTACACTAGGCTTCAGAGACCTTCCCTATGCATTTGTGAACAGTAGGCTCTGAAAACAAAAGACACAAATTCAGCATCAACTTCAAGCTCCTGCAGCTGGAGACAAGTGAATACCAATTAGCTCAGTTGGTTAGAGTATGGTGCTTAGTTGCCAGCTGAGGTTAAACCGTGACAGTACATATGGAGACTGACAAGTGCTAAGATGTATCAAAATAACAGCTTTTATGAATATACTAGTAAAGTAATTACATTTTGTTTTCAAGAACGTTTGTGCTGATGAACATCATTCTATATATTGGATAACTAAATTTGTTGACTTGTTTAAATATGCATTTATGGCACCTGTTTTTCAGTGTTTCTTGGCTGTTACTTCTTTTTTTCCTTACAGGGAAGTACAAGGGGCTGATAACTTGCAAATGCACTGAAGTTTAGAATTAAGTTGTTAAAAATGAATACATGACATGGTTGCATAAAAAATACTAGGAGAAGCAGTTGGTCTTAGTCACACAACAGAGGCAATCAGTTCCCAAGCTGCTGAAATAAATGAAAATTTCAGCTAGCTGTCAGGCTATTAAACCGATTCTGACAGAATCAGGGATCAAGATGGCCACATAAGAAGGAGAAGGCCAAGTGTTTGCCTGCTCCCACATGTCTTTAAACTTTATCTGCAGTTTGAGTCAAGCTAAGAGTCAGATAGCATTTGCCTGGCCTTTGTAGACTGACAGCAAGAAGAGGTAAAAACTGCTTGGTGTGGTGTAACCACAGAGTGTTGCTAAATGTAACACACAAAAAAATAGCTATTTCTGCACTTCCTAATGGGGGAGACTGAAGATGATACTGCAGGAGATCACAGTCTAAGGGTGTAATGGGAAATAAGAAAGAGGGCTTTGTAAAATCTTAAGGATTTGTCATTCTTGTATTCAGCCCCATTGCTAAATATCATTATTTGTCAAGTTGACCTTTGAGGTGGAAGCATTCAAGTTATCAGCACATATGTTTGGGCTATCAGAATTAGAGCATTTACTGGACAGAGTTCTTTAATATTTAGATATGTCTTAAGCAAAAGACTCTGGGAAAGACAGTAGCAGAAAGTTACTGAATCCATTATGTTTAATTTGCCTTAGAAAGATTAGCAACAAGAAGACTTGGTGTCCTGATATCTGTAGAATGGTACCTTTTTTTAAAGAAACTTGAACTTGAAAAAACCACACAATCCCTTTGTTAGCATTTGTTCAATCTCAAGCAAAATACATCCAGTATTCAAATTCCCATTTGATTATATTACAGCTGTAAAAATCCTCTTTTTCTCAATGTTTTCTATTTTGTCCATAGCTCCCAGTCTAGGGACATTGCATTGCACAGTATGTCATGACTATTATCCACCAATTCAAACCCAGACATTTTTTTCCTTACCTCTTCTGTGTCAGAGGACTTTTGAAAAGCACTGTAAATTAATGGTTCTATACTAGTAAGAGGGAGAATGTGGCAGACGTCAGCAGCTTAGGGAGCCAGCCTCTGTCTTCTTTTAAAGCATGTTGCTACTTTATACAGTTATGAACATGTATATTAGAATGGAAGTACAACATGATAAAATAGTTTTCTAAATCTGTAGAAAGCACTGATATGACTAAGGAAGGGATGTGCAGTTCATTGTCATTTCAGTGCTTGCTGAGTCTGGAAGTTAATGTCAAAATAGAAAATGTTAGCATAGTTTTCTAAGCAGAAAGAGATACAGTAATCAGTTAATATCACAAGATTATGATATATTGGGTTTAGTTGTATGATAAATCCATAGATTTTACAGATCTTTAAACTCCGAAGAGTAAAAAAAAAAAAAAAAAAAAAAAAAAAAAAAAAAAAAAAATTGAGTCTGTGATAAGCGGAACTTGCCTGGTAAATTTTGTTTCTATATTGCTTTAAAGTATCATAGATATTTAAAATATTTGGAGCTGTTTGCATAAGACATCAATCCAACATAGGATAGAAATTGAATAGGACATCCACTAAGTAATTTAACAGTTCAGAAATTTACTTCTTCACAGTTTTTACAATAGGATCTGTTGATTTTGAGGTCATTAGATCAATGGTGCTCTGCAAAAAGGAGGGAAACCAACAGCTTTTGTGAGAAGTAATGTGAAAATCTCTGCATTTTAGTGTCCAAGCCACCAGTGCTGTGGCACTGAGAGCACCAGTGACAGTAATACTAACAAACAGCTGTAGTTGCACCAAGAATCTCAGCAATCTCCCCTTAGCTTCAGAATCTCTGTCTGAACATCCTGACATTAAATAATTCTTCAGTGACGTGAATAAAGTGAAATGGAAAGTGCTTAAGTGGACGATGAAATGCCTCCAGGAAAATAGAAAGCACACTCCGTATTAACTCACTTATTGCTGGGTTTGAAAATCTTCACCTTTACCTCAGAGTAAAAGGAAACAAAGTATTTTATTTTTCCAAACAAGCTTCATTGCATTCTGCTTTTGCAACACTGTGCCCAAAAGCAGCTCAGCAAATGCAAACAATGTTTCCAAGTGAATTTTGGCTTCTCCAAGCTAGTCTAGCCCTGCTCTTAGATATCCCAAACCTACCAGAGCGGCTTATAGTCTAGCAGGGAACAAACTTACATAAATATGGTGGGGAAGGGGAAAAAAAAAAAAGGATAATAAGTTTATTAATAAGTTTATTTACTTTGTCAAATAAATATTTTTGAATCACTGAGCATCCAATGTCACCCCTATACCAGATATTTGGACTTCGACCACCTGATCTACTAATTCTTGACAATGACTCACAGAGGAGCTGCAAGCGTCAATTGCCTCATTGATTAGCAGTTGCTCAAACACAATGATCATATTTAGCCAAGCAGGACCTAATTATGAAGGCCCTCCTCAGGAATAAGTCTTGCTGACAAAATAGGCAACTATTCCCCAAATAAACATTAAAGAATTTTGTTTTGAGGCTATATCTACCACAGCATATTTATAAGTACTATATGCTATTCAGTACATATGTAGTTTTCTGACAAGCCACTTTCTGATTTGTGGAAACTTGAGAGAGCATTGATAATGCCAGTGGATGTTTGTATGTTTGTATCAGTCAATCTGAAGAAGCAAGCAGGGAATGTCTAGCTCTTATTTTTCTTGCTCTTAAAGATCTTAATGCTAATGTTGGATAACTTCCACAGTCTCTTTGGATTTTACAGAAAGAGTTAATGTGGTTGTTTGCAGTGAAAATTTTTCACGTTCAACTAATGCTCCTTATCTACTCACCAGACAAGAATTTAAGGGATGTTCACATGACTAAATTACATCAGGACATGAAGAACACAGATAAGGGCAGGCAAAAGCCAAGCTAACACACAGATCCATCATTTATATAGAGTACACAAGCTGCATGTGTACTCTAGTCGCTGGCAAGAAAGGGGTTGCTGCATGCCTGGAAGTCCAGGTGGATGAAGGACAGTGGATCTTGCTTACAGTTGTTTATTGCCTCTTTAAGGCTGTGCATCACTTCAGGAGCTCTGGGCCTGGTTTCTGAGTCTCTTAGTGGGCAGGAATCTCAATGAAAGACAACCTTCTTGTTAAATTCTTCTGTTCTTTACTTTCTTACCTTCCTTGAACTCTTTTTGACCAGGATGTTTGGAAGCCTGACTTCTGCCTGCTGCCAGTAAACACTATGGGACTGAACTAAATAGAGGGATAATTTTTCTGTCTCCCTTTATTCTCTCCCTGAACACATTGTGTTGGGAACAGTGTCCGAGAACAAATAGAGGAATATCTCCATAACCAAAGATAGACTCTAAATCACTAAGTGTTTCTGACAATTGTACATCCTTCCAGTATAAAGGGGAACATTTGATGACATATTCTGCTTTCTGTGCCATACACATGTGTCCTGTGAACAGCGTGGAATTGGTACTTGGAGATCAGATTGTGCTGGCTTTAAGTTTAGAAGTAAATGCCTAGTTTCAGGAATGCAGTTAAAATCTCTTTGGACCCAAATATGTGCTCAAATGCTTTGTTGACTCAGGGTCATAATGAAATAAAGACAGTTTATTCCCTTTTTACCTGTTCTGTCACAGAAGTCTGAAAATGTATTCTAGGAGAAAAAACAGTTCAATGGAAAACTAATTAATGTTTATAATTGCTAACATTTCTTTCAGGTTTCTGAACAACAAAATCCTGTGATTTGTGAACACTTGTAAGCAAATCAAGATATTTCCCCTCTGAAACACAAAGTACAGAATAACTTTTAATTTTTTAATATTTTGGAAAGTGATATAAATTTTTTTCATCTTTGATTTCTTTCACTTCTACCATAGTACATAGGGAATGATGTTCAACTACCAGTCAGATTGACCGTTGAAAAGCTTGTTGAATGGGAAATAGGTTTGCTGTTTATTTTATCTGCTTTTTGAGTGAAAAATACTCAGTTATATATGTGGGAAGGAATATGTTTTGTCTGTGTAGTTTTAGTTTCCCTAACGAGTTTCAAAGACTGAGTCAATTTGGTGCAGTACCAACCCAAATGCTCAAACTCTAAGGGATTTTGTTGGCAGTTTCCCTTTTTTTCTGCTCTAACATGGGGAGTAAATTACCAAATTTGTCTGCAGTTCTTAAGATCTGGCACTGAAACTCAGTTTTTTGAGATTAAAAAATTAGGATTAAGGTTTTTAACAAGACCTCTTTAAGAGTGTACTGCAAAAGTATACTCCAAGACTCATTCGGGGAAAGACTGCAACGGCTGAGGGGACAACACCTGATCCTGACCCATGTTCCTGGCTTGACCTCCTATGTGCTTCATTGTCCCCAACCTGCTTTGTGGTCTGGGTTCTGGGCTCACCCCACTGCCCTTCCTCTGTGTCCATCCTTGGTGTTTGAAAGAAGCCATCCATCACAGTTACATCAGGCCATTGCTTTCTGGAAGACCTTGCTGCAAAGGAGGCTGTGGTCATTTTGGTGTCTGTAAAGCACTGTGCAAAATGTGCCATTAAGGCTGAGAAAATCCCTTTCTTTTTTCTGTCCACACCTTCTCTGCAGCTGCATTACTAAGGCATTTGCCTATTTCTAACCTCTTTTCTCCCCATGCTGCTGGCTTTCAACAAGTCAAAGAAACAGTATTAGTAGTATCATGTCATTGGTTTGGCTGAGGACAGACCCTGTGCTCTTACCTTTCTGTCTCCCTCACCTGATTTTTATGCCTTTTACTGCCCATGCTCCTTAGCCCCACAGGTAAATGGACAGCAGCATATGGAGGAAAGACACCTATTTAAGCTCCTTTTGAAAAAACTAGGAAAGCAAAGTGTTTATAACTTTCTTCACTAGGCTGAGTTCAGATACTTGCTGTAAAATGGATAGCTGGTGTCAGAGCTAAAAATAAGTGCACTTTTTTAAATGGGCACGTCCCATCTTGACATTATTAATTTCTATGGTGTATTACATTTTGTCTGAGAGATAACCACCATTATTAAGACACAATAGCACTAAGGTGGTGTCATTTTGTACTTTTTTTTTTTTTCTTTTCTCTTGGATCTCCCTGCCATCATACAAAGGTTTCATTAGTCTTTAATGCAACAAGTATGTATGTATACACATTTGTGTATATTGTCAAATAATATCCATAGTAAAAAAACCAAACAAACAACAACAACAACAAAAACAAAAAAAACAAAACAACAAAAACACCAGCTTCACAATATTGGCTAGCTCCACACTCCATAATAAAACGTAATTAATGTGGTTTCATAGTCTTAATGGAGGTAAGTGAGAGGTGAGCTCAGGTACGGGGACAGGTGGGAGTGTTAAACTGAACTGAACAGTGCTCCCAGCTGAAAGGAAATGTGAGGGGAGAGGACAGGAGAATAAAAAATGGAAGGTGTTCTGGCTCTCTTTCTCTACTGCCATTTTTACTAAGAAAGATAAGGAAAGTTTGAAGAAGAGGATTAAAACAAGTAAGCCAGTCCTGAAAGATACTCCGCATCTTAACTTCTGCTGAAATCAGTATGAATTGTGTATTACCTCACTTTAACATAGCTAGGATGTATCTCCTCCATGTTGGAGTAGGGGGAAGCTTCTCCCATTGCAGTTAATTTCTGGATCTGTTCCTGGGATGATGGGAGCCCAGTTTGGCCACCATGACCTATTCCAACAGAAGCCATGCAGGGCAGGAGGGAGGGTAGTGCTAGTGGCAGGATCTATCCCAGAAGTTACAATTGTGTCACACTCTTTGCTAGTATTTTGCTTTATTTGCCTGAAAAATATTTTATTTGTCTGAATTGCTATAAATGTAATATAATCATCCAGTCTTTATGAAAAAGATAGTTTTTCAACATATTTCTGTTCTATTTTAGTACTTCTATTATTTATTTATATTTTTTGTATGGTATATTAGCACTATTAAGTCATTCACTAAGTGATCTAAATAAAATTTGTCATAAGTGATTCTTTCTCCTTCTTTGTATTTCTTTGCTCAAGATACATTTTTTTTTTTTTTTTTTCATATAGAGATGCATATAGGTATAACCTCCAAAACACAAAAAATAGTTGTTAAAAGTTTAGGAAAAAAACCAAACCAAACCAAACCAAACCAAACCAAAACAGTGTGCTTTTGATTAGCACCTCAAAATTGTTGATGGCTATCTGTTCTTGTAATTGGTCAGGCCACCATATTCAAAGTAACCCCTAAAGGACTTACCTCTTTCAATAAGCTCCTCTTCATTCTTGTGAGCTGTGTCCTTCTTGGACTCAGTATTGACTTAATATTCAGCTTAATGGTCTTCATCCAGGAACCAATCGTGCCTAAGCAATCAGTCATTTTGACAGTAATACACAGAAGAGGTCATCACTACACTGTTCACACCAGAATCCATACAATATCACCGGTTTCTTCAATTGAAAAAGACGTTGGCAAGGCTAGTATGAGGACAGGTACTTTTGAGAGTTCTTAAGTGAAGGTTCTGGGGACAAAGATATAACTTCCCATCATTACTTGTGAATGTATTTCTGTGTGGATAAATTAAACTGCCTAGTGTCCATGTCTGGAAGTTCAACACATCTCCCCAGTGGTAACACAGTGTCACTGAGATGATAATGTTGAACGCTGTAAAAAAATACAAGAATTAAGCAAAAAAAAGCTAACCCTCCATCCACTGGAAGTAGGTGACCATCCTTCAGTGCTTGTAAGCCTGTTACCACAGTACAGCCTGGCAAGCTTGTGACAAAGTTTGGATACTTACCTAAATACTCTGTCACCAAACCCCTTTCGTGTTCCAAATAATATGTAATCTTTTGCTTCTTGCTCATTTCACAGTGGATTTGCACAGCTGGAAAAAAGGCATATTATGACATTAAATCTGCTGTTCTGCCCTACCCTTAGCCCTGCTCTTCACTGTAGCCATTAGACTGGAACTCGCTGCTCACACTTGTCTACTATGTAACTAAGCATCCCAGTTTTACACAAAACCAAAATCATTCCAGCACCCAAAGACTGAATAGCATGTGGGCTTGGAGCTGTTCCAGGAGTCATCTTCATGATTTATTATACTACAGTGCCTTCTTACTGCTGCAGCTCAGAAATTAAATGAGTGAAACAGCTGGAGCAGTGACAAGTAGAAAAAAAAACTTACCGCACCATTCCTGCCCCTTTTAGAGCAAGGGCTAGGTAAGTAAAGGATATGTAAGCAAGCATACCTGCACTGCTATGGGAGCATGAATAAGTGCAGAATGCCAGGAGCTGACCGTTGGCAGGATAAGCTCGATTCTTTTTCTCCTAGGAAATTTTTATATTCCCTCTTATTCTTTTCCAAAACTTTTTTTGTCCTGAATGCTAAAATCAAATTTGGCTGTAAAATCAATTTAACTGAAACTGTATATTCATACCTTTACAGCATTCTGTTGAGTAATGCAGCAATTGTGATAGAACTTAAAGAAATTTGGAGATGAGTTTCCTGTCATATAAAGCCAGATAATTTTTGTGAAAATGCTGCTATTGGAAGGACTCACAACTTCCCTCTTTGCTTATATTTCTATGGAAAACACACTGAAAGGAATGAAGAGAAAGAAGGAAAAAGGAAAGAGGAAAGATGAAGGGGGGAAAGAGGGTAGGAGAAGGGATAAAGAAAAATGGAAAATGAAAAGGGATAAAGAAAAGATATTACATGACTCAGCTCTGAAAGTTTTAAGGATATCTTTGGTTGTATTTAGGAAAAACCTGAAGATACTACTTCTGGCTGTAAAAGTCTGTAAACTGCAGATCAGGAACTGGAAAGACAGAATGGTAGAAGCTCACAATGCGAGGTACAAGGTGAACTATGAGTATCCCCCAGTATCATACAGCTATTCTTATATTTAGGCACATATGTGTAAATTGAGATTTTCCCTTTAATATATATTTATTTAAATTTAATGGATACATATAATTGCAGTCTGCCAGTTTCCTAACAATGACACCTGCTGCCTGTTACATCTCTTTTCCATCAATGAGTAAATTTTTTAGAACTTGCAGATTAATATAGCATTTAACATGAAGAAAAAAAAATCACAATTTGGCTTTAAAGGGGCACGAGATCTTAATGTCTGATTCCAAAATGTCTAAACCTGTATAAACTTAATTTACAATGTAATAAAAGATACATAAATTTAAGTGTACACTTAAGTTTTTTCAAAGTGCATAGGAATAAGATTCCATTCTGTAAAATATTTTACTGGTATTTCTGGATTATAGTAGTGGTAGTGACATGGAAAACAATAGGCAGTCACTTGATGCAAGAAAGATATAAAAATCTGACCCATTCAATTTTACATCAACTCAACTGCTAGACAACATTGCTTTTTTGTTCCTTAAACTCTAAAGAGGCAGCTTTCTTGACTGTGATGATCCTGCTTATCTTCACATTCTGTTTATACAGATTAATCTCAAAGCTATGCTGAAAATTTCTTCAAGTTTGGTATTCACTACTTTATGCTGACTTGCAAGATATCTTCTCAGATTGTCCATGTCTGCTGAAGACTGTCTCAACCTAAAACAGAGAATATTACCAAATTTGTCTGGTCAGGGAAGATCTCTAGCAGATGATGTGTGAGGTTGTCACCCAACTTTAACATGGTACTTAGATCTTTTTATTTAAAATATGCATTATTATTACCCTCATTCTGCGTTGTTTTTTTTTTGTTGGTTTTTTTTTTTTTTCTGCAGGAGATAGAATGTCAAAGGCAGATATAAACCAGAAATAATTCCCTGTGGATTCAGACACATTGGAAATGAGCTGGGAAACTGCAGGAAACATATGAAAAAGAAGTAAATGACAGAAGCTTCTTAACCACCCACTGTAACATCCTTGTTTGTTGTTACAAGGCAGAAGCACATGCTTGGTTTAACTCATGTAAGAGCAGTCTGCATAGGGAGTAGGAGTAGGCTGGTCTAACAGCAAAAGACACCTTGATTTCATAAAGGGATACAAACATGGTTTGGTGAACTGAACACACTGACCAGATATATTATTACTGAAAATGTCTGTTTGTTTTGTTGTTTTGTTATATTTTTTTGTACATTGCAACCTTCTTGGTCAGGAACTTTTGACAGAAATGCAATATATGGTGGATTTTGCTTTCTGCTTTATTAATCCCAAATGCCTTTAGTATGTAAAATCTATTCTATTTTCAGCTGTTGGACAAAAATACATCATATTCAGTAAAATAAATTTGAAAGTCATTAATTTTTTCAGCTGCTGTATTGGCTGATGTCTTCTACCCCTTTGTTCCTCCAGGGGAACTGTTCTGATTTTTCAGTCCTCACCCTACATGCTAAAACCATTCCCAACAGAGCTTTTTATTTTCAAATGGAACATAATGTGGAAATCCACAGGCTAGGTCCTAAGGTCCCAGAGCTGTGCTATGATGAAACTGCACCTCAGTAAATGAAAAAGAGTTTGTTAGTCCAACTGTAATACGGGCTTGTTTATAGTGTACTGCCTCTGATTTTGGAGCCTGGAATTTAGGCATTGCTGTGACCAGTGCTGGTAAGCTAATGCCTTTCTTCGGATCAAGTCTGTATCTGCCTAGTAAATATTCTAAAGATTTGACACTCATACAATGGAGCTGAGAAGTTTGACACTGCATCACATCATGCTTTATATAGAAAGTCTGGAAACTAAAACCAGATGTCAAGGGAGCTTGACAAAATAGGAAAGCAAATTCAATGAGCTATGATTTTCAGTGGAGTCTGAGCTGTTCTTTTATTGGAATAAGATGTGGGTCACAAAGATTTTGCAAAGTATGTTTAATTCATGCTAAAGGCATTGCTAAACTTATCAATAAATAAGGGATATGACACCTTTACTACCTGGGTGTCCTTAGGAAGTCTCGGAGAAATTAACTCTACTCTCTTGCAAGTAATTTGACACAGTTCTAGTTTGCACACATCATAAAGAAAAAGCAAAGATACTAGCTATGACACCTGATATGCTATATCGTGTAAGACTTACCTTAGCAAATTATTCAAGGGATATTAACTTTAAACACCTTTTCTGCTGAATGTCCAAAAAATTTGATGTCATCAAGGTGATTAATTCACGCTCAACAGTAGCCATAGATGAATTCAAAGGCACTTCAGTCAATTCAGATAAAACGAGCTGAAAGCCAGAAAAAATACTGTTAGTAATACTGAATTACCGTCTTAGAATCAGCAACAAAACATAGCATAGAATATACATGTACTGTTTTTCACATTGTCATTACATAGCTTATGAGTGGCTTGAATTTAGAAAACTTTTGAAGATGGTTCTGGAGCCCATCTTTTAAAAATAAACCATATCAGCTGCTATTTGTTCAGCTTCTAATACATTTCAATAATGTTTTAATAGGACCCATGGCTGTATCACAGTACAGAGCACTGGAAAAGATGATTAATAATAAAGTTTTCTGAGTTGCCATTGGCTACTGTTTTCACTTTGGTTGACACTTTAGATTTTTAAAAGGTCATTTTTGTTCATAAGTATAAGATAATTTTTGGTTACTATGTTGTCACCATTTGATGTTGATTTCAGCATTTTCTGACCCGCTCTATCCCTCTCAGTGTCTCAGGTCTGTCACTGAAATCACTAAGCACTACTCTACCCCTAGGAGAGAAGATAATTCTAGGGACTAGATCCATTAAGAAGGTCTACAAGCAACCTGTACTCACAAACTGTCAGGGATAGATTCAAACAACAAAACACCGAACAGATACACTGGACAAGGCTGAGAATGTCAAGTAAAGGCTTCCGAGTGAATAGCCACAGCAGTGACAGTCCGTGCTCCTTACCCAGCACATGAGTCTATAGTATGTGTCAGTTCTGTCACCCATACTGAAAAGCTGAAGCTTTGTCAACAAGGTTCCTCTGCTTCACTCACACAAGCATAGGATGCCTCTGGTCAGAAACACTACACTTTGCACCCAGCTTCCTGATGATAAAGTCTGGAAATTTATGTCCTCTGGCTCTTGTTCTTGAGTTACTTTTGAAGGGAAAACAAATTGCATCTTTAAGATTTAGAATATTTGGTTGTTACAAGAGACAAACAGATGAAAACAAAAGTTGAAAAACTGAATTTTTTGACATTGTATGGCAAAATTTAAAACAGGCGGCAATATTTCAGCATGCACCAACAATCAATCAGCAGTTGTTTCACGAGGGAGTAGGCTGCATTGGCAACAGTAGCTTTTTTTCTGTTTACATTCAAGTTGTGTAGAGAAAGCTTACCACAACAGGACTGTAGTCCATAATTATGGACAGTAAACAAAGGATTTGTTTTAACTAACCTTACTTATTTTAATGTCAGGTATCCAGATACAGGTTCCAAGGCAGAGGATGAGATGTTCCATCATAAAATAAGTTTTCTCTGCTGCCATAACTATCAGAGTAATGTAATAATAAGGTAATTATCATTGCAGTAATTGTTGCTACTGCTATTAATAGCAATACAAGCACAGTATCAAGGATCAGGATACGTACTAATTGGATGGAATACAGCCAACAGCTTTACATTGCTAGGAAATTAAAGACAGAAAGAATCTAAAAATCTATTTAAGTCAGCCACTGTTTCTTCCCAATTACAATTTCTACCTGGATTAAACTTTATCCATTCACTCTCCTCTTCTAGATATCTTCATGTGTAGAGATACTGCAGCTTCACAACACCTCCAGCAGGAAGAGAACATGGCCTTCCAAGCTCCAACACCTTTCCTACCTTCTACCAGCTATCACTCAAGTATTCTGTTATTACTGGGAAAGCTGAAGCTTTCTGAGAAGCTGCCTGCCATAATAAGTGCTTTATTTCCTTTAGTATGTGCAGTGAGTTTTTCAAGCTAATTTAAGTCCTGCTTAAGTTCATATTATCAGTCTTTCACATAAAGGGATAAGCTGGTTAGCTTTTTGTCTATAACAGCAGTTGTTTAGCTAATTCTTTATATGTGGTGTTGGACACTCCCCAGAATCTACTTTTAACATAGAACAAAAGTAAAATAACAGTCAAGACAAAAAATCCACCTTTTATTGGCTTACAAACAAGTGTTATTTCCTGTTCTGAAAGAAGCACATGTGGCAGAATGAGTTATAAATAGCCTTACTTCAAATTTTATACACTCCTGTCCAGCCAAGCCAGATAACTACAGCTGTTTTTTCCTGTGTAAATAAGTTGTTGACACAAAAATATACTTTGCATTAAGATAGGGAAACAAACAGGAAGATATACTCTTCCATTGTTTAAACTTCAATTATTTGTTTTGGTTCTCATTGTTTCACATAGCCTGTTCAAGCAGGTTTTAAAAAAGGGTTTGTTTGCCCCAGGCATTTAAAGGCAAATGAAGAAATACAACTGGAAGAAGTCTAGTGTTTGGTAGGCAGGATTCAGTTCATCATACCATGGATCTTTTTAAAATATATTGAATATATTAGTTACATGCTTGCCATTTTCCCTGCAAATACTATACCTATACCTTGAATCACCTGCCATTTTCAGCCTGTTCAGCATTCCTCTATTGCACCCTCAGAGTGCTCCCCAGACAGATGACCACCAACAGGCCAAACTCATGCTTTGACTCATGCTCCATGAAGAAGGAGTTAGGTTTCTTGCTTTAAGAAGCCTGAAAATTAAGCCCTTTCTATCACTGATCACAGAGTATGAAGGCCAGGAAAGATGGTACTTAACCCTTTCTTTTGAAGTAGCCTTAATTGTTTGTAGATTGTATAGAGAAGCTGGTCTGCTTTCATGCTTTATTAGACTGAGATTAATTTTCTAAGGCATAAAAAGCATACTAGTCATTAAACAAAAATGAAAAGGGAGCTAAGACAGAGCTACAATCTGCCCACTATACAAAAAGCATGGGAATTGGCAATTCAGTGGAAGAATCTGGTTTTCTTTAAGGCTATTAACAAAACAACAACAAAAAAATGGCTTCAGTGAGAGCAGGTTCAAGATATGTCTCACGTAAGACTCCAAGATAAAATGTGATGGAAAAAGAAGCTGGTCATTTCTCATATGAAAACACTTAGCACTCCCATGGGATGGGGAACTAATTTAGAATTACTACAAACCAGAAATGCCATATCCTTACATATTTGCTGTTATGTCACTAGGTTATACCTTTTGATCAACACACATAATTATAAGTGTTTGTTTTTTAAATAGATATGTTGTCAAATACATGTTTTTACAGTGGAAAGCACAGTACTCATTAACACAGTAAGTCAGTCAGCCGGGCAACTAGTAGTAAATTTTGCTTTTAGTAGCTATGGCCCAAATTGACAGCTTTACCCAAATACAGGTAAAAAGAATTCCATTTAATGTTTTGCATCTTTGTAGTATGTCCTCTATTGAGTACGTTACTATAATAGAAAGTTTCTTAATTTAACTTTGAAGTGCTAATAGAGTCTTTACCTTTCTGTTTTATTATAACTCATCTGCATGCAGAAGGTTTTATCTGTATCTGTTTCCTAAATCTTATACCAAAGAAATCTTACCTAAACAATGGTGATAATGAAATCATATATACACAATAAAAAATAAATCTCTTCATTTTGATTTACTTTCTTCCTGTAACTAGCTATACCTGTCTACTGGAATGACTGAGTTCTCTGGGATGGGCAGCTTCTCCCCCACCACCTCCCAGACTGTTCTGGGGCTGCTGCAGAAATACACCACCTTCTTTCCTAGTGCAGCAATCACAGCTTAAAGTATGTTTCCTGTAAGTATCCTGATTTTGGCTCAGTGTTTTTATTTCATGTTAAATCAAACTGCCTAACATGGAACTGAGACAACAAACTGGTTTTTATTCCCAGAAAAAAATGAATGGCCAAGTGTCCTATTTTTTTCCTAGGACTGGTTGAAGTTTTTTATGAGCCTTTGTTTTTTTTGAATTTGGCTTGGTATTTTGTTCCTCTGTACAAAGCTGGCTTTCTAAAAATTGCTTTTGTTGGTGTGGATCACTGTTGTCTTTCCATGGAAAATGTTGACATTATCTTGAAATCTTGAATCTGCAGATATTCTCTAGTGCTCATTTACTTACTTCATTGGAGCCACACAGACCATATTGCCATCTTTTCTCTGCACTGAATCATTATTTTTCATGACACATTGTGGCTTTTGAAATTATTACCTCCTTTCATGGAAAGTGGTGCTATGGTATAACACAGAAAATATATCCATGGAAAACCAGGCCTATAGGAAAGAATTGAACAAGAAGATACACATACTATAGCTCCCAGTGGAATACTATAATGACACATAAAAATCCAAGCACTTACAAAGCTGTCTGAAATCTTTTCACCAAAAAAAATATCCTTTTTGTTTGATTGTACCATGCAAGAAAAGTATTTTCCAACTTACTCTGTTATTTATATGATTTAATGAGCATCCAAATTCCTTGACACATTGTTGGTAAGAGACTACATTCTAACTGGTGGTAGTTACCAAGGGATATGCAAATATTATCTTTATTTTTTGCACATTGCTTATGTTATTAACACATCCAGAGTAAATGGTCAGGCAACCTATCTTTCAGTGAAAGATTACTGGGGAAAAAAAGGAGGGTTACTTAATTTTTGCTACTTACCTGTGCTTTTGCATATATGTCAGGCTCAAAGTTCTTGAGCAGTTCTTTAAGTCCATATTAAAAAAATAAAAAAAATCACCAAGAGAATACGGATATATTCAGCCTTTCAATTTTTTTTCTTATTCAGTAATATAAAAAAAGGCTAAGGAAATGAAACTTCCTGTCTCCAAAGCCAAAAATATTGTGTTAAAACCACATTAATCCAAATCCTTTGCATTTCTGCTATTTTTTAGATTAATTAAACTTATATTATTCCCATGTGATGGTTAAGAGTGGTTTGAGATTTTTTTCTTTGTATAGTACCAAAGGGGTTTTTTTTACTGAAAAATAACTATTTTACAATATGACAAAAAAAAAAAAGTATATCTTGATATATCTTGATAGACACTTTCAAGTTTACCTGTTATACAGTCTTGCAATAACAATGGAGCCAAGAGAAATTTAATGTTCAGCTAAGTCATCTGAATTAAAAAACAATGAAATAGTGGGGTTCTATCATATACTACTTACTGTTTTTCACTGTTTTATTGAACACCCACTGGAAGCATTGACACTCTGTAACAAAGACAGAAATTTTTCTAAAGGATGCAAATATATAACAGGGACCAAAAAGTTAATGTGTTCTGAGATAGTGACATTTGTGGCTAGATATTTTATGCAGCATTTAGTTTAGTGATACCATAGTTTAAATTAGGGCCTTGAGGATTACCTCCCCTTCTAACCGAAATTTGAAGCAACAACTTTGTAATGTATGTACTTCCCTATTGACATTTTAAAAGAGAAATACTACTTCCAACCCATGAATATTCCTCTATTAAAGTAGATTAAGGACTTTAAAATGTTCTCATCTGAATTCCATATTTGAAAGCAGATTGAAATGGTTAGGCTGCTCCACAGATAATAAGCAAATCAAATTCTGTGGAAGAACACAGGTGTTGTGCTGCTTCTAGCAAGTATTAGATATCTCTAATCCAGCATGCATCTTTAAAAATAGAGCCAGTAACAGCTAATACATGTTCAGAACTAGAAGTATAAATGCATTCAAATATCAGGAATAAAAGTAATTTTGAATGTATTGTTGTATTGCCTCCATCTTTTCTAAGACAGATAAAATTAATCTTATTATTTTGGTGATTTCACAGGCAATCTGGATTAATGTTAGTAATTATTGGACACTAGCATCTGGGAATTGCTGGTTTGGGAATGCAAACACTTATTTAGATAACCTATACATTTATATTTCTTATTAAGTATCTTTCAAAAAAAATCAATATGGCAATTAAGGCAGATGATAGTGTAATCTTTAGTAATTAGCAATTGATCTTCAGTTGGAAGAAAAATGCTAACAGGCTTTCTTTTTTATTACAGCTTTGGCTGGACAAACCCCGTGCCAGGAATATGAAAGCCTCAGGCAAAATTCAAGGTTTATTTTTATTACGTCCATTTGAAATAAAAGAAACAAACAATTTGTAAGTCATAAAGTATTCAGATACTAGCAAAAGACCTTCTTCACTAGCTTGGTAATTCATGCATATTGTTTTCCTTTGCTCCAATCAAAATCATTATTGCACATTTGTTTGAATTTCAATCTTTTAAAAAGTTTCTTTTTGTTTATCTGCCTTGTAATGTTGCCTGAATTCCAGGGGGAAAGGCATTCTGAATGACGCCAAAAAATGAAAATATTAAAAAAAAAACCCTAAAGTCAAAAGAGAGAACAAATGAATATTTATTTTTTATTCCAAAGCAGAAAAGTGTAAAAATTAACTCACAATTTACCAACCTAAATAGAGCTCAAGCTCTTTACTTATTATTTCTATAGGGCCTATAAACGTATAGGTGTTATTCATTGACTCTTGCAGGAAGAGACCAGAAGGGTTTGGATTATTTAAATTACTTGGAGGAAAGATGAAAAAGAACCATTCTTAACTATAAATATTTCCTGAATTGAGAACCAGGGAAGGAAATGAACTATTGAATTGTACAGTCACCAAAAGGATACATAACCATGACTAAGAGTGAGATTTAGAATAGGATTATTAACCATTAGACTATTTCCCTCTCTAGACAAATTTTCTTTCCCCTCCCTCTAAGCTAAAGGAAAAACCTTAACCCACGAAGTCAAATTCTTCCTGCCCTTAATCTGAGGTTAGCAAATTTATGAAAAACTCTGTGTGGTCCATTCAAAAAATCTCTGAGACTGAAATCAGCAAACTGAAATAAAGGAACTGATTTTGTAGCTGTTGGGGACTTCAAATACAGTGTTTGCATCAGGGCAATGTCAAAAGACAAGAACAGACGTTACCAGATTATCTTTGGCTGAGGAGTAGTTTGGGAAGTTAATGTATACTGATGTTATACCTGTAAAAAGTGGCTACCACATGCAGTTACAGGTGACTAAAGGTTACATGCAGGTGTTGAGCTGTACTGCTGCAAAGCCTCCCATAGCTTATGCCCTCTTACAAAAGAATACCTAAGCTGACAGCAAATGTATCAATAAAGAAATTTTTCATAAGCAGTGTAGAAAGATAGCACTACTTTCTGTGCTTAATGAAGAACCAGAGCTGAGAACAAATGCAACCCTTGCCTGAGTCTGTTCAGTCATCTGTGCGTTCTAAAAGAACATTTCTATTTCAGGTACAACAATTTTTGTTTGTTTGTTTTTGTTTCTTTGTTTGTTTTATTTTACCACATTTGTTTTTCCTTCCCAACAGTTTAATGTAGTACTCCTCCATGTTATTAATGAGACACCCAGGATTTAATAAAAGTCTTACAGTTTCTAAATGCTGAAGTGTTTTCATCACTTGTTTTTAAAGTTGTAACCTGTGTACCACAAATTTAATTATTTGTGATAAACAAATAGGCACTATTTGATTATCACAGAAGCTGGCCAAAGGCAGTTTCAATTTACTCCACTGTTGAGGTTTCAAGTTTTGGTTTCACTCCACTATGGATTAAAAAGAAAAAAAAAAAAAAATCAAATTAATTCTCTGTCCAGAAGGTCACCTTTGAATTTTGTGACTTTCTCTCTCTTTTTCCCTCAAGCAAAAGAAAGTAAAATCTTCAGAAATCTTTTAATTGAAAATGGAATTAAAATCACTATGAGGCCAAAAAGATTCTGGCTTCAACAATGATATAAATCATCATAAAACTGTTGTTGGCCTAGCACTAAGACGCTGTATTGCTTACATAAACTGTGATAAATCTAGTAACTCAGTGCAGATGACTTTTCCCACATACAGTAACCTTAGGCTTTTAACAAATGTGTTTTTAACTATTCTTCCAACATAGAATGCCTGTCCTTACTGTAACTTATTTTAATCAAACATTAATTTAATTATTCTAATGTATAGTTTTCATTGTACTTGGCAATAGCTGTATATTTTACTAATCTTTTTAAAATTTTAATTTTTAAGTGAAATTTTACTTAAAAACAATAATTTCACACTTTCTGTATGCTCTTCACAGCCAACACTTTGACATTAGCAGTCTTCATCAATAAAGGATTAATAACAAAAAGCAAATAAAAAAAAATTGATCTGTTTTCTAGTAGTGCAGTGGCTGGAGTTTCTGTGTCTTAGGGATGATTATAATTGTTTCTGTTCTAGTCTTCCATGACTTCCTATTTTCCACAGAATTGATATGAGGTATTGCAATAATGAACAGTTTGCCTACTAGTGTTGTCTCTTCAAATCTGTCTGCTACTGTATGCAAGTCCATACCCTTGCTGTGAGATGGTCTTTTTTTCCTGACTATCTTCTGCAAGTACCTTTTACTGTTCCCTCAGTTATCTCATCACTGGTTCAGCATAGGTTGAAGTATGTTAGCTAAAGGGAATAGTTGATCTAATAGATTGCCATACTCTATGGGAGTATGTCACCAACTCCTGTAGAGCTTACCTACTGCTGCCAAAGTACAAAATGAGCAGCAGCATCCAGCTCTATTTTATTAGACAAACAGAACACTTTCTAAGTATATTAGCTAGAAATCATGTCTTGAACATTTTCTCTTTCCACCTCAACAGTAAGTCAGAGAGAGTTTTGTTCACAGTGAAAGTAGGTACAGCAGGTATGGAAAATCCTCCTTGATCTTACACAGATCAAAAATAAAATGCTTATGCATTTATATATTTAAGTATTCACTGTTGATACTACCTCTCCAAGTGAACCATTTTCTGGGTGCAAAAATGGGAAAGACAAGTCTTCATTATGGTGATTTATTTGTGGAAAATGTGATGTGACAAGGCTTGTTTATTTTACCATATCTGTTCTACCTTACTGTACAGTCAAATATATCCTCCAGTTAGACTTGCCTTTGAAGTTGTGTGATAGACCTGAATGTCACTTCAATGGCAATGTATTTTTGCAATGCAGTTTTTTAAGTTCACCAAGAGAATGATGTTTTGTTAAAGATTATCAGAAAATTGTGTGTGCACTGCATATTTGGTGTTTTGTTGCATATCAGAGTCATATTCAAGCATCATCAGCTGACAGACTTCAGATACTACATCTGTTTTTTAAGGTAGCAAATATATATACAAATAAATTCAGGTGTGATTTAGGTCATCCCTAAATGAGTGCAGAAGTTGTATGTTAAGAACCCAACAATTAGCTCACTAATACTTTAAATTGCTGTCTCATGTCTGAGGAGTCACAATCTCATCTTTCTGGGTAAAGTAGTGAACCCCAATAGAAATTCAGATTCAGATCAATGCAATACAAATTATGTTTGAATAAAAAATATTTCTGGTAACTGGCTAGATAAGAGATTCCCCTCCTTCAGCAAATCATCCTTTTAAAAGCAAGAGACAGTTCTCTGTCTATATAGATATATAAATAATTACGTTGGTCATTGTGGAATAACTGTAAGATATATTTGGAAAAAACTAGGCAAAATAATGGATAAGTAGCCAAATAAATGGAAGGACAGAAAAAAAGATACTGTAAAACTTTTGAGTATAAAATGAGAGTCACAAAAAAATTAGCAAAAGGCCAAACTATGCAGTCCTTTGCATGGTGACATGTTTAACACATTCGCTGGTTATTAAATAGGGAAAAATATATTTCCTATATTAGGGGAAAAAATTATCATGTTTTTTCCTCTCATTTCCAACCTGGTAATGACTCAGATCTGCATAACTTTCTAAAACCAGTGACAGTCAAGTCTGAAAGTGCCCTTTTATTCCATAGACTTTACTTGTGTCTTCAAGTTCATAGCTTCTGGTTTTCTGTCTTACCTGTGTACGTTGACAGACACTAATATTGTGTCATCACCTATTTGTTTTGACTTGGCCTCTCAAGCTTCTCATTGTTTGATTTCAAGGACTAAACAATAAGATCAGAGAGGTGAAATGTATGAAAATAAAGCACTTGTAAAGAGTGCTGCTCCAGACATTGTTCTTTCCACTAAATATAATTACCTCTGTCTGAGTAGGTGAAATATGTAGGTACAGACTGTGCTTGCAGATAAGCCATTTCTGGCAAAACTAAAACAGACTTAGTAGAAGAGGAGCTGGAGAGAGTTTTGGCACTTTGACAGTTTGGTAGCTATAAGCTGCTTTGTTTGCAGAAAATAATGCATATTGGTTCTTAGAGGGTCTAATCAAATATATGTATGATGCATTCATTGGTCCTAGTCTCAGTCTCCTGGTTTGGTGAGACTGGAAAAACACGATGACCACCAGGAGTCACCTGTCCTAAATAAGAGTGTAGGAAGCCTGTGGCAGCATGGCTGAGCCTAGAAGCAGGTCTGTAATGCTTCAAGTCCTTACAATAACCAGAACTACATCCAAATTGCTCAGATTAGAGCGGATAAAGGAACTTGGGCTCACTGTGCTATTTCCTGGCTTTAAAGGTTAACAGTCATTGCCAAACATACAACAGAGGATGTAGGGACATTGCTAGAGGAGTGAGCTTATGTCATTCAACTCCAGAAAATTTCATATTTTGAAGTCATTAGTGAGTAGGAACATTATGTAACAGTTCAGCATTAAGACTATACCATTTAGTGAAATTATTCAACCAGTTTGGCTAATCTAAAGAAACCTAAAGGGAACACAAAGGATTCCAAACCTACTTAATGCCTTAAGTCTAACCACTTGCTTTTCTCTCTTGTATTTCCTTGTTTGTTTTTTTGTTTTGTTGTTGTTGTTGTTTTGTTTTCAAAATAAAAATCAACCACAGTTTGGTTGTACATTGGGGACCAAACCTGAGAGAACTCTATCTTGATAGATCATGCACTTATCATTTTGGTAGAAGTACAAGTTAGCAAATCTCTTCATTCGTTCCATTTGTGGGAGAGGTGGAGGTTAGACTTATTCAGAGTCTCAGGAAAACAAAGAATTGTTAGCTGTGTCATGCACTTCCTGTTAAATGTAACTTTCCATTAATTACCAAAAGACTCTGTACCAGTTGGAGAAAATGCTCTCAGTGCCTAAGGAGACTATAGAATCTAGTTAGGAATCATTTTATTTTTTTTACTTTACCAGTTCATTATGTATATATTCAATGGACAGATTTAGAGTTCAGAGCCAAACATCTTCCACAAGCTGTCTAAGAATGTGTACAACTTTAACCAGTAGCAGTCAGCTTCATCTCCCTAATTTACTTGCCTAGGCAGGTTTAGAGGATAGTTCCTCTTTCTTTATCCATGTCATAAGAACCTTAAGCTATTTCTCCCACAGATGCATAGCTCTTCATCCTCTGAAACTTTATCTAAATTATGTTTCAATGCTACATCAAGATTATGTCACAAACCTAATTCCTTGCCCAAATATGTCAGGCAGCAAAACCTATGCCCACTCAGTAAAACCCAACCTGAGGCTCCCAGATAGAGGAGCACTCACCTGTCTATATAAAAACTTTCATTCCCTTGTCACTTGTCCTGGAGAGAGTTATTGATTCTCCAAGTTGTTTTCCAATAACTATTAAGTTTGCAACAGCTGTGAAGATTAGGCTAGATGATCAGAATGGGGGACAGAGACATTAGAAAAGAGAGTCAGCCAATATGGAGATGCAGGAGAAACCCAGAGCATAGGCTAGGGGTCAGGAGGGAGACCTGAACATATGGGAAAGAGGGGAGAATGAAGACTGGTGTCTTGAGTGGCTGCCTTAGTCACTGGGGCATGTGGCCAGTCAAGCATACAGCTTTTCATAGTTTGATATGCATGGTCATGTTTAGGTATAAGCCACGTGGTCCTAGAAACCACATTTCTCTGGCAATGCTTCAGCTTCCCAGATGTTATGGATGAAGCCAGCAGAAAGAAACACTGACCCAAATCCAAAACTTTACAGTACTATCACTTTTGTATGTATTTTTTGGTGGAAAAAACACGCGAAACACATAAACATATCTCATGAAGACCCACTAACTGCTCTCCATACATGGACAACCAGTCCACAGAAACCAGACCCTGTGCAAATTCATGAGGGCAGCCTGGAACTGAACAGAGTTGGCCGTCACTTCCCCTACAAAGCAGTAAGCTGAGAGCTGGATGACACATGAATTCATCTGAAAAAAACAGAATTTCTAGAAGTCTGTGGATAGCTAATGGGACACTGTACAGTGTCAGTTGACAGAAGGTCTATCCCATGAATTTGATGGCTATCTGTAATACTAATGTAGGATTTATCAATACCCTCCACAAGTTTCCAAGGCCTGTTCCTGGCACCAAAGTTACACACCAGCTTAGCTTCAGCTCATGCCTCAGCCATAATGTTGTCCAACAGCTAACTCTTTTGCTTTTGCAACCACTATTCCAAATTGCCTGAATTCAGCAGATAGAGTGTCTCACTTGTTGTCCTCCATATACACACTCCCCTATGTGCCTCCTCTGCACTCCTGAATGCTAACTGAAAATCACTTCCTCTCTTCCCTTCGCAAGAGACTACAATCATCTCCCTTCACATTCACTCCTCATTTTTGACAAGTGCCTCTCCCTAGACACCTGAAAATGAGTCCTTCAGCCAGACTTACTGCAGGTACCTCTAATACATCAGTCCTCAATCAGATCTCAAATTCCAGTGCAGAACCTTTCAGCCTAAGAACCCTCTAGTATATCTCCTGAAAAATCTGTTATTGTTCTGCATTCTCCAAGATATATCCCTCTTTTTAAATCTAGTGCTCTCAAAGATCCAGACAAGCTAAAGCCCTGAACACCTAGCCAGGAGGAAGAGAACAGACATCAGTGAAAGTGAGAAGTCCCACTGGGACCTTCACCACTGTGACAGGGATGGTCAGTAAAAGTAACTAACTTCAAACAGTCCTAAGATCCAGTTTTTCCAAGAGTATAAGATGCAGGTATATAAGAAGAAATAGCCCACTGGCCCACTAACCTCACCAGAGGCAGAAGATGCTGAGTTTATATAAGAGGTGACCTATACCTGATTTCTGAAGCACAAGACTGATGGGCAATATTAGGAGAAAACAGGATATATATTACAAAAATAGAAAAAACAGGAAAAAGAAATTATGCAAAATGGGTATTTTTATTAAAGGCACTTTGTGTTTTGGAGATTTTTCTGGGAAAGACGTGTCAAGAAGTATGTAGCACCTGTACTTTGGTTTGGATCCAGTGGAATCTGTCCCCTCTGGTGCGACTACTATTTCACAGAAAAATCAGCCAGGTTCATTCCCTGTAGTCTTGCACTTTTCTGCCTTCTGCCTTGGTAACTTTGACGGGCTTTTTAGTCAGTCAAAACTTTGAAGTAGATGATACTTTTAGGACTTTTCATTTAAAAAAAAAAAAAAAAAAGGGAAGAAAACCCACCAAAAAAGACTGGACTGATTGAAATATAAATAGAACATTTACTTTTTTAAACAGAGACATTTCAAAATTAGTATGTTAAATGGAATAGAAATAAGAATGTTTTATAACCAATTCACTGTGCCAGTGAAGGCATGTCTTTGCTTCCAGGAGCAATTTCAGTCTACTTAGTAACTTTCTGAGTGGCATGAAACACCACAAAATCCTTCTGGTCCCTTAGTAAAAGGAGTGCATCTCTTCTAGACCATCCCTGAAATGTTCTTTTCCCTTTGCATGCTTGGTTGCTCCAATAGGAGAAGCAATCTCTGCCTCTGTCTACAGCACTCCACCTAACCTCTTTGTCTTTAAGAAATATAGCTCACATGGGAGGAACCAGAAACTAAAATAGATACTGTTCACTACTATGACCATGACTCCTTTGTGGCCAGGGGAAACAGATGTTGACTGTTGGACAGGTTTTGCCATTAGACTGTAGAGGAGGCTATCTTCTTTAAGGGGCCAGTGCTTCCCTGTGAGTCTCAGATTCCTGTCTTTCCTGAAGTTGTGTCAGCTGTAGAGCTCTCCACCTCTTTTGTTTCTGCTCTTGCAAGAAAAATTAGAGCTTTTGAAGGGATATTTTTTGCACCTCTGAATTGGACAGAGTCAAAACTTCAGTGACTAAAGGATTGCTGAGGAACAGCACGACCTTTTTTTGTGTAAGGAACCACATGTGAGCTCATTAGATATTTGCAGACACTGCTCTATTCTCCCAAGGTGGGCTTGCTTTTCCCATGGCTCTGTGCAGCGCCACTGGTGTTGCTAAGTGCATTTGTAAAGCACTCATTGTGATGATGGACCTGGCCAACCTGCTCATCAAGCCTCCTGCTTTCACTTTCCATCCCTTTCCAATGTCAATAGCTACTACTGAGATATGTGGAATGCTTAGAAGCAGCAAATTAAATTATAGCAGCCAGTTTGGCTGAAAACTGTTAATCACAGGGTCCTTTTGAGGTCTGCTGGAGGGGTAACTGGTGCACTAGGGACACAAGAGCTGGCAAGGAGACTAAGTCTGAATCTGCATGGACAACTAGGTTTCACCTTAATCAGATGTTCACCCTCTGTTAGTTTGGTCTGAACATCAGTGTTTGATCTGTAGGAATGAAATGCTGTTTGGGGACCTATGGCTGTGAGTCTAAATGCAATTAAGGGGAGAGAAACATAGGACTGCAGTCTAAGGTGTCTAAAAGGCCGTGTGTGTCAATGTATTGCTTTTGATGAGCTCTAAGAACATTTTATCTCCTATGGATGAAAAGACAGGCCTAAGTACCCAAGAACTACCTTTCTAATTCTAAGAAAAAATAATTAAAACTGAAAGCTAAAAGCGAGAACGAAATATACTTTTCTTTGTAAAGAAAAATCTTAACAATGCTCGAACTGAACAAAACCATACATAATTAAAACCTGGAAACAAATATATTAGACTGAATCATTGGATTAACATAAAATGTGGTGTGAAATTCAAACTGAATATAAAAAAATCAAGGTGAAGTCTTGAACACCAAAACCAGGAAATGCCAAGTCTGTCATGGTACTCTTCTGTGTTCTGCTTAGAGGATTTAAACTTGCTGCAGGTTAATGTGAAGGCACGAAGGCATTACCATGTCACCAAATGAAAAAAAGAAATACTCTGGGATCATCCTAAGTTCCGTTAAGACAAACGTCAATACAATCAGTCTGAGCTTTATGGATGGCAGTCATGTAA
Source organism: Falco punctatus (assembly GCF_963210335.1). Classification (NCBI taxonomy): domain Eukaryota; kingdom Metazoa; phylum Chordata; class Aves; order Falconiformes; family Falconidae; genus Falco; species Falco punctatus. Next base: position 78,769,084 of record NC_137582.1, on the reverse strand, counting down.
GAGAAGAAAAAAGAGAAATTAACTAGAGAAACACTGTAAAGAAGAGATAATTCAGAAAACTGTCCATGGAGACAGCATATAGTAGACCAGTTAAGCATTGTGTTTGGACCAGTTAAGAATTGTGTTAGCATGTATAAAAGATGCCTGAACTAAAGCCACTTGCTGTACAACAGAACAGCTCATTTCCTTCCCAAAGATCTCTGCAAAGCTCCCTCTGTGCTGCACAGCCTCCCCTCCTTGCAGAAACCTTAAGTTTTAATATTCATTTTTCCAAGATGTTTTTATAGGTCTGCTGAAAAGGGAAGAATTAGGAATGTCTTCTTCTCTCCCCTTGGACATGTTACCTCCCCTTCTCTGTACTTCTTTCATAGCCTTTTCAGCTGTTGATCCAAAAAGTTGACAGACTGACAAATTTTAAAGCCAATGACAATATCTTGTCGGGGTGGCACAAGGGCCAGGTCCCATCCCATTGCTTTAGACAGGAGCAGGGCAGCCAGGGGGCATCAGGGCAGCCTCAGCCCCAGGCAATGAGCTGCTCTTTGGGGATAGGGATGGGCCAAGGCCAGGCTGGGAAGTGGGCCCACGAGTGGGCCTGGCTTAGTGGGGCCCACAGCTGGGCTGGGTATGGCTGTGGGGGGCTGGACACTGGCCCTGCTGCAGCGTCACTGGGGAAGGGGCTGATGTCCTGAGAGGGCTGAAATGGGGTCCTGAGCTGTGGGAAGGATCTTGGGAGCCTCAGGGGTCAGGGGACAAGGACAGTAGGTCCTGCAGTGCCCTCAGGACCCAAAAGTATATATTCATGATAGAAACATTGCAACATTAGAAATAACTCTTGTTCTACCATTTCCAAGAGCAACTGAATATAAACACTAGTTTCCCTGACAATTAGGTCTTCTCTGGGAACATTATTCTTAATAAGAAGCTTTACAGTGGTTTTCAAAAAGCTTCAACTTTCTGTAGAGGATTGTTTTATCCTTCCTAATACCTGTACTAAAATCTCAGAACTATCAAAGGTGATTTGCAATTCATTAGTTTTATCACCTCTTCAAAAAAAGTTGGTTTAGAGATCAAAGACAGATCTGAAATCCCAAACATCTGATAAAATTAAACCTAATGCTGTGTTAGAAGAGAAGGACTGGCTCCAGCATAGGACAACCTATGCGCATCATAAGTAGCTGACAGACAGAGTCTAAAAGGGGTTGTGATGATAATGAGGTGGCAAGGGAAAACTCACTTAATCCACTCACTTTAAGGCATCAAGAGCTAAAAGTTTTTCTATATTCATTCCTATTCCACCTCCTTTGGCAAGGTATTTTGATGTTGATGAGGAGGTAAAGAAAGGGAAATAAGGACATCATCCTTTCTTCTTTCATGATATGGTGCAAATCAGAAAAAAACCTTAATAATAATAATAATCATGTCAGTATTTCTTACTGATAGACCAATATGAAATATAATTTTATATCATACTATATGCCCATATAGGGAAACTATAATGATGATACAGGATATAGACCCACAAAAAAAGGGGGCAGAAGCATACATTCTCACCCAGGAAGCTGAATACGTATTGGATGCCAACAACTGCCTATGGATGGAGGTCTTGATGAACTGATTTTCTGTAAATCAGTGAAATGGTAAGATGTCATAAGAAACCTGAAGAAGACAAAGAGCAGGCTTCAGTGAATGAAAGGCTTATAAGACTTCATTGAATAAAAATCAACACAAGGATCATCAGTATTATTGCAGTTCTCTAGAATTCTTTGCTGTTTAACAAGTGAAAATGGTCTCCAATAGTGAATAAATATGGAACATGAAATATACCATTAAAATTAAGAGCTGTCTCTTATTGACTTTTTTGACCCTTGATGCAAACCTTCTCCATTCTTTTTTTCTAAATAGATAATGCCTGCAGAATGACAAAGAGAGGTACACACACTGAGGTACATAGGCAAGTAGTTCATGTACATGTGGATCTCATACTAAGATACTGACACATGCACTGGGATCCATGCAGATAAATTTTCCATAACAACATAAGCTCCCTTGCAGTGGGCAGAGTTTATTCTTGAGGTTCTGATAAGAAACTCAATGAATGCAAAGGAAGGTACTAGAAAATGTCTTCTGATCATTGCATTAAAGCTGTCAGGCATACACAGGCAGCCTTATGAGCATGATTATTGGTGATATTCTGCAATTTGCAAATTTGCAAAGAAAATACACTTGCATGCACACTCCTATTGGCAAGAAAAACTGTGTTTCTTAGTTGATTGGCATTGTCACACATCGACAGACAATGCATTCAGGAGGGTCCAGAAATTTTACATATTGTGGAGCATGTGAAGAAGCTGTTTTTACTGGAAGTCCCATAACTATATGACTGGTATTTCTGAAGAAGAACCAGATACATTATGGGTCACAGTAAGATCAGAAGTCAGAAACAATGCTGGCACTATATGAGGAAGCCCAATATTGAACCTTCACTCATTATAGGTAGAAAATACATTATTGGAGGCTAAAGCTGCAACACAGCATGCACAGACCACAGTAAAAGGCTACATGTGAAGGAAGTTTAGGAGCTGAAATACTGAGGTTTTCTTACAGCTATTGCAAGCTGTTTCAATATTTACTCTTTGCCTAAACATACATATGAGGATACATTGTGCCTACTCACAACATGTTCTGCTATTTTCTCTATATTTTGGGCATCAATCAACTTAGAAGCTCTTTCCTTTGTGATAATTCAAATATACTTTCCAAGTTTTATAGAACATCTGTGTTTATGTAAAATAAAAAAATCTATGTGTGTGTGTATGGGCATACATATCTGCATCCATACATATATAAGTATATGAAAGTATGTGTGTATATATGTATCTTCACAGAATGAAAAGAAGAAAACAGAACTTTTCAGACACTTTGTACAGCTTGAACAGGTCTTAGTACTACTACTATTACTACTACTACTACTAAAAAGACCTACCAACCAACCAAATAAAAAATTTCTGTGGCCACAAAACCAGTATACAATTAAAATCAAGACAAAAAATACCAACAGCCAAAATTCTACACCAAAATGAATGAATGCAAAAATCCTTGGGTCATAACTGCCTTTCTTCAGCACTGGTAATTAAGGACATTTCCTACAAGTTGAGTTGTTAATGCAGCCATGCCACGTTATTTCCTTACTCACTTAGCTTTTTAGGCTTATCTTGAACATCCAAATTGGGATCTCTCATGCTTGTAAAGTTGAAAATATTTTCTTCTCTGTTCCTATTCTTTCATACATTTATGGCATTACATCCAATGAGGATGCATTTATTTCACACAATGGGCACAGTAACTCAGGGTACATGGTCTAGTGCTCTCCTTTTACACAAGTGAAATGGTTATCAAAACCACAAATTTTCATGACAACAGCACCTTATTTCCTTGAGTAAAATAATTTCCCTTTCCTATAATGGAGTGATCAACTATTGATAAGTGCATGCTTCATTTCCTACTGAAAGAATTCATTTCCCTGTTCCTTCAACACCATTTCAAAGTCAAAGAAAACTTTATACAAATCAGACCATTTTTTTTGGTCTTTAGCGACATATATCTGAACTAGAGTGATTATCGGTGTTGTGGAGACATCCCGAGGGCAGCAAACTGCCCAAATCTGGCAAAGTTACATTCACCAGTTCTGCCTACACTGAGACTCAAGCAGCATTAGTTCTTCGCTACAACAGATGAATTGCTGAAGTGGACAGTCTACTGACAAATGAGTGCTGCAGTACAGCACATGTGCCTCCTCACTGCATTGGGATGGAAATGAAAAGCAAATTGGCCTAGGTGATCCAATCCTGTTAGATTTGAGCATCCTGCTTGCATGTAAGCATGCTGCAGCTGCTTGATGCTGACTGTCACCTGCCTTTCACTTCTCTGTTACTTTCTAGCCTGGATACTTGACAATACCTGCAAACCTTTTGAGTCAAACTTGAATATTTGAAAAATCTAATTAAAGTGGCATACGTTTTACAGCCTGCACAGCGTGGTTCTTTGATGAGTTTCTAGATAGGTTTGCATTAAATTACATTAACATTGTACTCTCTGGTCAGATACCTTTAAGTTGTAGCACTGTGCTCACAGTTCAGAGCCAAGAATCTGGGCACACAAGTTCTTACTAATTTTAATTTTTAAAATTATATTGTCAAATCAAAGAATTGTCTGTGGCTGATACACAGTAGTTCATTATTTAGACTGAGCTTTGTCTTCAAACAGTGGAGTCTTTTATTAGCTGCCCAGCATTTATCTTATTCAGCCATGAAAGGAGGCTGAACTGTCATGTCTTTGGAACAAATCTTAGGGAAACAAGAGGCATTTTTCTTCAAAGTGGACATACCTTGATAAGTTCGTTATTCTTCTGGTCTAGCCAGCTGTATTTTTTTTTTTTTTTTTTTTTTACTTTTTCTCCACACACACAAATCCAACTTAAATAAAAAGTATCTCGTATACACCACATCCCTCACTACATTCTCAAAATTATTCTGGTCTTGGCCAATTTGTTGTCCTTCAACATTCACCACAGAGAATTCTTCACAGCAGAAATAAAGATTCATGAAACTGAGGTGGTAAGAAAGGAGTTATTTGTACAAAACTAACGATTCTCTGTGTTTTATGTTTCTTGTGCTTGTAATTGTTTTATATCTCTCATTTTCAATTTTTATTACACATTCTGCTCCACATTTGGGCCTTGGCAAGTTAAGAGAATTGAGGAAATATTTCTCAAAACAGTAAAATCCTTCAGCTCAGGAGTAACATTTTAAGTGCAGCTACTGTATTATGCAGTTCCCAGCAGATGATTTTACATAATGAGTCTTTTTTTAGTAGAAACAACTCAAAGTATCAATTGGTAGTTTACTCCTATTCTTAGCCAGTACAAGGTGACTTTCATTAAGAAAATGGAAAAGTACGTTTTTATGACTGTGGCATTATAATTCTCGTACTGTTTTTCACTTAAATTTAAGAAAATATAATTATATTTGCTGATACAATAATAAGCACAGATGTGTCAAATGTCTTTGATTAGAAAATGAAAGCTATAATCTGTGCTGTTTTCTGCGGTTTATATTAGACTGCAAATGTAACAATTCAAGGTGTAACATCAGCCATCTCAGTGCCTTTTCCGAAGCTAAATAATGCCTTGACTTTAATGAGACCATGAACACAAATGAAAATATACAGGTACCTACAGCTGCAACGCAAAATTTGAAGGCCTTAAGATTGTTTAGCTAATAAAGAAGAACATTCAGTATAGTTCAAATGCACATGTTATTTTCTCAAGTTGGGTTGTTTTTTTTTACCACAGCAGTTTTTTAGGCAAAATCTAGCCAAGAGATCAGTCTGCCTCTAGAGCTCCACTGTTAATGACACCGAGTGCAAATATTAATTTTCTACACAGTTCACACAGTATATAAATTTTTCCTTTGTCCCAACATTTTTCAGTTCCTTTTCTCTCAAATTTGAAGTGTTTCAAGACATTATAAGCTTCCTCAAAAGAAAAAAATACTCTTTCAGAGGACCTTTCTCCCTTCCTTTCTTTCATAAGAGACAAGCAAAGAGTGTCATATAAGCTATTTTAAATATTTCCCTTATTAATCAGAAACAAAATCTGCACTTAAATTATTTTGGTATTTGGGGACTAAGCGTATGAAGAAAAACAATAATCTAATGAAGTTGAAATAATCACACTGATTGTTGCAGCTGAGCATTTTCATCAGACATTTATTATCTTTCTTTCCTTTCGTCAGCTTTTTGTAAACACGTTAAATGTATTAATCAGTCTGTGCATGGATTTCATAAACATTGCTGCATTACCTTTCTATTAATAGATGCAATTTTCCCCATGCAAAATATTGAAAATTTTTGATTTTTGATTATGAAAAAAACCTTAGAGTTGAAAAGTTTGGTGATTTTTCTTTTTTTTTTTTTTTTTTTTTATTCAAGATTAAATAAAGTTTGAATTGATAAATGTATTTAACAGAAAAGACTACAATAAGGTGAGGTGGGATTCAATTGCTTAACATCTGGTCTCACCTGAGATGCCTTAAGGTATCTGAGGCATTTGTATGGTGGTGGCAGGTAAGATACAGAACTCACAGAAGAACTGCACACTTTGGAGCAGCCAGTAGGTCAAATACCCCACATCCCTTAAACCAGTACTGGTCACTTATGTTTAGGCAACTGAATGTACTTTGTCCAGCAACTTTGTACTGTGCAGAAACTCACTTTTCATAAGCCATATGATATTTCACCATGATCCTGCCTCCCACCCCCACCCCCTCAAGCAATGTTATACACTATACTTACTAAACTCAATAATTTCTTTTACTGACAGTGAAATATTTGATCAGGACTGAGATACATCAGCTGCACATACACAGATACAAAAAACACAGAGACAGATCTTTATAGCTGGTGCTGTCAGCAGATGCTCCCCCCACCCCAATATCATTTCACTGCATTACAAGAGGCAGTTACCACAAGGAAAGCTGTGCACTTTCCATAGTCTGTTTCAGCAGGGATGATTTACAACTTTCATTGCCTTGTAATTTAATCCAGCAGACGTGTCTGGAATGGGCTGAAAAGCAGCCACTTCTGATCTGCTATTCTAGCAAAAAGGACACAGGAAAGACATGATGAGAAGTGACTTCTCAATCAACAAAGCTGTTTGGAAAATTAATGTCTGTCATCAACCTCACTTCACTGGTAGCTCGTCTTATCTAATGTTAACGTCACCAGAATGTGAGGTATTAAATCAGTTAATATAATGGTCGATATATATTCAGAAATGGATAACATTATTTTAACTCACATCTTAAAGCGTAACTGTGTCTATGGAAAAGAGGTAGTACAGTCTTTCTACATGGAAATCTGGAAGAGAGTCTGCTTGGTAAAGACTGAATTTCTCCTTCAATATTTAGTGCACATCTTCATTCAAGTGCCAGTTAACTGACATTTTGCATGATCACTCACGCAGATTTTATAGATAGAAACACATTCTTGATTCTCACCTACCTTTTCTGAACTAGGAGAATTCTGGATGCCCCATAGGCTACTTTCACTTTTAAGGGCCATTAGCACCAAATGGGGTAAGTTTGGTTTAGTGAAGTCTTTTTGAGTCTGTCCTTTCTCTATGTCTGTATAAAAGTAGAATAGAAACTGGACCCTTGTCCTCTCCCAGAACAGTGAAGAAATCCTCAGGATCAAAAAAATACAATCAAGTTATTTTCTGGATCCTGAAACTGTTAGAATGGGCAGAGAAAACTTGATAGCATTTACCTTGTCCAACACAACAACCCATAATGGTATTTAAAATACCAGGTATGCTATATACAACAAGAAGTCATCTTTCTTTGCCTCTACTTGTTTTACCTACACACATCAGCATTTGGCTATTGATCCATATGTACCTGAACCTGACAATATGGCTGATTCTTCATATGTTACACTGAAAAAATTAAAGAACAGGATCCTGTTAATGCCAACTTTGCAAATAACTGGATGGAATTTATAGTCGTCTTCAAAAGTTTACATAATGTTATCCATATTAGTTATTTTGCATGGTTTCCACAGAAAAGACAAAGCTGGCAATGTGAAGTAAAAACTGGACCTATGAGCATTCAAAGTGTTTTAACTCAAAACTGCACCGAACCAGACAGCCTTCTCACTACCTCCTCCAGAAACAATTCCAGTATTTTTCTAAATACCTGATTGCAATTTCTTCAGTTTTATATCTATTGTATTTCCAAAGTTGAGTAAGAGCTTGTTTCCATAGGTTTCTGTGCTATGGTTCTGCTTAATATCAACATTCACTTGTACCATAAACTGTATTTTTTAAAAAAACTTTTTTCTGGTAACTCTATTATTGTCCTTCAAAAGGGAATCTCATCGAGGATAGACAGAAGTTTTTAACTCTCCATTGCGTACATCCCTATTTACATTTGAATGATTCTTCAGTAATAGCTTAGGACTGGCAACACATCCTCCCAATGTATTCCATTAAATTTGTTCTAATGAGGCAAACCACTGTGACAAACTGAAAGAATTACTTAAAATTTACAATGAGACATCAAAAATCTTGAGGCAAAGGAGTATATTTTGAGATAGCTAGCACCAGCATCAAGATGAGTGTTGAATTTTTAGAGAGAGAGAGAAACTAATGAGCTTCAACGGGTAAACTTACATTCCTCATAAACTTTCTATTATTGAAAATAAAGCTCATAAGCCTTTCTAATTTGAATGTTCGTACCCTATTGATTATCATTGCTGAATACATGCAACAAATTTATTTCGTCACTGCAGTCTGTCATATTCTTTGTGCCTCCCAGGCTTTGTTTGATTTCTTTAATACATATAGCTGACTGAATTCTAACATGAATATATCATTTAAATGGCACCTACTTCCTTATCCTACATTATGATGCAATAGAAGCTTTAAACCAGGAAATATCTACAAAAGAAAAGAGAAAAAAAGAAAATCTCAGTTTTGTTGTTATTTAAAGCAAAATTGCCGCATACGTTTAAAGATTAATCTAACAATTTGTTGCTGGAAGAGTGTGTCAATAGAATTAGCACTGTGTTTTTGTCTATAGTTTGCTACTTTTGAGTTACACAAATAAGGTTCTTAATGTTTTCTTTACACTAAAAATATTTTTCATCTGATTTGACTTAGATTACTCCTAAGCTTGGAAATGCAATGTCTAAATTACAGCCACCATCCAAAGACACTTTTGTGTTCCTTTCTGGCCTGATCCTAACTGTGTACTGACCAGGAAGCACAAATGAAACACAAGAGATGTGTTTATTTACTATCTTAAAACAGACACAATGTTTCTAATGTCTTATCTAGATTAGCACTGCAATTGTGGTTGACTAAAGGTAAATGTCTTCACATGCTTTTTTTTATAAGTTTTCATCCATTTGAAATTATATCACTGTCACTGGAAGGGTGGGTGTGTCAGAGGGGAAGTCTTGACTCAAGTATTTTGTCTACTGACAGAGAAACATGTGATATGTCCCTAAACTCAGACATTCCTAGAAACCTAGCATACCCCTCATTAAACTACACTAAGTGGATAGTACTGAAAATAGCCACAGGAAAGTTGCTGAGATCAATTGCCTCTAGCTTCAGTAACTTAATCACAATTGTTGATGCATGTCTTAGGTACCTCTCAATTATTAGTCATGTGTCCAAGCTGCTTTCGTAAAAAAACATATCTAGTCCATACCTTTCTGACTTACACATTCTGGAATGATAAGAGCTCCTCCCATTGCTCTTCACTACTTTTTTTACTGCTTTGCTGGGATAGAAAACATTTACATTAGCAGGCTGCATCACCTACAAATGAGGCCCTATGATATTGAAACACATGAAGACCTAAGAAAAAAGAGCTGATGAAAGGATTTTAAATAGTAACATCTGTTTTATTATTAAAATGCATTTTAATGTATATGTATTTTATATGTATTTATAAGTATTTTACATATAAAATGATTGACTTTATAAAAATCATACTTTGTTAAATTGGGAGTTTTCAATAATGCCTCAAAAAGAATTATTTTAAAAAATATTTGTTCCAATAAAGTCAAACATTTCATATACATTTTATACAGCATAATAACTGTAAAAAAAGTCAGATTTTTGTAGTAATTAATAATGTATGTTGATATTTCTGAAAAAAAAAAATAAATCTGATCTCATTGTTTCAGCTATGTATTTTGAATACAACTATAAATGTCTGTGTTCCAAAAAGTCCCTGTATAATGACTGTATGGTCTAAAGGAGGTCCAATGAAACTGACATTTGGGTCAACGGAGCAGAACAGTGAACAAACCCATCTGGAAAAAAAAAAACTCTGAGAAGGGAATTGAATTATACCATACCATGAAAATCTCTGATTTCTGGAAATTTTTCTTCTCCCCTTCCTGATATTTTAGGCAAGCCAACATTCAGAAATTTCACCTTCAGTTTCACGTATCATGTTTCTCTTTTCTTCTACTACTAGTAGGCTAATGGCTCAGTTCTTTTTCTCAGTTCTTTTCAAGCAGTCTTGGCTCATTGTGATACTAGATGAGTAGACAATTAGTAGCAGTGCTCCCCAGTGTGTTTCATGCTGTTCTCATTGTCTGTGTCCTGAACTGATTCAGGAGTTCACTTATTGCTTTGAATAAACATTTTCAGAGTTCTTATTCTTCTAATCGCTCCTTTTTTGTTTTTTTTTGTTTGTTTTGTTTTTAAGTCTAAAAGGTTCTTTGAAGAAGTATCCATGAAATATCTAAGAAAGCAGCTTGAAAAGGAAAGATTCCAAGGTCTTTTTTCTAATTAAAAAATCTTGCAGTAATCCAGGTAATTGATTTAAGTGTGAACACATGAATTTCAAAATGAACATAAATAAGTCTCGGGAGCTGATGGTCCCTTGATAATGCAAATAAGGGTCAGCACACTTTCGTGGCAACTACCTAATTATGTGATTGGGAACAAGCTTTGAGTGGTAGTCACACAGAAAGTATGGATTCTTTATTGCTGTCTGCCACAAAACTACAATTGTCTCTTTCAAATGTGGGTTTTTATCAAGAAAATATGTTGATGTTCTCAGAAATGTAAAATTGGACCGACTATTTTTAAATTGTTCTTCTGTTTTCTCCCACCCCCTTTGTCTCCACACTGCTATTTTTCATATCAAACAGAGGCCTTCTCTGTCAAATACAGTTTGACAGAGTACTTCTTGCGTCTGTAATGATTCTTCTTGTCTGTTCTTTCCAAATGCAGTTGTTTCAAGCCATTTCAAGAAGTAAAACAATTAAGGTTCTAATTAGAATTTAATTTAATCAGGGTGTGTCTGTTTCCACATACATTAAGAAAATCTTGACTGTTTCCAGTCAGCTCTAGATTATATAGTTGTAGTCCAGTCAAGAAAGAATCAGTCCAGAAGACAAAATATATATTGTTAAAATACTGTAAGTATTTAAGAACCTTGCAAATTTCATTTCCAAAGAAACAGGTACAGAAAAAGGCCTTAGCAAAAATATCTGTGTATGTCAGATGTCTCCATGGTCCCATACTGCTCTTACATAGGACACAGATTTAAGAATCATTCATTATTAGAACTTACCTACTTACACTTTATTTTAACTTGCTTAAGGTAGCTCTTGAAAGAATTAATATGCATCTGTAAACAAACAGTCCAATAGTGGCTCCCCTGGATTTTGTTGCTCTGTCTTCAGTCCCACATTCATCATCTATCTCCAGGTTTTGCCTTAACAGTATGGCTAAAGGGAGAAGTTACAGGTCCAAAAGATTAAGGCTCTGTTTTTTCTTACCTAGTGATATAACTCAGGATAAATCACCTCTCTGATTGTCATCATGCTTAACTTTAAATCTAATCCATAGATAAAATATGAAATAATGAGTTATTTAAATATTTAATATTAAAATGTATTATTAATACTTACCAGGGTTTTGTACATGTTTGTTTCATACAAAGAAGCACAGAAACTGTCAAGCAAAAGTAAAAATAGTATTTCATGTTATCATTAAACAGTATTTTTCTGTGTTTCTAGTTACAGTTAAAAAATAAACAAAATCCTGTCGTCTTAAGACAGAATACTTCTGTTTAACAAAGATTCAGAAAATTATTTAGTGTAATTAGTAAACGTGTTCTTTTATTAAAAACAAAACAATACCCAGAAGAAACATTGTAACTAGGCAAAACAACTGCCCAAATTCAATAAAATCAGTATAAAGTGCAGGGGAGGTTTCTTTCTCCCTTTTCTTTATTTTTCCAGTGAAATTATTTCCTCTTCTTTTTAAAGGAAAAGATTTCACTAGAAAACAATCAAACTGAGGTCTTATAACCATTTTCTTTTGTTAAATGTTCTCAGATCTATACCCACTAATTGCTGCAGGAAAGCTCAGGAAAATGCTTATCTTTTTCAATTCTTCTCCCTTGCACTACCAATTTATAATGAAAGGACAAACCCACTCAGTTCTCAAACTGTGAGCCACTGGTGAGTCATCCAAATACCACCAATACTACTAATCATCAACCAAATCAGAAAACAAATACGATGTTTGCACAGTAATTAGTTCCACCATTAGAAGCTGTGCAGGTATTCTGTCAGCCCTTGGCTTATCGACTTTGATAATTTAATTAAGTTGCTCAGATACACTGAGGAGACACATAGCAGGACAGGTAATCACAGCAGGTATTTTCCATACTGGGCAGCATTCACTTATTTCTTCTGTTAAAAGACAAGAAGCTTACCTTCCTGTTGTTGTACACTTAAACTCCTTTAGTGCAACCAGAAGTACAGTATTTCATCAAGGCTAGGGGGACCACAAGCAGGGCATTCAGTAGGCAGCACTTTCAGAGACTAGTTCCTTCAGACATGAACTGCTGTCCAACATCGGGTGCTGAGACCCCATTTCCACTGCTCGTAGAAGTCTTCCTTGTCTTTTTGCTAGAGGAAAAGAAGCAGGAATTCTGATTTTCAGGTGTGGTTGATAGACAACGACTGCAAAGAGCAAATAAGTACATCTGTGAGAGGCAGAAAAACGGTAGTCAATGGATAAACAAAGAGTAATCACTGTATTCACCTTCAATTCAGCAGGTAATGTATTTATAGGTTTTATACAAATTCAATAGCAACTAGTTTCAGTCAGGCCTGGATCAGGTCTGACGCATACTATTTTAGCTCTGGAGAGTACTTAATTCCTAAGAGTCCCATCCTTGGAAATGCTCAAAGTCTTTATAGATAAAAGTAAATTCTTTGCAGATAAAAGTAAATCAGGATTTCTCCTTATTCAGTGTTTCTGCACTGATTACTATATTCCTCCAAAACACGCTATTTAATTTCCCTTACCTAAGCATCCTTTGAAAGGTGCAAAGCTGATCTCTAGAATCAGTTGTCTTACCACTTTGTATGTATGAGCTTTCTGCTACAGTATACATAAGCAGAACAAAAGCTCCACAGACATTTGATTTCATTTTGGATGTGGATATTGTACCAATATATTTTTCATCAAATATACAAAACTGAATACATTGGTTAATCACGGAGTCAAAATGGTATGCTTTATTCAAATTTGTTTACTTAGAATTTTACTACATGATTAAAAATCAATGCAGTATATGTTATTTACTAAATCCATTACATTTTAATAGTTCTACAGGTATACTCACGCTCTGTTTAGGTTCGTGTTTTGTATCTGTCAACATACTGTCTGGACACTTAGCAACTGTAGTAAGCAAGAGAAATTATCTATCTCCTATGAGACTGGGTATTATTGCATTTTACTTTCCACATCGCTTAGTTATTTTCAGAACTAACCTCCGTGGTTCTGCATTCTGGGAAGATTTATTTACTGAAGACAAAAGAAGTGCCTTTTGCCCCTTTGTGCCTGTGGTGATGGCTGGAAGATGGGGTGGAACTTGATCTCTAATGATTAAATAACAGGAACCTACTTTACACGGAGCATTTTATGTAGCCCTATGTTTCAGCTGAAAAATCTGCTCAGGTGTTTTAACAGAAATGGTAGGAGAAGTCTGGATCAGGACTTTGTTGCAAGTCTGAATAAAGTTTATCCAATTCACATATGCCTATGGGTTTCTTACGTTTGGGTTTAAACATCTGATTCATCTTGAGAAGCTGATGGACTGTGAGTGCTTCTACAGCAAATAAGACATTCTTTGATGAAAGCAGATATTTAATAAGAGTGTTAAATTTTTCATCCTTCTCACTTGCCCTTCATTGCCACTTCTGCTACATAATATAATGACCATTTTTTTCCAATTTTGTTAGAAACCCTAGAAACCAGATTTCTAGGAATAAAAACCTTGACAAGACTAATTCAGTAGAAGGTGATGTGCTTTTTCATAAACTTCAACTAGATGACAAGAATAATTTCTTATTTATAAACACTGAATTTAAAGGAAAAATATGTATCATGTTTATCAGATCAAGGCTTATTTAGATGAACTCCAAACATGATCCACTCTGCCTTAGGAGGTGTTAAAAATTACTCTTTTACTCAATTTACTTGAAACAGACTCTTGAATTTATCCAGGTTATCATATATACGATTGTATGATTCTACATTTCCTATTTGTCTCTAATTGCCAATGGAATACATTGTCTTGAATCTAAACAAAATAAAAGCTAAATCCATAATTTTTGCTTCCTTTCCACTGCTCAGTAACCTGTATGAAAGTTTTAGTGAAGGATGAAAGAATAATTCTAGTGAATTAGCTGAAAAAAAAGTTCATTCTTCACATTAAAACAAACTTGCTCTAAGCTGTGGAGAAATTTTGCAGTAAAGATAACATCAGCATTTCTCTAAAGACATACAAATGTCAAAGAAAGACACAGAACATAGACTAGAATTTTATTGAACAAAATATAAGTTGCACAATCATATGTTTTTTTTGTTCACAAACTGTGTTTCATTGTTTACATTTCTGTGGAATTATGCATCCCATCCTGTCTTGCCTTTTGTTCTTATTGAACTCTGAGTGTGTTTTTGGCAGTGTTCTTCAGTGTACATGTATGCATGTTCAGGAGTGCTTCCAACAGAAGCAGAGTGAAGCTTGTTACAAATAGTCGAAGAATGACCCAGGAAGTGGGAGAGATCATGTTGAAAGCAATGCTGGACCTTCTTGACTGTAGGAGAACACAGATGTGCACATGCGCGCACACACATTGTCTAACAAGTAGAATAAGGAAAGGGGTTTGGCACTGGAATACAGGAAAGAATAAATTATTTCAGCTAAAACAGAAAGAAACCTAAAGCTTTGTCAAATTCCGGGTATGAATTAGGCTCGACTGAATATATGTATTCTCATTTCTGAAGCAGCCAATTAAGATCTTGCTCCTCAGATTTCTAAATTTAGGGTTGAACTGGAGCTCAAAGCGCTTAAATTAGATAATAACAAAAGAAATTAGTTGATGTACTTCCGGCCAGTACAGTGTTAACCAGAGGGACTGATTACAGTCCAGCAAGGAACCACCCAAAATGGAATAAGCTCTCCTAAAATGAGACACAGATTGAGCTGTTGCCTGACGTCTTGAAGACAAAGGCACAAGCTACCTGGCAGAGTGGAATAGACTGGTAGCAGAAGTAGATTACAAATCCTCCCGTCAAGGAAATGCAGGTATTGGAAGAACAGGTGCTGGAACTGCAACAGTTGAGAAACACAAAACAGGTAAATATTGCCATGTGAAGGTCTTCATCAAATGGGACGTGTAACACAGTTTTAATCAGTACTAAATTATGCCATGAAAGTGGAAAAGACATCTGCCTTCACCATTTAGAATTTCATTACCTGATACTGACTAGTTACAGGGCAAAACCAGATTATCGTTGTGAAATCTGAGGGGCCATCTAGCTTTGCTGTATATAAAAGTATGGGAAGTCTACCCTGTCCCCATTTTAAACAGATGTCTGAAGAGGATGTGGAAGTCAGTTACACATTGAGCATCCAGGACATGCAAATTTTTGGTGCATTCAAGCTTAAGTTGCTCTCATCTAACTGTGGGCATTTAGTTGAGATGCTTGGCTTCCAAGGTCTCTCTAGTGTCAGTGGAGAGAAGCAAGCACTTCCTCCAGGTAATTCAGGCCATCACAGTCATGTGGAAGTACACTGATTAGAGGGATACCCTAGGGTGATGAGGGTCCTTTGTGAAGTACTTCACTTAATACATAAAGTTGGATTTACTGTATCTGAGGTTTAAGTTTTAAACGGAATTTATATTAAAGCCTGAAGAAGTTTTGGTTTGTTTTTAATTCATTGAGCAACTCATATAATATAGAATGTATCTTTAAAATGTGCAGCATTTATGGAGTCCTTTAGACTAGCATTAAAATATTCTGATGAGTCATAGATAAAAAAAAATAACTTCTTTTCACAGCTCTACTCTCTCTCTACTACCAATGCATAATGCTCGAGGGGTTTGTGGCAATATGCCATGAATTCTTACTTTTCTGGAGCAGTCTCCTGGTTTGCATAACAGATTCTGTCCATTGCAATGACTGTGTGTAGTCATCCATCCTTTCAGTCCTAGGCATCCCATTTACAGCACTGGAAGGCAGAAAATAATTCAACTTTAATTTCAAGAAAACCTCTGGGTTTTGCACTGTTGTTCAACCTCTTTTTTGACTTGCAGTCTCACACAGATAAATATGCTAACAACTGTCTAAACGCACAAAAATTAAGACAGAGGTAATGATGAAAACCTTTCAGAAGAATCATTCTTACTTATGTTTTTGATCTATTAACAGCTGCTCCAGCTGCTCTTGATTGAGTACTGAAAGTAATACTAGCCTGCTTTTTACTTGAAAATAAGGACAAAAAGTCAGAATTAGTAACCGGATGCTGCTAAAAGGAAAGACTGTCATGAAAAAAGATTATTCTTTTCTTTCCTTTAACAGCAGGCACAAACTTTAGAGGCAGAAAAGTGGTATAAAGTAAGGAGTTTGAAAGGACAGCATGCACTTCCACATGACTGTGTACTTTGGCTAAGCAAATGGGTGCTGCAGCTAGGCCAGTTCTGCCAGACAATAAACACAGGTGATTGGAAGCCAGAAATCTTCCCTTCAGTACTTGACTACTTTTCCTACAGCCAATGGAAAATTCTTTTTTCGCTTCCCTCACTATCCATTTCTGTAGGACAGGATCGTAATTATGTACTGAATCACAAGGCCATGTTTCCTGATGATCTATATCCTCTTTTAAGCATTTCCGTATAAACTTGTTTGTTGCTGTTGTATATTTCTCTCTTCAGAACACTTGTAAAAATGAATGGCAAAACCCCAAGTATTTGGATTTCACAGGGGAAGAAAGTTTCAAAGTTGGATCTCTAAATGAAAAATACCTTTTTTACCAAAAGAATATGTTTTCACCATCATGATCAAGATCCAAAAGAGGAAAATGTAATGTAGGAGGAAAGACAGTAAAAGGATCCAAAAAGTAACTTCTGTCTATTCTTATGCACCATGGTGTTGCTTTTTAGTCTTAGTGCCAGTATATTTAGCACTTGTTCACTGGGGTACCTTTATAACTTTGCCCATGGTGATGTTTAAATATAAAAAGGGAGAGGGATAAATTACTAATAAACCAGAACTGTTGTAGACTTGCTGCAGTTCACTTCAGCCAGGTGGGGGTTTCAGAAGAGCCAACTTCTGGGTCTTCCCAGAGCAGGAGCTCTAAGAGCTGGAACACAGTCCCCAGAGGTCCCTATTCTCTGCAGTTCAAGGAATGACTACTCCCAGTGTATATATACATGCAGTAGTTTTTATCAAATCCTCACTTTTCCAGCTGTGTACACACCACAGGACAGATCTCAGCACCATCTATAAACCTGTTTAGCATCTACACAGCCAGCCATGCTGAGCTTCTTGTTGCCATGGCTATGCTGCTGTTTAATGTCCCAGCCAGGTAATTCAAATTTACATTTCCAAATGCAAGCTTCAGTCATTCCACTACCTGTGGTGTAAACATACTCTGAAATCATGGATGCCAGGCTGCAGTTTACCAACCGCCTGTGGTTTACAGATACCCATTAAAGACTATAGACAAAAAAGCACATTCTCTCTCAATCCTCTACTCATCTGATGCATAAATTGCTACCTTCACACACATAGAGGAAGTATATCTAGCTGTGCTCCTCCTACTCACATAAAAGAGGCTTTGCAACTCATTGTTTAATCATAGGCAAGTTGCTTAATCCTACTGTACAACTATTATCCAGTCTGCTAAATGCTTTGATATGACATGGATTATCTATACCAGAAAAATGCTGTGAAGTAGCATTCATTAATATTTACAACACTTTTTTTTGAGATTATCAGATAAAAGGTGTTAACATTTTCATATTTTTGTCTTAAATGATATTAAAATCATAGTCATTTATAATTGAAACAGAAAAACAAAATACAGACAAAATTTAAATGCATGAAAATATAAACATAGACTCCAAATAAACAGCTATTAAAATGTCATTTAGAAGAATCGATCATGTCATGAAAAGGCACAATATGCCTGTAAAACTATCTTTAAAACAGCAGGAAACACATTTGGCTGCATTTCCAGAGTAGCACCTGTTGATGTCTTGGTAGGAAAAAGACATTTTTCCTTTTAAAAAAACCCAACTAAAAACCAAAGAGCTCTCAAATGTGTATTTCAGAGGAAGACAAAAGTGCAGCATCTGTATAATGTGGAGCTGCATCTAAAATTAGATAAGAAAAACAATCTCTTGCAAAAGTATTAACAAAACAATATGCTGTTAAAGCAGGTTTATGATACAACCTGCATGTTTTTTAAAATATGTTTCAAGGTTTTCAGGTGGTGGATGATTCTGTAATGATCTTAGCCACTTGGTCTGAGAGCAAATGCGGTGATTCCAATTTTAGTTCAGGGACGCAGAAAAAAGCCAAGCTGTGATATTTGAGTATAGAAGCTAGTGATGAAAAATTTATTAGAAATAGAAAGAAAATACCTAGTCTTTTTTGAAAAAGAAGTTTTGAACAATGGATGAGTTACAGTTACTGATTATAGTTGTGATTCACAGATTGAAAAACTATTTAAAATGTTATTTTTGGCCATGGCATCTAAAATTATTCATTAAAATCTTGTAGGCTTTTTAAAGGTTGGTAGTTATACAGAAATACAAATATATCTATGCAGAAATCTTTTATAGAGGTCAGCGGTTGCTAACAGGCAATAAACTCTCTCCAGAAATACTTTTTTAAGATTAATGATGTAAGTGTATTTTTATCCTGAAATATGCCAACAATCTGTACAGGTACTCCAGATTAGAGGAAATATTTGTAATGTTGGTAAATCCTACTTACAATTTCTAGACATTATAAAGGGCAAAACAATAAAACAGTCGAGTTCCTGTTTGTGACTAGTTGTGGGTATGAGACTGCATATGGTAGCGGGATGATTCAAGCTGAATATTTTAAGTGCTATCATATGCATAGAGTTCATCTAACAATTAATATAAATCTCTGGTCATCTAGCAAAGGAACAGATCCTCTTCCCTCTCCTCGCTGCCATTAAACTGCTTTATAAATTCTGAATACTAATTTTCAACATCTGTAGATTAACAAAGGAATAACAAAGAGTTGACAAAAATTTCCCTGGAATATTCTCTGAAACATTTAAAATTATAAATATTTTTATAAATAAAGATTATTTTTGCTTAGTACCTTAGAAGGAAAACTAACAGTAGCTGTTTACCCAGATTAGTACTGTGAATAATTACCTTATTTACATGAGTACCTCTAGATTTACAGATTTAAATTTAAATTTAAATTTGAAGGTGTAGACAGTTTCAGCCAATGCAAAATTTGAAGACATATGAACACTGCAGGCAGGCATGTCATCTTTAAGCCAGCTGGCACGAATAACCCACTGCAGGGGCAGTGTGTTCGCTCAACTAAAATTTATACTAAATCTATTGTAAACTAAATCAACAGTCAAGCAATTATTAAAAATGACCCGCTTTAAGAAGGGCTGAACATTAACAAATACTTCAGTGAATATTAAGCTTAAGATAACCAAGCATGAATAGCTTAACTTTTGTATACGTGTGGCCTCTACTGCAGGCTTCTACAATGAGAACTGTGTATGAGATTTATCTATTCATGAAGAAATAGCGTTTCCTATGATTGAAACTGACTGTTCAGAGATGCTTAATTTGCTAAGAAAAGATCCCTATTTACTAAATCACAGAGATTGAGAAAGACATAGTGAAGATATGGAAAAGCTCTCACGTTTCATGAAAAATGGTTTGGATCACTTATTGCTATTCAAAGTAAAAGATTTACTGCAGTGATGAGAACAAAATAAAATTCATTAGAAGGAGGACATTTTTGGGAAATAATTTAGCAGTCCTACTAGCAGATTCTATACAAACTGGCGAAGTAACTAACAAGCAAATAATTTGGATTGATATCCAATTTCCACTTCAAAGACTGCTGACTTAAATGATAGGAAGTGGACCTAAATAATTATTTCCATAAAGCATAGGTTTTTTGATCCCTAATACACTTCATAGCAGCATAGCTATAGTAATATACTACTGTAATATGATCTATGGTATACCTCAGATTCTTGTATCCACTATTTTGTGAGCTAGCATGGGACACAAGTTCCCCTACCCCTTAAAATTGCAGCCTGATTGACAAATTCTTGAAAATAAGTAAGTTTAAACATTCACATCTCATTTTATTGATCCTGATATTGTGGCAATCATATATATTTCCTGGAACACAGCACTTGTATTTTCAAAACATAACACAGACTATTGTTAGGTTATCAGACAGACAAAAACTGTACACAAAAGCACTGTACAGAAAGCAGAGAGTAATCTGAGAAGATGTTTTGGCAAGTTTTCTCTTTAAATGGCTGTTACTGCTCTTGTAATGTAGGAGGATAGAGGGGAAAAATACAAGAAATTCTTACACAATCACATGGGCCAGATCACATATTGAGATCATTATTTTTCCATTACTTTTGAATTTCTGTTCAATTATCTAAAATAGCTGTAATGAAGTTCAATAAACACTGCCTTCTTACTTTTTGTCATTCTTTTCCATTCAAGTACAAATATGTGAAAATAGGCTAGGTTCTCCCACTACACTGGTCAGCTCGAGATCTTACCAAATTCAAAATTATATGCATTTCACTTCTCAGTAAGAGACTGATTGACCTGGTGTGTCATTTTTTTTTTTATATATATATATATCACATCTACATAGTGAAATGTACTAATCCAAGTTCAAGATCCTTTGTCACTTTCTCAGCTCTCTATCTGACAGGAAGATATATAGAGGCAAGCAAGGTAGCTAAGGTAAAATATGAAGATATTGATTTTTCAGGTTGTAGCAGATTAAGTAACCAGTAGAAACAAAAATTCATCAGGGATAAAAAAGGTCTGATTCAAGTGCCCTCATGTCTTCAGTCCAAGTTGTTATTTTTGGATGATTAAGAGGAAAACATTTTATTTCTTCAGAAACCAGTGTATTTATTGCCTTTCTTTAAAAGCTAAAATGCTATTAGTTGATAAAGCCTGGATTTTACCAAGCATGTACAAAGATCCACTGAATCTAAAACTAATTTTCTTGTTTCTATATAAGGAAAAGCAACTGTATGCCACCTTTTCATTTTTGTGGAAATGGTATCCAGGTGTTCAACACATAATTCAAATCATTATTAAAAATGTGGTTATTGAGAGAAATCATTAGGTCTGATGTTTCTGTTATTCCTTAGGTATGCTCACTGTTCCCTTGCTCCTTCAGAAATAGATTTCTCAGTAATCACAGGGACCAAGATGTTTTGCTGTTTCTCTCATGCTTTCATACCAAAATGTTTTCTGTTAGCTTGCAACAGCAGGGAAGCGGGGTCAGGTGATTCAGAAAGTCACCTCCAGGATGATGCTCTTGTGGCACATGGCCTTTAATTTTAAAGGTCAGCCTTGAGCAGAGATGATTTAAAAGTATTCAGAAGGTGTTCACCATCAGAATGAAGGAAAATAAAACCACCCATGAACTTTTTCTCCAGTTTTATGAAAAACTTGGAAAAATGATCTTTGACTAATCCTCCAATCTGGCATATCACTGCTCAGCAGTTTTGACAGTAATAGTAGAGAAGGCACTTGAGGGTTTTGGTGTATGTCATAACTGGTGTTCTTTGGATGCCCTCACCTTTTGCTTCTTATACTTAAGGAATTCTAAACTAAATTGTGAGAAAAACAAAGGATATTTGAAGACTTAAATTGTTTTCAAGATTTTCTTGAAACCCTGTTGGAATATTCAGATCTTGGAAGGATTAACATATTATAAAGCTCTCTGGAGTTTTTCAGACATGTATTTTGTATTATATGACTGTAGAAGGTAAATTCAGAGGGAGAAATGTGGAAACTGAAGACAGGCAATTACAATCACATTCTGAAATTTAAAGTGAAGAAGCCGAGGATTGTAGTAGCTGCAAAATTAAAGCAAAAATGAAGTTGGAGTTGAGGTGGTGGTCAAGAATCCTGCACCATGAAAAAAGGTCTAAGATCAGGAGGAGGTAAAGTTAATGAATTGAGGGGGAAGGGAGGCAGGTATGAGGTTTGGGACATCGAGCCAGAGTCAGGCACATGGATTCAAGAAATTGATGCACAACCTAGAAACTTGCTGAGAAGCAAGAATGATCAGTAAGATAATCTCATGCAATAAAACCCCAGACTCACTAGGGTCAATTACCCATACTTATCTAAACCATGTTACCAAGCTTCTCAAAGAGAGTACTGGCAATGTTACTGGACTGGTAGCTCAAGTGAACGGCCACTTCCAAGAAAAGAGGCATCAGAATGTCAAGCTACAAACCTAGATATGATCCCACTCAGAAAACAGCATGCTGGTAAGCATGCCACCAGGTCAAACACACGACAAAATGTTCAGCTTTAGACCTTGTTGAAGATACCAAATCAGTCTTAATTTCCAATACACAAATTTATGTTGCTTCTACATTGCTTTCCGCTCCCTCCAGCTCTGCTCATCACAGACTCTTCCTCTCTTTTGCTGAGATTCCTGTAGCTGCCTCCCTCATGCCAGCTTCATCATTTTGGAGATACCAAATGGTCCACATAATAAAAGCAAGGCATTATTTGGGACTGTTCTATCATTTTATCAGGAAAGGTGAAGACCCTTGAATGGATAGAATGAAATTGCTCAGTGTGAGATTTGTACACATCTTTGGATGGCTTTTCTTTCCTGTCCAAGTCAGTATTTTGGATGGATCTGTAATACGTTACAGAATGAAGAGGAGTTAGATGAGAGTATTTTACACATTCAGAAAATCAGTTTGAAATGTTTTGGAATTCCTTGTTATATTTTACTTTGCACTTACCTGGTATCTTGTAGCTTGCCTCTTTTTATTGTCTGCTGGCTGTGTTGCTTTTGTGTGCATGAACTGTGTGTGAACTCTACTGTGAAC
The DNA here is from genome assembly GCF_963210335.1 of Falco punctatus. NCBI lineage: Eukaryota > Metazoa > Chordata > Aves > Falconiformes > Falconidae > Falco > Falco punctatus. The sequence continues at coordinate 78,746,057 of NC_137582.1, read as the reverse complement.
TGTAAAAAAGAGCTCTCCAGGTAATTGCACATACCTAAAAACAAACAAACAAAACATGCATTAAGCAAAGCATAAAAAGTTCTGTGGCAATCCAGTAGTATCTAGGGATTGGGAGAATCTAGACAGTTAGACAGCCATCTCTGAATGTGAGAATTAGAGCTGCTATGTAATTGTCAGAAATAGCTGAACATGCAGAAGTAAAGAACTCAGCTGGAGCTCAGTAAAAAGACATAGTGTAATTTAGGTGGTAGGGAATATGTCAGATGTTCTTATAGGTCAACATGCAAGTGACGGAAATCTTCCAGCCAGGAAATTTTCTGACATGAAATGGTTGAATGTAGGGGTGCCATCTAAGCCCTGAGAAAGGGATGAGACAATGCAAGCCATATTGAAAGAAAAGTCAAGAGTATCTCCATGAAGAATGCATGAAGATACTTTGTATATGAAAATGAGTGACAACTGGTTTTGGGAAGTTCAGCTGGAAGATCACAGTTTATATGTAAAGCCTGCAACATGCTCCTTTTCTTTTTTCCCACTTAGCATCAGTTCTGCAATTAAAAAGCATGTATAAAGTATATTTCCCGTAGCCTGTTAAACAGAAATCAGTTAATGAGAAAATCAGAAAACCACTCAGGATTGATGGCAGGGAATTTAACTGATGTTCTTGCTTCTATTTTTACCAGGTGCACAGAGTAAGCAGAAAAGATTAAGCTCTTGTCTGTGTTCCCTTTCCCTCAGTATGGACTTTATCAATGCTTTTATGTCTCAAGACTGGATTTTTTTTATTTTCTTTTTTATTTCAAAGATATTAGAATACCTTAAAATATTTTCGTTGAAACTTTTAATCTCATAATAATGACAAGCTGTTCATATATTTAACTAACTTTTACACATACGTAGTTTCTTTGTGAAACTTTTTGTCTCCTGTAGGTGGAGGCTAAGGAAGCATTTGGGAAAACAGTGCTTGAGAAAAAAGGCTGGTCAAACAGCTCCATAAAAATCCAATGTTCTCTAAAAAAAATAATAAGAAACCACAAGGCATTCAGTGAAACTAAAGGGTTGTCTACACCACCCTAGGAAGTGTTTACCCTTGCAATAAAAAATACTTCACTCTCAAAATAAACTTTATCATCAGAGTCACCAGAAAGTGCTTTCAGACAGTTCCAGAGTGCCAGATGTGATCATGTGTGTTTAGGCACAATGTATCTGAGAACAGAATATAACTAGTAGTCTGTGTGCAAGATGGGAGTTCAGACTGACTTCATTTTTAAATGATACCACCTCCCTCTCTCTCACCCACCTACCCTAACTCTTAATGTTCTTTCTGGAAAATATGAGAAATTATATAATTTATAAACTAAAATATAATAATTAGAACATCACAATAAAAAAATCATCTTTTAAAAATGAAACTGCAAGTATTTTCATTCTTAGAGTAGCATCCTCTTATACTGCAGAGATCTTAATTTAGAACATGTACAATTGCATTAAATTCTGGTTTTTTTTTTTTATGGAGGCACATTAATTTGAAGTGTATTTCTTCTTGGGTGTTCCTGATACTAAGAGACTGATTGTCTGAAAGGATTCTTAGGCACATATTTATTACTTGAAATGAAACATAGCATGGCTGCTGTAAATCCATTAAAATATCAGCAGAACTTGTTTGGTTGGTTTTTTCTCCCCTACATTGTTAATTAGACAGCTGAGATATCTCCCCACAAGTTTAATCTGATATAACTGCTACTGATGGACATTATGAGAGGATAAGAAAAGACAGATGCACTGATTAGAGTTAGATATTGGCACAGTGACGTTGCCACAAGCCTTATGTCTAACCTAACTGAACTTGCAGCATTCATCAGGACTGTCTCACTGATATTTCAGTTGGATGTTTTCACGTTTAACTACACCATGCTACCGGCAGTCCATGATATTTTGAGCACTTAGCTATAGCTAAAAGAAAAATCTCACATCCTGTACAAAATAACACTGAAGTTGTCACTCTCAAGGTTAACAGTGAGTATTTAACTACAAGAATTTTTCTGGCTTACCATCTGTCATCATGTCCTGTGCTTTCACTGGCACATAAAAGTTGATTAGTCCACATCAGCAATGCTGCTTTGAAGAACGAATTAAAATACACCAAAAGTTATGCAGTTCTTATTGCCTGTCTGGAATGTATCCAAATTAAAATATACTTGCCTGGATAAAAAATGATATAAGAATCCTCCAAGGGACAACTAGCATAGCCTGTGATATTTGGATAATGTCAGAGGACCTGATCCCACTGGGAAAAGATAAAGTTGCTTAGCACTAAGCTGTATCTCAACATACTGCACTTCAAATACTGTGTTCGGTTTTGGACCCCTCACTACAAGAAAGACACTGAGGTGCTGGTGTGTGTCCAAAAGTAGAGCAATGAGGCTGGTAAAGGGTCTGGAGCACAACTCTTATGAGGAGCAGCTGAGAGAACTGGGGTTGTGTAGCTTGAAGAAAAGGAAGCTCAGGGCATACCTTATCACTCTCTCCAGTTGCCTGAAAGGAGGTTGTAGTGAGGTGGGTGTTAGTCTCTTTTACCAGGTAACAAGCAATAGGACAAGAGGAAATGGCCTCAAGTTGTGCCAGAGGTGGTTTAAATTGGATATTAGGAAAAAATTCTTCACATAAAGGGGTGTGAAACATTGGAAGAGACTGCCCAGGGAAGTGGTTAAGTCACCATCCCTGGAAGTATTTGAAAGTCTTGTAGATATTGCACTTAGGGACATGGTTTAGTGGTGGGGTTGACAGCACTAGTTAAGCAGTTGGACTCAATGATCTTAAAAGTCTTTTCCAACCTAAATGATTCTATGATTATATACTGTTAACACTACAATAATCCATATGGTATTTACAAATGAGTACATATATGCACTCCATTTTCCTTCCCTCCATTTATATAAGAATCAATGTGTGTAACAACTTTGCAGCTCTTACATGTGCTTATATGTAAATAGATTTTAATGTAGAAAAAAATATACAAAAAGAAGTGGTGAGCATAGATTGGAAGGCCAAGAGTGTCATAAAATGTATATATATATATATATAAATGTAGGAAAGCTAGGCTTATGGATTTCTCATTTAATGGGTTTCACCATATTTAAGCACTTTGAACAATATACTTAGCTTTTTAAAGTCTGATATTTTCTACTGGCCAGATGGACCTAAGGATCCTAACTCAGGCAATAAAAAATAAAAAATAAAAAAAAGCAAGGCAAATATGGAATTTGGGCTACCTAAATGCCACACTTTTAAAGTAACTACCTAAGAGATGTCTTTACATAAATAAAGTGTGTATATATATTTTTTTAAAAAAAGCATGTAAGATTATTATGGGGAGAGAGATAATATGGTAACAATACACACCTTCTTCATCCTTTTTCACCTAAACATTGGTTTTCATCTAACATCTAGCACCAGTACTAATCTTTTCTTGTTTTCTACTTTATCCCATCAGCATTAAATCACCACAGTTGCACAGTTGGGCTTGTATTTTAGAAAGCAAGCTGATGAGAACACTTTTTCCTTTGTTTTATCATACAAGTACAGAAAATGCAAAATTACTATATCTCAATCCTCTTTTTTTAAAAAAAGTCTGTTAAGGATGTAAAAAAAAAAAAAAATAAATACTAGAAATAAGTTTAATCATGCCCAGAAATCATAACTGATTTAATTTCAAGTAGGAAGACAGAAATTTTACAAAGACTAGAAACTATCTTGATCAGAAGTATTATATACATATATAAAATAGATGTGTGTGTGTGCATGTATTTCTTCGCCTCCCCCAAGACAGCAGATATTTGCCATGACAACACATCCAGAATGTCACCGTATATTTATATGAACATTGTCACCTCTGCAGTTTGCATAGGTATGCCCTTATTAGTTCCATGATGTTCTTGCAATCAAGTCATAGCAGAAATAGTTCTATTCCTCATAACCACCAAGATAAAATATTTTAAGAGCAGGGCTCTCAGCACTTAGCTGTTCTTTGAAGTCAGTGCAGAAAGAAATACCATACCTGGTCTGCAACTGCAACACAATGATCAGGCATATGTTTCATGCAAATATTTGCTATTTTACACTAGCTGCCTACTAAATACATGATATAATGTCAAGATGGCTTTACTTAATTTTCCAGTCCTTTAGAGTATAAATTTTGACTGTATTCCAAGTCTTCTCTTTGAACAATATTTTGATAAGTGTCGTACTTACAAACAACTCTTGGGTAAAATACTGTATCTATGCAATTTGGGTGTCAGGCACTGCTACTTTTTTGAAGCAGCTTCAAGGGTGTGGAATTTGCTCAGCTTTAGTGTGCATACCAATTAATTCTTCCTTTCCTCCCTCCTTCCGTTCCTCCTTTCTTTCATCATTCCTTTCTTTCTACATGCGCAGGGTTTTAAATATTCATCTGAGAATTTCATTCCATTCAGCCTTTGCACTTGAATCTCAATGGGAGGTTATGTGTAAGATGCAAAAGTTGTAAGGGCTTCCAGAATGTATTAGAAACTGATTTTTGATCATGCTGCAGTGGGCATGATATGGATAAGCACATGTGAAGCATTATATATATAAACAAAAGTGTTATGGTAATGTTTATTATACCAAAACCTTCTACTGGTTGACCCTTATTGGGTCCTTCTGGTTTCTACAACACATTGTGGATCTGACATTCCATTAATCCGTTATCCATCTCATGAAATTAATTTCTATGTCAATAAAATAATGTACTTTAAAATGCAATTAACTCTTCAGTGAAAATAAGAAATATGATTCTCCTATTTGGTCTGTTGTACATTATTGCTAGCCCAATTCAGATTAGTTCTCATTACTCGTTGGGCTGTGAAAGATACTCGTTTAAGCACCATATGTTCAAGAGGACATAAGTCTTAAGATTAAATTCTGCTGCCTCCTCTTGGCCAACAGCTCATTAAAACAGACCTTGTTTGCATGCATCATCGAGTGCCCCTGCCAGAAATGGTGCAGTAGCATTCTGTGGTTTGTCTGCCAGAAACCCAAAATAAATAATTTCATTTCTCTTGGTAAAGACAAGGCATCCGTCTGCACAGCAGCCCCAGCAGTTCTGCCTGCACTTTATTTTATGAGCTCCTTGCATACTGCCTATGTACCGTCTTATGCAAGGAGGCAGCTCAAGGACTCAGGCATCTATTATAAAGCTGACTTTGTAAGTCTCTTTTCAGCTCAGCATTTCTGTATTCTGTGAGCTTGAAGATTTACTTTAATTAATGAAACAAATTATTATTAACAGGGAAACCACCTCTGATATTTGCAAGGATGAGGTGATTATAGGCCTTATGTTTGATCTTCCACACTCTGTGCATCCTTTTCTTAAGAAGTGATGAGAGATCACTTGAATTATCCAAATTATCACAGCGATGGGAAGAGAATTATGGTATCTGTCAGTTTCTCAATAGTTCATAGGTATGCCAGTTTTTCATCCAATTTTAAAGACTACAATAAATTTGAAGGAGATGCACCGTGTGATATCACCCCTTTTTAGAAACAGCGTACAGTAATAAAAAGTGGATTTACATAAATGCAAGAAGGTATGAGAATTTTCAGTCAGTTGGTAATGCTGGGTATCAAAGTTCAGCATATATGTTTAGAGACTCATCCGGCTCTCTGATTTTATTGACATATTGTGTCAAGACTGGTCACCTGGGAGCAATGCTGGTTACACAGTACACCATCTGGCCAATCCTTGAACGATATATTTTAGGACCTCGGTTTACTTCAAGAACCTACAAAACATAATACAATTAAAAAAACCCTAAACCACAATACAATAACCTTATGGTGCCACTGTCAAGAGGTAATCTGCACAGAACAGAGAGCTTAGATTAAAAATTTTGTCATATGATATCCTACCCCACGTATGATGTTGCAAACTAGAGTATGGCTGGGCACAAGCTGGTGTTGGTTAAGCTGTAAACTGTCTGAAGCAATAAAAAAAAAAAAAAAAAATCATACCTCCTGCTCCAACAGTCTGTCTGCTTTCTCTCTTTGAAGTCCTAATGGGTTTTCCCTGTGCAGTTACTTTTCTGCATGACAGATCTTGCTTGCAGACTTCTGCACAACTCCCTTCTCACATCTTGCTCATTTAAGGCATTTGTAGGATGCAGGTAAAACAGTCTGTGGAGTGAGAAAGGCTACAGCACACCTTCAATGGGTTTGAAGTCCCCTGATCTGCACTGCCGTCATATCTGACCCCTTTTGGATTCCCTAACCATTTAGTTGTATGTGAGTATACTGAAGACCAGCCCATGTCTTACTCATGTCATACAGATAGGTTAAGGGATGTCTTGAAAATAAATGGCATATAATAACTTCAAAACAAAGAAAATAATTTCATTGTCAGTATCTGGAGGGCAGCTAGGAAGGGTATCTGTCTCAGTGAGGGCAAGGTGTTGGGTCTACATTCCGTGCAATGTTTTCCATCCACCTAAAAAGATCCATCTAAAACCAAATCCAGAGTACTCTGCTAATGAGAGGAAAATATCCCATTCATATGGCATCACCTCAGGTTATCCATAATACTGTCATTCTATGATAAAACAATGCATTTTGCTTATAAATCACTATTTGTGCATCTATAAATCACTAATTTGTGAATCTAACCAAAGCAAAAAAAAATGAGGAATTTGGAACTACCATATTCAATTGATTTTAATGGGACTTATTTGACTGAAAACCTGTCTTCTTGAAAATTCTGTGGCAAGATTATTTTTTTTCTTATTTTCCTTTCTATAATACTTAAAAAACTTGCAAATAAATTCAGGTTTTCACAGCATAATTCCTACTATTCTACATAAAACTCAGAGCTATTAATGTATTTGTCTGTTTTAACATTCTCTTTATTTTCCTTCTTGACACACTGTACTATTTATTATGCCATTATTACTTCTGATTTGGTTGGCTAGATTTATGATCACCCAAAATGGAACTTTGTGATTAGCCTAATAATATCCTTTAATTTTTTCATTTGGTTTTCATTTTTATTTTTTTTAAAAAAAGCATCAGAAAAGTATTAACATGCATTAGTCAACTAGATGACTTTTTAATATGGTATCAGTGTGACTCCAAGCTGTAAGTAATAATATGACCATATGTTCACATGTTCTTATTGATAAATTAATTTGCAAACACTGTTTCTTCGCTTGCACAGTTAGTGCTCGGCTGAAAACATCAGACAGAATCTTTTAAAAAAATGTTTTTTCATTGAAATGGAAACAATTTAATAATTTGGTTGAAGTTACATTTTTGTATCTGAAAAAATCTTAAAACATTTAGAAATTTTACTTTTAATGAAATGTTATTTATCCGCACCCCAAAATTTCCTCTAGAGCAAAAAATTAAATTATTGGAATATCCTAAATTATTAGGAATATCCTAATTGGGTGCTATAAAAGGGACATTAAGAACATATTCAAATATTCCAATAGATGACCCAACACTAAGAGAAGTCAGGTAGTACTTTTACCTCAATATAACCCAGGATTACACCAGGACAAATCATTTTAAGAATTCTTAGGAGTTGATAGAAGATATTCAGAAAATACATTAAAAATATAAAGATAATATAAATAATTATAAATTATTATATATAAATAATTAAATATTAATGCACCTGTTGTACATGCAAATTATCGTGAGAAGGGAACCTGTAAACCTAGGATGCTATTAAACACTTGTTCCTTATGTTTCTAATATTAGTATTCTGAAATTATTATTAAACTGAATGGAATTTCACATTTACAAACAGGTATTTGTTTGTCACTTGTTTAGACAGATCTGTACACATCATTGTCGACTATTATGTAGCTCAGGTAGTGTGGACTATTACATAGTTCATGTGAAATTTTCCTGAATTAGAGGACTGAGCTTGTGCTAACCACTTATCCTGGGAAGCTAAAGAAGATATTGGTGGATGGAAGAAATAATCTGCACATGCTAAGAGTGTGTTGGGTTCTCAGAGGGATTCTAGATTAGTCACAGGTGATGTCCACTGAAATGCATTACTTCCCAGTGACATTCAGTAGACATCTCTTCCTTAGGACAGATACCAAAAGGCTCTACACAGCTAAGCCCAAAGTCTGAATTACTCAGTTCAGATATGACAACCCTTGCTTCCATGACTTCCACTCCTGTTTTGCTTTGCTGCTATGGAAAAGCCCAAAAGCCCTGAGGCAATGATCAACACTGGAAAGCCTGGAGCTTAGCTCCAGGTTCTCAGCACCCATGCAATGATAATAAAGATAAAACTTTCTGAAAACTTTGCAGAGATCAATGGCAATAAGGCTTTCAAGTTGTGTAGAAGTAGGAAGCAAGCTTCCAGGATAACAGAAAAATCTTGAAGTCATATATTTTCCAGTCCTTTACCCCTAACCAGATGCATTTGATAAAACAGTGTTTTCAAAATGAAACCCTACATTATCTTCAACGAGCTGTGGTTCATATTTTGGGGTGTTTTCCAGCAGTGAATTACATACTAAGTACATTTCAAATTCTCTCTTAAGGGTAGGGTCAGTTTTCTTGGGGCTAGTTGGATAGTTGCATATTTGTTTGGCTCATTTCAAATGAAGCTGAAAGAGATAAATGAAGTCTTGGAAGCAGTGACCATGCTCTGTCCAGGCTAAACCCCCCCCTCCTTCTCAGCAGGACTAAGCAGCACAGGGAGAGTTATTCTGACACAGCTATACTGTTTCAAGAACCTGAGCTAGCTTATCAGAGTCTAGTAAGGGTATAGCTACATGGCACTGCAGCATCATTGCTAGATACAGTCTTCATTTGCAGACCACTCTGTTCAAAGAAACATAGAACTGATTTTCACTGAGAGTTACTGACTCAAACATTACTGCGTTACGTTTTTAAGCTTAGCCATCAATAATGATTCCCTTCAGCACAAAGAACCTTGTTAGACCTGTCATACTTTAAATCATACTTCCTCTTCTGTCCTACTACAACTTCTTATCAGAAGTTTCTCAAAGCAGCTTTGCAGTGGGTGGGTGCCTTCATAATGAAAAGACCTATTTCTAAAGGCCTTCTGTGTGTTTTGCCAATTTAATGTTATATTAATTTAAATTCAAACAAACAATATCTACTTGTCCTTACACAAAAAAAATTAACAAGAAACAGCAGAAAAATGCTTAAGATGAATTCCCATTTGAAACCAAATTTGAACCAGGGAAGTATTTAACCTCCCCACAGCAACATAGCAAGAGAAGATTATCTTTGTTTTACAAATGAAGGACTTGCAGTTCATGTTAAGCCAGGTAGAACCACCCAGCCTCAAACTTTGAGCATCAGGCACATGGAGCTGGCCTCCAGTTTTGCAGTCATCTGAGATGAGGAGCATCCTTTGCACATCCTGGCAGCCAGTGCCACAGCTTCTCTGCTGCCTACTTGGTGCACACATGCCTGCTGTGCCTGCGGGCCAGAAAACTGTGGGAGAAGCCACAGCACTCCACATTAGCCATGTGCCTTGTCTCTGTGTTATGCATTGGGTGCTGTGAAGACAAGACCTCTTCTATTAGTGGCAGGTGTCTGAGCTGCAGTAAAAGTTGTCTCCTGCCCTTGCACGACCAGCTTGACACCACTGCATGACACAGAGCACATCATCTGACACTTTGGCAAGAAGCATGAACTGTCTGACTTCAAGACATACCAAAGTCACATAATACCAGTGAAGAAGGCAATTCATTATTGTAAGTGCAGTGATTTCTTTTTCTATTGTTTTGTATTACAGTTCCCTTACCATAAATACAGATAGGGCCCAAAATTTTGAGGAGACAGACCCAGTGTAACAGAGTAACAGAGTTTTAATACAGTAAATTATTATGGAATAGTATCTCCATGATTCCTTTTACAATAGTCTAATGTAATTAAGAATAAGATTTTAATAATGTGAGAATTGTAAAGACATGGCAGCAAAATAGGACTCGCATTTGGAGGGTAATCTAACAGTAAGCTTGTCCCATGTTTGTAAAGACAGAGAGCAGTATTTTGGAGATAGAAAGGAAACCTACAAAGCAAAATTACTTCTACACTTGTAAAAAAAAAATGTCAAAACCCACCAGCCCTAACATTTGACATTTTTAATAAAACCTTGTACTTACATTACAAGCTCTTGAATAAAAATCTAACATTTAGTATCTTTCTTTCAAAATATAATCACAGGACTCAAAGTACAGTCTAAACCTGTGTGCTTCTCGTAACATAGCTATACCATGTACTCCTGACTACAGCACGTTAGTAATTGATGTTTTGGGTCAATCCACAATTACTTTTTTTTTTTTCTTTGAACATAGAAAAAAGAAGCGAAAAAACAGTTTAACTGAGATGTTTAATTTTACAAGAAACATTTAACAATTTTCTAAACCAACGTGTCATTTGAAACTAAAAATCAGTTTCTTTTAAAAATTATAGCTTCAAGCTTTTTTGAAATGTATACGCACCCTTCTTTTAAGTTGGACCTACTACTGAACATAGTTCAAAATCCATTATGCTTACTCCAAACCAGCACACATTAGCTTATAAAGTATTTTTGTGAAAAAAGTCCAATCCAAACCAAAGCAAGCAAACAAAAAAAGCCCAATCAAAAATGAGTGCCCATATAATTACATTTAGTTTCTGGTCAAAACTTTCTTTGTACATGTCAGCTCTTATCAAGACTCATAATTTTATGGCTTAATTTGATCACTGCCTTTTAAAAGAATTGACAGTTATTTGAGGCCAGTTTCCCAGAGTAAATATGGTTTAAGCTACCACAGTGTCTTCTTCTCCTATTCCCTCCTCCTCCTGTAATCCTGAGCCCACTGGCTATTCCAAAGGGATCAGTACAACTCCTTTTTATATAAAAGGGCCAAAATCACACAGATTTTTGTAAAAATTCTTTGGCACTTTGAGGGCATAGCTACTTAGTGACCCAATAAAGGAAAGGCTAAACTGCTTGTTTTTTATTAGAAATCAGAGAGCATGCAAAACAGAAAAATAGTGCAAACCAGACTTTATTGCCTGCTCACAAAACAAACTGTTAGCGCTTGCTTACCAAGTTACAAACAGCTGAGGTTAGCCAGGACTGAGGAATGCTTATCCCTAGCATCTTTGATCTGTCAATTTATTTCAACTTGCAGTATGACTGACATATGAACTGTTCATCAGTTAACTGAGCACAGATGAATAAAAATAAATAAAGAAAAAAAATTAAAAAGAAGAAAAAGGAAAACATTTAAAAGGGAAGGATGTACCTGTATTTATTTGAAAAGTGGCATTGAACTTTGTTTTTTTCCACTAGTACTCTGGTGTGCATCAGATAAACTTTTACATTTCATGGGTCTGCTTTGCTGCAAAATCATTACCTCAAACAGCTTAATTAAACAGTGTTCTAGTTGGTGGAAATTAATAAATAAATGTGTCTGCAAAAATGATATTTACAAATATCTCAGTGAAATGAGCCAAGTACAAAATGGAAGTCAGATTTTCAGTGTAAAAGGTATGGGGACAGAAAGACTTCTTTCACCTCAGAAATGACAGAGGTGATAAGCTAAGTAAAAAATAAAACCAAGGTAAAGTTTGAAATGTTGCATGACACAAAAGAGGATTTAAGAAAAGAGATTGTATTTTACAGGAAAAGTTACATGATGACTCATAATGACATGAAGGACATGAATGCAATTAATGCAAAGACAGTCTGCAAACCCACTTAATCCTCCAGTATGCATTCAGCCTGAAGAAAAGGAATCACCGCTACAGAAAGCAGGGTAAACTTTAATCTATAGCTATACTGTCCTAGGTAGCTGTTGTAAGATTCTTGATTATTACCAGTTCAAGTGATATTGCTGGGATGTGCAGAATGTTTATGTTATTGGACAGTAAGCATTTTAACCAATTTTATTTGATCTCATTTCACTTGTGCAAATTATCCTTCAACAAATATTGACTTCTTAGCAATTTTTGAGTATAACTTTTTGAACACATTAGGCAAATATGATTTTAATCTAGCAAACATTACAAACTACTCATTTCAACAGTGCCTGCAATAATATGCCTAGGATGAATAAATGTAGGTGTATACAGATATCTATTAGGCAGCCATTAGAGGCTCATGCACATCTTAACTTATCTCAAGCTAGTGTCACTTAAAAGTGAATACATCTTCCCCTCATTGTAATGGAAACTGAAGAGAAACAGCTGCCATGGAGATACTACATGGTAGATGGCTAAACTAACTGGAAAATATCCAAACCTGGTTAATCACCTCCCTAAATCAGAGCATTATTTCTGCTGTTTGATCAAATGACTGAAATCTCAGGTAAACTGAAGAGGAACTGCTTGGATTCAAAGAGTAAAATTGCCTGTTCTCATCTAGAATTAGCTTACGCGTCACATGCAAAAATATGTTCTGAGTAACAACTGATCTTCCTCATTTCAAGTCAGCAAAACCTTCTGGCAGAAATATTTTAGAAAAACAAACAGTCTAAAAGTGATTCAAAGTAAGAAAACATTCTATATGATTTTCACCACCTTTAAATGAGCTAAAACTTCATTTACACAGGGCATTCAAATCTCAGCACAAACTTAGTTTTAATCAGTAAGATTATGAATTGAGTTAAAAGTGGGAATAGAAAGATGAAAAGAAAAACTTATTCCATTACTTGTTTACTATTATGAGGTATTATGTTTCTAATTTAAATGCAAAGTCTTGATAATGTAGAGACATAAGTCAGTATCACAACATCAGCATTTGCCAATAGTTATCTTTAAACAGGGAAACAACCTTTTCATCCATCCTCAGTCTAGGAAATAACTATGCCAACACCACTAGTTATAATGTATGCCACTACTTTATGATAGTAGTGATAACTGAACATTTTGGTGTGTGGCATATCTGTTTCTTTGAATGAAAGCATTAATGATGCTTTTTTTCATTTACATATAAACAAATATTTTATGTACTTTATACTTTACATACAAGAACAGTTGGCCACTAAACATCTTCTGTAGCTGAGAACTGTGGTGACAAAGAGCTATGGACAGGACCCTTTCCAGTGTGGTCTCATCTCACAGGTTCAGCATAAGCACCTGTGCTTCTGCCTACAGTCTCAAAAAAAGCAGTGGACTCAAATGGCAAATAATGTTAATTGCCTCCTCTTTGAGTTCAAGAACTTGGAGAGCATTTCTGTTTTAAATTAAGCCTCCTCACTAGGGAACAACTTCAGAAATGGATTGAAGATGTTGGAATGTTATAAATGGATACCTTATTCTGACTCATTAATATGCACATTGCACTAATCTGAACTCCCTTTATACTCTCTTTAGATTTCCCCAGGCAATCCTACACTTTCTTCCTCTCATTTTCATAAATTTATCAATATGGTACATCCCACTCTGTAACTTGGTCCAATGTATTAGTATGAAAAAGACTGAAAATGTGTTTAATTTTTAAGCTGAAAAATAGAACAGTAGGTAAAGGGACAAAAAGGAACAAAAAAGCAATAAGTAAATGATATAATTACATTATGCTTCATACAGTTGAATTTTCATTAGTTTTTTAATGTGTTGGCAAGTTCTGTATGTATTTTTTGAATGTTAGTAAATGCAATGGATGAAATTATGTTTAAGGCCTCTAAATGAACAAAAAACCTAGTAACTGAATTTGTAAGTCATATTAATGCATTAATACAGTTACAAAATTTTAAATCCATTACATTTCAGCAAAACATCCTGTTACTCATTACCTCAGAATACCTTAATATAACCTCAAATTTGAACTCTGGTTGTTTTCTGAAAGACAAGTTGATTATCTACATAATATTAGAGTTTCTAAAATGTGGTCTACTACCTGAGAAAGTGATCTACCCTTAAGAAATAACAGGCTGTCAACCGAGAAGAACACACTTACCAAATGTTTATAACAATGTGAAAGTAATCTGGTACTCTTTTGCCACTGATATAGCAGCTTCTAAAATTGTGAATGGATAGCAAGGAGACAGGTAGATTAAAAGAAATGAAAGCTATTCAGAATTATTAAAGATATGGCAATCTTAAGATACATAGATGGAGGCTGAGGAGGCATTTAGAAATTTTTTACTATATTCTTGCCCGCTTGTCATTACTCTTTCTGAGTTGTTGGTCTAACTCACCAGAGCTTCTCTTACAAGTTTTACAACTTGAATCATTGAAGTTATATACATTATTATGTCCATGCAGTCTTTACAGGAAGAGAAAACAGGGAGGAAAGGGATAAAGAAGGTAATCCTGAAAATTCAAACATGCCTTATTAAAAGGAATAGTAAATTCCATGGATGCTGGCTAGTATTATGATCATTTAACTGTGAGCCAATTTACGGAATGAAAATGAAAATCAAGTACTATATTACATTTTTTACTTTATTAAAACACAAAACATTAAAGTGCTAATTATAACCCTGAGTCTGAGCCTCAGAGAGTGGTCCAAATGTGGTACATTTAACATATTTGGACAACATATCTGTCATGTACATATGTGTTAGCATATACGGAGGACATACAAGCATGTGTATGTGTGTAACGGGTTGAGGTAAATTGCTGAAATATAGACAGAAAAGAATTTTGGGATCTGGCTTTGAAATTTCATGCTCATGAAAAAATAACAAATATTTCCTTATTCGCCTGCAAATTCTCTTCTCATTTAAAGGAAACTGCTTTCATAAAGTTTTCAACTAATCCCTTTTGGTCAGAAAAGTAGACCCATAATTGACTGAAAATGGACTATTAGAAAGGGAGTAATTGCCTTGACAAAATGGAAAGCATGTCCTACTGATATTTTTTTTTTCTCCATTTTTTTAAAGATGCTTTCAAAGCCATACCCCCAAATGTCTCATTGCCAAGACAAGAGACACACGGTCAATTTGGCTAAGAATTACTACTCTGAAAGAGCTTAGCTATTGTACGGGTCTCTAATGAAACTCAACATTCTGTTCCTGCATGAAAACATCTGTTCTCTGGACAGGAAAAAAACTGAAAACCTTTTATATCTCTTAAAGGAAGGATTCTGCCCTGCAAAATTACCCTTCAATGCATTGTAGCCAAAAGAGGCTGAACTAGTGCATTAATGGATTTATAGACCTTGCCAGGGTCGTAAAGATGAAGAGAAATCCCTCAATTGTTTTATGTATATTTCTTGTCGCCCTTCATCAACAAAGTTATTATGAGATAGTTCGAATACTCTTGACCATACTTGTGCTTGTGATTTTTTTATACGGTATTGACACCTTCCAAAAGCTTTATAAGAACTTAGAAATCATACTGAACTTCTGATTAAGTTAACTTCAATCTTAAAAGATATCAATAGTAAATAATGAGATTTAAAAAAAAAAAAATATTACAAGGAAAGGGAATGTGCAATGATTTGCATCTGTCCATCTTCAAAATCATTAATGCAATGAGTTAAAAATGCTTTTTAAGGGATAAACAGAAAATTAAGCATGTTTTCTATGAGGAAAAAATACAGAAAAGGTTGCTAATTTTTCCACTGTTACTCTGTTGAATAAAACATTAGGGTTTTTCAATGCTTTCTAGCAAGAAGCAGTACTGTTTTATAAAGTAAATTTCCATCAAATTCTTGCTTTTGCCTGCAAAAATGGCTTTGAAAATATAAAAGCCAAAAGTTCAGCAGGAATATGAATCAGTCACTGTTTCCTGCGTTTCTCTGTAGTCAGTCAGGAGAGGAATTACAGGACCAGAGTCATCCCTCATTATACACTGAACTCAGTTATCCTTATGGCCATTGCCACAACGGCGTCCTCTCACCAAACCAGTGACAGGCATTCACAAAGGATCATACAACTCGCCAGTGGCCTCTACTGTTCCTTGATGGGCCCCTCTTTTTCCAGTGCCTATAGAAAATAGCCATAGGACAACCAGGCTTCTAGCTTGGATGCCTTCATGCAGCACCTAAAGAGAAGTGGGAGGAACACAGGCTGAGGGGAACAGTGCCTCATGAAAGGAAAAGCTGCCTGTAGCCCCAAAGAACCAGGCTGTTAGTGCTCCCCTCACTAAAAGTACCAGCTTTTGTTTTGCACAAAGACCAGACCAAGAAGCCAAAACTGCTGGGGAAGGCAGCGGGAATTAGCCTTGCCACCTTCCCTCTCAGGACACAAATGGAACAATTTTAAATTACTCTGTTTACAGCTGATGGGGAGTTTTATAGAAACAGAAAGTCATCGAAGTCAAAATTTGCCTATGAAGGTTCCAAGATAGGGTTTTTTCCTCCCAAATGCCTTTATCTCTGCTTTATGACATAACCTGTCATAACTTCATGACATAACCTGTGAGCACTCCCATTATTTGAAAAAAGGGGAGATTTTAATGGTCCAAACAGTCCTGTTGACTTTCACTGCCAATCAGGCACTTTTTATTATCTTCTCCCAGATCTATAAATGTCCTTACTTGTTCTGTAATTTAAAGAAAATAAAGGTCCCCAGGCATTGGCTCATTAATGAAAGAGTTGTCTTTTCTTGCCCTAGATAAGGGGTCATAGTTAGTTAATGTGGACATTTTAAAGAAATATCATTAAACATTCAACAGGACTTATTAAAAAGAGCCAGAAGCAAAATAATCTTTCAGATGCAAAAAAAGCCCCACTTTCAAAATGTGTAAGAATGGTTAAATTAAGCCTGTTCACTTTTCAAAAGTCTACATTTCTGTTTTTCATTATCATTCTTATACATTTCAAGAATACTTCCTCCACAGCCTGGTAAGCACAAATTATCTGCAGGCTCAGTCCCTCCCCTCCCAAGCAGGCAGAGGACTGCAGATTTCTGCAGTGATTCGTCCTTTTCCAAAACAAATATTGCATTTTTAATTGGTTTCAGGGCAAAAGGAACTCACAGCTGCGAAAGCTCAGTTAGAATACTGTAGAGCTGATATTGCACAAGTATTATCATTTCTACTTCCAGCAAATTAATGGTTGCAGCTGATTTGCACATGCTTTTTCTGTGCAGTCTTATTTCCCCCCAGTCTTCCCCCCCACCGCCTTTTTTTTATTATTATTTTTTATTTTTCTTCTTTCTGTGGACCAATAGTTAAATGCTTAGTCAATTAGGAAGTACTGAGAATTGGATAATTTTCCGGTCTTACAACTCAGCTGTTCCCCACAGCAAGGAAGAAGACAGGTGCCTTTATGCTGTTAGATTACTGTATATGGTGCTGTGTCCCTTTGATGTTTCAATCCATGCTGCAACCCTAGAAAAGAAATTATTAAGAGTGAGCAATCTAATGGGATTCAAGAGTTTAGCAAGTGCTTCCTTCTAGTTCAAATTTATTATTGTAATTCCTCTAATTAATAATGTCTAAATTTTGCAAATCTCAAGGTTCTGCATGCAAAGCTAAGACTCAAGAGAGTCTACACTCTGAAACATTGCTGAATCTTGTTTTTTAAAGATACAGGTCAGGGGTAAGTCTGGGTCTTACTGCATCTAATAAAAACATGGTCCACGTTTGTTTAAGAAGAAAAATGGTAATCATGTATCAGACCAAACAGGCACTTTCTATACCATGTACAAATATGTTGGAATAAGGATCTCAAACTTGCAATCCCCTGCTATGAGTAACACGCTTCAGTGTGCTCTCAGATGTCATATAAGATTGTAAAACTGATTACAGTAATAAGTCAAGTTTGTTCTGGAATGAAGAAGCACCCTAGGAGGTGGTATAACTTGCCAGCAATTCTGTTGCATTATTCCCAAATGATATATAAGCTGTTAAGTGGAGTAGTTTATTAAATATTTAAAAAAGCTGCTGCCAATGTGAAGCTATAAACTGTAGATTGAATTGTAAATATTTAGTATGCATTAGACTAGTGCAAAAGAGACATGGTATAAATAAGTAGTGTTTGATTACTATAATTATGGCACTGGGGCCAGACTGGGCATTAGTACAACATTTAACCTAAAACCCTACTCTTCTTTTGCCTACAAGAAATTAAATCACTCTAAGAGATTTTTCTTCCTTTTTTTTTCATAATAAATCTCTCCAACAACTTCCTAGAAATCAGTGCTTATTTTAGAGCTAGTCAAACTATACTATACAATGTAAATGTATCTCTTAACTTCTGTTTGATTATGATTAATAAATCAGTTCTGACTTCTGTGGATATATATGATAAGTAGCTATCTTCCAAGCAGTTTATTAATATAAATACCATCATATGATTGCCCATTAAATGTCAGCTTTGACAGTTCATTATTGACTGCTTTTGGTCATATGATATTGTTTTTCTCCTTTCTTGAAATTTTAGAATACTTGAAAGTAGGATGACACGGACTGAAAAATTAAACCATGGACATGCAAGCGCATCTCAAAATTAGTTTCTTATTGGTTACTGTTTGTTCCAGACTCCTTTTCACTTTGAAATCCTCACAATTTTAATAATTCTAAAGCAAATTAGAAAAAAACTACACAAAATATTTACATCTTTTCTTTGAGAAAATGTTTGTGAAGCACTTAATTTGATTAGCTCTTTTCTAAACAAAATATTCTCTTTTGGGGTCTGAACATTTCTCCCCATCATCTGTTTCACATAGGCAGAGGCTCTTCAGGTTTCCCTGCTATAAACTGATAGCTTGCAAGGGAGGGAAAACAGTGTCATTTGCCTCAGGATGGGATATGACCTTATGTTAAATAAGGCATTGGTTCAACTTACATAATTTCAGCCACTTTGATGATGCACTTTGATTCAGAGACTGAGAGCCCGTGCTCCATGCTCTGCTGGCAATAGGCAAAACCACATTTTGTTGACTTAAAGGGATGGACAATTTTCTTTTGTCTTTTCCACCCTCTGTCAACAAGTCACTATTTCTCCCCACTGCCCATCCCTGACCCACCCCAAACATGTTAACTTTTCCCTTAGCAGTAGGAACCATTCTGTGCTGGTGTTACTGAATGAGCTGTACACCCATTTATCTGAGCCAACCTGCACAGATGTGTCATCTTTCTCTCTCCCTGTACATTACAACTACCTTTAGAGAGAGTTGATGCTCTGGAGGCAATTACGCTCTGCATCACACCTCAGCATCCTGTTTCTTTGTTGTCTACATTTCAATACTTATTGAACAGCACCTTGACTTCTAGCTTCAAGTTCAGGTTCCCTACAGGAATCAAAGCATAGGCAGAGGAGAAGGTGCATGACTGTGCTGTATCCCAGCAAGAATTTGGAAGGACATCAGGGAAACATACTTTGCACAGACAATTGCAGACAGACTGTTTTTAAAAACCCTGAAAAACAACACGAACAACCAAAAAACCCACAACCATTACTTTGTTGGAATATTTTGCATAGGATGATACTCAGGTGGGGAATCAGGTCTCTAACAACTTGGCCAGTGACTGTTCAGGTGGTGATTGGAATCCATTTTTAGGTCCTTAGCCAGACAGGGAGAGACTTCTCAAACTGTTCTAGTTTCATAAACCAGCTGAGCTGTGGTCCTACGTGACCACTGTGGTGCATGCATGATCCATTTCTATTGGGGAAAAAAAAAAAATGTGTGCAAAAGATCATTCCATGTGAGCATTTTGGCATCTGCAGAAACAGATTCTGCAAAGTGCTAATGAGCAACTTTCCTGTGTATTATCTGGTCAATTCTACAGCAGGAACTGCCTGGGGAGGCCTCTGCAACAGCCAGATCCTCTACCCAGGATGTTAATCAGCACATTCAAGCATATAAATAATGCCTGTCACTTGGCCTGTGGATAGCAGGAGATACCTGGGGGAATCTAAAGGACTGTCTGAAATTCCTACCTGAAGTGCTCCTCTAGCAATTAGTCACAGTGCTGCACGAAGCCAGCCAGGATTTTAATCAGTCACCTTGTCACAAGTCAATCTATTGCTTCACCTGTGCTGAGAATAGCTGGCAAGTACCTGGACTACACAGGGAAGTGATGACAATGCAAGCTGTGTTTGCACGTAGGCACAGTCCTGATAGCCAGCTACACTGCAGTTGTAGCTTGAACTGCTCCTACATTACCATTATAACAAACTGCATAGGCTTTTCCACAATATACAAATTTTGGGCACAAATTCACTTCCAGTCCCTAAATGGCCATTGTTCTTTGTTTAGAAATTTCATTCTCTTGAGCATAAATGTCTACACTTAGATGGGATGAGCCAGTATCTATTTGACCTTAAATTTGGTGTCTTTGACCAACAAATGTAAGATCTAATGTCTACTCTTTGGAAGTAGACTGACTTGGTAAATTTTTGGGGAATACTAGAAATTAAGCAAATTTTTCTTGCTCTGAAAGTTTTCAGAAATTGTTCTGCCTTTTTCCTTCACTTCTCAACATTTCCGCATTTGCTGTTTTTGAGAGTGTGAGGATAGAATACTTTTGTATAAACCGCAAGTGTGAAGGCAGCTGATGGCTACAATTCACAAAAGGGCCAAGAAAGAATATTTGAAAATGTGTCCTTATTAGGTTGACTTTGAACAGCCCTACACTCAGCAGCTCCTGCTGAAGCCATCAGGCTCTTTGGAAATTCAGGTTACTTATATAGGTGCCAGTGCAGAAAATGAAAAAAAAAAGGAAAAAGAAAAAGAGAATCATTAGATACTTCTCTGAAGTTCTAACACACTATTTATTTTTTTTTTTTATTTGCCAGCTCTATTTCAGTTTACCCTCTTTCAGCTGATTTCTCTTTCTCTTGATCTCTGTAAAACTTTTCTGACATGAGAAGACATTTCTCAGCTTACTTCTACATCACTCAACTTTTTTGCTGTTTTGCATTTTGGAACATAATTCCAGATAAGTACTCATGATCAAAGTCAAACCATCTTGTTTACCAAATCCTGGCAGTTGGTACAGAGCCAATTTCAAATAATAATAAATAAGACTGAATGGAAGATAAAATTTTGAAGGTTTCCAAGAGACATCTTCCCATTTGATATGGAAATATGTTTTAACATTTGGCACTCTTCTACTAGGTAATTTAGCTCATCCCAAAGACAATGAGTCAAATTACTTTTTTTTTCTTTCTGAGATAAAGGTTAATTTTTCACAATGAGATATGTTTATTGCACAGTTGGGTGACAATATAATGGATCAGCCTGTAGACTTGCAAAAAATATTCACATAATACCACAAATATATGTTAAATTGATAATTGGATTTCTTTGCAGTGATACAGTGAACTTTATAGTGATGAGTTGTGCAGCAGAGTAAATAATGAGTCACAAAATTCTATATACTCACAAGCAAGTTTTACGAAAAAAATTAGGGGATGCAACGTGAGCTGGAGTCTAGTGCTCCTAAAACCGCTCCAGCTTCTTTTAAAGGGACATATCAATCTGAATATTTGTGAGGTAGGGGATAGGAAATGACAAATTCAACCACTGACTCATTTGGTAACTATGAACAGTGCATGTTGAAGCGGGTGTACCACCTTCTCCTTCTGAAAATATTTTCAGTTTAGACATGAAACATTTCAATACTTACTGGGCCTGGGAATGCCTTCAAGATGAGAAACAAGATATCTAGCAAGCTCTTTTCTGGAATATCTCATAAATTAAGAGTAGAGACTATCACTTGAGAGCTGGGAGTCATGTGTTTGAAAGCCTGGCACAGCATTAGGCAGAAGAAAAATGGGCATGTACATCACTTGTACATGCGAAAAGAAATATTACCATCCTCATGAACTTTCAGTGTGAAAGTGAGCTGGATTAGACATCCACTAGTGAATGAAAAAAAGACTGTCTGTGTCTGGGCTCCTTGGTGCCTGTGCCCAACAGCACAACCTTGCATTGGGTACCCAAAGTTCCTGCAGTGCCTACAGGAAGGGCTAAATGCATACGAATATGATCCAGGACATCTAGAAAGCCAAATGGGAGACTGCTAGAGCCAAGCAACAGAGGCGTACTGAGAAACAAGACTTGCCTTACAAATCCAGCTGCTCTGTTGGCAGGGTTCAGGTACTTTATACACGTTACCAAAAGCTGTGCCTCTTCCTATGAAATTCAATATCCAGATCCCTTCCTTGGCAAATGTGTCCAGCCAACACCTTTCTGCAGTTAATGGGCAGAGGTATAAATCTGTAGAGAAGCAGACATAAAGAAAGAGTAAGGTATTATCAAATACTTTGTGTTGCAGCTGTTCAGTCAGGGTCCCACTAGCTGAGTGGGATGGATTGAAGGAATGGATAAAATTTGCCTGTCTACTGTTCAAAGAAATTATCTAGGAGTGGTAGAAGTCAAAGATATGAATTACAAGCCCTGTTCAAAGAAATGTTTCTGTGTTTTGAAAGAAGTAGTTAATGGATAAAATAAGTAACAGTTCTTGAGGAAGGAAAAAATATTGTCCACTGGACTGCTGTGGCAGACATTTGCACCTATGTCTCAGTCTACAAATTGCAAGTTTACCTCTATCTTCATTAAACATTCTAATCTTTAAAGTAGAAGAAAACCCACTGTACTG
Organism: Falco punctatus; assembly: GCF_963210335.1. Lineage (NCBI taxonomy): Eukaryota > Metazoa > Chordata > Aves > Falconiformes > Falconidae > Falco > Falco punctatus. The sequence continues at coordinate 78,723,554 of NC_137582.1, read as the reverse complement.
TTGTTAATTTGCCTAATGTACACATTTAAGGATTATTAAACAAACTATTCCCAAAAATGTTGGGAATAATAGATACAAGTTTATGATAAATTTGTACAGAATTATCCAGGCCTTGGATGTTTTCAAGTCAGTTTTAAAGCAATTCCCCTTTTCAGTTCTGTCCTTTAAACAGTATCCCAAATGTGTACACCCCATGTCTTTGTATAACCACACAAAACATACCACTTAGTATAACAAACAGCCTCAGGACAATCACTATTTTGCCCCAATTTGAGTGTGAAACAGTCATCAAATGTAACAGCTGCATGGTGTGCGGAATAAAGAACATACAGTATACATGGTTACAAATCACTTCCAGCTAACTTTTTATGATGTGCCTCTAAACAGTGTTTGTGGCTGAGTTTGTAATTAGTGTTCTGAACAGATGGAGTTAGCTGAAATACTGAAGTGCCCATAAAATGACTCGTGCCACCTAGTGCTTGCATGCTGGAATATAATTTGCTCTCACCAGAGTTTTGCCTCTGTGGAGAATGCCCCCCATGAACAGAGGAGAGAGGTAAAGAGAGGAATGTTTTATAGCCCTAGTCTCTACTAAGAGCCATGCTCAAGGAAGCAATGGCTTCATCGATCAACTTTAAATGACAAACTGTTTGATAATCATAATGGCAAGTACTCAGAAGCAAATCAAATTTAAATGTTTCCCAGGAAGGCTCAAAAAGGTATGACAGCTGTGAACATTCTCACAAAAAGAATTAAATTATCTATGTCTTTTGTTTGGTTTCTCAGCAACAACTATGAACAGCTTCAATGCCTCTGGATAATATTTCAAAGCATTAGCAAAGGAGTAAGTGCAGAAAGGTTCATGTCCACTGTGCCAGAATTTCACAGCTGTGTTGTCACTTAAATCAGTGACAGGAACATGACATACCTGTCACTTGGGAGGTCTAGGCCCTCTTCTGGGCTAAAGCACTGAGGGACTCATTTGCTGTTGGTACTCCACATTTCAGTCTTTTTGTCTGTAAAATGGAGATAATAAATTATACTTTGTACAACAGCCATGGGACTTAGCACATCATTCAGTAGCACCTGAGTGCATACCATTGCCTGCAGGAATATGCAGTAAAAAATAGCAAAAATTAGCATTAGTTCTCAGTAGCAGTTAGTTATCAACAGCAAAAATGACCAATTTCTCATTCTCTCTTACTTAAAACCTGCTGGTAAGCTAAGAATAGCTGCAAACCCACCCTGCAAGCTGCTTTTTGTGGCTGCGTCTTCTGTTCAGACACTTGTGCAAGTCTGTTGATTACAGCTGCTACTTACTTAGAAACAGAACAGTCCTGAATGAGGGCTGGGCAATACTAATCTCTCACTTGAGAAACCACAAAGATTCATATTTTCTAAATTGCTTAACTCCTTGATTTGCAGCAGAAGAGAAGTTACAGGTTTCATTTAGTGCAGCATTGCAGGCCTTGACTACTGGCTTTGAGTCCGGCCCCAGTGCGCTTACAGAGAGAGTTCAGTTCTGTGTTTTTCAGTGAAAGAATTTAGCCTAAAAGCATACAAAAGCATATATGTTTAATATAATCGTGAAAAATAGACAAATAGGTGTCATAGTTGAAGGTTTTTTTCCCCTAAGAGAGAACATGAATCATTTAATGAGACTTACATTTAAAGGATCATCAGATGCATGATCAATTGCAGATGCTTATTCCATGACTTCTAAAAAAAGACTCCTTTTTTACCTTAACAAATTTGAATAACTGATGTTTTATTTATTTTTTTTTTAAAAGTACAGAAAAAAAATCTCAATAGTTTCCAGACTATATCACTTCCTTACAGGGAGTGGAGACCCTGGGAAAAGACCTGCACTAAGTGAAATCTGCCACTCAGTTTTAGTCTTAGAAACATTTTTTTTGGTTGGTTGCTGTTGTTTCAGTTGTTGTTGTGTGTGGGTTTTTTCCCTTTTAATAAAAATCACTGCAGATCAGCTTCTAATCTCAGTCAAAGCATGGCAAATACTGGATGGACTATAAGAATTTGAAACTTCTGCTCCTTAGGCTTGTTCTGTCTCATATCCCAGGTTGTCAAGAGGCTTGGAAACATGGCAAAGAGAGCACAGTTCAGCTGATGAGCTGAAAAAGGGGCAATTTCTACACACGGGTGGTGGTTTGATCCTAGTTGCCAATCAAGCACCACACAGCTGCTCAATCACTCCCTGCCCGCAGTGGGACTGGGGAGAGGCTCGGAAAGCTAAAAGTAAGAAAATTCACGGGCTGAGGTAAGAAGTTTATTAATTGAGACAAAATAATATAGAAAATATAAAAAATAGTAACTACAACAATTTGTAATGAAAGGGAAAATAACAAAAAGAGAGAGAAATAAACCCCAAGAAAAACAAGTGATGCAAATTAAAAGCAAATGCTCATCACCAACCGACCAATGCCCACTCTGTTCCAAATCAGCAGCCCTACGGCCAGCTTTCCCCCTAGTTTATATGTTGAGCATGACACATATGGTATGAAATATTCCTTTGGTCAGATGGGGTCATCTGTCCTGGCTGTGTCGCCCTCCCAGCATCTTCTGCCCCCTCCCGCCCCCAGCCTGCTCGCTGGTGGAGTGAGAAGCTGAAAAGTCCTTGACTTAGTGTAAGCACTGCTTAGCAACAACTAAAACATCAATGTTTTATCAAAATTATTCTCAATCTAAATCCAAAACATGGCACTATACTAGTTACTAGGACAAAAATTATCCCAGCTGAAACCAGGACAAGTACACACAAAATTGAGAGAGGGAGGGGAAGAGGAAAAGGCAGAGGAATGAGGAGAGGGATGAGTGAAAGAAGTATCAAACTGAGCCCTTTTCCTTAGGCTTGAAACAGATATATAAAGTTACAGAAGTTTCCTAGCAGAACGTAAGAGCACTTAGCAAATTGTAAAGAAAAAACTGTTTTTCTAAGAGAAATATCATAACAGATGGCAAACTGTGTGTGCTATAGTTTGTTCAAAAGTAATAAAAAAGAAAGTATGATGAAATAGACAGCATAAAACAAGAAAAGAAACAACATCTATTAATAGAAAAGGATGATTAGGATACTTAAAGGGCAAAAAAATATAAAATTTGTAGAAATATCAAGTTTCTTGAAAATAAGTCTAAATAGAATGGAGTCCTTTGCAGGAATTATAAATGAGGTAGCCTCTCAGCAAGGAAACTACAATATACTGTAAGTATTTTATATACATTAACATTATGCAAAATTAATTTCTGAGCACTATTTTTCCACATGAAATACAGGATATATAGGAAGAAATGCTTAAGATACATTAGAGCAATTTAGATGGTAATTTCCCTGCCCCCCCCCCCCCCCATATATTAAGCAATAGAGATTGAAGGTCTCTTCTGCTGGGCATTATTGCTTCAACAAAAGATAAATCAACATTTTTCCAATGACTTCAATGTGCACAAAAGCTAATGCTCATTTCATGGACCAGCTGATGCATGATTCTGTATGTACTTGAATTTTGAGAGATGTATTTACATACCACAGAATATATTCTCTGCAGCTGAAAAGATGCAATGCAAAAGTTGGATGAAATCTTAGAAGGATTCAGAAATTGAGAGATCATTAGAGCACTTAGAAAAAAATAAGTTTAGAAGACAGTATCTCACTTTTCAACCTCTTACCAAAAGGGATGAGAAGCATTACCTTCCTGTGAGCAGACTGCTCCACGTTTTTGTACTCAAGATTTGTCATAACCTCCCCCTTTGCAGGTCATGACAATGGTCTCTGTCAGCAACAGCACAATGACTTGGCTGCATTAGTCTGGTGGAGCAGCAACGGTGACTTTTGCATCCCTCTGGAAAGACCAAGGCCAGCTGGATCAGGCAGCCCCAGAGCTGCTCTAATCTCATGCAGATATCTCAGCTGGGCTTTTGAATCAGAGTGGGCACTGCATAAAGATACAGCCAAGAATCTACATCACCTCTGGACTGACCAGAGATTGATTTACACAGAGTACAGTTTGTAGAACCTGGGCAGAATATCTGTAGGCACCTTTCCCACCAATCATCTGTTGAAACTAATTTAAGGAGAGACTTAGCCTTTTACATTTGTTTGAAACACACTATGATCTTCATGGGACAGTGAAAAAAGTAATCTTTAGGTTTGGCCTATGCAGGGACGACTCAGTATTTGGAGGTCTGTTTGGTTTGTTTTTGTTTTTGTTTTTTCCTATTATTACAACTCGAGATATGTTTTTTAAAATAATTAACATGTAAGAGAGGAAAAGGTCACACAGAGGAAATTAAGGATATTTATTGTATTCTTAGATGGTACAATGAAAATATCTATACTTACACAGGGCATAAAAAAAGAAATATTAAGAGCTCTCTCTTAAAAAATACTTTTATTGCTAGTAATTTTTGCGTAGATAGGACTGGAGTGGCACAAGCAGGTTTTAATATGAATCTCTTTACAAATTTTTTAGCAGTGTGCCATAATATAAGCATTAAGAAAGTGAAAAGATTTTCTTTTTGATGGAAACCTATGGGACTTTGCTTCCCCCAAGCATATATTTTAAAACATGACACATCAGTTATGAATACAATCATAGAATGATAGAACCGTTTAGGTTAGAAAAGACCTTTAAGATCATTGAGTCCAACTGTTAACCTAGTATTTCCAAGTCCATCACTAAACCATGTCCCTAAATGTCACATCTACAGGTCTTTTAAATACTTCCAGGGATGGCAACTCAGCCACTTCCCTGGGCAGCCTGTTCCAGTGGTTGATCACCCTTTCAATGAAGATTTTTTTCCTAATATCCAGTCTAAACTTTTCCTGGCACAACCTGAGGCCATTTCTTCTTGTCTTATTCCTTGTTACCTGGTAAAAGAGACTGACACCCACCTCATTACAACTTCTTTTCAGGTGGCTGTAGAGAGCGATAAATTCTCCCCTGCACCTCCTTTTGTCCAGGCTAAACAATCCCAGTTCCCTCAGATGCTCCTCATATGATTTGTGCTCTAGAGCCTTCACCAGCTTCGTAGTTCTTCTTTGGAAGTAATGAGTTAATTTCTCACAGATAGCATTAAAATCCAAATTACTATGCAGAAAGCATAATTTGATTGACACTGCCAAAACTTGTGGTTTACAGCAGTAGTTACTCTCTCTGTGCTGCACCTACATCAAACAACATCTTTAATGGCTCATAAATTACGAATGGTGAAAAAAACCCATGAAGTCAGAGCAGGAAATGCAGTTAAAAAGAGCGCTTTATTCGCAAACAGCAGTAGATAACAGCATGTTAACTGCATCTCCAGACAAAAGACTTCAGGGATCAAACAAAGGCATGGCACCGGTAGCCATTCATGTATTTTAAAGATTTGTTTATTCTACAATGAATATTCAATATTCTTAGATTCTTGCTGTTTCAAAGCATTATCCAAAATCTTACATTTTTTAAAACAACAGCAGTAACCTTCAACTTGCTTCAAAAGAGCAGGCCGAACAGTTAGTGTGAAGAGGTTGTCAGAGCAAAACCCAGGAATTTACATCCATGAGTGACACTGGCTTTTATAGTCTTAGATTAATTGGACTGTAATTTTGGTTTGCTTTTTATGCTGTTATCAGTGTAGTGTGTAAGATGTACTGCTCAGCAAATAAACAAGCAAAAATTTTAGAAGGATAATAAGGAAAGCAAGAGCTAGGGTTTACTTGGGAGTTTGGGTTGAGTTCTTTTTGGAAATGGATTACAGATAGTTAGGTTCTTCTAAATTAATTCATTAAAAATGATGTACTATATCTTACCATCAACTTTGTTCTCATAGCCATACTGTAATACTCAGAAACATAATTTTTCTTTTTTCTTTTTTTCCCTCTTTGGGTTTTTTTTGGGTTTTTGTTTGTTTGTTTTAACCACTACAATGTTTCTTGAGGATTAAGTGCCCTGAAGTATGTCAGGATAAACATCAGGGTTCTTGGATGGCTGATCACAGACAGCATAACTGTTTATATGATCTGTGTTTAAACCCAGGTTCACTTGCTCTTCAGTTTGATCACCATGAGCCAGGACAGGTGTTATCATCAGGGATGATACTATAGTTGCTCAGAGCTACCTCAGAATGAAGAAAAAAAAAAAAAAAAAGAAAAAAAAAAAGTTGTTTATTTTTACAGCAATGTTCCACATGTCCTGTAGGGAGGTAGGGAAATTATATAATCCATGCAGTATGTAGAAATAAAACATTTTCTTGCAGCATAATTTGTATTTGGGGGCAGGCTATCCCGTTTTAATTAGTCACTCTAAAATGCTATTATAAACAAGGGAAGGCAATAACCTTAATACCTCCACACAAAGCACTGCAACTGCAAGGGCACATAAAAAACATTGCACAAGTAGCTGGCTTCTGAGAACTCATCTCTGTAACACTGAGAGAGGTATGGAGATACTAATGACAGACAAGATAAAATACATATGGAAAAAGCAGTATTTTAAGTAGTTTGTTGCACTGGAAATGTGACACATACTAATGACTATATTAAGATTTTAAAAATACAGTTTCCAAAGAAAGATTTAGTTTGCTTAAATGAGAAACTCCATAAAACCAAATAATTGTATATCAGGTTTTTCATGTCAATCCTAACAGGCAACTTCTTAGTTTAAGGAATCACCTCCAGCTAAGTTCAATTTAACAAGTCAATTTTTCAGTGTCCAGTTAGAACCGCTCCTGCCCCTATACTTTCAGCAATCATTTCATTGATTGTGTAAGACAGTTCTTGCCCTTGAAGCAATAGGTATTGGGATCTTTTTGAAGTAAAGGTAGGCACATATAATACCATAAGAATAAGCTTCCTGATGTTATATCCTGTGACTTAAGCTTGTAAGTCTTGCAGAATTATTTAATTTATACAACCAGCCAAACTGTCTGCAAAGCCTGTGAAAGAAATAACTCGAGTTGATTTTGTTCAGTAACCTGGAATTTGCTAAACGAGACTTTTGTAGTTATTCTGATAAACCTTTATCTGACAGTAGTCCTTGCAATATGCCCACAATACCCTTCTGCAAGGCATTTGTTGTAAGCAGGATGCATTCATTATTTCCTCTTAATCCATGGGGCTCCAAGCAGCTTTTTATTTTTTTTTACTGTGTCCTGCAGATATTACGTGGTACTTTCACATATAATATATGCATTTTTCTGGCAATCTTCAACTTCAAAACCTAAAGAAACAACTAATTTGATGGAATAACATTAAAGAAAGCTGTTTTTCTAATAGTGTTTGCTATGTCATTTTGTAAAAGCAGCATAGATAAATAGTAAAATAATCAGCAGAAGAAAAAAAAAAGGGGGTTCTGTCATTAAAAACCCAATTAGGTAATATGGCTATTTTCTTTTTTTTTTTTAATCAGAAAATTATTTAATACACGGCCTTTTTCCTATCAATATTATACTTTTGTAATTTATGGTAGCTTCAGCAAACAGAATATGATTTCTCTCCATTCCTTTTCTGAGGAAGGAACCAAGAAAAAGAAATCCCCAAACCACATTATTGTCAGTAGGCTGATCTGTTTTTTGTGCTTCTGACACTATTTAATATGAATTATTAAATTTTATCAGAGCATTTATCTAAAAAATAAAACTACATGTATATTTAAAAATGTAATTTTACATAGAACTAACAGCAGTAGATTCATTCTACAGTTAACTAGCAACGAAGTATAAAATGCACTGCAAAATAATTCTATTACTAGGGGCATGGCTTTAAAAACCATTAAGGTGTATCTAGATTTAATGAAGTGAGAAGTGTTTCTGGTATTGCTCTAGCTCCCATAAAAGGACAAAAGGGAAAGCTTCCTTAGCTGCCAAGGTAATAGTCAACTATATAATAAACACACACTTACGGAACAGCACAGTCCATTTAGAAGAATACTAAGTCCTGAACACAGTCAAAAATATATCTATAAAACCAAGGTAGCATAGTTTCTCATGTAAACTTTACAAGTAATTTTTAGATTAAAGGGCATTCAGTTTACAGATTTGCCATGGGGAAAAACTAAAAAGACACCGCTATTACCAGTCAATCTTAGTAAATGATAGAATACTAAAGTCAAATGGCAGACAGATGGTCAGTCAGATGAAGAAACATATTACAAATATATGTGTATATATAGATGTTTCTAAATTAAACACCAGGTATGTACAATAAATGTGGAAAATGAAGTTTAGTTAATAACAGCTGACTTTCTGTATATGCATATGTGTGTGTTTTCACATATACTTACAAAAAAAAAAAGATTCTTTTTTCAAATTAGTATGGCTTTACAATACTAGCTAAACTAAATCTTGCTCTGTAAAATAAGCATATGGCAATTATGAACAAACATGTCATCTCCCCCATTGATTCTAAGATAGTCTTAAGCATGTGAGTCCTATGAAACATGGCACAAGTGTCCTACAAGACACTTTAAATTGATCCCCATTAATATAAAATCTAAATTTGTCTATGCAAAGATGTAATCACGTCACTGACTCTCAATAAGTCCCAGCCATGTAATCACATTGCATTTGTGCTTTTCACTCTCCCAGCTTAAGAATTTGTGCATTGTAGATATGAAAATATGGTTTGAGGAAAACTCATGATGCATTCTTTGGTTAGAAAGAAAATAATATTTTTATCTAATCTTTACATGACACTCCAGAAATACCAGTGGGGCCGCAGGACACATTGTAAGGAAATCCACTGCTAATCATTCAGCCTATAGTCGCGGTGAGCTTCTCCAGACTTCATCCTCATTTCTGAGGAATGTTAATCCACCTATTTGGATGTTGCAGCTTGCATTTCTGTTCAGCACAGCATCCCTCCTGACTCAGAGCAGAGATTCTCAGTTGACAGTCCATAGACCACAGAATATGGAAAATTCGTCCAACACAGAGCATGCTCATGACAGCTTGCTTTCCCAGCTCAGTGTGCAAGTAGTAACTGCCACAAACACTACATTGGGATGTTAAGATAGGACATAAGTAAAAACATTTTTACTAGTAGCTCAGCATAGCATTGAACCAGGTTCAGAGGTGAAGAATGTCCATCTTAGAGGTTTTCAAGACTTGGAAGGATGAAGCCACAGCTGAGCTGACCTACTTTTAGAAAGCTGACAAGGAATTTGGACGAGACCTCCAGAGGATCCTGCCACCTTCTGTGGTCCTCTGAAAACTGTGTGATTACATTATTTTTGACCTAGTTAGGCAGGCTGAAAACACAAGAATAAACTTGGTAGGATATATGCTTCTTCCAGTGGACTTTATTTTTCTACTGATTGAAAGGGACATAATTGATTTTACAGTTCCTGCAATGCTGTTATTTGCAATGAATTCACAGTACAGTAAGAAAAATGACAAGACTGTTGTTCTGCACTCCTGAGAGAAGCTCTAAGCTGAAACATGGGAAATAAGACAATAAGGCCACTACGTACAGACTTCCTACCAAACTTATGCATACCTTAGGTAATGCCTCCAGACCTTCCATCTGGAGACAGCTTGTGATTGCCTTCATCCATTGTCAAGTATGCTAGATCTAATCCCACTCTCTGGTGAATGGCAGGACATCTGATTTAACATGGATAGCACACTTTCAAAATTATGTTTAGTACAGCCACTCATACCAACATCCTTATCTTATGTCCTCTGGTCCATTTGACAGCCAACCTGTATATCAGTCACAATGGTAACTGGTTGGAGCACTGTCTTGTACCAGTATTTTGGGACACAAATGTATGTGGAAGGGTTATCTCATAAAAATAACTTAAACATACTTCAATACATACAGCAAATGCTCAAACTATAATCATGAGATGGAGATGGAAGAGGAGAATGATTATTTGCCTAGCTGCAATGCTGGTATCTTGGGTTGTTTGTGTTTTTTTTTTTAAAATCATACTTTATGGAATCTATTGAGCAAGTTGTGGAAAAAAAATTGTTTATGAGAAAGATTGTAATTGGCAGACTGTGAACATCTATAAAAGTAATGGCCATTTAGTCCAGTTCTGGTACTAGTATTTACTCTCCTGAGGAAACAGCTAACTTCCCAGAGGAAGTCTATAAAGATGTTAATGACAAGTAAATTGATTATATTTATGCTAGGCATTAACAACAGTGCTAAAAGATTAAATAAAACCAAGAAAATATTTATAATGTATCTTTTGAGCTTGCTTCTGGATTTCACAATTCTAGATCTTGGAATAGGTATGTTTTGATAACTTCAACCTGCATAAACATAGCTTTACATCTTTTTACTGTCATGAGAATATGCAGAAAAACTAGCAGATTTCCATTTACATCATTACTTGCTGGCAAGTAATCAAGATTGTTATCGTAAGCTGCAAATAGCCATCTAGGGAATTCGTTAGACCTCATCAGACCATTAGAAAAAGTTTTCTTTTTCCTCCATGAACTTCTTTTTTCTTAATATTATTATAGACTCAGAATTTTCTCTTTACTGTGCAAAAGTTTTAACTTTTTTAAAAAAATGTATGCTGTTCCTTATTATTTGCATTGATGCATTTACTTCTGACACTACATGGTCTGTCAAAGGTGTAGCATTAAAAAGTTACATTTCAAGATGACAACTCGGGTGAAGAAGATTAAAGAGCTTGGCTTCTGAAATTTTCAATTGCTTGTCAATGTTTATGAATCAGCAATTTGCCCCAGTATCATCAACAAACACACCTATTACTTAGCAACTTTTTTTCGAGCTAAAAAATTATCTGAAATTTGCACATGAAGTAATGCTGCAGAAACTACATTGATTTTCAGTCCACAACATTTTCAATAGAAACAAGGTCATATATTGTATTTGCCTTTCTTTGCTGTTCCATCTAATCCCCCTGAGGTTTCTTAGATAAGAGGACTTTGAAAGAGAACATTTGTCCTAGCCAGCTGGAGCCAAGAAAGTGCCTTAAACCCATGCACATTAAATGACATAATGCTCCATTCTATGTGATTTTTCCAACAGATAAAACAGACAGCACTGTTTTCCTGTATGCCTCAGTCTGTGCATTTTTCTATGCACATAGGCTTCCTGCTACTTCAAAGAGTATAAGGAGACAGGTAAAACAGATTGCAAGAGACATTTGCTGCAAAACTCAATGCAGCTGAGAAAAACCCCAGTACTTCTCTGAATTTCCTACAAAATGTAAGAGGAAGGACTTAAACCTTGAGTAGATAAATCTTGAACAGGTATTTTTTAGTTTAATTTTGCAAGAGTTTAACAAGTTAAATTATTTTTTAAATCCGAAATTTGAAAAAATAAGATTTTGCCTTAATAAGATGCTTCTCTCAAGTGTGGCAAGGAAAGACGTATTGTTCAACACATACATCAGATCATCCATCAGAAGTAAATCAAGACCCAAAGAGCTGAAAGAGCTGGCACTGAAATATAGTATTGGTAAAGAAGAACATTTAAGAGAAAGTAGCTATAAATACACATATCTGTGAACTGAAATCTTAAAAAAAATTACATTATTTGGGTCATAAAAACATTAAGAATATAGCAAGGCTGCACTTCGATACATATTTCTGTCTCGTTCGTCCTGTATTTTGATACAGGAAACTAAGTCTTTCATCTGGGTTACATCCTTAGTACCATTCTTTAATAATAGGACTAATGACAATTATTGCTCTTTTTAAATTAATGGGACATCTTACACTGGAAAACACTCATGTGAAGAATAGAGACTGTAGAATCTGAACCAAATATCTACTTTATTGCATTTTCCATGTAATGCAAGATATTGTGTCTAAAAAAGACACTAACATGCATGTTCCTATTATTGCTGGAAATCTATGCCCTTGTGTCTGCAGTTGTCAAAAGTGCTATTGCAGGCAGGATGAAATTAGTCTTTGGAGGGCTATTGAGAACAGCTAATCCAGGCGTGGCATTAAAATATACTGCTTCCCTAGGCAACTCCTCAAATGATCTGATGGATCATTTATTGCAATTAAAATTTTGACCTGGGATAGCACTTCAGCACCTGACTTTAACCCCCATTTTGCTAGGAATGCAACTAGACCACAGAGGCCTGCCCCTATTTGCTTACAATCTAAATATAAAATAAACCAGATACAGGCAGTTGAGGGACTGTCCTATCACTAAGACAATATTAGCCAGCATGACAGCAAAGAGAATAACACTTATAGAATAATTATTATTCAGTGTTAGCTTAGCATCTTGGACTTGGGGCTAAGGGATTCCTGCCATTTCTTCTCCTTCAAATGGAGCTCTGTGCTATTCCAGCAATTCAGCAGTTCATTTTGCCCTTAAACCCAAACTGAACATTAGCGTTTTGTAACATTTCCCACTTAGGTGTTCCAGTATGAAATGAAGCCAAAATAGGTTCAAGAGATGAGGGAATCCAGCTCATAAAATGTTAGTGATTGCTCCTATAAAAATATTAATTAAATTGGTCTAAAATGCCAACAGAAATATGAGTGTCATTGTTGTTCTGAACTTAAAGTACAGGTGGTGTGATACGTCCTGCACAAGAGAATAAGTATTTGCCAAACAGAAAGCAAAACAGGATTTTAGAAGTTATAAAAATTAAAAACACATTTTCTAACTTAGGACCATGTATGTGAAAAAAGTAGATCTCAGAATACTGAGAAAGCAGTCTTCATCTCTGTTCCCCTGAACAGGCCACTCAACAGTCACTGCAGTAACTGCATACACCACAGAAATATTCTTCAAACCTGAAGCTCATAATTTCAGAGTAGACCTCTCAGCAGTTATTGAACAACCAACCAGGTGCACCAGGCCCCATTTGTTAGTCTAGTACTGCTCAATTAGCCACCTTTTCCTTGAGTTTCACTTTTCCTGTTGGTATCTCCCATGATGGGAATAGTGGCATGACCCACAGGATGCCAAGGGAATCCAGCAATTAATCACTCCAACTCTCTTAGCCCATGAATGCAGTGAGAATTTGTGATGGAAACTTGCTCCCTAGCTGTACTTTGGTTCAGGGCAAGGAGCAACAGGCCTCACGCCCTGTGGTGAACCTGCCAGCTGGAAAGCTCCTGGCTAACGCACAAGGCAGTGAAGTTGCCTTGGAAAAATATTTCGAAAGGTGATTTCAAAGCTCAAACATGCAAGATAACCAACATACAGGACAAGATACCAGAGCTAAAACAAAGAAATCCATCTTGTCTACAGTGTTAACAAGTAGCCAGCTACTTCATTCTATAAATGTTAGCTTCAGGATGAGCCCAGTTTGAGCCCTTCCTGAACTGCAGAAGAACGGCACACCAGGTGACTCTCCCCTTGAGCAGGGACTCCTCTCAAGGTTTGAGATCCCTTACCCTGAATGAATACTAATGAAACATCACTAATCCATGTAGCTACTCAACAGTAATTATTATAAACTTTTTATGGATAATTCCATTAGACATAAACCGCAAGTCTGAGACTAAGATTGGACTTGGCTGCACCTAAGCTCCATCAGGGGTTTAGAAAGCAAGGGGGTCCACTCGGAATCTTGTGACTCAATGGAAGGGTCTTCCTTTCCCTTTGTGTCTTCGGTCTCTGTATGAATCATTCTAACTTGATCCTAACTCAATTTCCCTTTGTATGTTTCTTCCATGCAGTAATCAACAAGGTGAACCTTGCCACAAACTTACTGAACCTCAGTAGACCGCTGTTAAACTTTGTTAAACTCCATTGAATTTACTGAAATTATTATTATTTTACTTCAATAAACTGTGTTTCTGCTTCTCTCTTTTAAGTAAGGTGCATTCCACTCATCTGTGACAGAGTTGCAAGACACCAACATTACAGACCAAGAGCCAACAACAAAATGAGGTGCTTGATTGTTTAGTTAGGCTCAGCCCTGGCAGCAGCAGACAAGGAGTCACAACCTTCAGGACAAGTTCAGCATCAATGTCACGTCTTGTGCATCTGAAATCAATTGCTGCTTTTCCAATAACTTGTGGGCAGAAACAGACCACTAGAAAGACAGAAATAACCCAGTAACTCAACACAGGAGATTTTCTTCTTTTTTTTCTTTTTTTTTTTTCTTTTTTTTTTTTTTTCCCCCAAGAAAATTATAAAAGGAAAGAAGAAAGGAAGGAATAAAACATGGAAGAAACTGTGTTTAAAAAGTATGAAATAAACTGAAGTACTAAACAAGGAAAAAGTATTATCAGCCAAAATAAATCAGTTTTGCAGCATATGCCAGTGAAACATTCATACACAGCTACAATAAGGTGAGAGAAAATAATCTTAATTTGTTATTTCAGGCTGACAACAGGGTAAAAGTGGCAAAGATCTGATTCATAGCACTTAAAAAAAAAAAAAAAAAGCTTATGATAATCACTCATACTAAGAACATCCTTACAAAATTTTTAACTTTCAATAAATGCCATTGTTTCAAGCAGAGCTCCCTGAAAGGAATTCTAAACCAAAACATAATTGCAAATATGCTGCTTTCTTATTCAAAATACACAAAAGATCATCTAGCTCTTGCTCTTTACATTGTGTTTTGTTTTGTGCATTTAATTCTGATTCATTTTTATAAAAGACACTGATTTGAAAAAATAAAAAGCATCCTCTCACAGCATGTGAAATAACCTTCATCCTTTTCATGACAGCACCAGTCAGAGCTGTTGACACCCTGAATATGTCATTTGGTATCAAGAAAAATTGCTAAAAGATGTGTTACAGAGAAAACATATATTTATTGCTACTTTGTCATGGCTTGTCCATTGAGCATGTGAAAGCAGTTCTGTATCACACCTTCCTGTTTAAAACCAAACCTGTGTACTTACTTAACTGGTGGTGATGTGGTTGCCTCAGATTTTCTACTGAGTGAGCAGACACATCACTGTTAAAATGTTATACTTAGCACAGGGAACATTGGTCTACTAGTCATCACAGCTTTTTCTTGCCAAAGAATTGACCTGCTTGTGCCAGACCAAAGACTTAGATAGGAAATCTCACTATTCATCTGCCAGTCTGATACATTTGATGTGGACTAAAGTTTTTTAAAAAATGGTTATTGGTGTTTGCCTTTGTTTTCCAGGTCATATACTTCAGCTTGACAAGTTTCTTTGTGTTTGATTTTGAATGGAGATACAAGTGTGTACTCAAATCCATAAGGGTTTATCTGCAGAGGTTAACAATTACTCAAGAAGATGTTCTTCCCTTAATGCTAAGGCACACTGCAGCTCAAAACATATATGTATTTATACTTCACCTTCTGTGTGCAACCTTTTACAATATTGACTTAATTTCAGAAAGATAAGCCTCATTAGTTATTTACACATTCATTTCTAGAGCACTGCAAATGCACACAGTGTTAAGAAAGAAGTCTCAAGAGAAGAGGTTCCTTTTCCAAAGAGCTTTTAAGTCTCATGTGATGAAGAAAGAACAAACAAAGGGGGGAAAACCTCAATGCATTAACTGGAGAGTGGCTTTTTTGTGTAGGAATATCTCGTGGAATGTGGAAGACGTCTGTACTTACTTCAAAATCAGGCTGGACTCAAGTACTTCAGTATATATAATACTAACTACCTGCTCAGGAAAAACTAGATACTGAGTGAAGAAAGATGTACTCAGTGAAGAAAGAGAACAGGTATAATTATAGAGCAAGGAGAGTAGAGTATCTATCAAAGTGGAGCTAGAGATTGGTGCAGAGTTACATACAGTCCGATCAAGAAGCAGCAGGGGACAGCAGAAAGGGTCAACAGGAGGGAAAGCAGAAGACAAGAAAGACTGACAGCCACTGAATGAATGGAGAGGAAGGAAACAGAACATAATGAGGAAGAAAGGGGTGGCCACAAAGGAGAACCAGACAGAATACCAGTTTGAGGCTTTGGATGAAATGATGAATTTCAAAGGTCTCTTTCCCTTATGGGAAAATACCCAATTTAATATTAGCAATTTCTTCCCATGTAAATGATCTCTTTTTAGAGAATGATAATTGTTAGTTAGGCATTACAAAATATAATTGTTGAAACATAAAACTTTCAGCCCATTATAGTTATGTGTGTTTTGCCATGATTTTAAATGGGAAACGGAAACACTAATATGCTACTAGGTCTGAATTATAAAGCCAATTAGACAAAGCAGACAACTAAAATCCAGTTCTAGAAATGTGACTACAAGAACGAATGAATTCTCTGCTAGTGACAGCTGGTATTAAAGACAAAATTCAGAGAAATATCAGGCTAACCCAGCTACCACCCACTGCACTCTTTATTGCACAAAGGGAAAATACTTGTGTGTTCTCCAAACCATGAACGAAAGTTAAGGGCATGAGCAAATCTGGGACAAATTAGCGAACTAAATCATTAAAACGAATCATCAACTTGACTCCCATCTGCTGGCATTACATACAGTGAAATAAAAAGTGCAACTATCTGTTTTTGTCTGGTTCCAAGTAAGTCCAGAGAGCCCTATATCGAATCAGACAAAAACAAATGCATAGTTTTCATAGTTACTTGTGTGCATTTAGCACTTTGTGGGCCCTATGAAATGCATTCACAGCAGTACTCATTCAAGTGTTTTAATTACTGTAATATCTGCTGTAGCAGTAGTCACATAGTAGCATTTTGAACTTAACCTACTTATATAGCCTCAGGAAAAGCCTTGATTATCTGGGCTTTGCAGATTATGTCAAAACTCCTTGAAGTTTTACACAACACTTTTCTATTACTCTTTTTTAAAAGTGGGAGAAAAAAGGTGCAAATATGTCATTACCCCAAATATGAAGGTCAGAGAAAAGTTAAGTCACTACAGTAGAGTAAAACAAATGTCAGTTTGAGGAGGACTAATTAACATGGAAGTTTTGCCACACTCACGACCAGAGTTACATACATCAACAAAGATCCCACCCAATCTTAATTAGTTCAGACATACCTAACTAGTGCTACATTGCACCTTGTAATCCTGTCCCAGTTTGATCCCGCACACTACATTCAGAATTGCCCTGAAAATTAGGACACATGGTCTTTAATGTGTAAACAACAAACAACTCTGGCAACCTGGTCTAGTGGAAGATGCCCCTGCCCATGGCACGGAGGTTGGAACTAGCTGATCTTTAAGGTGCCTTCCAACTCAAACCATTTCATGATTCTATGACTTGCAATGCTTACAAAAACTGTCCAAGCTTCTAAAGGTGCGGCCAGCCGGTTGTATTCCTTTGATTGTCTCAACACAGTTGAAGCAGCTTGTCACTGCCAACATATTATTTCTGAGATCTTACCTCTTTTTTTTTCAGTTAACCATTCCTGGAAGTGGCCAAACCTTTGCATACTCAGCTTTTTGTGTCAACTTCCAGTCATACCTGAAGAAGTGTGTTTTAGCAAACAGGAGAGATTACTCATGTACAGAATCAGCAAATAGCTTTTCTAAAAAGAAAAGGGGGAAAAATGCAGAATAATCTCATTTGTTGCTAAGACTGATCCTAGGATAGAGCCTCTAACATCTGGAAGTCTGGATAGTAAACATCTTACAATTTTAACAGCATTTAATTTTATTCCTTTCTAAATCTGTCAACTTCCAACAAAAGTGAGGAATGTTCCTCCACTGTTAGGCCAGACTTTGTTTGTAGCAGAAGGAGAATTTTAATAATGTATTTTAGGGAAAGGAAAGTTATCTAAAAAATCACATTTAATAGCTAGCCAAAATGAGCTACTGAAAGCAATACCTTCTCCCTTTTTCTTGGAGAACGGGTAGGGTGGGGTGGGGATTTTTTTTTTTTCCCGTTAAAAAGCACTTTTTCATTGCTACTGATCCAGAGCTTCCTGTATCTACTTCTGTAGCTGTCTAGAGGTTTCTGTAGCCACCGGTACTCATAGACAAGCTTCTTGTTGACCTTATCACAAGTTTTCCTGTAAAGGGGAAATGATGAGAACTACAGGGGGCAGAGCTGCAAAGCCGCTGAAAGCCCAGTATCCAAGATCTGTCAGAGAAGCTTCTGTAAAGCGCTGCAGTTTTTCTCCACTCCCTGCAAATCACAGACTGCTATACTTCAGAACAGAGTGGGGAATTGGACAGGCTTAAAAATGACTCAGAAAAGAAGTGTGGTCTTTTATTTCTGTGTGCTCCAGATCAGCTATCCAGCACAGTGCACCTGAAATTCTGAAGCACAGGAGAAAGAACAGGCAAAGTTAACAAGGTGCTGCAGTATCTTAAGCCCTCATCTCTAAGAGGTTACTGCAGTGAGAAGCGATCTAAGAAATAAGATTAAAGCAGTCAGGAGGCATAAAAGGGTCTCAAAAGGGTAGATACATTTACATGGCATCCAAGGGTTAGTCACATGTCACCAAGAAGGACTTTATGGTCAGCAAAATAAGCTGCTTGGGAAAACAAAAGAAAGCCAAGCTGCTTTCTCCTTTCATTTCTGGATTACAAAATCTCATTCAAATTCCTCGCTAAATTATTGTATTACAGTAAGAAAAAGTAACTTTTTACATAACTTTAGTCATTCCTGACAAACTACTCCCATGGAAGCTGTCTTTGAGCTAAGAACAGCAACAACCTACACATACACAGATAAATACAGAAACATTATTCCTGCCCTGAATTGTTTTAATCTAAAACTAATATTTTCAACTTTAAAATAAGTTTTCTCTATTTGTGCAGGTTTTGGCTTTTTTCTTTAATATTTATTACTCTTTTAAATACTCTTTAGTTTTGCAATGTTATTTCATCAGCTGTATTTCTGAGATATCTCAGTTTTTCAATTAGTTTCCCTTTTATTTTACGTATTTAATTTTAGCATTTACAACACAGTATAAAATGCAATATAAGCACAAGTCACAACAATTTCCATGACAAAGAATTAAAATTAAATAGAAACACATGTATATATTACATTAAACAAAGGTTTCATCACTTATTCAGCATTTCTTTGTCCTAACATCAACACTAAAAATGGCAATGTTATCCGCGTGATCAATGGAACAGACCCATAAAAGCAGTTAGATATTTGCCAAAAGACATTAAAACAATTGTGCACTGAAAGCTATGGAAATGTAAACATTAAATGTTAAAACACTCACTGGTAGCTGCCCAACTTGCTTGGTAGTACAATAAAAACAATTATAGATGAATTTTTGGTTTGCAGGGAAAGAGGGCAACACCCCTATTTGTGATTTTGTTTATCACTGAATAACATTCTACCCATATCATTATTAACCAGAAGACAGCTATAGAATATAGACATATATATTTGATATTTGAAATGTGTCTCATGGTTTAATGACATCAGATCCTTGACTTATATAAACATCACCCAGCAACAACTAAAAGCATCAGTGTGTTATCAACATTGTTCTCACACCAAAGCCAAAACACAGCACTGCACCATTTATTAAGAAGAAAATTAATTCTATCCCAGCTGAAACCAGGACAATGTGTCAGGAAAGTTTTGAATAGACATTGGTTTTAAGTGAAGCTTTACTATTTTAGAAAGTTGAAGGGACACAATTCAATGTTTCTGGCCCTTGTATTTGACAATCCAGTTTCTAAGCAGTGAATCTAGACTTGTGATTCTATAGATGTCTGGTAATACCATGACCTCGGTTTTGACATCCCCAAGCATGAACACTCAGAAAAGTGTCATCAGAAAACAGGTCAAGAAGAAGAGTGGAGCAGGGAACAAGGTCCTATAGCCAATCAAATTGTTAGGAATAAGCTTAAGGCAGGCAAGAATAATCAAACAACTTTGCGAGCTTGCTTTGTCCTTCACATACTTGCTACTTCACTCCTGAGATCCTCTAGAGAGATCTAAATACCTTCTTACATGAGAAAATGGAGGTGTGCTTAAACTGGTGCATCTCTCCAAGGCCCACTCCCCAAAAGCAGCAGAGATGCGAAAAGAACAGAGCTCTCCCAGTTGATATGCATGCTTGGTACTGCCTTTCTGCACCAGAGGATGCTTGTCCTGAACTGCATGAGCATCTGCAAGGCTTGTTCACTCGCTTCTGTCACAAAGATAGCTTTTACGTTTCCATGAAAGGGAGAGTGCATGATTTAACACCTGTCTTTAGAAGTTTCTTCTGTTAGACCAGTCTTGGGTTCAAAGTCTAATTAAGAATGTTATAACAAGGGAAGTGAAATTGATGGAAGCATATGTTTGTAGGGCTTTTGTTTAATTAGGACCATATAGTTTTGCAATTTGCAGAAATAAGCTCCAGTTAATTTACAGTCACCCCATTTTCTTGACTATTTTTGATTTTAGCATACATTCATTATATCACAAGACATTTGAACCAACAAGGAAATGTGTACTTATTACCTATCTTTTATTCCTGTAAGTCAAACTTTGCCGTTACTAAGGAACTGTTTATTTTTCAGATGTTTGCACAATTTATCAATAAAGGAATATTTTTCTTGCATATCAAATCAGATATTATCCTGACAGCAAATGGTCTACTTACTTTATGCTTAAGCAATCTTCTGAAGGTTTGATATTGCTACTAATGCAAGGCACCAGATCTCACTTAACTATCCTCTGCAGATGTAATTAAGTACTTCCAAATGTTTTGCTTAATTGCATTCCTTAATGTTCTGAGTGATGTTTTGCTCTTTCCCTTCAGATATGAATTGCATTTATAGCTTCCAGTAATCCCATTTATCATTGCAATTTGCTTAGCTTGAAATGTGCTACATTAATTAGTTCTTTTCAAGTCTTTTAAAAGAAATGTCTGGAGATCATTAATTCTATATGGGCAATTTATTATTGCTTAAGAGAATTACACATTGCGGTCTGTTGCTCTTTTTTATAAACTTCTTTCAGTATTTCCCTGCGTAAAAATTATCGTACATGATCACCTTTCATAAACCCTCCCTAGTGAGTGTCATTGTAATTTTTTCTGGTTATAAAAGGCTTCCAAGCATTCAGCAGCCAATCCAAACAAACAACAGGTTTTTCCTTTTTTGTAAACTGTTATTCCAAAATGAGTTTGCAAAGCTGCATATATTATCACAACAAGCAATTTCCATGATTTATTAGTATGTAATATGGTAATGATGAAGGTGCATCATGCAATGAAACACAGGGAGATCAATATTGGAATTATTCGTTGTACAGTTATTAATCGGGAGAAGAAAAGATCGGGGGGGTATTTTTCTTGAAATAAAACAAGCATACCAATCTCATCCTCCTTTAATTTCAACATTCTGCCCTGATTTAAAAGTTTACTGCTGCAAAGGCTTGTACACATGTTTAATTTCAAACACATCAGTTGCCACACTAAGCTTAGTGCCTTTAAGCACAGGAGTAAGTCTTAGTAAGATCACAGTGTTGTTCACAACTTCTTGACTCCAATCCATGGGAATTTCTGAAGCTATCTGTTTGTTCCCTTCCTGAAGAGAAGATGAGGAGGACTGAGTATCCTAAAAGCCCTAGAAAAAAACCCTGAATCTATTGACATTCATACTGCTATAATTCAAAAGGAGATCTAGTAAATGGTGGAATAATGTGACTATTAAAGTAGAAAACAGAGGTGATGATTAGATATGACTAGTGTTACCTGCCTAAGGAAGATTAACAAAGTCATGGCTTTCGACTTGCACAGCAAATTCGAGAAGCAAGAACATTCTGTTTTGGGGGATATTGGCACAGCATGAAATCCTACTTCTCATAATAGAAATAGCCCTACCTATTTCCTTCTAACATGCACCTTTAGACACTGCTGATCATGCTCTGCTACAGTGAATTGACTAGTTTCTGTTCTATTATTCTGCTCCAAAATGAAACACAATGTTTTGCAGGGCTTTTTTAAAAAGTACAAAAAGTAAAATACTCTGTCTATAAGTGTCAGCAGATATAATTTTGTTCTTTTACTTATTCTTGTTCATATAATAACAAAAACTCGGTTGTTCACCTCTAAGTAAGGGAGAGCTGTAAAGGAGAAGCTGTTTAAAAAGAAATTTTCATGGGCTTTTATCAGTCCTTTTGAATAAGTATTTGAATCACAATGACATTACAGTATTCAAGTTACTTCTAGTTAACCGGTGATAAAAATTATTTTTAAATGAGCCACCAAGGGGAAAGAAAAAAAAATATTTTGGAGAAATGTTATAATTTGATTTATTTACTTTAGATTTCACAGCCTAGAAGTAGGGTGACAAAAGAAATATAATTTATTCTTGAAGGGTGTTTTGCAAACAGATTTCTAACTGAAAAAGAAAGAAAACCAAACAATTAAAAAATGGAATTTAGTAGAAATTCCAGATAATTATTTCCTGTAAAGCAGTCTTATGTCTTGTGGAAAGAGGAATAATACATTGTGAAAACAAACATCTGTTGATGAAAAGAGTTCATGTTAAAATTTTATTTCAAGTTTAGAAGTTATCTAGAAGCTTATAATTCTTTTTAAGTTCAATAATACTGAACATTTCTGAGTACATATAGCTTATGTTTATAATCAACATTTGAAATGTAATAAATACTGCAAACAGGGACAGAAGCAGTTAGTTGTAGAAAAAAGTAATAACTATACAGCAGAAGATTAACTGAAGTACCACATATTTTCATGTAATTTCATTTACTTGTTTCTCAGGACATGCCACTCTTTACAAAGTTGGTGAAAGTGGACAGGGGTTATGAACTATAGAAAGTTTAATAATTAAAAAAACAAAACAAAACAAAATAAACCCTCAAACTTTCAAAGATAAATAAAAGTAGCCATACTGCATTGAGAAAGATCCATCTAGCTATATCTGTCTCAGATATTCTCCTATAGCAAATGACTAATGAATAATATAAAACTGGAACAAATATGCTAAATATTTCCCCTAGAATACTCTTTAGCAATGTAAAGTTCAGGACCTTCCTGGAAAAGCAGCACTTTTGTAAGGATACAAACTCACTTCAAAATTTTCTCTTAAAATATGTATTACATCTTCAACAACCTTTGTAATAGTAACCATGATAAAATAGCTCTGCACAAAGTTAGTAACATGGTTCTATCACCAAATAATAGTGAACTGCTAAGCAAGGCTCAGAAGGTATGCAATTTTTTTCTGTGTGATAATTGCCTTTTGAAATTTTTTTCTTTTTAGAAGTGATGCTTTGAGCAGAAGCAAAAATCTGGTGAAAGGGTGCTATTGCATCTTCTACTGCTGCTTAAGCCTTGTTCTGCTCTTTACACAGAGGAGGGAAGAGGTTGAATAGAACAATCAAATAGGAAATTTTGGCCTTGATGTTTTTCTTGATCCTGATGCTTTCATTGCAATGTCTTTGAAGAAATATAGGCACAGCTGGTGGGGATATATAAAATTGAATCATAGATTCATAGAATGGTTTGGGTTGGAAGGGACCTTACAGATCACCTAGTTCCACCTCCCCTGCCACAGGAAAGGACACCTTCCACTAGACCAAGTTGCTCAAAACCCCATCCAGCCTGGCCTTGAGCACTTCCAGGGATGGGACATCCACAGCTTCTCTGAGCAACCTGTTCCAGTGCCTCACCACTCTCACAGTTAAAGAATTTATTCCTTATATCTGATCTAAATCCACTGTCTTTCAGTTTAAAGCCATTATACCTTGTCCTATCACTACAGGCCCTTGCAAAAAGTCCTTTTCCAACTGTCTTGTAGGCCCCTATTAGGTACTTGAAAGTTGCTATAATGTTTCCCCAGAACATTCTCTGAAGATAACAAGAGGATCTGCCTCTTTAAACTGGATGAGTCAAAGATGCCATCTTGGACTAGGGTAACAGAGGCTACCTTATCTTACTACCCCACCCTGCAACCTAGGATCAGCTAAGTAAAAGCTAGGTGAATGACAATCTGGAAGTCTCTCTACTAGCTGTATCTTCATCCTCACCACCTACTCACATCTCCCACATAAAACGGGCAAGAGAGGTCAACACTGAACACTAGCTATGCTGAGGATTCATAAATAATGCAGTGGAAGATTATAACTTTAACCTGTCTGTATGAGATTGAATGTAAATCTTAGATAAAGCTCCTACCCAAGTTAAATATTTTACAGTGAAGTTAATTTTCAGCACATAATATCCAGTCTGTTATGTTCTAATCCCATTGTTCTCTTGCTTACCAAACACAATCACCACACAATAAAATAGCCCTGTGGAGTTTGTTTATCTTCATGAACTAATTAATAAGAAAATCAGTAAGTGCTTACCATCTTTAACACTCTTGACCTTTTTCTTCACCTGAATAGGTAATGGGATTGTATCATAACTTTTGTGGATCAGAGAGACATTCTTAGTCAGTCTTGGTTTTGCAGTATGGGAAGCATTGTCACATTATGACACAGATTATACAGTTTGGGGTATAACGGCTTTCCTGAGTTTTACTTCAGCTGGTTTGAAGACAAAACTAATTTTTTGAGGCACCAATTATTAAAGCAGCAATATGAATAAAATATTCCACGATGATCTACCCATGGCTATTCAGATAACAGCCCAAATTCTGGATAACAAAGAAAACTGTCTCCACAAACGTGTTCATATCTCATTAGCTTTATAAAGAAAACACTCCCCTGAAATATTTAACTGGAAAATTTCAGAAGTAAGCCTGGTATTGGATGATGACTGGGAAAGTACTATGGCACAGAATATAACTTTGCCCTTGTAGGCACCTCTTTCTTTTTCCTGTGAGATACAGAGACGCAGCAGGTTAGGCAGCAGTAGGATATTGTAATTAGTACTCTCTGTGTACACGGTATCTAGTAATAATAGCATATTATTATGTTCTTCCTTATATATATTTTAAGAATGGATAAAATCAACATTTCTGTAGAGGGTTCCCAAGCAGGTAGCTTTTTTAAAAGTAATGAACTACATGCACTCCAGCGGTCCTTTCCAGACTTAAACTTTTGTGATTATGTCAGCCCTTTGAAGACTTAAAGATTGTGCCTCATTAAAAGTGGAATATGCTTGAAATCCCTTTCAGTTTGTTAGTTCACTTCAAGAAGTCATAATGATTTAAATAATCTCTATTTCAGTATAGATTTTTTTTTTTCATACATATTAGAACAGACAATTTAGATATTTTATAGCAATTTAAGTTTACTGAACTTGTCCCTTCTTAGTTAGATATAGGAATTATGAAAATACAGATCTGCATACTATCTAAGAAGGAAATGCTATCATTAGCACTTCTTTCAGGTTCCTACAAAGAAACAAGGGACTTTGAATAATCTACAAATTTCAGCACTGTGCTTTTGAACTTACACTAAGAGGGGACAGGAAGATAGCTTACAGATAACATATAAACTATGTATATGCATGCAAACAGGTCTGTTTCAGCAACAGAAGAAAAGAAGAGGACTTTGGGGGTCTACTTAATGTGTCAGAGACTGATACGCTTTGTTTAGGAGATGCTTTGTTAGTTTGATGATGAGTGATACAGTCTAGATGTATGGGAAATTAATGAGGCAGGTTATCAGTAACCTTAGCAGATCAGGTATTATTAGTGTCCAAGAAATCCGGTATTATTAGTGTCCAAGAAATCCTCACAAATTCCTTAAAACAGATAGTCCATTGAGGGTAACTTTAATTACAGTATTCGGATCCTGGGAAATTTAAAAAAAAAAAAAAAAAACAACCAAGAAATTTAAATCTCTGTCACATTTCCTTTCTCTTATTTATCTGAGCTTGCTCAGACTTCTTTTCTGTAAAACTGCATCTTTTCTAATTACAATCTGTAACAAGTATAATCTCCTCACTCTTACTCACTAATATTTTTTGTGTTATGCTCCATCCCTTCCTGTAGCAGTCTATTTCTGCAGTAAGCCCTTTGGGGAAAACTGTATTTGTACACCATCTAACAAAAAGGGGAGCTCGTTCTTTGTTTGCCCTTTTAGGAACTGCTGCGATATATAAGATTATTAAACTGACAGATTTTTCAAAATGGAACAAGCAGTAAGTAATTGTAACTCAATGTGAGAGGTTTCAGCAGCCTTCTCATAAGACTGATGACATTTTTATCTAATTACTGATGTAACATGATCCATAAGTCATGCTAAGAAGGAAGTCAGGCTAAACTTACTAACAGGAGAACTGATTGCCTCCTGGAAATCTGTAATTCTGAAGAGAACTTGGAGATTATTACAGACAAGCCACTGAGCGCAGAGTCAAGTGTAATACTGTGGGAGACAAGGTTAATGGCATACAACCAGGATAGTGGATAAGAGCAAGACCATATGTGGGATTGGCTCTCAAATGCTGTTAATAGGTTCCACACAACAAAAAGAATGTTGCAAAAGAGAAAAGGTGGGCTGAATTGAGCTACTTAAGAACCTCATTTTATATGGCAGGATAAAAACCTGTAACCTTAAAGATTACTAGAAAATTACATTTCACAGGGGAATTGCAGTGCCTCTGTGTCAGAGAAGCAAATGGCAGTTACAAACAGAAGAATTAAAACAAAACAACAAAAAAATATATACACTTTATAAAAACACATGTGATTAACTATTAGAACAAACTACAAGGGAAGATAGAAATGAAGATGTGAGACCATGATGGATAAGTTCTAACCTAAATACAACTTAACTTCCTTTCAGGCACAATATGGTGGATCCAATATGTGAATACCAAGCAAATCTCAACTATTATTCATATGGAGTGTCATACTAGATTAGTGGTATCCATGTTTTCCAGTAAGGTCAGAAACATAGCTTGGTTAGAGGCAGGAAGGGATGTGCTGCAACCACCTTTGCATTTTCAGGTCCATGGCAGCCCAAGGGTCAAGGTTACCTGTCTGGCTGTGTGCCAGACTGACCGCCCCGAGCAGGCACAGTATGGCAAGCACATGCTAAAAATGTGAGACATACTGAACCTGCACAAAAGGGTGCACATACCTGTGAGTGTCCCACTCCACTGTTACTTCAGCCACTCAGCAACACACTAGAAACCATAGGCAGCCCTGCAATGGCAGTCAGGAGCAGACTGCTACCACCCAAGCTTCTGGACTGACCCTGCTCAAGAGATATTCAAGAGAGAGGGTGTTCAGGAGAAGCTCAAGAACTGAACTGATTGCTTGATTGGAGGATAACACTATAAATCAAATCCTTGAGCTACCCAACTAAATGGCCTCTTGTTGTCTTACATTCAGCCAGATCCAGGCAGCATTTTTCCCTAAAATTTTATTTTAACTTCAAGCATACTCTCATATAGATTAAGTGCTAATGATTGAGATTTTCTGAGATCCCTTGTGTTTACTTAGTCACAATGTGAGACTTGATAGCCTCTTCAGAGGTAAGTACCTATAATAAGTAACGAGTACATACAGATGCCGAGGGGTGGATCTTGTTCAGTTCCACAGATGATAAATCTGGAGTATAGATTCCATAATGTGACAAATTTATTGGGAATAACATACCAATAAAGCAGTATCACCTTGATGATCTTCCAGAAAACTCCCTCTGGTCTGCTATTGAGTGGACAGAACCATGTGTATCATCTTCATTAAATGCCAAACAAAAGCCAGTGGCTGTGCAGTGCTGTTGGGCCTGAACTCATACAACAGAAGTTGTCAGGCTTGGTGTTGAGGCCTGACAAAGCTAAAAAGGCAACAACAACAAAAAAAGCTACTTTGCGTATTTAGGTGTTTTGTTTTGTCACATTTGCATGGGTCCACACATGAATGTGTTTTCATGCAAAAAATAAATGAAAGTTAAATACATCAAAATAAAGCCAAATTAAAAAAATATAAGTGAATATAAATGTGTATAACTGTGAACATCCATTCTGAAATATAATCAAACCAGAAAAAAAAAAAAAACTTACTTATTTGGGGATGAGTGATTTTCCCACCAGCACAACACAAAATGGGACACAACTTTTAATCATGGTGACAAGATGAATAGATCTAGTACTAGGCAATCATCTGGTGTGCTTAAAATAATTTATATACGAGTTTCAAAACTGCAACTGTAATCCAGTCTTGTTCCAGAAAGCTTCTTAAAAATTTCCTCTTCATAAGACCTACCTCTTTGTCTGAGACATTAGAAGAATTAGCCTTAAGTCTTAAAAAATATTTTACTTCACAGAAATGCAGTAACATTTGAATCATACTTTATATTATAGGATCACACCTTAAATTACTTTAACCTATTTCACGATAAAAGTTAGATGAGAAATTCAATTACTCACAATATTTCACATCTTGCTTTGCAACATCTACAGATTCTTCAGCACTGTGGAATAAAGAGTTGCTTTTTAAAGCGGAATTCTGAAAATACATTCTTACATTGTGTCATCTTTGCTTTATTAATGCTGTAAGCTTGCCAGAAAAAGGTAAAACTGTTAGAGATTATTGGTGTAGTATTCAATAAATATATCTGTTATAAGAGATAAGATGGCACATTCACATCTTAAAAGCAGCAATGAATTATTTTATTTTCCAATAATTAAAGATTAAACAGCTACCAAAATTTGTGTATCATGTTTAAAATTATAATCTTCAATATATACAAAGGGAATATAGAACAGAACTAAGAAGGTGGTTTACACAGTTGTTCAATGAGGGGTTCTTTCAGGAACTGTTGTAGTGACAAACATATGAAACTACAACAAATCATAGAATCATTTAGGTTGGAAAAGACCTTTAAGATCATCGAGTCCAGCTGCTAACCTACAATGCCAAGTGCACCATTAAACCATGTTCCTAAGATCCACATTTACATGACTTTTAGATACCTCCAAGGATGGTGACTCAACCACTTCCCTTGGCAGCCTGTTCCAGTGCTTGACAATCTTTCATGTGAAGAATTTTTTCCTTATTTCCAATCCAAACCTCCCCTGGTGTAACTTGAGGCCATTTCCTCTTGTCCTATCACTTGTTACATGGGAAATGAGACCAACACCCACCTCACTACAGTCTCCTTTCTGGTAGTTGTAGAGAACAATAAGGTCTTCCTGTCACTGAAACTGGGAATATGAAAGTCCTTAACACCAATGTAGCATTAAGAAGCAGACATTCTTTACTGAAGCACTGGATGCATGGGGGATCGTTCCACCTAACGTGCATAGCTTCCTACTCTCAGGTAGCTCTTTTCATGCAGTACTTCTATACATATTTAAAAATTTCCTGGAAAAGACACATATTAATGAGATTAACCAATAATAATTATAATGTTTGCCATCCCCCTCACACGTGCCCAATTGCCCGAAGCAGGAGTCTTCAGGGTCTGCAAATTTGCCCACTCCTCTATTCAGTTGGCTAGAGTTCTCCTTTGTAGTCCCCACATATGGTCTTAAGCCAGGTCATCTGTCTCTTACTCTTTCTCGGTCTAGAATCACTGGCCTTGAGCTGATTTTCCTTCATCCTCCAGGGCTACTTCTTTGTTAGAACCTGAAGTTATTGCTTACAAGTATACAAAGATTAGTTTCAAATGATCAAGGTACCTTAACACTAACTGTTTGATCTTAGGATGCATGACTACTTCTAAGTTCTTAACATTAAACCTTAACCCTTCTGTAACATCCTTAGAGCCTCCTTTTCTCCAGAATAAAGAACCCCAGTTCTCTCAGCTACTTCTCTTAAGATCTGTGCTTTAGACGAGCTTTGTTTCTCTTCTTTGGACATGCTGCAGAACCACAATGTCTTTCTTGTAGTGAGGAGCCCAAAACTGAACACAACACTTAAGGTACAGCCTTTACCAGTGTTAAGGGCAAAGGGACAATCACTTCCCTTGCCCTGATGGCCACACTGTTTCTGATATAAGCCAGGGTGCTATTGGCCTTGTAGGCACACTGCTGGCTCATGTTTAGCTGGCTGTCAACTAATACTCCCTGGTCCTTTCCCACCAGGCAGCTTTCCAGCCACTCTTAACCAAACCTGTAGCATTGTGTGGGATTATTACGACACAGCTTCAGGACTTGGCACTTCTCCTCGTTGAATATCACACGGCTGGCCTCAGCGCATCAGTCTGGCTTGTCCAGATGCCTCTGCAAAGCCTTCACATCCTCAAACACATCAACACTCCTGCCTAACTTGGTGTCATCTGCAAACTTACTAAGTGTGCACTCACGAGCTGTGTCAGGAAGTAATGTGAAGAGTGGATTACTGGAGACAGTAATACTGGAAGACTCCAGTAATCTAGACTGCTTCCTTTCTGCTGCATTGTATTTCCAACAGACATCCAATAAGTCGAAGTCTCCAATGAGAACAAAGACTAGTGACTGTGAGCCTTAATCAGCTGCTCACAGAATATTTCATCTGCTTCTTCATCCTCATTGGGTGGTCTATAACAGACTTCCACTGTTATATCTGAATTGTTGGCCTTCCCTTTGATTCTTAACCATAAACACACAATCCTTTTGTCATCATCATCAAGTTCTAGGCCGTCAAAACACTCCCTAACATACAGAGCTACCCCATGGCCTCTCCTTTGTCTGTCCCTTCTGAAGAGTTCATAGCCATCCCTTGCAGCACTCCAGTTACCTATGTCATCCCATCATTTTTCCATGATTGCAACTATAGCATAGTTTTCCACCTGCACAATGGCTTCTGGCTCCTCCTGCTTGTTACCCGTGCTGTGTGCATTGGTGTAGGTGCACTTCAGTTGGACTAGTGATGCCATCACCTTTTTGGAAGGATAAGCACCAATTCCTACATGACCATTCTCATGTCTGCAGTTTCTAACACATCAATAACTCTTGCATCTTTGCTGCTATATGGTTCTCCATCCCCTACGAAGGACCTCGCTAGCATACTGTCCCTCAAACAGTAGCATGTTGCCCCCAGGCTAATCTCTAGTGAGCCTGAGCTTCTTCCTTTTCCCCTGCAAATCTAGTTTAAAGCTCTTTCAATGAGCCCTGATAACTCCTGTGCAAAGATCTTTTTCCCCTTTAAGACAGGCGTACCCCATTTTCTGCCAGCAGACCTGGTGTTGTTTAAACTGACCCATGGTCAAAACCCCCAAAATTCTGCTGTTGATACCAGGTATTGATCTGATGGCTCTTACTGTTTCTTCCTTTGTCATTCTCTGCAACTGGAAGGACACAGGAGAACATACATCCACAAGTATGATTTCCTCTCCAAAGACTCTAGTAGCTATTTGAGGATCACTAAACTGGAACATTACTGTGATGCTGTCTCACGTTCTGACCTACAACTTTTAGGAGTAACATGAGTGAACTTAAAAGGGGGCATGTGCCTGGGAGTGGATATGAGAAATGAAATGATGCTTCACATCTGGAAATCTGCCTTGTGAAACACAGTGTGCTTGAATACGGATATGCAAACAAGTGGAAAAAAACTGTTGGTAGGCAAAGAGCCTATAGGCACGTAAGTAAATAAACTGCAAGATCCAATGGCTGAGCCCAGGCACATTCAGACCACAAACAAGACTAACATTTTAAATTAAGCAATTTTGGGGTTTTTTTTAATTATTATTTCTGACTAATCTCTTAGGTTACCCGCTGGGTGAGTTCTTTGTGCCTTTTAAAATATTTTCTAGAAGATAAACCCCAAAGCTACAGGTTAGACATAGAAATATTTGGGTGAGAGACCACAGCACTGGACTGTATGATCCAATGGGCCCTTCTGGCCCTGAATGTAAAGAGGTTGTGAAAAGTATGTATTTTGCTTAACAAATAAAAATAACCAAAATATTTGTGTCAAAAGCACACTAAAAATACAATCAGGTGATAGTTTTCAGCCATGAAAGAATTCATTTAAATAAAGCGTGCTCATTTGAAATGCTGACATAACAATAAGTACAGTCTAACAGGTGCTGCTATAATTAACAGCACATTCTGAATGACAGAAGACATAATTTGGAGTGGTATTACCTCCCATGGTAATTTTCACAGATCTCAGGCATCTAAAATAACCACTTTGGTTAAAATTGCTCAATGTTCTTTCTTCAATTTACTTGTAAGTATACTCATGGGTCTGTTCTCTTTATCCAGCTCACGCAATGACATTTGACTGTATTATAGAGTTTTACACAGGTTGCTTCCCTTCTAATAAGCATTTCTTCAACTTGATGGGGGAAGGGAAGTGAGGAAAGTAAGCTCTATTATGCTTAAATATGATATATGATATTTAAATCTTCATTGCATACTAAACACTTTTAAAATATGTACAGTTTAGATATTCTGGTTTGGGTTTTTAACTTCTACTGTTATTACTCTGCTGTTTCTAAAGATCTTTTTTGCTGAAGTGAAAGTGGTGCAAATGTAAGTATGTGCATAGACTATCAGGAATTCAGTTAAAATCTGTCAGTATTTGAGTATACTCGGCCAGCATGTAGGAGGAGAAGCAAAAAGGCAACATAAAGAGTAAAACCAGTTTCCTTTTACTACTTCACAGGGATTTGATGAAATTGACTTTTCCCAAGAACAAGGCAAAGACATCAAATAGTATTGTCAAAAAATAAATGCTCAAGGGACTCAAAGGAACAGAGCATACTTTGTGTCAAAAGAGAAGGTACTATTTGTTATTTAACCACAGGACTAGCCGTGTACAGAAAAAAAAACCCCAAACACCTATTTTCAGAAGAAATTGAAGGACTTGGAGGGAAAAATGTGAAGTAGGTAGAACTGCAAGAGCTTGAGAAGATTCCATGGCCTACAGAGTGGTCAAGCATGGTATGCTTTTTCAGAAAAATAGGTATGTAAGTATTCAGTTATTGTATTTCCGGAGCTCCTCCTCTCCTCTTTCCCAGCCCCAAAATGATGATTGAATTTCAAACTTTTGTAAAGTTTCCATTTGAATTCATATACCAAACCCATACATAAACCAGGCCATAAATTTCGGCATAAACCAGCTGCCCATCAGATACTGAGACTTTTGGAATTAATAGTACTCACAGGATCTGAGTGTTTGCATCACAATGTTTCTAGTAATGGGAAGGATGCAACACAGTGGACCTACAGGTTAAGAGAATGCCTACAGATACAAAGCTAGAGACAGTACTTGAATTCTGCTCTGACAAAGATAACTTGGGCAGTCATGCAGCAGCATTAAATAAATACATAAATAAACAGATAAATATATACAAACTGACCCAAAACCAACAAAAACTACTTTGGAGCTACTAAGCTCCAAATAACTATGAAAGATGATTAAACTCCAAAACTTGTGATAAGATTAAGTTTCTGTATTAAGACTAAATCTACTGAAGCTTCATTTTAATACCTTTCTCTGTATTAAAGTAACCTTCTCTGCCTGCAATCAGCTCTATAAAGGTAATAATACCATTTCATCTTACCAACATTTTGATACCAATATATTATGAAATGTATTAACTCCAGATTTTCATACAGATGTCCATGATGGATGCGGCAATGAGTTCTGCTTTTCTTATTTTCACCTCCTGCACTTAAAAAAGGGTTAATATATTCTCATATCCCATGTCTTTAAAACCATTACAATCAGCAGAATCTGAGACATATTCTGCACTATAAGACAAATGTCACTATTTTCCAGACCTTTCAAAATTACACCTTACAAAATGGGAAAAGGGAATTCCAGAAAATATGCAAACAGGCCCAGTGGTGGTAGTATTAACAGATAAACACTGAGGAATCAAATCCTTGCACAGCTTTTAATTCAAAGTTACTCTTTCTACTTCAGTTGATTCACTCTAGAATGACTAAGCTAGTTCCTGAGAAAAGCTTATCAGGTTTGATAGTCATAACCTTTAATCAGTACCCTTCTTATTCTCATTTAGTAAACATGCTTTATAATTTCTTTCTTACTTTCTTTGGTTATTTGAATTTAATAATAAGTTGCCCAGCAACTGTCAACAATATCTTTCTTCTAGATGCTTTTAGAGTGCTAGTTTATAGCAAAGTTTATGACCAATAACCAATTATACTGAGTAACAAGCGAGTTATTCTGCTGAGATAATTATTACAGACTGCAACTGCTATTGCAGGTAGTGAAATAAGAGTAGCCTTAAACATTGAATGACAGCTTTCAGTGTATTTCACTAGATACACCATTTTTCTTCTGCTTTCCACTAAAAATCAGTGCTTAGGCCCTTATACCTTTTTGTGTGGGGTTTTTTTTCTTTGTTAGTTGTTTATTTTTATTTTTTTTATAATAATAGCAAATATACTCATGTCAAAGAGTGGTCATGGTAAAACAGATATGATAATGTCTAAGTTCAATGTGCAATGATTAGTTTGATCTTGAGGCTGGTAACGCTTTCCCCCTGCAGTGACAGACAAGATAAAAACAGGCACCCAACAGGAGGGAGGGAGGGAGCAAATGCAAGGGGGAGAGAGGGATGGAGGGATGGGCCATGAACTCACTTCTCAGTTGGTATTACTTCCTCCTAGCCAAAAGTAACAGTAACTGGGTGAGCTTCCTGGTCTGCACACTTTTGTCCTAAACCCAAGTACATCACTCTAAAGCAAAGGCAGATTATCTTGCCTATCTTTGAACTCAAATTGCAGAGGAGCAGCACCCATCCATCCACAGGCAGCACTAGTGCTAGCTGGTACAGGACTATAATCAAGCACTCTACCCCTGAGCTCAGACAGGAGGCAGCTTTAGTAACTTTTTTTCTGTGTTGCTGGAAGCCCTGTGAGACTCATGGACATAATGGAGGAGTCATGGTGACCTGGGTCTCTTTGCATATTACCTGGGTGATCAGACAGTGGTTTCCATTACCAGCATGTGCTCCAGCCACAGCCTGAACTTTCCCTACAATCATCTCTGCACAACTGATGGGTGAGGAGACTGCTCTGTCCCACCAGTTTGTAATAAGAGCAGCAAAAAAACCCCAGAAAACTAAAATAAATTTCAATCAACATTTGCTGGGGTTCATGATGTCTTTCTTTCTCTGCTATTTATTTGTCCGCAACCAAGAAACAGCATGTAAATCATGGTAGTCCCAATGGGATGCATACTCAGTATGTCACCAGAGCTCTTAGGCTGAATTATATAACTGGAAAATATAGACATGTTCTATGGCAAGCTACCATTCCTCAGGCAACCTCCTACGGCCAAAGCTTGTTAGTTCTTGTCAGTTGGCTTGGGAAAGATGCTTCCTCCCAGCTTTTCCCTTTCCTTTATCTTCAGCTCTAACCAATCTACTCATTATTTAACCATTACCAAGCTACAAATATTAGATAATTACTGCATTAATAAACTGACTTTCTACAGTTGAGGTGATTTTTATGTGTTCAAAAAAATACTATTACTGATATTTTAAATTCAGACAGTAGCTGAAGATACTTAAATGGTTTTAAAAGGAAACAGAAGTTTTCAGCACATTTTAAACGCTTTCACAGCCTACAAGTAGGGAAATGAAAGAGCAGAAGGAAAGTGAGAGCAAAAGTGAATATACACAACTCATCAAAGCCCAGAACAGAAGACCAAAGTTTAGGTGATCAAATGCTAATTAGACAATTAAAATAATTTAAAATATAAACAACAGATTGCATTACTGGGAGCGGCTAGGAAGATTTTGGCTCATCAGCAGTTCCAGAGCTATGACTGGAAAACAAAAAACCCAGAGGCAGTAATTGCTGGGATAGAAACCATTCTTCTGCAAAGAATCTGAGAAATAGGACAAAGAAGGGCAGGAAATGCTCTGTTTTGAGGTTTTTCTCCTAGTTTCAGTGCTTTTAAACCCTGGATTTAGCAGCTACTTCCAAGCAACCATCTTGCACCTCATGAGAACACCAAGAAGTTGACCTTGTTCCTCACACCTTCACATGGGGAGTTGGGAGTGGGGAGAGTGGCACCCTTGAAAGGCAGGAAAAGACTGCAAAGAAGAGAAGAATTGATGTTTACTATATTCATTTTTAAAGAGTATTATAAGCCATAAAAAGGACAGATTTGAGAAAACTACGGAGGTTTTTGGACCATGAACAACAAGTTTTTTAATGTTGTATCAGAAAGTATAAATTTAGCTCTAAATCTTCTTCCGTGCACTTTTTAGTTGCCATCCATCTTATTTCGGCTTCCAAGGTACTTACTGAGGATGCAAGGAAATGGTGCATGCATGTCTAATGAGCCTAGTGAGTTTTCTGAAACAAAGAAAGGATCTTAGAAGCTGGAACATGGAGGAATAAGGGAGAAGTCTGAATAAGTCTGAGGACTAAATAATTAAGACAGGGGATAGGAAGGGGAGGGTACATTATGAAAAGACAGATTCCTGTAGACTTCTTAATCCTGTAGTGGTGTCTAATTGCAGCAAAAAGCAGCAGCGCCATATAAAACCTTGCATCTGAATTTGTACTTATTCTAGTAAAGTAAACCCAATACCACTTCTGGTGTACCTATCACTTTTTTTCCCACTTCCTTTTTTCTCACAGTTTCACAAGGGAATTCTTTTTTTCTGACATCATATACATTGTGATATCATTAGGGTCTTTATACCTATATTGCCCTGCTGTAAATAACCAGCAATTAATTCTCCCTTCACTTCTGTAAGGTTTACAATAATTTGCTTAAACTTCTAGCTCATTATTTCATGAATGTCTCACCACCTGATCAGACACTGTAAAGAATAACTGTCAGAGATAACTAATGAATAAAACAGTAACCTTTTAAAAAGTTAAGCTAACTTTTACTGATATTACCACTTATTGGCAACGCTATGATGCCAAAACTGCACAGACTAACTGCACAGAGACCAGTTTTGTCTTTAAGCAGCAAAAGTATTTATTTTGTGCAATGTTGGGGAGCCAGCCGACTCCCACTGGACAAACTAGCTCCCAAGTTTTCAGTGAAAAGTTAGGTGTTTCTTATACAGTTTTCATGAGAGGTTACATAACATCTACACATACATATTCATTTGATTTTGACACCAAATCATTCCATTCACAATAGGTGGGATCTAGGTGGAGCAGACCTTTCAGTTTTCTTTGTTCAACGATTTCCTGACTTGATGGTCTCCTTATCTCCTCCAGGTGCCCACCTTATCTTTTCTAATTATTCAGAGTACATTCCTTTCCTCAACACAAACACAGCATCACCCAGAGCATCAAACTCATCCTCTTTTTTTTTTTTTTTTTTTTTTTATATATATATATACCTTGTTCTGTTTCACTAAGTAAAGGAGAAGAAAAGAAAAACCCATCCTTAATTTTTAGTGATTCTTCTTCTTTTCCGTTGTCATGGATAGCACCACATAAGCTTTACAAATGCTGGTCTAACCAAGACCAATCTGCTGACCTAATCAATGACTTGCAGCTCATACTATACAACCAGTTCTATTGTTTGTTCTGATGGACCCATCTTAAATGTTATTATTGTCAGTTTTCTGTCTGTATTTATAGATATCAACTGAACAGATAAAGGTCAAGATGAAAAGAAAACTGCACTTTATTGCATCTCTTCCCTGCATCGACTATTCATTATCAGAATACTGGAATTAACATACTGGTGATATGGAGAAATAGTGTGAAATGGGGACGATGGACACCGACTGTGATTGTATATGTCTGCTCAGGAATGTGGGTATGGTGACTGGTCATGGGTGCGGTGTCTGGTCACATAGGCACACAGCTCTGAGACGACAACTACAGTTTTGAGGAGACACCTGCCCCTCTTCCTCTAACAAAGGGGCTATTTAAAAGAGAATGAGAAAAGGATGAGAGACATTCAAATGCTATCTAGAGGGAGGGAGTGCTAAGTCTCCTTGCTGGAGAGGATCGGATGGTCACAAGGACATGAATCACCTACAAACCTGCAAGACCACCACATTCCAGGAAACGGACTGATAAGCTAATTAACATACGAAGCGGGGTTTAGGTAACGAATATGTATAGGCGTTAATTGAATATTCATTTGTTTTATTGTATAAATGTGAGATGGTTCGCCACGCCACTTCGGGTATGCACGCTTGTGGAGGAGCGATCCCCCGTGTATCTGCGTGCAATAAACATACCTACTTTATAACTTTCGAGTTATAGAGTCTAATTCCGCACGTCACTGGTTACATTTCTGTGTATAGGTACCGCCTAGGATCCATAAAATATGTTGAGATATGCTATGGCATACAGAATAAAATAATCCTTGTACAGAACAAGTGTTGTAAGGAGCAGCTGAGGGAACTAGGGTTGTTTAGCCTGGAGAAAAGGAGGCTGAGGGGATACCTTATCACTCTTTACAGCCACCTGAAAAGAGATTGTAGGGAGGTGGGTGTTGGTCCCTTTTCCCATGTAATAAGTGATAGGATGAGAGGATACTGTCTCAGGCTGTGCTAGGGGAGGTTTATATTGGATATTAGGGTAGATTTTTTAATGAAAGGGTTATGAAGCACTGAAACAGGCTGCCCAGGGAAGTGATTGAGTCACCAACCCTAGAAATGTGTAGAAGTGATGCTACAAGTAGCTACATTCAGACATAGGGACATGGGTTACTGGTGGACTTGACAGTGTTAGGTTTATAGTTGAACTTGATGATCTTAAGGGTCTTTTCCAACCTAAATGATTGTATGATTCTATGATTTCTGTCAGTAGAAAAGGAGACCAGTCAGAGTGCTCTCTACTCAAATAATGGTGGGGTTTTCCTCATATCATGGAGTTGTATTTGTGAAACAATTTTCAGTCTTTTTTTCAGCCTACAGACCTCTAAATATTTTCCAAAAGAGCTGTGGAACCAAGTTCGTAAAATTTAACACAACAGACAACTTCAGACATGGCTTACAATTTTCTGCATACCACAGATAAAAGATTGAAAACCTCAGTTTTTCCTCCTAACAATGCAGATCAATAAATCTGACCACCAAAGGGTGGTCAGATGAATTGTGGCACAAGATTTCCATTGCTGTGGAAGCTACTGCCACTTCCATTCCACATTCTGGTTCAGAACATGCTATTTCAGGTATCAGTTCCACAGAAATGCTAAAAGCAGTGAAAATAAATGCTAAAAGGAGGAAATGTTTTTGCCTCCTAATACAGCAGTTTCTACAAACATATAATTTTGCCACTATAATTACTTTCCATAACTGAATTGTATTATCTCCACAGAAACCAAGGTGTAATTTACAAAACAGCTACATGTTTTTAGTTCTTTTTATGAAAAGCAAATGCCTCAACTTGAAGGACTACTGAAATGATCACCAGGTGGTGCTTTGTACAACCAAGCTGGATGTGGCTAACAGTCAAAATGGCTAGCAATGTAAAGTTTTTAAATTATTACTTTCTGATATTGGCAGAGCATGTAACCAATGCCACCTGAGCTGATCAGCAAACCATTTTAAATGCTTGTCTGTCGTGTTAACGTACACAGTACCCATGCCTGCAGTACAAACAGTTCTTTCATACTCCAGGGAATAAGAAGCTAACAAGAACAACAAGCAGGACTCTTTTCTACAGAAGTTAACACACAACCATGGATTGGACAGCTTCTTGCTGTGCCCCAAAGGCCACCTCACTTAACCTTTGCAGTGCTCCGGGATTTTCCCTTTAGGAAAACCTAAGGGAAGGTAGCTGTATCTAGAAGCCCCACTGTGTCCAAGAAGGAAATTACTCATGCCA
Organism: Falco punctatus; assembly: GCF_963210335.1. Classification (NCBI taxonomy): domain Eukaryota; kingdom Metazoa; phylum Chordata; class Aves; order Falconiformes; family Falconidae; genus Falco; species Falco punctatus. Next base: position 78,684,134 of record NC_137582.1, on the reverse strand, counting down.
CATGCTGTAGGACTTCAGACATACAGTGTGACCTTCTGAACAGAATTGTGAAGCAATAGCTGAGAATTCAACAAAGAAACTACCAGACTTTCTAAAAAAAATTGTATGTTTGAACAGGTAGGGGCAGAGCAACATTAGGATGAAGAAATTGGTAAATATAACCTATGTGCTTGACAACACAGTCCATGTGCATTCAGCATCATGCCTGCCTCTTTTTGATGACAGACATTATCTTTCTCCCTTTAGCTCAGAAGAATCAAAGCAACGAGAAGAGAAATGAATTTTTTTTCCTTCATTCAATTCAATTTAAAAGTCAATTAAGTTCAAAGCAATAGATTTAAGATTCCTCCATGGAAATTGTTTTAAGGCAGGGATGGCAGTGTTGAGTGAATTTGTAGCACAGGAGAGATCAATAACTGAATGAGGTGACACTCTGTGAATGCAAGAGAAAAAAAAAAAGTCAGTGTGTTCTTGGAGGAATGGAAAGACAGGTCTGCATGAAGCTGTATGTAGACAGGCCCTCACACTAAGCCATATGAGTTTCAGTGGAGGTAAAAGCATTCGAAACCCTGTGTTAACCATTGTTGCACTGAGAAACTATGTACGCACAGATACACAAGCAAAGGAGGATTGTATGAGGAAGCTCATAAAATTTGAAAGCTGTCAATATTGTTTCTGCTGTATACTGAGGCAAACAGAACAAAACCTTAGGTAGTCATACTGATCATAAGTCCGCCATCCATTTCTCCTTTAACTTTCAAATTTGTCGGCCAACTTTAATTAAATTTGATATTACGATAGAGTTTAACCAAGCAGATGCCCCAAAGAAAAGAATAATTTGTGTCCTGAGCCCCAAAAAATTATTTGACAGTAGAGAATCTTCACACAAGTTAGAAACACTAAACCTGGCTTTGTAAGTTCTTCCAGTCATAAACTATTTACATGTTACATTAACACAAAACAAAATGTATTTTCCATTTAATATGTATAAACACGCAGACACCTGCACCATCATCTCTTAAAAAATCAGCTGTCATGAAATCTTCTTTGGAAATATGGGGGGTTTACAACTAATACTGTGCTATTTTGCACATTATATGAATGACTAGTTGTGTTCAATATATCCTAAAATAAACATATGCAATATACATCTAACTAAATAATAGTACAGACACACTTGCAGATGGCAAACACCTTGAGATTTATAGGTACTATGTTGTATTTTCGCTCGTCTACTTCACATGTCTTTACTTCCCACATTAATTATAAGCTTGTTTTTAAATGACAAAAACATTATGCGGTATGACAATAAACTTCACAGCCAATGTTTAATTGCATCATAAAACCAAACATGTAAAAAAAATGAAGAATTTTCGTAATAACTCTTAGAGTTATATGAATCTTACTTTAATGAACATAATTAAATCTAGTAGCTGCTTTTAGAAACACTGTACTTCAGCTGAAAAAGGAGCTTAATCTGAAGTTTAGAAATCCTGCAGATAGTACTACATCTGCATTAAAACCAAATGACAGCAAAAATGAATCATATTTAAGAAGTATCACTGGCTTGTGTTCCTGGCCAAATTCCAGTTTCAAGTTTATGCTCTTTTTATATGTCTTTCAATATAAAAAACCTTAAAGGCACATGTGTCACTCAGACTTATAGGTGATGTACAGGTCTTGTGCTGTCTCTGCACAGGCATAAATTTCATCTGCAACAGTGGGTTTCTTTCCCCCTTTTTTACCTTAAACAGATATTTGATAGATCAGAATAGTATGTACAGCACAAATTCCACATGTATATACATACACTTGACTTTATACCGGACTTCGTACTTTTGTTTTCTTACTGAGAAAAACAGCTAAGTGAGTAAACTCCCTGCTCCGTAGCTTTCCCTTTTCTGAGTCTTGTGCCATGGCACACTTTGTACCACCACTGCAGCACCTCTTCCTGTGCTAGGTTGGCATTCCCACTTTGCAGGTTCAGAAAGCCCATGACAAGCTGTTGCACCATGCCAGCATATGGAAGTCTGAGCCTTCTCCTAAGGAAGCCTCTGACTGTAGGTAGCACCACATCACTTAATCCAACATGCAGTCATGTTCCCATCATGTGCAGTATATTGGGGAAGTGGAGGGGGTCTGTAATATACATTTGTCCATATAATATGTTCTGTTTAAATGAGGCAACATCAAAAAATGCAGCGGGGAGGAGAAGAGGTGATACACTTGATATCACGAGATGTTCCCTAATGATCAGATACTGAGGAGTTTTGAATGTTCATGACTTTTGCTCAAATCAAATGCAAGTAGCTCATATGGTGCACAGAACTGGATTCTTCAGTGCTCCATTAAGCTTCCATTATGGAGTGCTGTCCATGATGAATTGATCACAGCACTATAAAACAACTCTAGTGCTGTCTGCTTATCAAATAAGGCATGTACACTACTGAAATGAATTCACAGATGAATGGACCATAGTCAATACAAATGTCTTAGTTATACTGCTGTTTGTGTCACAACAATCAACAAGCAAATACTCTGACTCTGCAAACAGCATGAAGAACATATCTTGAAAACATGTACTTCAAACTAATCCTATGAGAGCAATACAATAGCTCCACACAAGATTAGAAAGTTTCCACAGTTAATGATACAGACTTTTGCAGTTTTGGTGACTTTAGCTTTACATATTGGCTGTGGTTTTTTCCTTCATTTTTTTGTGTTTCAGAATGGGAAGTATCATCCACATTTAAATAATACATTAATTAAAAGGAAAATATCTGTTTTCCCATAACATAACAAGTGAGTTTTGTAGCTGTATTACAATGCAGAGGTCATGCCTTTGCTCCCATACAAGACAGCATCACTTTCTAGTGCAATGGATAAAGTTTAATGCATGTCAAATATCATCATATTGCAATAACCAGATTAAAACCTAATAATTTTTGTCTTCCATTATCATCATGAGTGATGCAAAGTCTGTAAATCATTTGCTTAAGTACTAAGACTTAAGACATCAAATTTCTTCCAGTAAGTCTTAAATGATTATATATCCATCAGGACAGCCACTTTTCTTTTGCAGGAAAACAGATATATCATAAATTGAAATAAGCCATATCAGGAAGGACGCTTCTGCCAAATCACTTTATTTGGGGTCCTTTAATTTTGCAATTCCTTTCTTTACTCAACCCCAAATAACACCAAATCCCTGAGTCACCAGTGTAGTGGTGCTTTTAGAAGACCACTGAATGAAGTTCATGATTCACATGCTTGATTCCTTCTCACATATATAGATTTCATATTGAATAATCTATGAGCACTTACCAACCAGCTGTGGCAGAGTATCCATGATGACTCAAATGCATGCCTCCATACCATGGATACTGTGCAATTGCTCTGTACAATAATTAGTCCATGTAGAAGTAATCAATGCTTAGTTAAGCAAAGTGCATATATTCAATACACACTGAATCATAATTATACCTAATGGTGCATTGTCTTGTTCGCTTGAAATATATGCACTCATTTCAAGAACTATACCTTTATTGAGATAAGGGTGCAGAGGCATATTTTTCAATGACCTCTCTAAGTTCACATTCCAGATTTGACTGCTATCAGTAATCAATGAATCTGTGCTATGACCAAGACCTTACAAGAGTACAGGAGGACTCTGAGTGGAGGATGGGAATCCTGTGCAGTGTGCCACGATCCATGTGGAACAGTTTGTCTGATGCTGCAGCAGGGGTTCCCAGCATCAGGAGGGACATAAGATTGCTTCTATATTTTCCATCATTTACTCAGTAAATTAGTTAACCAGGTTCGAGTGACAGTGCCTTTCTTACTGAGATCCTAAAAGAACCGACACTTGTTTAGTACAAAGCAACGTGAAGCAGGTGTTGAATGAAAACAGATATGAGTATTAAAAGGTCATGACCAGAGCTGAAAGCAACCTGCTTTTTTGTTTTGTCATTTAGGCTTTAATTCAAAAAGCCACATAAATAACAGGAAGCTCTTTTATATTTGGATTCCTGGACAAGCAACAGGGTTCTTTTTAGGGTGCTACCCTAAAGTAATGTCTAATTGTTGTTTTTTTTGTGGAGCTTCAAATAGATAAAAAATTTTGACTTCTCATGCATAACGCACATGATACTGAACTAACAGAAGGCCTCAGTCAGCAGTTTCTGCACTGACTGAAATAGCCTCTACAAAGATTTGTAGGCAGCTTTGAAAAAATATATCTGCATTTTTCTGGATTTTACTTTCACTATCTTAGATTTTAGCATATTTAATTAAACCAACACATATCTTAAGCAGTTTAAGAAAAGAAAAACAAAGCGAAGGGAAAAAAAAAAAAACAACAACCAAAACTAGAGAATGTTGTTAGGCAGAACACACAAAGTACTGGACTAATTTTGTATTATGTTTTTTTCATGCCTTGTACAGCAGTACCAGGAAGGATTTCACAGGTGTAGATCAGAATAGAAATCAATCAGCCATAAACCTCTGCCTTGGGATGTCAAATACCTGCTTGTCATCTGAATTTTTGATTATCTCATTTCACCCTGCTAATCCCTATTCATATTTATATATGCTGCATTTTACCTTAAACATGTTATTTAAAATATCGTACAAAATTTTCAGCATTGCTGTGCCACTTCTTTATAACTAAAACTAGTATATCATTATGCTAATAGCAAAAGGAAAGCTAATATATTTCATTTGCATGTTAATGACTGCATTCTTTAGTCAAATAACCCATAAACTACTTCCAGTCCAGTTAACATATTTTTCTCTTGATTAGAAAGATGTCAGATGTTTTCAAAACCTTAAAAGACCATTTATCCAGGCTACACATCTACCTGAAATAGTGAAAGTTATTTCTTACTACATTAGTCTAAAATATTTGTAAAATTAAGAAATCAAACTTTGTGGATAATTTCCCAGTTATTATAGCACTGCCATTAGCAATATAACAGGTCAAAATATGTATCAGTCATTTCTGTCTTAATGGAGCCATATGGACAAAGCCTAACTCAGCTGTATACTCAAGAGCGTAACTCACCTATGTAACAGTTATTCATAGGTCACTCAGCTGGTTTTGTCATGAATGATCTGAAAGCCGTATCATGACTTCTCAGAAGAGGCAAAGGAGAGCACAGTCATCCTAAAGATAAGATGTCAGCGGGAAAAGGAGGAAAGCTAGACCTGTTCCATCCTGCTGGTCCTGTACTGGGGTATGTTTCCCCTTGTTGGTCAAAAATATTTAACGCTCCCACAGCTCTCTGACTCTCTTGGTGGCAAGAAAGTTGATTTTCTAAAGTTTTTATAGAGACAAAGCAAGCACGGCTGGTTTCGTGCCCTAAGAAACTGCTCAGGTCAATCATTTTGGCAGATGGCTGTGGTCAGACTACCATGTCTACCAAACCAGACAAAAAGTTTATCATCATCCATGTTGGAGCAGCAGACTTGTTTTGAATCATCAGCTGCAAATGACTGACCTGCATAACTGGGCTCCAGATTTTAACAGGATTAGATTTCGTTTTTCTTGTTTCACATGAAGAATATATAGAATGACTAGCACAAATAGGCTGCAAGTGAACTCATTATTAGGTTTACAGATCATCATCTTAATAAAATTGAATACAAATAGATAATAAAATACTACAATAACTTTATAAGATCATAATATTACTGCAGGAAAGCTACAATCTGCAATGTGGCATCTGCTTGTCCTTCAGGTTGTCACATGTTAAAGAGAACCTGCGGACACACGTGGAGGGTTAAAACAGAACCTGTCCCTGCATGCACAGCGTGCAGCACCACATATCTTTATATTCCAGTCTGCATCAGGGACAAAGGAAAGCAGTTAATATTAAACCATAAGTATTAGTTATGAAGTAGGATGCAGAGTGATTAATCAAACTTGCCACAGCTCTCTAAGATTTGGGCTCTACACTTGAAAGAAATCTCCATCTGCCTCACTCTAACCTTTCTCATGCATACAGAATGATCTAAGTAGAGTTGTAGCTGCAGTCTCCAGGCACAAGGCTCTCTTTGAATCCAATATTACAAGAAAACTCTTAAATGGAATTTGCCAAGTACTACCGAAACTATTTTGCAGATAGGAAATGTGTGTGATTTCACTTCAGCTGAGTTTGCAGCTTTTTGAGTGTGTTCTCCACAAATGTTCAAGAAGCGGAATATGGACTGCTGACTAGCCAATAATGCCTATCCTGAATCATGCTGCATAATGAATTTAAAATTGCCTTTACCTTTGAAGGTTACTGATTCTATTTTAGACCTCAAGAAGGGCTTATAAACCCTTTTTCCTCACTCTATCCATTAGGTCTAATTAAAAAAAGCTACCACTTACAAATATTGCCCAAACAGTGATTTTATGTAAATATTTCCAGAAAGCAGGACTGTCCAAAGAAGAAATAACAGGAATACGGAAATACTGCATCAATTTTCAGGCAAGTTTCAAATTTCTGTTCTCATGACAGTTTTCAAATTTACAGTCAGCCCACATACAGAATTTACAAGCAGAAATTACTTTGAAAGATAGGTGATTTTAAGACATTATCTGCGGTTGCCTTTTGCAAGCTATCTTCTAGTTAGTTCCGTAGAATTAACTACCTTGTCTGAAATTTATTTACAGTTGCCCAGTTCTATAAGACTTAAAATGCAGATGATTCCTCAAAGTTGTGGCTCTGGGCCTACATCAAACTCTTAATTACCATTTTGAGAATTAGCAAATCTCTAAATTTTGTAGTACTGAGGAAAAGCTGGAAAATGCCCTGTTAAATCTTTCAAGAACAATAAGACAAATAACCCCAAATAAGGCCTTTTTGACCCTAGTTTTCCTAAACTGCAAAGATGTCTTCATGACTTTTAGCAGGAAGAGAAGTGATCATCTGGCAAGATATCAAGCTGGCAAGCAGGGATTCTGGCCAGCTGGCCAAGACCGTCCAGCCGAGCTCACCTGCTGCCCAGCTTCCTGACAGCCTCCACCATTCTCCCTCTGGCCAGAAGCCTTATCCTTTTGCTGGCGGCTTGATTTGCCGCTGGTCTGCATTCTGGCTGCCTGGTTGGCTGGTAAAGTGCCTTGAGCTTGCTTTCCAGTTCCCTGGATGCCCAGGAGCCCATCTGGTGTTTGGGATCTCCATCAGACAGATGGGCTAAAACGGACTATTCACCTTTGCCAGATTCCAGGCTGCTGACATTTCACTCCAATGTAAAACAAACCAAAGCCTCCACAACCCAGGACTGTCTGTAATACAGCAATTCAATCCCCCCCCCGCCCCCCCCCCCCCCCCCCCCAATCAGCTCTGACTGGAGACTAAGCAGCTCAGAAACAGACTGTAGTGCTTTGTTCATTTTCAGTAGTACCCTGGTCCATGCAGAGTTTAGTAAGGCCTTTAGAAAAAGATAACACTCAGTTGAAATGCAGGTGTAGGAAAATCATTTATGAAGGTCCATACCCTACATCTCTGTAGGGGGTTGCAATGTACAAAACAGCTGATAAGCAGTACTGAATAACCCGTGAGTGTACTCTCCTGCTTCAATGCAAAAAACCAAAAACCCAAACCAACCAACCAACCAACCAATCAAACAAAAAAACCCCAACCAAACTCCACCATATATATATTTATATATATATATATACACAATTAAAGCAGTTACCCATCCAAAAATCGCAGACTAAACCTGCATGAAAAGACAGCGCAATTAAAAAGAAGGGGTTCTGAGTTTTTTGTAGAAAGTGTTTATCTAAATGTAGTCCTCTGAATCTCACCTGTATACCAAAGACATAGAAAGACAGTTTTCAGTGGTCTCCATCAATATATGCATTATGTATATGATTTTGAGAACAACCTCACTACCAGTATGCTGCCAGTTCTACTAACTGATCTGCTTGGGTTGTGCTGTACAATAGTGAAGAGCTCCAACAATATTGATAGTGTGTGTATTGTAGCTTGCATCATGTATGACTCCTTCCAGAGGGGAAAAAAAAAGTAATAGAATAGCATAGCATAGTATAACATAGCTTAGCATAGCACAGAATAGCATAGAATAGAAGTTTTGTGTTTCTGCGATACGGCATTCTAAAACATTGTCCAAGAAACACTCTATACCATCAGAAGGTCATATGTTCTCTCTCACTTAACCCACTCTTGCTGCTGCCACCCTCGAAAAGCAGTGGTGAAACGAAAATAATTTTTACTGAAAAAAGCAAAACCCAAGACACCTATTGCTAAAAGAACTCAGATATACCAAACCATCCTATTTTGATTCATGACTACTACCTTAAGGAAATTAATTAATTTCCTAGTGCAACAAAAGAGGACTTGATTAGGGAAAAGAAAGACTGTGAAAGCAAAGTTACTCACAAAGACCGGGAGAAAATGCAAGGCTTTAATCAACCTGCAGAGGTGAGGATCTATAGTTTTTATCCATGGTTTGAGCTGTGTTACAATCTCCATTTCCCTTCCCTCTGTATTGCAGCACTAATAGATTTCTGGGGATTCTGGAACTGATGTTATTCCAGTATTCATATCCCATACCACCAAGGAATTTTCACAAGAAAGTTGCACAGTAATTTTCAGAGGCATTAAATAACCTTACAGTCTATTGAAAAACCTGGACCAAACTGGATCAAAAAATATGACAAATTCTTAGCACTGGGGCTAATAAAACCTAGGGTGAATGGTACAGCTCTATTAGTCATGCTTGTCCTTGGATGGGTTTAGAAACTGTTAAGAACATGAACTGCAGCTGAAACCTTCATGCTTTGCATACTCCCTTTTAGCAAAACTGTCATAGATCTATTTCATTCTTGACTCTGGGCATTTGAGAGATAAATGATTGGGGCTGCCCCAAATCCTGATGGGCCCTCACACAGTTTAGCCCTAAGGAAAGGAAACAGGGTGACAGAGGCTGCCAGGAAAAGGATTTTCCATGTTCAGGTCTTGTTTCCAGCATACACAAAATTGGATGAGACATAATCATGCAATGTCACCTTCTATATTTATTAAACAACTCAAATAAATACCTACCAAGAAGCAATGCATATTCCTATTTACAAGGCTGTGGAATATAGAACAATTCAACCATGGAGAAAGCACCCTCATTTATTCTGAACAAAGACAAAATATTTTTAATGGATTAAGTAAACACATATTACTTTTTTTTTTTCATGGAAAAAACAAACCCTTTAAAGATTTTTAATCTAGGAAGTGTTGAATTCAACACTTATGAACGCTAACTAGGTGTATTTTGAGATATATTTATAATCTATAACAGTACAAGCTTATCTGTTCATATTGCCTTGGAAATCTGCTATATAAACTAATAGTCACCTTATTAGCTGAAAATAAGTGTGTGGCATAACTTTCAATGTTAACGTAAAACTGACATTTCAATGCATAACATCATTGCACAATGTAACAAAATTACATGCTGAAATGGTAAAATGCCGGCTCTCAGCTTCAGAATTGAAGAAGGAAAAATGATTTTGAGATAGAAAAATTGCTGTTAGGTTATACAACAGCTGTCCTCTCCCCATCTAGCCCCATTTCCCTCCCCCAAAAAAGACGTAAATGTTTTTTAAGATATTCAGCAGTGTCACCAGGAGCATTATTACAGGCACCTGCACTTCAAAGGTTTTTGCACGGTTGCTGTTTCTGGATAAGGAATGAAAGGGTTGTTCGATGTATTGAAATTTTTAACCCATTGCTCTATCAATTTTTTTTATTCCTGCCTTTTATTATAGCAACTCTCACATTTTCCAATCACAGAATAATTTTCAAACACCCATCTTTCTTGCAAGATCAACATGGGCACTGATACTTCCAGTTAGCAGATTTTTGTTTTAAACTTCATGAGCCAACTAGACCACTTTCCATGGCTGTACAAATCACAAAGTCCAAACTTTGGGAATTACAGTGTTAGAAAACAGAATTTAGAAATAAAGAGAAAAGCCCAATGTGATTTCAGGCTAATATTATAATGGGGAAAAAAAGGAGGAGGACAATATTTATGGTTGCTTCACAGTAAAATTTTCAAAATGTTTCTTCAACTTTCTTTAGTCCTCAGTTAAGACCTGTCACCTTCAGTAGAGTAGGATTATGACCAGCACACATTAGCAGTCTTGACTCACCATGCAAGGTGCTGGTAAAAGATATAACTACATGGCAGATAGCCAGTATTTACATAACAGATTAATGTTTAATGCAAAAATCTCAAGTTTTGTCCTGCTTCAGCATTGGCTAAAAAATGCAAATATATTTCATAGTACTGGAAGTTATCTATTTGTTTATAGAGATGACAAAGCCTAAACCACTGTATGATATTTATGCAAAATCATATATATTTTCGTATTTTCCGGGGGGGGGGGGGGGGGGGGGAGACGGGACACGGAGACCACCAGACCTTGCTAAATTTGATGCACACTCTTCACAAAGAATGATTTAGTTGCCAAACAGCTGGCCCAGCACTCTTTCATAGGAAAATTGCAGCGCAATAGGCAAACTGAGCTCTCAAAGAAAAGTAGTTCAGGGCAGAGGGGAATGTGTACAGATCCTTTCACTTCTGTGTTCTTGCAGTAGCAAACAAAGAAGTGATGGGAGCTTCTCCAAACCAGCTGCAGTAAAAAGACTAGGTCTTGCATATGTGCCAATGGGTCTTGCAGACTTTGTGGACCCATGGAGTTGTATGGATAGCCTCTTCCATGGAGTGATACTGGCGCAAATGTACAGTATGAAAGAACCACTGAAAACCAAAACTGATGGTACTTGCCTCAGATGAATCTGTAACTCAGGCAACAAGAATAATGCAGTTTTTAAGTTTAATACGTTGTCTTACAAATCTGTGTGTTATCATCATTATACCAGGTTGTGTCACCAAATATATGAAGGCATTTAGGAGGCCAGCAGAGGGAAAAATAAGGAAAAGCCTGTTCCCATGATAAGCAGATTTCTTTTCTTCAATTTACCATTATTCAAAACAGGCAGAGTTCTATTTTTTTTCTGAGACATTTTGAAACAAAATTGAATCATTAACCCATTTTCCAAATTATTTTTCTCATCATTTGACATATTTGATTCAAATGAGTTAACTTCCAGAAAAAAGCATTTCAAATTTTGAAGCTGGGAGATTTTTAAAAGAAAATATACATCATAAAATATGCATACATGTATATGTACACACACATAAATATATATTTATATGCATATAAATACAAAGACAAAAATATAAAGGCCCACATGAAAACAAAATATATTAATTTTACCAGAGTTATGCCTATTAACACAAAGCAATTCAGACTTTACTGTTTGGTTTTTTAAAACTTTGTTTTGTTCTAGAACTATAAACAATATATGAATTGGCAGAATATCTCATAAAATAGAAAATTCAATTCTGTGCTGTTCTAAATCATTATTCCACTGTACTGTTTTGCACCTTTGTGATCAGCCAGAATTTATTCATTGCCCTCATGTTGCTTGTCACACAGTACGATGGCACATTTGCAACTAGAATTCCATTCACAGGACTCAAGGTACCACACTCTTTACCCAGATCCTAAGATCTTTAAATTAAGACATCAGTCATTATGGCATTTTTACATAAACATCATCCAGAAAAGCACTCATTACTATTCACATTTCATAAGAACATTATTGTTCAACTTATTACCAACTAGATATCTATTGTTCTAATAAATAAAAGAACAACAGACTACTGCATCTGAATTCTCACCCATAATACAGTCAAAATGACAACACACTACATGACAATACAGGCAATAGTCTGAGTATCTCAGAAACTACAGTTAGTTTTTTTCTAGCTTGAGGGCAAGATTATCTGACTTTTCTCAGCCATTTAGGTACCTGTTCAGAGGTATAACACTCTGGGAACATGTAATTTTCTTTTACATTTTGTCAAGGATTAGCTTATGAACTATCAAACTTCTGCTTTTCTTATATTCAGAATAATTTTGCATTTTCTTCTTTGTCCTCCCTCCAGCAGGTAGCTGTCTTTGATGTCATGCTTTCTACAGTAGGACAGTCTACAATAGTTAAATATCAGGAGAAAGACAGTTGAATGCTAATAAGCAAGTGGGATCAGCAGAGACCATTTCAGGTGATAAAACACAAGATTTGTTCACTTTCAAGCTAGCAATGCTGAAGTTAAAGTGAACTGTTTGAGTTTTTCTATGAACATAAGGGCGGGAAAAAGAAAAGATTTCATGTTGTTTGGACACCTCTATTACAACAGCTGGTGAGGACCATCATTGCCCATGTCAATATATCATATGCTTACATACAGATGTTTTCCATGCTCCTATGAAAAACAGCAGGTGGAACATGAATTCCAGTTCTGACAACCTTTTTTTTTTCTAGTGCTAATTATTTTAAATATACTTCTGCAACTCCTAATATATTCTAAGACAACAGGAACATTTTTAAGTGTTTCAATTTGTGCATACTCATTCAGAGATGCAAAACAATAGTGCTTTTTCAGTATTCAGTCTATTTATGATACACTGTGAAAGGATACTAGATTTAGATAAAACAACTGAGCTTACTTGGCAGTTAATTTCTGCTAAAGAAGGTGGGCCTTGTCTTTCTTGCCAGCTTTGTCATCTTCTCCCATACATTTTAACTACTTCAGCCATTCTTCTAAAACCTCAGCTAAGCCAAAAGAAAGCTATTTGCTTTCCTCCTCCCACTCACTGAGTTTTCTGTCAGCTTAGTGAGCTGAACTGGCATGCATATTAATTGCTCCAGAAGCATAAAAGAGCCATAGAAAAAAGGGAAAGGCAAGAAGACTATTTGGTCAGGATCAGGAAGAGAAGGACAGGGTGTAGGGCACTACCACCTGTGTTGCACGTAAGGTTTTATATCGGCTAACCTTTCCATGTCTCGCCATGCCGCATACACACATATAAAAGCTATCACGATCGTATTCAAGCAAAGCCAAATGGAAATTGCAACTATTTGATGTATCTAAAATTAAGTTACTTTCATGAGATATCTACCTATCTGTGGTTTTAGGCAGCTGTGACTAACACCTTCTCATCTGCACTCCAATTGTTTTAAAGTACTGATAATATAGTCTGGTGCACTGCTGTTCCCTACAATGACTGTCATTCTTTCCATCTGCAGAGAAATAGAAAAGGATACACTCAAGCAAGCTTTTAAGCACAATTCATTATGGCTATGGCACTTGGAATGACCTTTGAAACTGTTAGTGAACCAGTTATCAACACTTTATTCCTCTCGCTGCATTCAGCATTTTTTAATAACTTTGCTAATCACCATTAAAAGCATTTACTTTGAAGTGTAAAAAGCTATACACAATACAGTTGATTAGCAGGAATGTCATTGACGTGTGTCTTTTTCCTGAGACCCAGATAGTTGTAGTATGACCCTATATCCTGAACATGTTGGTGTAATACACATAAATGAAGAAATATTTTCCTATTAGCATTGATTAAGATGTTTCATAGCAGCTAGTATCAATGGGCTATCCAAGATATTAATTTTCCTACTTACACCACTAGGGCTGGTAATTGTTTATATACCCTCTAAGACAAATAAATACATTGGCCATTGAGAATGGTTATGCTGAGGCTTCTCAGCTTTATTATACAACCCGTAAATCTTCTAACTCTAAATGCACACAATACCACAAAAATATTTCAGACCAGATCCTCTGCTGCAGTAAATCAATATAGCTCTACTGAAATCAATGGAGCTAGTGTGATTTACAGTAGCTCAAGATCTGCCCTTTCGATTGCAGCCAGTGATATAAGAGACTCAAGAGGGTTATTACAGTAATATTCAGGAATATATTTTCCAGTAAATTACAGGTTTTTTATATCGAGACCAAGGAAACAATGCAGATGCACTGCACTATGACACTGTTGCAGCAAAGGATTAGCAGGAGGGGCCTGCAGTTCTTTGTGCAGACTCTAACTACACATAGGTAGGCACGAAGCCAGGCACCAGACCTAACCTGTCTGCCTGTTCCTATATTTCTGCTGTTCTACCCACCAGTATAAATATCCAGGAATGCTTGTTGGTTTCCCCTCATTGCGATTGAACCTATGCAGCTGATTTACAGCAGACGCCTAACTTGCAGACTGCCAGAGGAGTCTCATCGCCAGCCAAGGTACTGGGCTTCCTCTGCCTCTGTCCTCTGCAGAAGCTCAGAGGGGCTGCCAAGGTCTTTCCTCATCAGCCTTTGTAGGTGGGTCTAAACGCCTGCTCTGACTACTAGTGCAGAAGATGCTTAACTTTAGCACTTCAGGTGCCTAAAGCCAGCAAGTCCAGCTAGTGACAAGAAATTCATGTAAACTGTATTTGTTGGATAAATGCTAGGACTTAGAGGACTTAGAAATTTGCAATACTTCACACTTCAAGCCAATGTAAAACTGGAATAACCTAAGAGTCAAGTAGACCGTATTATGTAATCACACTTCCAGTTTTGTTTAATGATATTGCTGCTTTTGAAGATTTCTTAACTAGCTACTTGCAGAATATGCCCCCACAAATTAAATGCACTGGTGAATACAATTGTGATGTGGCATTGTAACATAGACTCAGGCTGTCTTGCTCCTCCTTCTTACAGCTTTATTCTTTAAAAGCACTTAGAAGCCAAACATATTACAGCAGGTGTTATTCTTAGCCATTTTGCCAAATTATGTAAGTGATCATATGCCTGTTTTGCTGGCCAGGCCATGTCCTTCTGGTGACTGATCAAATCAACACAGATCATCTTGAAAACTCTGTTTTAAGCATTAAAATATCTTAAAATAGAGAGCTAAGACACCAACTGTGCCCATAGCACCACAAAGTTAACTATGGCTTGTCATTTCTTTTTTCTCCACTGTAACATTAATGTAACTATCCTAAGTTAAGGAGATAAGAAAGGCAAAACATGAAAGGAGAAAGAAGTTTTTTCTTACAGCTGAAAAAAGAAACAAAAGACCCTCTATCAAGCACAGAAAGTTTTTGCTAGAGTTTGTCAATGTATTCTGTGAAAAAAAGAAGAAAAACTTTGAAAAGACCTTTGATTTGCTGCTGACTAGAAATGGACAACATAAAGGTAACAATGAGAATTAATTCAGAAGAATTCCAGTTCAGGTGAACACCCAGGTTTTGTAAGCCATCACTTAGCAATCTATTAACTTACAGGTGACTTTGGAGCTTTGTTTTTGTAAAACTTTTGGCTCTTTAAAATCTGTAATAAAATAAGGGATTATTTACTCCTTTGCTAATGAGCCTTCCCATCTCTTACCTCACAATTTGACAATATTAGGGATTGTAAAGAGAATGTTTAATTACTTTCCCAGGCTGTTTAATGTTTGTGAAGTCTGCTTAGAGCTGTGGATGAAAAGACAATATTTATCACTTAATTATATAATCTTTACGGAAAACAAGAACATGTTTCATCTTTGAACTGTACGTATGCCAGATAACAAAATACTCTGGGGTTCAAAAAACCCACAGAAATCACTGAAGATAGTTGAGCATCTGGTATCTGTTATATCAGTTCATTGTACTAATACAAGTGCACTAGACCTAAAAAGACTACATGGAGGTTCTGTGATAACCTAAAAAAAATGAAGTTTCAACAGAGCATAGTGTAAGTACTTTGGATTGGCAAAAATACAGTCACAGAGAGGAGGAACTGAATTTACACCCTAAAAGTGCCAAGGGAAACATAAATAAAATTACTTTAATGGATAAAGAAGCAATTAGGTATTCTTTGTTATTTCTTATACTAATTTAAAGTCAAAGTCCCAGCTACATTCTTCAGTGGCGTTTTGAAGACGACATTAACAGGAATTCATTGATATATGCCTTTTAAAGCAGGAGAGACAGGAACATAAAGGAGTAACTAATGTATTACAGATTGCTAAAATGTTGTCTCTTCTTTGGACAGATATGTAAACCTATGAAGTCATAAATTCAAACATTCAGGTAATTTATTTGTAATATAAATAGGTAATTCTCGTACAATACTCTGGAAAATCTGCCCTAACAGACCTTCTTTAAAACAGCACCTCTGTAACAGTGCTAAGGCAGTACTTCATTGCTTGTGATCGTACTTGAAAAAAATTAAGTCAATGGGATGTTTTTCTGTTGAAATCCAAAGATTTTCGCCTTATCAAAGGAAGAAAACAGAAAATGCTTAGACTGGAGAAGGAGGGAAAGAAGAGTAGTACTTCCAGGATGGGACAAAATTTGCTTTGTTCCAGTCAGCCTAAGAATTGCTATAAAAATCTGGGGGTTTGTTAATGTGCCTTAAGGTGTGTTAATTAAATTCTAGAAACTAATTTTAATAATTTAAGATACTTAAATGTACCTTGATGGCCTTAAGAGTAAAACTGCAAGGATCTATTACGGAATAAGCTAAAATCTAGCAGCTAGAAGTCTTGGCATATATCTTTGGCATTAATACTGTCTTTACCTTAATATATATAGCCATAGATATATACTTAGCTATAAAGTCAGCCACACTGCACATATAATACTAAATAACTTAATGATATTGTGATGAGTTGACCCCAGTCACTGTCTAGGCACTCACAGAGCCACTTGCTCACTACCCCTACTCCCTCCAGCTGGACAGGGGAGAGAAAAGGATGAGAAAAAGGAAGAAAACTTGTGAGCCAAAGTAAAGGTAGTTTAATAGTGGAGGAAAGATGAGGGAGGTGGGAGAGATGCAAGGGCAAATAACTTTGCACAAGAAGACTGATGCCCAGCCAGTCTTTGAGCAACAGACACCTTGGAAGACAAACCCCCTACATCAAGCTTCTCCTTATCCTAATTTATTGCTGAGCATGACATTACATGGTATGGAATATCCCTTTGGACAATTTATGTCCCACATCTTTTCCCTCCCCCATCCTACTGAGACTGAGCTTTGCATGCTCTCAATGTGCCCTTTTTCTTTGTCTTTGGACCCATACATGAACATGCTGATCTGTTCCTGTTAGAACTAAGGAAAGACATATAACTGGTTTACTCTTTCTCATCAACTCTCCATAAAGCATGCCTCAGGAGCATACAGTGAAACATCTGCAGTTCTCTCTCTGCTTCTGCTCCCTGACAGCCCATAGTACACACACAGGTGATGTCGTTAGCTCTCTGAATAGTAGTGTTATAGAGCCTTGGGTGGTTTTCTTTCCCTTTTCCTTAAATATATGGCCTCTGGAATATGTTTGCTCTTTGCTTGCTGAAAAATCCAGTACTGCTGTGGATAAAATTTAGTGTACCACTAGAAACATTGGGCGTATATTCAATTCTACATGAAGTCAGGATTTTGAAGACAAGACAATATATGTATTTCTTTATGAAGTGTAACCTTTTGCATCTAGGAGGTTCACTAGCAAAGACTGTAGTACTTGTATGTTGCTTGGTATCAACGGGAGGCTGCCCTTCACAGCTGTGTGCACACTGATACAGATTCAAAAACACATACATGACTGTCTTCTGTTCTCTCTCTGATTTTGTGAAAGCGCTCTGTCCTACTTTTGCCAGTAACCTTACATAGGTCAGTACACTTGCAAAGAGTCTTTCTAAGTGGTTGTGTAATCCTGTGAATTATCTCCCATCACTGGTTGCTGAGTTATTCAAACTTCTGGTTTCTGAAAATATATATTTGCTGCATCAGATTTTTAACCTTTCACACTAGTAATATGCTCTACATTTTTCCCTGCCCACAGTCTTGAGCAATTTCATGGATCAGGACAGCAGGGGCACGTGCTGCTGGGTTTTACTCAAGGCAGCCAAGTATCAATACCCTCTGACGAGACTTCCTGCTTCTACTTAGACATACGTGAGATGCTCCCACCTGTTTTGCAGACAGCTAGCAATACTGCAGACCTTTCTGTCAGTCATTCTTATTGAAATATCATACCCATCTCCGAACTGATGTGAAGACTACTTTCCAAAACTGAACATGCAAATGTAAATCACATACCTCAGCAGAAATTTAACTCTTCCACCAAGCAGTATTGTAGTCTATGAATGCTTGATGAGTGTCTTCTTTCCTTTCTATATATTTTACACATTTTATAATAAATATTAAAAAAACCCCACAAGTTACCAACAAGATCATGATGTTATCCTGTCCTTCAATCTTCACCAACAACAACCCTCTGAAAAAAAAAAAAAAAAAAAAAGGAAAAAAAATAAAAAGAAAGACGAAGAGAAGGAGAAAGAGAAGAAGGAGAAGGTAAAGGAGAGGAATACTTGGAAAACTTGAGAGAGAGAGTTAAGCCTTAAATATAAGGGCTTTGTGTCCTCCTCATTTCACTTGAGCCTACAAAAGCCTTATATCTCTGTACAGCTGAGAATATTTCAGGCAGGCACAGACCTTTATATGCTCATCTACAGATCTTTGTATGTTAAGGAACTAAATAGTCTAATTTGGTGTGTTAAAATCAAAAGAACGTAAGACTTACTAGATCATACTGAGGTCTACCTGTCTTGGTATTCTGTCAACTACTGGTCACAAGCAGTGACAATGATTAAAAAAGAGTGAAAACAGAACCAGTGAGGGACATTTCCTATTTACTCGTGTGCTCTGCCAGGCTCCAAGTATTTTCCATACTGTGCACTTATTCAATAGGATGTATTTGGTATTCCTATGAAATACACAGTATCAATTTATATTTAATATCCTTAAATAGCTTTATCTCTCACTATTTTGTCCAGTAACCTCTGGTAATATTTCATCATCTGCAGCACCCTCTGGCAATGAGTTTCACAGCTCTACTGCCCACAGTGTGAAGAACCAACTCTTCTGGTTTGTCTGAAGCTACCTTATCCTAGCTCTGTTTGACTGCCTGAAGGTAAAACTTTCTTTTGCAAGTTGTTGGAGGTCTTACATAGACCTAACTTGAAATTCTTAATATCACCGCAGTAAGGAAGAGAGGAAAGCAGAAAAATGCGATACAGGCAGAGCCCAGACACTCTGCTCTTTCATTCTTGGTGTTACATGAGGCAAGTTAAGGAAACCAGAGAACAGCTGGATTCATGATGATTCAGCAAATCTCCAAGGGGAACTGTTTCACTCCTCTGACCCGTCAAGGGTCATGTCCAGCTCTCTCCATTTGCTCTGTGTTATGAGCCTGGCCATTAAGTGATTTTTTCATGGCATAGCTGTCCAGATTCCTTGTCTATTCCCTGAAATGTCCCATTAAATCTTCCTAAAATGGCTGGTGCTTCCTCCTAAAAGTTCACCAGCCTTACTGTCCTTATGTTTCTCTTTTTATTTCCTCTTAAATGCTCAAATCATGATAGGCAGGTTCCAGACATACTTCTGCTCTTCCTCATTTCCTCTCATGCATGTTAAATATATTGATAAAGGTTGGGATAGAAAATTCTGCCAGTGGCAAGGGTACCGTAGGACTTCTTTCATTCCTGATCACATCTTTTCTTTTTAACCAGCTGGTAAACAGATCACACTAGTATCTTCTTTCTGCCTGGAGATTTTTGGGTTTGTGTGAGGTCTTCCAACACTCTAAATGCTGTATCTTTCAGAATCATTTCATGGGATCATCAAACACCTTCCAGGCAGGATTTTTTGTTTGGTTTTGTTTTATGAAAAACAACAATATAATAGACCACACACAGATATTATAATATTTTCCATGCTCAGTTTAATAATTGGGTGGATCATGTGAAATTATGATTTATCATATATGTAATGACTATAGCATATACAGGAAAAATAAATTTTTAAATATGCATAAAGCATATCTTATTTTTTTTTTTTGCCTCTTTTTGTTTTGTGTTGAAATGGAATATCTGTATTGGGGTTTTTTTTGTTTTGGTTTGTTTTTTTGTTTGTTTGTTTGTTTAGTAAGGGCTCGGTTTCAACTGATGAGTCCTTTTAATTCTCTGATGTTGGAATCATCATTTATAATTATACAATTATTTTTTTTAAACGTGTCTAAACAAAACTTTTCAGTGTTTTGCTGTCTACCTGCAGTTAGGGTCCTTTGTTACTACCTATCAACTCACATGATGCTGAAAAGCCATTCACTTAACCCTGGTTATTGAAATAGTTTGAATTAATTTTATGAGGAATAGATGTAGATGGAAATGTGAAATAACTGTTCCATTTCTGAGCCCAAGATTCATGCTCCATACTGTGGTGCCTGCATTACTCGTTAGCAAGTACCAGCAGCTGGGAACGTTGTGAAGATAAAAATGAGCCGTCAGACCTCCAAATGTATGACCTTATGTTGATGTACAACACTTGCTGATTTTTATATCAAAAATGTATTTCTCATATGTCCAGTGTAAGAATATGCAGTTCCCATACATCATTTGCAGTCACACAGTTTGTGGGGCACAGCTAGTGATATGAACTACATTTCTCCAACCATATCTACTATCTGAATGTGACACTAAATCCATGGGAATCCTGGGTTAATCTACAGCAACATGGACTGCAAATCTGTAAAACAGTCCTTTCAAGAAGCAACTTCTGAAAATATGAGAAACAGTCCAAACTGCTGAACAAACACATGCATCATCAAATCTCTGTCAAAGCTTTTTTGAAGGAATGAAAATAAATGTTATAAAATACATCCACAGCATACACTGACTCTACAATTCCCACTCAGATTTTGGGGCATAGAACAATATATTACAGGGAAGGATTTATTCCCTTACAAAATGAAGCCTAAAGAGTGACCCACTACAATGAAACAATACAGTCTTAGTTCCTAATGCATTCGGTACAAAATAAATCTACTCAGATTTGAGAACATAGCTATGCGATTAGCAATGAAAGAAAACCAGATAGCTCTCGATACCTCACTTTCAGGTTCTGACTGCTACAAGTCTGAGAAAACTATAAATAAAAGATTTTAATTTTTAGGTATGATGAACAGAAACTATTACAATACATGAAATACAACTGCCATTTCTTTCCAGAAGTGAACCATTCATTATTCCCTTTGTTTATCAACTGGAATAACCTTGCAGATCGTGATGCTCCCCTCTAACAAACAGCAGATTTTACTATACCTTTTAAGTTGACTCTTTCAGAGAATGACACTATCAAAATAGTTTACCATTAGCCCAGATAACTTGCAATGAGGAGTCAAATTCCAGCTCAGAAACACAGGATGTCTTGTGAGATCAACTCCTCCAAAATGAAATAATCAGAAATGAGTCAAAGTATTCTGAAATCAGACTACATTTATAAACACAAACAATCCCCTTTCTCATAATCATTAAAAAAAAAAGAAAACCACAACAAAAACCAAACACAAAACCAAACCCACATTAGAAAACACATTAGCTAGATCTTTGTTTCTCCATATTGAAAATGGTTTTCATGTTTAGTACCAGACATTATTCAGTTAGTCAGCAAAGAAATAAACACATTGACAAAAAACCAAACCAAAACAAAAAACCCCACAAAAAAAAAGAAAAAAAAATTTCGAAGGCTATAAAATACAGAAACATAATTCTGTCTCTAAAAGTACTTTCACATTGATCCTTAAATTAGAATTGCTTTGGAGGATATTCCAGCGACATATCACTGTCTACTTGCCCCATTATTATATTAAGTATTCATTTTTGGCCAGTGTTACACAGTGAAAGGCTTTGCTCTGAGTCAGCCAACCATTCTTACAGCAGCCTTTTGAAGTTCTTTAACTCATTGGTATCCCACACTGAAGCAATTACAAAGTTTCATAGAATAACTTTGAAAATACTGAGCTTATTCCCAATAAGGAAAATCCTTTTCCAGTTTATGATAAGAAATGTCTTCTTTTGGAACCTCCTTCTTGCTCAAGAGCCTGCAGAGTATTTACTTCACACTTTATGTTATGTTATCTGACCCAAGATCTCCTGGTTTGAAAAGAAAGGAGGTTAATGTCTTCCTCTTCCCTCTTTCCATTTCATATCAGAATAAGCCTGTTCTTTCAAAGCATTTCTTTATACAGAGGATGATGGCATGGTGAGAAGTACTGAGATTCAAGTCTCTCAATGACTCTTGAATGAATGAGGAGAAAGAAGAGGCAAAGCAGGAACCTGAATCTGAGCATACTTCAGGGGAAGTTATGGAACTTTACTACCTTGTCTTACTGAATCCTTTTTTTCTTCTACCGTAAACTCATTAAACCCTTCATGTCAGAATCGGCACAGGCATTCCTGAATACAGGTTCAGATGTTAACCTTTTGGTTGCCCTTTTAGGATTTTTTTTTTTTTCTCTACAGCTTCAGGGTTTTGACACATATGTCATGTAACAGCTTATTATGCAGCAGACTCCTCCTCCAGTTGTGACAAGGCTGGAAAAGAGCAATTTACTGCGTACGTGACAAAACAGGAGGAAATAAGTAAGTCTTCCCTTTCTTTGTTATACTCTCTGAGACCAAAGGAGGACTCTCATTTTTTTTCATCTTGCCTTTTGAATCTTTATCATGGGGATCCTCTTGGAGCTGGGTGCTTGTTTCTTTACTAAATATTTTTCTCTATGACCTATAAAATCGTTCTGCTAGTCATTCTTTTCTTTAAAGAGAATGAGAGAGGCATTCTTTACAGAAGCAATAAATCTTCCCTTTGCGTTTCTCAAACAGAAGAAAAGTAGCAAAGACAGCAATATGCACACACAGCAACCATTACTCTATATGTATATATGTTATCTCTATGCTTAGATTACTTAAAACACCACACTGCCCACACCAAAGAAAAATTAATTGACCTCTTATTCAGTACTGCACATCTGAGTGCAAACTGCTACAAAATCATAATTACAATCATAACACAATAAAATCACAATAGCAATCACAATGTTATGAGGAGATTGAGGCACGGACTCCCTGATCTGACTAGAAGACCCTTCGTGAGTCCATATACGTCTCTTTCTGGGGACGAAGCCTGATTCCCCATTACGGATTTCCCACAGCTCACCTCTCAACTCCGGAGGGATTTCAGGCCGGCTCCTGCTTCCTTTCAGCAGATCATTCAAAGTTCTGTGGGATTCGCTGCATGTCGCTCAGATAGGCGATTCGAGAGCCCTTCACGTCAGATCCTTAAACGCATCACGTCGGGGTCACCAATTTGCGGCGAATGAAGAGACGGGACGCAGCTTGATGCAGGCAAATGTCAATTTATTGTACAGAAGCACGAGGTTTTATAGACTTTCAGAAGCTGCGCGTTTTAAACGGATTGGTTCTTGAAGCTAAGCCTTGCATACTAGGCAATCCCTGATTGGTGGTTAACTGCCATCAATTAACAACAAGGTGTTACCTCTCCTTGGCGCCATCCTTGGCGCCATCCGTCTCCCACCCCCCTGTGCTCTGCAAACATGCCTCATCATGTTAATTGTTGTCTAGACAAGCTCGAGCACATTCCCCTCAGCTAACTGATTGCCATGCATGGTCCTAGTTTGCAGACCGCTCCTGCGATGTTATATCAGCTTTGCAGTAATTTGAGTACTTTCACACAAACAGTATCTTACACCTGGGGGTGCATCTTTATCAGAATGTCCTGTGGTGCTCTCTTCAGGGAGGAACCTGCACCGAGGGGCCGGAGGGGCAATGAAGCTGGTACTACTTACTGCATACATTCACGTGCACATCTGTTTTCTCAGCAGTTTATTCAACAGGATTTCTCTTGATGTTGGAGGAACCATGTCTGAAATTTGTATCAAGCATCCTGGTGGTGCTTGCTATTTTATTACAACAGGGTCTGAGAGAACATGCTCAAGAAAAATATTTTTTCTGCTGATTTCAAAAGATAACTTGACAGGGTACTATTAAAAAGTAGTGAATTTTACAACAAATGCTAATTCAGTTCCTCTACTTCTGTCCTGT
The DNA here is from genome assembly GCF_963210335.1 of Falco punctatus. Classification (NCBI taxonomy): domain Eukaryota; kingdom Metazoa; phylum Chordata; class Aves; order Falconiformes; family Falconidae; genus Falco; species Falco punctatus. Next base: position 78,660,279 of record NC_137582.1, on the reverse strand, counting down.
TAGATTTTCCCCAAGGCACCGAGTACAACTAGAAAGATGGCAGCATAACAATAGGTCACAATACGGAAAATCTCATTTACTGAAATTGAACTGCATGCACTACTTGATTAATGGGCAATTGTAAGAAGACAAAAGTACAGCAGGGGCAAGAAAAAGATTCAATTATTTCTATAGGTGATGGACAAAAATGAACATCTGAAAATGAGTCCACACAACCTAGAAGTACGAGCATCAGCCTACCTCTTGGTAACTCTATTCACTTAATCTAGAAATATCAATCTGCAGAACAGAATCTAAACAGCCAAAGGTATCTAAAAAAGTAACAAAGGTGGTGTCAAAAGCCCCATAAGCCATTTACCTGATTCTAACAGTGCCGTGAACTGTTATATGAAAGATACCAGTTCAAGTTCCCTAGGCATTTCCTAGTTCTTTTATTGTAATGAAAATATGAGAAATTTAAGATGTGGAGGAGAAAAATCAGTCTCAGGTAGTGCAGAAGTCTTCATTTCTTTGTTATACACAAAGAAAATGAATAAATCACACTAAGTATGTCCCAACCATCTTCAAACACAGGAGGTTTTTTGTTCCATTCCCCCCTGTTGCAAACTTGACAGGTAACTTTAAGCCTGATCTGTGCTGGTACCATCGCAAAACAACTCTGTAAGATAGCACTAAAGTACTGTTTTCTTACATAAACAGTTAAAGGATGTCATAGAGAGGATAGATTTTGCAGCTGCTCATACATACAGTTAACAGCTTCAGATTGAAAAAATCCTGACAGTCTCTGCACAGTCCACTCCCTCAGAGATGCACACTGCCTCCCCACCACCAAGTGGTCAGCAGAGACATCTGTTTCACAGATATTAGTGTGATGTCACACGATTTGACCCAGGCAATCCTTGCAGGATGCCTGTCTCTACAATCATCTAACATGCTCTTGTTGTCCTACATGTTAGTAAAAATTAACAGTGCAACAAATAAACCCACAAAAAAAACCAACAAAACAACCAATAAACCCACAACAAACCCAAACCACTATAGAAATGCCATGCACTTGAAATTCACTTTAAATTGATTATTTGCATATAATTCTGCAACATCTTTTTTGCAGAAAATACATCTTCATATCTGTATTAAGCTCAATTACTTTATATCAGTTGCTTTTGGTATGTGTTCCCTGTAGAAAATATGTTAGTATGTCAAAAAATCTCCTTTATCTTTAATAAAAATGATTGGTAACTACTGCAGAGAAACTTTGAACAAATTTATTGTTTCGAGGCAAAATAACTTTTTTCTGGCCAATGTTTTATATGTTTCTTTAAAATTTATTTCAAAATGTTGAAAATATTACTTCAGTTGTTACTTAGAGTTTGTCTTTCCAAAGAGTTTTAGAAGCAAGTTAGAAGTAGACATACTGATCTCAAATAGTGTTATCAAATAGGAAGTTTCCTGGTTCAGCTTCATACCTTCAAAATTAAACATATCTCTCAGGTGCCTACATCACTCCTAAACAGGCAAAGCAGCATAAGCCTCCAGCCTGCATCCCAACCCATTTCCATTGCCACAGACAAAATCTGAAGAATTCAGTCTGAATCTCTTAGCTGTGAAAATCTGAATTCAGACTCAAGTCCAATTAACAAAGGCAGTAGAGACATAAACACATTAGTTTTCCCTTACATCAGACAGAGGTATAAATATTTTAAGAAAAAGGATCATTTATCCCTCTTAAGGGCTTCTTCCTCTCAACTGAACATCACAGAAAGACTTAACTCTTTTGCCTTTCACCCTTTTTCTATTACCATTGGTAGCATGGAAACCTTTACAACATTTAGGTTTAATCCCCAGATTTTTTCTTCACATTTTTAACAAAAATTCTAAACACCAAATGTGTATCAGTAACCAAAATAAAAAAAAAAAAAGAAATGTTTTAAACAAGCTATTAGTTTGAACTAGTTTTTCCTCTCCAATCTCCAGTTTTTTACCTAGCTGCAACACAGAAAGCTAGACCATTTAACAGGACAGCAAGATTTTGAAGATTTACAGCTATATTTTGCTACCTCATTTTCCTGGTCTCCAGTTCCAGATGACATTTCCCTTTTGACTACTCAGACTAATTGAAACCAAGCTACCCTGGCAGTACTGGGGTACTAGAACTAGTATTCTCCTCTATCCCGTCCTTTGGATGTAGTGACATCAAAACAGGTGGACCCGGTTTATCAACACCTGCCTCTGAAGCTGGTGTCACCAGAAGAATCTTAGGATTTTCAATCATGGGATGGGCTGTGCAATGCCAGGACTGTTGGGATTCACCATTCTTACATTCTTCAATACATTCAAAGTATTTTTGCTCACAAGTTAACAGGGTGATTTGAAAAGATAAAAACTAGGCTTGAAGGAGGAAAGGGATAAATCCAGGCTTATTAGTGATAAGCTATGTGAGGGCATAATGATATTTAAAGGATGGTATATAGTGTGGGCTTGTAGTCTGCTCCACAATGAACTGAAGCACACTGGAGTGCATCTGAAACATTTGTACATTAGTGCAAGCAGTACAAGTATAAACAAGAACTAAAAACTTTGGCTTAGTCCTATAGCTACAACATCAATGACATAAGTGAGATTTACTGGAAAGAGTCCTGTGGCTGGAGTACTATGGTGGATGCTTATAGGGTCTTCAGGAGAACTAGGCAGGGTGGATAAAGTGGACAGGCAGTGTTAGTTGGACTGTACAGCACTTGAAGTTGGAGATGACATGGTTGAGAGCCTCTGGGTAAGGATTAGGGGGAAAAGCTAATAAAGCAGATAATTGTTGCAGCACAAGCAAACGATCAGGTAGCAACAAGTCTTTACCATTGGTCAGATTCTACCATCCATGCTGTTTCTCCTTCCTCTTGAGGTCAGACCACACTGCTCCTCCTCTTGCACAACTACCTCTCCCACACTCCTCGGTGCTATTTAACCACTTAGCAGGAATGAAGTACAGCTGCACATCATCCATGTCAATCAACACACTGCCTTCAAAGCAAGGCCACAGCTGCATGTTATCAGTGCTGATCAACCCACAGCCTTCATTCCTCTACAGGTAATCACCAGCAATATGAACTGTAACAAGGACAAATGCCAGATTCTGCACCTGGGGCAGTGTAATCCTGGATGTATGAATAGACTGGGGACAAGAAACTGGAGTGCAGCCCTGCAGAAAGGTATCTGGGATTTGATGGTAAAGCTCAATATGAATCAACAATGTGCTCTGGCATTCAAAACAGCCAACCATATCCTGGGGTGCTTTAAATACAGTATAACTAACTGATCTTCATGCAGGGTGGGGGGAGAAGGGAAAGAAGGGCATATGCAATCCTTGACAATCATCAAAAGAATTGTTTACTGCTGGGAGATCTTGCAGATGAGCCAGTCCATAGAATTTGTCCCCTCCCAGCTAGTGGTGGGTATGGAGTCTGGGCTGTTTATGGGGAGCTGACCGGGCACTCCTCTAAGGGCCATTGGTGAGATCACATGGAAGGTAGCCCATGTGTGCTATGGTTATGTCAGATCAGCCCTGTCACAGGTGAATCCACTTCTTCATCTTAAGGTAGATCCACTGCCATGGGATCTATATAATTCTGTGGCAAATTGAAACCCATGGACACCTTGCCATGCTTTGGTAGATTGACATGTATAGGGTACACACCACTCCTTGGTGAGTTGATGTGCCTGGGCCTCACACCATTCCTTGGCAGATTGACACAGCTGAGTTCCTTGCTGTTCCCTGGTTAATTCACATCCAAGGACTCCACACCATCAGTCACATAAGTACAGGAAATTGCTCACATGTGATAGGTGGTGATCTTCCACCAGTTCTTTGGTGGATTGACATGCCTTGGCCCCATGGTGTTCCCTTGTAGAGTCACATCCATGTACTGCACACTATTGGTCACATGAGCAATCACAATCATTGTCATGTCACTTTGGGTGGTGTTTCTCCTCCGCTGATTCCACTTCCTCCTCCTGAGAAGTGGCTTTCTCCTCTGTCCCCCTCCCAGGAGCTGTCTCTCTGCTGTCCCATGTGCCTTGGGCACAGGGACTGCCCTACACCTCCCCTTGTGAGCCCTGGGCTCCAGGCCACTCCTCATCCCATGCCTGGGATCCCCTGGATGAGGTGGTGGCAACAACATTCCAGGAGGGTCAGGGGTCCTCAGTGTCCACCCCACCCCACACCCCCCCAACCCAGTGCCCTGCAAGTGGTGCAGGCTCCGCTGCTCAACAGTGAATGAAAGGGGGCGAAGCATCTGGACAACCCATCAGCAGTAAATTGAGGTCCAGCCATCCTGCGCAGTCTGCCAGCACTCCATAAAAGAATTCCTGATTACCATGTGTTGTATGGACTTTCTTCCCTGTCCCCTGGCCCTGCCCCTGGAGTTTGGAGAGGCACCATCTCATCTGCACAGTGCCCCGAAGGAGAGGGGAGGAGAGGGCCTGCTGTCCTTTGTGCTGCTGTGCCAGCACAAGGCAAGGAGCTGTTGGAGGGCCACCAAGGGATGTCTCTGAGGCCTGGAGGTGGGAGTGGCTTGACTTTGAGGTGCAACCTTGTTCTCTTGGCTAATACGATGAACAAAGTTTCTCATTGCTTTTACAGTCTCTTGCTTACCTGTTCCAAGAAAGAGTTCTTCCCTTTTGTTGGGAGCCTCCAACAAAAAATCCCCAACAGCTCCTCAGCTGGAACCTTGCAGGAGGTTTCCAGGAAGAATCAATCGTTTGCCATTCTCAGACATCTGCTGGAAGATCACATGGGGGCACATGAAGGACAAGGTGACATCAGGGAACACCCAGCATAGCTTCACCAAGGAAGAGATGTACTGGGACCAACATGAGCCTTGCTTTGAGGAGGTGACTGTCCTAGCAGGACAAGGGGACAGCAGTGACTGCCATTTACTCTGACTATAGCCAGGCCTGTGAAACAGTCTGGAAGAAGCTCTCCAAGGAAGTGGTCGTGGTCCCAAGCCTGCCAATGTTCAAGAAGCATTTGGACAATACACTAAGATATATGGTTTAACTTTTAGATTGCCCTGTGTGGAATCAGGAGGTGGACTCAATGATCCTTGTAGGTCCCTTCTGACTCAGGACACTCTATGATTCTATTCTATGATTCTATACCTCCTTTTTGCGTTTTTGCCCCTCTTTTTGCTGGTCTTTTGATGATGTTAAACATCAGTTCAGAACCCTGAGGAAGACTAAAATAATGAACAGATCTATCTGAGCTTTAATACAAACCAAAAAGTTATATGCAATTCACCTTGAAAGTAGAAGCCATCATTATTCCTTTTAATGGCTATTTAAAAAGTAGAAAAAGGAAAGCTGCTGAAGTAATATTTTCACCTTTATACGTTGTCCTAAAGAAAGTGCTATGGTTGAAAAATCATCAGAAATTCTATTTTCCACTTCCATTGTGAAATTAAGAGAGCTTTTGCATTTTGAACTCTACACACACACTGTAGCAGCAGTCCCCTGGATTGTTCTGAGTCTTAAATAGGTGTGCTTTGGAGAAAGTAGAAGGAAAAAATTCTTCAATACATCCCACACTAATGACATACTAAACTTTTTAAGAAGTTTTCTTTCCATATTTATTGAAGCCAGGCAGTTAATTTTGTACTCACGGGTCCCAACGTATTCACATTTTCCTACAGGAGATTTGGATATTTCTCTGCTTGGACAATTGTGACTGTAATTATCTATTATCCCAGCAGCCTGAACCTTTTTGTGAGCACATATTAATAGTTGGTGGCAGTGCTCAAATGTTATCTGACACTGCCAAAGAACAATCTCTGGGCCTAGTTTTCCTTCATATATGCTGGTATGTGAATCAATAATAGCTCTTCAGAACTCAAAAAGTCTACCTCAGAGTGAGATTGGAGTAATGAGGGAAAAATCAGGCTCTCCAGTTTGAAATAGTCTTATTAGAGAAACTAGGTGGTACTTAGAAGTGAACTTTTTTTTTTTTTCTTTTTCCTCTCATCTGTGCAATCTGCAGGTCTGCTGAGGGTGAACAGGACAAATATAGTCATAGTCATAACAAAAGGGTTGTTGTGGACATTATTGCATCACATAAGTGCAAACTATGTGCACACATGATGGTATCCTATTCACCCTGTCAGCCGGGAGGTCACTGGAACTTCTTTGTGTATTATGTCTTCAGTTCTAAAATACTTCAAGTCAGATCTCAGTTAAACTGGCATAGATCCTTCAAAACTAAGGCAAGGCACAGTATTCAGGAAGGCTTGTCTTCATCCTTGCACTGTATGGTTGTGGCCTTGTGACCTAGCAGGCTGTTCCTTCACGGAAGTCCCAGTGGAGGCAGGAGGGCAGAGGCGCTCTCCAGGCCTGGTGAGTGCTGTGCAGTAAGGTACTTCCAGCCTCTCACCCCATCTGAAACTGTACGGCCACAAAGCTCCACAGGAGTCCACAGATATGCTGCACTACAGGATAGGATGGGCAGTTTGGGCTACACCTAAACTGTGATTCAGTTGTGTACGTTGAAGATCTTACCTGTTTCTCTAGTCTAGTCTACACCTAATCTGTAGGAAATACTTAAAGTATCTGATTTGCTTAGAGCAGCTAGTGAGTTTGGTCACCCTGATGAAACAGCCTGTGTATTTCCAGTAACACTGGGCAACGATCCTCCTAAAATTACTGAGGTTCCTTCAAATCACTAGTCAGTTATGAAGGACTGGCTAATAAGACTGAAAGTAAGGCAGCCTGTCTCTTCCCTTCAATCTTTACTTCCCCTCTCTGACAGGTCACTCACTCCTGCTCTGTAAAGAATATTTCTTTGGGAATGAAGAGTTTTCCACAACACAGTAAATTAAATGCAAATTCAATAAAATACATTAAAGCTTATCTTTATGTCCAGCACTAAGTTAACAAAAGCACATGTACATTTTTTTAACCCTCTTATGTATTTCACTTCCAATGAATAACTGATCCTTCAGCACCTTTCCCCTGTATCCACTTTAACACTACAGAGATTTAAGTGCTTAGAATAATTTAGAGAGATTGTATCTATTTATAATACATTCTGTTCAGCTGAGAAATGTTATATCTTGAAAATGCAGCAGAAACATAAATTTCAGATTAATGATGGTAGAATTGTTCTCATTTTGTGTTCTACATTACTGAACTCATTACCAGATTTCAGAGTTTGGGCTTTAAAAAGTTGCACATGAGAACAAAAACACAGTGATTGCATAAGCATAGGTTTAATACCAGGAAATTAATGTGGAAATGTAATCATTTTTTCACCTGTTTTTGGTCCCTCTTAACTGATGTCAGTTACAGACAAACCACAGTCAGTCATTACAAGTGTAAATTAAACAGGGATCCTATTAAAAAGTATTAAGGCACCATTTCCTACCTTGCTTTCTAAAATCCAAAGCTATTTAAAGCATACTTGCTGTGTGCTTGATCTCATAATGAAACTGTACATTGAAGTGAATTGCAGAAGTATGTACAATTTTGTTTTCCAGTGTTAATTCATTGAAGTCTGGAATTAAGTTGTGTGAAATATAAAAAAACATGACTCTGAATTATCCTATCAGAAAGGCAAATGTTGCAAGGATGAGGAAATGAAAAGTTGACTTAACATCTTGCTTAAACATGTAAGGGGAGCCATTCTTTCAGGATTGAAGGAAACAGCTATGAAAACTTAAATACTAGGGGAAAGCTTCAAGTATCTCTGCGTAGACTAACATCACATCAGGTGTTGGATGCAAAGTATACATTTTTAGGGATCAGAAAGGAATACTTCTATAAAAAAAAGTAAATGTTCAAAAGTGCCTGACCTTTCTTCCACTCTCCATGCTCTCCCCCCTCGCCCTGCCCCCAGTACAACGAAAAAAATACATTTCTGAGTCTTGGATTAGACCTAAAAACTAGTTTAAGCGGTCACTACCATACTGTATTTGATTTCAGCTTCATTATAAAATTTCCATTCTCTCCTCCCCCATGAAAAGGGATCTGTTTGGTCATTTTTTGACAATAATATTTAAGGAAACCAACAAAAACAGAAAATGTAAAACACTAATATAAAGTAACCGTTTCTGATGGTGAGGACTGTTTGGAGAACCTGTAGAGGATGCTCAGAATAAATGTAGGTCATCTGTAAAAAAAACCCTTGCATCTCAAAAATCCACACCAGTTAAAAAATAGAAGAAAATAGTTGGAAAAGCTTTCTGAAAGCAGAAATTGTGTGTGATTATAGATTTTTAAAAATGCAAAAAAAAAAAAAACCCAAACCCCAAAAACTTCAGAATTTATTAAGCTGAAATGTAAAATGACAATAAAGTCACAAACATTTTATGAAGTAACTTTTCAGAGATATAAACATTTTCAGGGTAACACTGGAAAGTGAAATTCTGCCAGAGAGTCAGTGACCATACTGGAAACCAAAAGGAGAGAGTATATAAGATAAAGCCAAAACAGACAGCTGAATATGCTATTTGTACAGAAATTTGCTAAAAAAGGACCCAAGGAAGTTCCTACACAACTTCCCTTCATAGAGATGGAGAATTATGGCTCAATTTACTTTGGAAGAAGCCTCTGGAGACCTTCCAGTCCAAAACCCTGCTCAAAGCCAGGCCAGCTTAAAGCACACTGACCACCCCAGAGCCTCCGTGCAACCTGTTCAAGTGTTAGACCACTCTCACTTTGAAATTTCATTTTCTATCACTCAATTGGCTTCTTCCAGGTTGTAACTTGTGTTGCAATCAGCTCCCACAATGGATGGTGGTTACCAGGATTGTTCACAATTACCCATACTGACACCCATATGGTTCAAACCGTCTAGAAAATGTGACAGAATTTGCAGCTGACATAAAATAGTTCAAGACATTCAGAAGAAAATTTCACCCAGAGGTACTGCAGAACATTGCACATTACAGAATGACTAGGTGATAAATTTCAACTCATTTTTTGTATAGGGAAACATGGGGAAAAAAACAAACAAAAAATCAAAAAAGCACTAACCATACATATGCAGTCAGGAGATCTAAGCTACCACTCAGGAAAGAGATCACAAGGTGACTGTCAGAAATTCCTTGAAATGCCAGTTGAATTGGCAGCACTATTTCATGTCCCCAGAAAAGTCAGCTACTACTACCTGAATAAAGGGGCAGTAGTCAAACAGAAAATGTCTGCATACCTTTGAATAAATCGGTAGTGTACTGATGCAGCACACACCTTTTAACACGGGAACCCATTGCTGCAGGAAATAGTGAGGACCAACTCTATAAACAGATTCAGAAGACATAAATCAAATGTCCAAGGACAGATCCACTGGGAGTGTTACGTTCAGCAACCCAGGGAACCTGCAGGTTAAATCAGTGCCTGCCAGGACCTTGAGAAGTCTACCAAGGGATGCACATACATCTACACCTGCCAGCAGACACTGCCAGTGACAGTGTATTGACCTAAGTGAATCTTTGCTGTAACCCAGGGTAGAACTTACATTATGATTTTCTGAATAGTAAAATGAAAATCAAATTCAAATTTCATAATTCATTCCAGGGTTTATGTATTAAGTTTTTAGCGTAGCAAGTAAAGGAAAACTAAAATATTGTATTTAACAACCGATCTTGACAGAAAAGAGGTTTCTAAGGATTGGAGTGATTAGCTCTTTCAAACATCATTTGGGCAAGTGATTTTAGTATATTTTGAGTGTAGACACTTTTAAAAGATAAAACCAAAGTCTGAACCAAATTCCTTTTAATTTATTTGGAAACCCAGAGAGATATCCAAGCGAGTTAGATGGGCTGGTATTGAAAGGAGAGGGGGTTAGTACAGCCATCATCTCTCAGCATTCACAGAGCACTTTTATCTTTCCTCAGAGTTATTCATTAAGATAGCTTGTTGATCAATCCAAAAGCAAATGCAATGATATATGTAAACATACAAAATAAATATCTTGCCTTCTTCAGTTATTAAAATGCATTATATTTAGCCTTAATTAATGAAACACAAACAGTTTGTAAGGTGATAAATTTGTAAATGAGAACAAAATATTGTGCACCAAACGTAATCACATTGGGTATCTTTATACTAGTAGTACACTAAAGATAGTGCGTTTCAGCTGTTCTTAAGCATAAATCTACTAGATGGGTCCAGCTATACATCAGTAGCTTTCACTGAAGTGACCAGTTGATAAAGACAAAATTCCCTGAATCCATTCATGTAAGAAGTGCCAGCAAAAAAATGCCATAAAGAAACAAAGCTTGAGGAAATGGATTTTCCTCCTAAACTCACAGCAAAGTACAGGGAGTTTGGCCCTTTCATATATGTGTTTGTGGTAAGTACTTTCATTTCAGTAATAAATAATATTGAAACTTGTGCCTTTCAGTATGAAAAGTTATTAGCATATGATGAAATGCAGTCAAACTAGAGCAGCATAAGAAGTTATTATTTAAAGTTTAAGTCACTTTAGCTGTTTTGTGCATGCATTATTGAAGAAAAAACATGCTAGCTTAAAATTCAGTAGAAGAAGTTTAATTTAAAGCAGTCTACCTTACAAGTTTACAGACACACATTAACTTACTGCTATTCTAGTGTGTTCCTATGGTCAGCTATGGCATCTTAAGAACAGTCACCCATTTAAATGTTGAATTAAATCATATTCTGTCATATACTGAAGCTCAAAGGGCTCCAGAATTTGGTTCCAGGATTTTCAATTTATTATACTGATTTTGTATTACAGAAAATTAATTCTGGCTACAAAATATACCGAGTTCATAAATAGACAACAGTAGTTGGGAAATTCATACATACACAACATTAATAGAGAGAATGATGTATCTATTAGTCATGGACAAACTGCGAGCAAGTTTCATCTGTTCAGTTCAAGCAACCAGCTGAATGAATCAAATTGTTTCTGAACTATCACCCATCTGGCAGGAAGAAACTGCTTTTCAAGGCTTTGGGTTTCTCCTTGGAAGGTAGGTACTTCCATTTGGTATAGCAGCTTTCATTGCAGAGTTGTACAGAACTGTCTTCATATAAAGGACTCATAAAGCTAAGAAACATATTAGGAAAGCAAAAGGGGTGCTGAAAATCCTGTCTCCACTAGTAATCAAAGGGAAATTGTTATTAATGAACTTAAGACTTTGGGTCAAATTACTCCAGATTCCAAATCACTTTTTATTTCATATGTATTTTTCATGTGTCCAGACAGTTCTGTGCTGCTCTTTCACCTACTTGACTGAAGATATTTGCCACAACATACTAAAGCTTATTGCCTTTATTACTAGTATTTTAAACATAATTGTTTTTTCACTTATTTAAACACTCACATCATCAAACAAAAGTATTCTTAGACCTGCTAAATTCTCTGAACAAATAAAGAACTGTAATTTAATTGTATATATTATTGTGGTGGTCTGAATGATTTCTTTAAATGACCTTGAATCTGAAAAAAATTGACAATTATAACAAATTATAAGCTGAAGAATTTTAATGTTTCTCTGCAAACCGTTTCAGCTATCCATTATCATTAATATCATGATAGGAAAAAAATTTACACTGTTATTTCTTTCAACAGGTCCATGTCAAAATCATGTTCTCCAGCTGGTGAACATCTGTCAGGGTTGTGCAAGTTCATCTTAAGGGACAGACAGTGCTCAGTATCTCATTTTAGGAATTATATTTCACAATCCTTAGCAATATTACTGATGACACCGAATAGCTGCTGCAGGTCACGCAGCTGAGGAGTTTTAAGGGTCTCTCATTTCCAACTGTCTAACTTTTTTGGTTTATACTTCAATAGTTATGGAAAGGGATAGTATCTAGGGTATCTATATAAATATAGTCAGCTAACAAGGCTTATAAATAAAATCCTAGGTCATAACAATGCCAAAACAATCTTCCTTTTAAGCACCACAGTTTCTTGCACGACAAAACAAACTGGATACTTAGTTCAAACATTGCTGAACTAAAGAGAAAATGAAGTTGTGTCCAAATTTTTAAACCCATAGATTATATGAGTTGAGAGAAAAGCCGATGAAGTTAAATGTTCATAAGTGCTAGTTTTTTCATGCAGGGAGAAACTGAAGGAACTTCTTAAATTATAGACACATAAAAAGAGCCCCCCTAAAAAACATAAGGCACGTGCAACATCATTGAAGAGCTAAAGTTAGGGCATGGTCATAGAAATTGTCCAGGAATTTTAATTAAAAGTCCAGGTTTATTGTTACTGTGTGCATGCATGCTTGTAGAAAGCTGACAGTTACAGACAAATTATGTCTCTGACTTAAGCAAGATGACTGCAAGTGTTACCCTGAGCCAAGGCTGAGAGGAAAAAAATCTTGGAGGGGAGGCGGGGGGGGGAGAGGGGGAAAGAAAGACAATGCTTAATTTGGCTTGGAAGTTCTGCTCATTTCATTAAAAATGGAAGTAATATTTGTTTCTTGGTAACAACAACGTCCAAAAAAAAACCCCAAACCACAAAAAACAAATTTATGCTATAATATAAGCAGTCTGATAAATTCTAGAATTCTGGGTGACTCAATTAAAAAAAAAAAAAAAAAAAAAAGGTCAAATAATACTGCTTGAGGAGTTTAAAAGAGGCAGAGAGGATCTATGAAAGGCAGCTATTTTCCATCCAAAATCAAGAGTCACTAGTTACCCCCTACCCCTTCCCATCTTTAGAAGATGCCTAGGAAGCTCCGGAATGGTGCTCCTTTTTGTTGTTGTTTACATCCTCATTTTTCCCAGCATTGCTCTTCCCATTAGCATTATTTTTTTTTTCCTTAGGATATCTATGATGAACTCAGTAATATTGCTGCTCACTGTGCAGTCTGGAAAGCAAAAGCACAGATTACATGGAGGGTGCTCAACAATTCAGCCCTTTAGACACTCCCTTTTGTGGCTGATATATTCCGTGTGATCTGGCCAGAAACATAGCTGTTCTCAGTGAGGTTACTGCCACTGTTTTCCTGAAGACTTAAATCAAATTCTGCAGCCTTGGAGATGCAGACTTGCCAGTTAATATTTAAATTAAGCCTGATAAGCAGTTTCCATGCAGTAAGCATGAACAGTCCTATTATGTATCCATTTTTATAGAGTATCCCAAATCCCACTTATACTAATGAAAGTCTCTACTGACAGCTATACTGTCAGTCAAGATTTACAACGATATCAACCAAGTCAGAACCTGAAGCTATGCCACTGTATTAATATTTCTGAGTTTCTATTCCAAAGCACAATATACCTTAATTGTGCTTGCAGGATATTCACTGACATAATTCTATGGAAGACTACAACATTTCAGATGGACCTTTACTGAACTTGAGTTGCATAGGGTAAGTGATGTGTAATTAACATTGCTTCAAGGGCTTCGAATAACATTAGAATTTAGTTTTTGATAATGCCTCTGAAGTGATGTTGGAACTCCTTCTTTAAGAAGTAGGTAAACAACATCTGGAATTCTGCATTTATTTTTATACAAATTTAAAATATATCAGACTGAAACCTCATTGAAATAAATGGGAATCATCCTATCTGCTTCAGTTGTAACCCCACACATCTATTTCCATACCATAACTGATATTAGCACAACAAGAAATAAATGCAGGAATAAGAGAGATCTAAAAACATCTTTTCGCTGAATTATTTAACTTGCTGTGGTCTCATGATTAACAAAATGGGGCAAAAATAGCTCTGTGGTTATACTTTTCATGCATTCATTGAAAAAAATAGTCTGTAACAATGGCATGAAATTCACCTTGGTACAAAATGATTGTATTTTTAATACAGTGCATTTTTTTTTCCAGAAAGTAAGTGCATGGAAGAAGGATCCCATATAGCTTCAGCCATGCAGAATTTCAGTACCTAGCCTGTTTTACAAAATTGATCATCAGAAGTGCCTCTGTTTAGGCAGAGCAGAGATACGTATCTACACAAGGACATTTGTCACATTGCAGGCCTGCTGACAGAACAGTATTCTGCACACCTAAGCTTTGTTTAAACACTTGAAGTAAATGTCTACAATTAATCTATCCAAGCATGGTCTTCCTTAAGAAAAAAAAAAAAAAAAAAAAAAAAAAGAGAACCAGCCTTGTTTAAGGAATGGCTTATCTAGCCTGTTCTAGAAAATCTGCTTCAAGGTAAGCAAATCATAGCTTGGATTCTGTTGACTAGATGGTCATCAACTACAGGAAGAGTTTGAGGTTAATAGATCCAATAGAGACAGGAACATTTAATCACAGGAATCTCACCTCATGCTTACATATCTAAATGTAAGAAAGACCCAGCCTTTCCTAATTGATTCATGTTTCTAAATCACCTCAGCTATAATAGCAACCAATCAGTCCTAGATTGCTTTAAAACATGTAATCTTGAAAATTAATCTGCTTATTTGGTACTGGGTGAGTCAGTTGCATTATTTTTTCAATCCAGTAGTTCTGTTATTTTTATGCTAAAAATGAACAATGACAGCAAAGATTTCAACACAGATTCAACTCAGTGTGCAAAGGCAAGAGACTCAAACTATTATCTGATCTTTCCACAGACTTATTACTAATTTATCCAAAATTACTCAGGGTCTATATCCTACCAATGATTCTACCAGAAAATAATGGTCATTTTCTACTGGTGAAAAAGCTAGGGTGACTGAGAGATATGAAAGGAAAGGAGAAACAAAAGATGTACAGGCAAGAACTAAAAGGTGTTCTTTGGTTTAGACACAGAAAGAATGAAAGACTTAAACAATCACCCACACATTCTTTTTAACTTAATAGCATCAGTATACATCTGCTATATATACTTTAAAATTCAGTCCAGTATTATAAAAACTAAAGCTATACCACCCAGTATATAGCATCTGTGGCTTCTCTACCATCCAGAAATTTATGTTTTATTGTTTTTATTTCTCCAGCATTTCAAAGAAGGAATATAGCCTATAGACTGCAGTCTTTTCCATACATTTTGTTTTAGTCTAGTTAAAACTGGGCCAGATTTTCAGCTAGTGTTCACCAGCAGACTACAAGAAACAAAAAAAAACCCAACAACAACAACAACAAAAAAGGGTTTAAAGCCTTACTGATTTATACCTCTTGAAAAATGTGATAAATTATTTTTCAGAGCAAAAATATAGATTCCTGCTATACATTCTTGCCCTCCTATAAAAATAGTGGTTTATTGTTCTCAGATGACAGTAAATCAAGATTTTTTTAAAAAAACAATGCCTTATATCAACTTCAGGACTACATGCCTGCAAACTTATTAATTAACAATTTATCAAGCAGAGAAGGAAAGTGAAGAAGGATAGAAACATTTCATCATTTGAGCCTGACAACTTTGTACTTTCAAGACCTAGGCAACACACGAGGTTGATTTGCCTGAAAGTCCATATAAAGTCTTTGATAACATAATTTTCGCAGCTTTCTATAATGCCTTTTGCTCAACATAGTTTATGAATGATTCGATTAAACTAAGGTGAGATAAATCATCAGTTTTTAACAGCAGTGCAAGATCATGATATATTAGCAGTTGCTGACCCTAGTGACTTGGGAGCTTAGTACTTTCTCATCCCCTAAAGAAATTATACAGGGCCAGCATTTGCACTTGCTATATATCTGTGGGCTCTCTTTGAAGACACAGGCTTAATACTTTATAAAACACTAGGTTTTGTTCTTGTTCTTGTTGTTGGGGGTGGGTTGGGGGGTAGCGGGGTTGCGGCTGGGGAGAGTGGGATTTTCTCTCCAGGGATTTCTTTACATTTCCAGTTCCTCTGTTAGAAACACTACAATACCAAATTTCTCCTGGAGCCTTTGTACTTTTTGTAAGTTACCATAGTTTCCATTGTTTGATAATGTAGTTCATTCAGTTTCAAAATGGTGCTATTATTCTGTTATTTTATACATAGATTTTTTTTTCCTAAATCACAAAAAATATTGCAAAATGTAAGTCTCCACAATTTTCTTGCATGCACAAGATTAAGAGAATCTGAAATGAAAGAGTTACAGATGCTTGCTATTATGTTTTGCGTGAACAATAGGCAGATACCAAAGCTGAATAAATGCCTTTTTACTTTGCTAATTACAACAGTGACATTTTCAAAATATCTTCAGACAGACAGCATGGCAGTTACAAACCCACTTATAAAGTAAGAAAACAACAACTAAGTTTGCAGGTCTCAGACACATCACAGGGTATTCACACGTGCAGGCACATCTGCCTTTACGACATCTAACACAGAACGACAGGCATGCTGCTGGCCTGTGTTTTCACTGCTGACATCCCCAAAACGCCAGAGAGCTCAGACCTTACCATTTCCCTTCTGATTCTGACAGACAAAAAGCATAAAAGAGGAGAATGTGTACACAGATGTAATTGGGACAGAAGTTGAGTAATGGTTAATATTGGCCCAGACTTCTCTACCAAGTAAACTGATCAGCTTATTCCACTGGTTTCTCAGCTGCTTTTATCCTCTACTGACAACAGGGTACATTTGCCCCAGTTCTCCACCCAGCCCTGATTCTTGCCCATGTACATGTACTTTTCTCCTAGAGCCTGCCAAGGGTATTTTATCTTCTTCTCCTGACACTGTGGCTTTTCTCCAGACATCCCTATTTTGCGCCACACATTACTCGTCTTGAACAAAATTACTATCCTCAAATGTTTATGACTGGACCTCCTGCAGGTCTCTCTAGGTGCCCGTATAACATATGCATATGCACTGCCTGAAAACTTAAGTGTAGTTCAGCCCCTCCTTGCTTTCTCTGCTAACCCATCCTAAGAAGCCGTAGCTATCTATTCCCATGAGTTATTAAAACATTCTCTTAAAACCATACATTTTAATTTTCCTGCCCCTTAGATAGACTGTAGTTACTTCTAATATATTATTTAGTTCCTATCCACCCACTCTGTATAATTCCTTATCCTTCCCCTGGTTTCTTATTAATATGTAGTGTATTTCACATTAACATAACACTAATCAGTTCCAAACATAATGGTTGTACATGCATATTTAGCTAAATTGTACATTCTCAAATACCTTACTTGAAAAGTTGCAAAGATTAAAGTTTTAATCCATATATATGTTGTGCCAATTCCCAATGCCTGAATCGAAGAGATCTCCTTCACTGACTCACTTTCTTGTAAATCCTTTCCCCAGAGTGTTAACAAGGGGAATGATGACATGTCCTTTGCAATTCAGCCAAGACTTTCTCTCTCAAAAGCTGTGTGTGTACAGTCTAGGGAAAGATGGTGTGGGGGGAGCAGACATATTTTGGGCTGAGGTGAGAGCACATGATGAGACTTCAGTTTGAGGAAGAGATGTACTCCAATTGGTACATGATATGTGATTTACAGAAAGGTGACACTCTTTTTATTGGCAAATTCAGGTAACTTTAAGGTGGGACTAGTAAAAACAAGTTATTATTATTTAACTAACCTCTCTAGATCTGTTTTTCTCAACAACTTGCATACATTGCTATAGTGAGTGCAAAAAACAATTCCCATCAGAACAATATACAATCTATGCAAGAAATTAGCAAACATAATATTTTGTGACTTCTTATAAGATAAAAGAGCAGTCAAAACTCTCAAAGCCACTTTTTTGATGACTGTAGATCATGTGGGTGTAAAGAGGAAACATTTAAATTTAAATTGATTTGTGAACTGGGGATTTGGTTATAGATTTTGCAGCTATAAAAAAAAAGAGCAGGAGTAATGTGACTCTACCAAAACTGTGCTGGATTACAGTTTATGTAAAATAAGGTGGTTTCACTGAGCAGGGACTGTACCCAAACTTCCTTCAGTCTATGTAGTCTCACAGTACTCCCATTTCTATAACAGCTAAAGTTAGCACTTAGTTACAGTCAGAAATGTAGAGTAACTCTGTTACTTACATTCTGTTACCAGTATAACAACAGAATTTCAACTGATTCCTTTACAACAGAATAAATCACAGGTATTTGTGTCTGATTTTTTCCCCAGCCTGAATGTTATGTCTTCTATAAATTTTGGATTAAAGTGGTGGGGTTTTGTGAGGGTTTTTGTTTATAAATAAAGAAATTCCTGTTCTAAGATTTTAGCAAACCCCAAACTGCAGAAGAGTTAAATTTCCTTTAAAAGCATTGCAAATGAGGAAACTCATTTCATTGATATAAATTAGATAATTAGAATTTTCTCAGGGTTGTGCTTTCCTTGGAGGGATTGTGAGTGTTGAAAGAAGTTGGATTATTTTTTTTTTTTTAAAAAAAAAACTTTTTGTTTTGGAGGGAAGCTTATAGGAACAGCTTCCTGAATGTTAACAGTTTTATCTAAATTTTGTCTAAGTCGAGTGTAAAGGCCTTTGTATTAGAGAAGATTCCACCATCACCGAAACAGGGCTGTTGTGCTGCTTGCTGAGTTTTGGCACATTGCTGTTTCCTTCACAAGGCAGCCCTGCAAATAGGGCACTCATCCTGGAGATTGGCAGCTCATTTCAGGCGCAAGTTGAAACAGGAATATCGATAGACAGCTCTCTTACCTTAAATGCTGTCTTTGGTATGAAAAGGATAGCAGGTTAAATATTAAAGCATTGCAGTCTCCTTGACTTGATGGTGCTACTAGTAATTTTCAAATATTCTGTGTGCGTATCTGTGTATATGTGAGACAAGAGGGGGAGAGAAAAACCTAGCAAGAGACTGAAGCTTCTTGATAAAGAAAACAGTCTTGTGCCTGAATTAGGTAAGCAATGAGAAAAACTATAGAAATCCAATATATCTTACAAAATATCAATTAATTTAAAACACTGTTTTTCTACATTTTGATAATAGCCTGGCATTAGCAGGGTCAGCAGCCATTTCCAATACTGACAACTTCATGATATATAAAGAGATTGTTTTCCCTATTGCTCAGTGTCTGTATGGATGAGTAGAGCAGCTGACAACTGTACGTAAGCCTATATATAGCTTCCAAATAATTTTTTAGCATTTCATTCCAAAGTTACCCTACTCGGCAAAACAACCCCTATCATGCCCTGGAACATGCAACTTTAAGTCCCATCAGCTAAGATGAAGCAAAAAGCAATTCTCTTTTACAGTAATTTTCATGGGTCTGATCACTCATTAATCCTGTCAGGTTATCAGTACAGAAGCAAAGCTTATGTTTTTCCTCTCTTAATTGAGACAATTCTTAACCTACCAGCACCCCACCTCCCAATTTTCTAAAGTGTTAGAAAAAAAGAAGAGAAATAATAAATTTAAGACTAATAATTTAGCAATACATGAAAATCTGCTTATGCTAGTATCATTGCCTTTGACTAATGTAATTTCATGCTGTTGCTATAGGCTTTGAGGGATTTCTCTCCAACCCATCATCTTCTAAAAACGTGAAACCTAGCTAAATTACTTTTTTTCCAAGGAAGTGAAAGTTCAGGCTTGGCATTTGAGTAAAACTAATCACACTGTCAGTAAAGTAAGTAACAATACATTTAATACACAAAATCCTAAAAATCAAGAGCTTGTCTACTTTGAATAAACATTGAAAGAAGACATTAGTACAGAAAAACTTCCCTACAATTTCCACCCCCAGGTTACCCTCTACTTCCCCACCTTCTCCTAGTCCTTCTAACATGCACTACAAACTAGAATACTAGATACTATACTATTTCTCTGATAGCCACTTTCTGAGAAATATTTGCATGATTTCTCTCTGCAGTTTTTATTTTTAGTCATTTGAGTTCAGGAAAAGTACGGAATCTGACTTTGGCTTACAAGTTAAAAAAATATTTGAAGTACTATCCTTGCATTGGTGAAATGGTGTACCTCAAATAATTTCTACAAATGCTGGTATTTTTCTTTAGTAATATTTCAGTCTCATAGATGTAGCTTGTCATGCAACAGAAAATGTTTATCATTTACAGTAATAAACCATAAATACTGGTTTACTGTTGTGAAAGAAATATGTTTTAAACAAGAGCCTATGCATTCTGTCATTTACACTAAACCAGACTAGGTTCACTAGTTATGTCTGAGCAATCATTTAAGAAGCTACCTTTTATTAGCTGTTAATTACCGCCACCCAGCTGAGATGCTGCATCTGACTGTGTGAACATTCCCTGTCATTTAAATCTAGTTTAGGCCAAAATGGTCACCTCAAATCACCATTGAAAACAGTTTGAAACTCTGGATTAAGGCTAATCTCATCAATTGCACAGTAAAACAATCTAAAAGTGCTAATAAAGACAACATAGGTGGTCACTGACAAATAGGTAAGGAAAAATCATTCTGTTCTTATGCAACTGCAATAGCCTGATATATTGCACAATATACCATCATACCAACTCTACTACAATGTCTGCATAAACACTACTTGAAGACTGTTTGGCCTTCATGAATTTTGTCAGTTTCTGGTTCTAATATACATGCATTAACATAAGAGCCAAGCTAAGACCTTGGACTGCACCTAGCTATCAGCATAAATGTTTCAAGGTATTTCAGACAAGAAATCTGAAATAAGACTATTACTTCGGAAAACTTCAGCCATGTCCCATAGTACTCACAGCTGATAACATCTGCTGGTTATTAACTCTTTCAGTTGAAATAAAATGTATGAAAATACCCACACAAAATAGCACAGTTGTGTGATTCAATTTTCAATACGGTAAAATAAGACCTAAGTGCAGTTTGAGGTCATGTAACAGCTTCCACAGCATTTGTTAATATTGTCGACCACTACTAAGATGACAGGAATAATTGCCTGCATTACAAAACTTTACTGAAGGAAATGTGACAAAACTGACATACCAAAGACTAGGATCTTTAACAAGGGGTATCCAACTTCATAACTGCAGCAGGGATCATCTATCTTACGCCAAATCTCAGAGGCTCGCAGTTCTACAGTGCCCTCTCAGTGGTGACATCTCTAATAAAAGAGATCCAGGACTGAAGGTGAGGAACAAGTTAAGCAGGTTTTTGGTGCAATATAGTAGCAAACCCAAATCAATATAGACTACATTTATTAGCTTTTAAAATATGCAAAAATCTCCTGAATTAACCAGCAAGCACCTCTCTGGTTCAGGCACTATGTAGTGCAGAATAGAGTGCTACTTGGAGAACTTCCAGCTAAACCCTTATGGAGCTAAGTGTGGAGAATTGCATGTCTGAATCTCAGCAAGTCTACACCTGATGCAATTAGCCCTGCACCTCATAAGTGCAGCCCTCAAATTAATGTGGTTGTACAGATGGCATAGAAGTCTGTGACTGAGCAAGCATCTCTTTCCAGCATGATGATGCTCTACAAAGAGATCTACTTGATGGCTCAGCATCATCTCAAGGACTTATAATGTAGCATGAGATGACTACGCTGTATAGATATACTAGGATACCTTTTCTAGAAAAAAAGAATCATTTCCAGAAGAATAAATGAAAATTAACAATTCCATTTGTTTAAAAAGAGAAAACCACCAATAACAAAAAGCTTCAAGAGAAAACACAGTATATAATGTAAATGGAAAACAGGCTACTTTTTCCCAGGCTTTTTTTTTTTTTCGTTTAAGGTGGTTTCACAATGGAGAAATTCTAGTGACTTACCACTCTATAAAGGGAAAAACAAGCTCTTGAATAGATAGATGGTCCTGAAAAAAATTCTCATAACTGAATAATGCTGAACTTTGGGGATTTTAATTCCATAGTTACCTCCTGGCAACCCTTCTGGGGCTTCAAAATATTGGTTAGATTCCATTACTACATAAGCCTCTTCATAATTATGTTTTTCTGAGGAAAATGCACGAAGAAATAAAGATGACAAGGGAGAAAAGGAATACCACTCTGGGACATTTCTCAAAAGGCGAGTGTATGTCTGTGTAAATGAGAAAACAGTTGAAGGAGACATTTGTGGAAGTAGACAAGAGAAAGAAAAAGTGTGCTCAGAGATGAAATGGGAAAGATATCTTGATGAAAAAATTAAAGTTACCTTTAATTTGCTTTAAGACAGTGGGGGAAACATGGCAGTAAGATAGCGATTTTTTTTTCCTTATGGTAAATAATGAAAATATACTAGAACTAAGGTCTCATGAGAAGACATCCTTTAAGAAAGAGTAAAGTAAGTGAAGAACATTTTGAGGTCAAACAATATTCCTTTAACATTTCAAAGAGGCTAAATTCCCCACACAGACAAGCATTAACTGTAGATACAGATGGCACTTCAGTGAACAAATGTAGACTGAATTTTGTTTCTCTTAACATGTGCAACAGAGGATACATATTACAAAATAAACTAGCTTTAAGCAACTGAGCAGTTCCGAATTCATAACAAACAAACCATGCATTTCAAAAAGTCTGTACCTTCCTAGGATCTAGCAGAGAACTAAATGTGAATCACAACAAAATAATTTTTTACTTCGCTTTGTAACTCCGTTGTGTATAAAAGAATATTGCAGATATCACTTGCTTTCACAGGCAGACAAGGGAGGAACAAAGCTGGTCATTTTCAAAACAGGACTTTGGAGGAATTTCAGCAAAGTATCTAATAATGAAATTGTGAAAAGCATGTAAAATCCCCTGCCATGTGATGTCTGAGCTACTGCTTCTTTCTGATCATACTAAGAAGGGTCTTAGCAGTGACAGTATGAGGACTGAGACAACTCACAAGCCGCATCAATATCTATGTGAATACATTGGAAGGGCTCAGCTCTACAGTACACCTGTCTTGTGCGTGCCCTGCTAATCTTCACAGCAAAAGGTCTGGATGAAATACCCTGACTGGCATCAGTAGTCTCTTTGGGAAACAGTTCCAGACTGTGTGCATGATATGACACAAAATATGCTTGGTTCTTTTATTTTGCCCATTATGACAGCATGCTTAGCTGATGAAGTAGGGTATCTGGACGAGAGTAAATAGCAGGTTTGCAAAGCAAAGGATTAATGAGACACCCAAAGGCCTGCATAAAAAAGGTTGGGGGCTATGTGGAGGGGGAGATAGTCTGAGAAAGGGAAAGTGACAGACTGAGAACAGGCAGAATAAGAAAGTGCCCCTGATGCTCCACTATCTATACGCTTGCTAGTCAGAAAGGATTGGGTTGGAAGGGGAGTTACAAATAAGACATGGCAGCTAGTTTTATTACTACAGGTCAGATAAGCTTCATTAGTACTGCACTCAGGCAGGGTTAATTAGCTTTTCTAAGTATCCCGGCTCCCCTATTTATTTCTGTATGGAACATCATCCATAGTGATTTGTTTATATGGGAAGCATGTGACCAGTCAGGGGAATAAAGCAAGTCTTGCAAATCCTAGATTAGCACGATAAGCACTGGCACATCATCTAGAAGTGAAGCCCAACTCTCCTCACACCACTGCACATGCCTTTTTCCATTTTAATCTTCTACACTACTGAAGAGGGCAAATGCTAACACTACCCTGTTTCTGTCAGTTAAAAGCAGGTCTGTAAGACAGAAAAAGAAAATAAAACACAGAAATCCAGTCCAAAGCTCAAGACATCTCAAATTAATAGTATAGCAACTCCATTTAAGCACAAGACTATAAAAATTCGTGCTATCAGCATCATCAGGTACTCACAGCAATATTCATCATCCACCATCTGACTTCTGATTTAAAAAGATAGCTGCCTTGCTCCTTCTCACTGTGCAACTCTGTTACAGCCTCTCTGCCTTCCTTGCACTTCACCTTTATCAGATTATTCTCATCTGAGCTCTTTAATGAAAATCTTTACTCAGTGGTGCTTTGATATGCCAGGATGTCAAGCACATTTTTGTGATAAGGTCCCTTTAAGTGACACCATGACCATGTTAATGTACTGTGCCCAAATCAGAAACTACTGTTAGAGCCTTAACTTCCCTTGAAGTTCTAACTGTTCAAAACCAAAGCCCAAGAGTCTGTTTTCCTCTAGCATTGCAGAAGGCTCCTTCACTGCCAAAAGCACCCTAACACAACAAG
Organism: Falco punctatus; assembly: GCF_963210335.1. Taxonomy (NCBI): domain Eukaryota; kingdom Metazoa; phylum Chordata; class Aves; order Falconiformes; family Falconidae; genus Falco; species Falco punctatus. The sequence goes on along the minus strand of NC_137582.1, from coordinate 78,636,361 downwards.
ACAGATTAATGTTTAGCTGTTTCATTTATCCAAATATTTTAGCTATAGAAGATGCTGACAGCATATTATATTAAAGGCTGTTTTCCATGTTAATTATTACTATCTACCAATAGTTTCTTTTAAATTTCACATAGTCTCCAGATACCTGTGATCTTGATCCTACTAAAAAGCACTGTAAACCATTCTTTCCTTCGAGTTCAGTAGGCAGTGGGGCAGCAGACCTGCTGCACTGTAATCAAGCCTGATAACATTCACCACATTATTTTCTCTTCACCCATGACTCCTTAGCAAGTTCACATACTAGCAACTTCTTCTTCAGTCCCACATTTCCCAAGACCAATTATTGTCTGGCATTATGTTATCCCACAAAGCTGGAGGGAGAGCAGCACACAGGAGGGTAGCTGAAGAGCTGTGCTTCACTATGTTGCTTCTAGACACAGAGATTGTCCCATGTACTTTGATTTCAAGACTTGCATGATACCCTATAGATTTAGCACCTGACACTTCCTAGCTAGTGATAGAAGTGCCTCCAAGCTCTGTTTTTTCCCCCAGCACCTCCAGACATGCAGGTTCTCTGATCCCTTCGTAATTTCTCTTTAAAGTATAGAGGAGAATGGTGGCAGCAAATTTGTCTCATTTGTGTTTCCTTGGCCTAAGACACGTGTGTATATACACCATCACAATGCAACTCAGATTTTCTTTTATACTCCTAAGGACTGCTTTACTTCTGTGTATGCCCTCAATTCCTCATTTGTTGAGGTTTAACACCAGCCACCAACTAATTACCATGAAGCCACTCGCTCATTCCCCCTTCTCCTCCCCGCCCAGCTGGATAGTGGGGAGAGAATTGGAAAAAGGTAAAACCCATGGGTTGAAATAAGAACAGTTAAATAACTGAAATAATGTACTACTACTACTACCAACAACAACAATAGTTGTAATAGAGAGGAAAAGAGAGGAATAAAATCCAAGGGAAAATGAAAAAAAGAAACAAAACCAAAACCAAAACCCAAGTGACGCACAATGGGATTGGTTGCCACCTGCTGACAAGTACCCAGCCAGTGCCCAAGCAGTGATTCATGGCTCCCGGCCAGCTCCCCCCACCCCCCCCACCCCCCTAGTTTATATACTTAGTATAACGTTCTCTGGTATGGAATATCCCTTTGGCTAGTTCAGCTCAGCTGTCCTGGTTCTGCTCCCTCCTGGCTCCTTGTGCACCTGCTCACTGGCAAAGCATGGGAAACTTGAAAAGTCCTTGATTTAGAGTAAAAGCCACTTAGCAACAACAAAAACATCAGTGTGTTATCAAAATTATTCCTATACCAAATCCAAAACACAGGAAGCACTGTGCCAGCTACTGAGAAGAAAATTAACTCTATCCAAGCTGAAATCAGGACATCATTTAATTGTAATTTTCCTCTAGTAAACGGTTCCTCCTTCAGTGACTGCAAGAGTACAAAGTAGGCACGGGGAAAAAAATTCTGAGAAAAAAAAAAACTTTTCTACAACCAAAAATAAGATATGGTTTGACAGAAACTAGTCTGGTCCAGCTGTTTAAACGTAGTCCCTATTTATAATGTCCTGGACTCCCAGCCTTCCAGTTTTTAATGGTTGAATAATTTTCATCGGGTTTTGTTTTTTTTGTTTATTGTTTTGGAGGGGAGGTGGGCATGGCAGGAAAGGAAGCTTCATTGTACATTTCTTAAAAAAAAAAAAAACCTTCTGTTTCAGAATGCTTTAAGACTAAGTTTACATGCATTTATTCTTAAAAATGCAAAACAGAGAATATTTTTGGATCATATGAAGTAATGTTTCTGTCCATATGAAATAATTTAACTTTTGATGTTTTTGTGCTGCCAATCAAGGTAAAGAAAACACTTCATATTACTGTGATCATAGCACCCTCTCTGAAATGATCTTATCTAGCCTTTCCAAGCCTGTCTCCTCCTAAACTTGGATAATGAGAAAAATACATTCAAATTTCCTCAATTTCTTATTGTATACAGAGAAAAGCCTGCAAGTTTATACACTGTATAAACTGTATATATATGATATGGTGTAAAGGCCCTTTCTGAAATCTGTGCAGGCTTTTCCTGCTTGCTCCCAAGCCCTGAATGTGGAGATGAAAAAAAGGCTTTGCTAGGTGCCAGGCTGCAGAGTGATTATGCTTTAAAATGTAGTGAGGAAGCAATTAGCACTAAATCTGGCTCTCTGAGCTCACCTCCAAATTGATTCTGTGCACACCTGTCTGCAGTGAGGGGCATGCCCAAAGCTTCCCACATTTTAAGTCCTGATCTGAGAAGAAGGGACCCCCTTAGATAAGCATGGAGGGAGTAAACAGCTTGGTGGAATGTGAACTGGCTGCAAAGGTGGTTTGCTGCACATAGGTACATTCTGGGGCAGAACTTGGGTGGATAAGTGATTGTATATAACCAACACTTGCGTATGCAATAAAAGATCTCATGTGGGGTCTGTGTCTTCATATGCTACAATACAATGTAATTTTATGTAAAGCCTTCAATCACTTGCATGTTATATAAAATTCTCTTCCTTTTTTAAGTGTACATGTTAGCCTATAGGTGAACTTCAAGACAGTCTTGCAAACCTGACCAGTCATCCCTAAACTTTGGGTTGCCTCTTGTACTATCTTCCTTAAGCTAACCTGGAATCTCAGGCACTATAGTTACTCCCTGCCCCTCATCACAGGCAAGATCAAGCAAAGTGGCTAATCTTATATCTCCAAAATAAAGTAGAAAAAATAATATATGCAAAAGCTAAAATAACCTTTTTTTGATAAAATTATATATATACTAGTTTTCCTGAGTGATATCTGACTGCATGAAAGACTTTCATACAATAGAGAGGCTTTTTTTGTATGATAAATAGCATCTAAGTATAATGTGAATGGAGGTTGTGGTGGGGGTTTTTCTGTTCCTCCATTCTATAGGTTACCTCCCCATCTTCTCCTTCTATATGTATTCTTGCATGAACGTGAGCTATTTACAGTCAAAAGGAAAGGTATGCCTTTCAAATTTCAGCAGGTTTTTGATCTTTCAAACACATTACAGAACACTCTGCAATTCTATGAAGTACAATGAATCTTGACCTGACACACTTACCACAGCCTGACTCATTGCCTCTGAGAAAAGGCTAAATGTTCTTGTAATCACATTGCTTTTTGGGATTATTTTTAATCTCTTCACACCCCTGTCCCCCTTCTCCCTGCATCCCCCATCTGTCTGAGCTTGTTGGGATGGTGGAAGCAGAATCTGACTTCAGGTCTTTTATTATTGTTTTTTTATTGAATCCAGAGCCTCTGATGACAACAGATATATCTCTGGGACTGTTGAATCAGAAAAAGGCCCTGGTGATGTGATGGCACCCTTACTAAGAAACATAAAGTTGTGCCCACTAAATGTGATCTTCAGTCCTTTTCCTGTCAGGATTCTTCCAACAGCACCTCTTGCCTCAATTTTCTTTCATGTGCTCATGACTTTCCTAATAAAAAGGCCACAGAATCCTACAAAGGGTTCCCAAATATTTGAAGTTAAAATTTACTGAGAATTCTACCTTTCTAGCCTCTATTCCCATGCCCTCGTAACCTTATTGAGCCATTTCTCTGAAAAACTTTCTAAAGACTCTTACCTTTTTGCCTAAATGTCACAAAACAAATAAATGTATTCTTATTGTTTATGCCCTTAGGAGCTATATTTGTGTAATATTTTTCTCCTGGTCTTCAGATGGAGGGAGACTGGAGACATGGTAGCAGGAAAGTATTGTTGTTTTGGCTTTGGTTTCCTCCCCATTTTCTCTGCTTGTCCATCCCTCCTTTCTGCTCTGTCTTCAATCACAGCCTGATTTTGGGAAGATGCCAACAATGAAGAAAGTTTCTGTTAGGTGTTAAGAAATGTTATTTTATATATAGCCTCAAATGGGTCAGATGAACAGCAGTTTTCTCCATGCTCCATGAGGCAATGAAAGTGGTCTGCTAGTGAAGCCTGTGGTCTGCTTTTACATCTAACAAAGGCTGTAAGACAGCAATCATGAGCGTCTAAACATCCTGCTTTGAAGACTTTTCAGTGTGGAAACCCCATAACACTTCAAAGTGGCAGTTTCTCTCTTAAAAGAAAACAAGCAACAACTGGGTTGGTTTCCTTAAATTTAAAATAACTGCGGAGTTTCTAACCAAAAACCAATTGCAGAAATGGTAGGGGATAATACAATTTCAGTACATAGAAACCATGAAAGAGTAATTCTGAGCTACCACAGATTTTTTAGCCAGAAATTCTCTGGCAGGGATTTGTAAGTGTGTCAATGAATGTGAAATCAGCCTCTGAGATGCAACAAATTAAAAAAATATGCTCTCCCTGATACAAGGTATACACTGATGTTAGCTTGCTTATAAACGTGATTTACTACATAACCATGAATACTCTAATCCTCTCCGCACATGCGTGTGTATGCAGACAATTGCATGTCACTGTTTCTCTTGTCATTTTGGAGCCTGGCAGCAAATTTTCAATCAAATCAGAGAAGCAGCTGAGGTCCCAAAGATGGAATGTTCTCCCAAGTTTGACACAAGGCAGCAAGAAAACCCCTAGCATTTCCACCACTGAAGGAAAAGCTGAAGGTCATTCTCCTGGGACACCATGAAAAGACATTAAGTGAATGTCCTAAGAGCAGTAACATCTGTCAGTGCTTGTCCCTTAAGGGATATCAGAAAACCCAGCCACAAGAGGCTCAGGGTTAAGCAGTAACCAGCCCTCATTAGCTTTGGTGCTTATATTGCTTCCTTTACTTGTTATAGTAACACAAGTATGTATATCTATAAATACCATTGGAGTATAGACAATCTATATGCTAAGTGGTATACATATATATAGAAGATTATTTTTCCTGGCCTATAGACCTTGCCACTTCCCTCAGTGAGAGGAGAGATAAAACATAAAGAATCAAAATCAAACCCCACACACCTTCCACAAAGACGTTACACTAGACATTTGGGTGAGAATAGTTCTCAGATCCACAGAGCTAAAGTCTAATAAGCTTAGTAGCTGATATGGTGCCTGCACCTTATCAATAAGTATTTTTTGATAATCCTAAGTCACTAAAATCCCCAGGAGAGAGGGTATCAATATCAGGCATATCACAATAATTTCTTTTCCTTTCATTCTGTAAGAGCCAAAACACTCAAAGCAATCACAATGAATCTATACATTGCAACTATGTAATTATTTTGAAGGTTATTCTAAATAAAGTTTTTCAGATTTTATTAACTGAACTTCCAGACTACAAAAAGGGAATAAAAATAATGCCACCACACACTGTAGACTGCATTGGAAGTCACAGATCACAGCAATACTTAGGATTTTATGTACACAGATTTTGTTTCTCTTTTACTAGACAAATCGCACATGGACAGATGGGTTTGCATTTTCTATTTGTTTAGCTACCGAGTTTACATTTCTTTACCCCATTACCTATTGGTTGCAATTTAACAAACATTAATAATTTTTATTTCTATAAAGATTTTTTATTAAAATGGTGTGGATAGAGCAAGAGGAAAAATAAACCTACTCCTAGATCCTCAGTTGATGTACACAGACACATGTCTGTCTAAAGCACCTAATTTAAATTTACTAAATTATAATATGTGTATTTTTTCTATAATACACAATGCTTTTATCTAAAGTGACTAGGTACTCCATGTACAGTGGTGAAAGCCTATCAAGACCACATCTATGCAGCATTTAGAATAGCTAGAAAAAACTTGCATTAGCAAGAAATCATTCTGCTTAGGGATGATTGTTTAAATTATTAATATATACATATTGCCATGACTAAATTGCCAAGTAATTTGTTCTGAGATAAATTAAACATACTGAGAGAAATCTTGGCCTCCCTAGAGTCAGTGGAAGTTTCTTCAACTGACTTTGACAGTCCAGAACATGAGCTTCAGTTAAGGATGTTGATGTCTCAGTGCATCTGGATTTACAGCAACAATATAAAGAAAATAATGGAAATTTATACTAATGTCTTATGATAAAATCGGTACTTACCCCTCTAAAAGAAGTTTGCATGTACATCTTACATTAAAAAATAACTGATTATCAATTGACAAAATTTACTATGCTTTGAAGCAAGCTAATTAGTTTCAGACATATTTAACCTGTGCTAGAAAGTTAAATTGTTGCCTATGTGCTTTAGAATTATCAGGATTTTATTCATTTTATTCATTACAAAAAACTAGGACAGAAAAATGCTGCTTTCAGTCAAGCCAATGCATCATAATTATTTCTTAATTGTCAAGATGCCTGATTACAATGTATACTGTACCACTGTACCTTTCTAATTTATGAAAGATCCTTTAAACATGATTTTTTTTTTTTTTTTTTTTTTGCTTTCCAGCGTATAAGCATCGATAGGTGATACTAATCCTACTTTACAACTTTCTTCTGCCAGTGAAGTCCTAACTGGGTTTGTAATCTCCTTCTGTTATTTCATGGTGCGAGTTTTTGGGGATGGTTGCTTGGTTTTTTTCCTGGTGTTTGGGGTTCTGTTCCCCCTCCCCTCCTCTGCATGCAGTCAATGGATCACAAGAATACTAGTAAACTGGATCATTAGCAAAGAAATAAGAATGCTTTCTTTTACTGCAAAAAGTACTATTTCCTTAACACATCCTTTCAGAATCTAAGAATTACTCAGATTTGAAGATAAAGCAGGAGTTCTTGACCTATTCAATTCCAGTATTTTGGTTCAAATTCCAAAAATTACTGTTAAAATATTATTTAAAACATAATTAATAAATAAGCAAGAGAATCCAGACAGTACTACCAAGGAAACAATACCAAAGTAGTTGAAAACAGCTGAAGTAGGAAAATAAAAACTTCATCTCTGTTCTCCAAGAAATTTTTTATGTTCCCTTCTATTTCTCTCATATAGATAAATAATTGTGCGTGCACCCACAGTCACTTCAGTGAGACTAAGTTTATCCTTAGGCTCCAGTACAGAAAAGCATTCAAGTGTTTTGAGTGTCACCAAAATAAATGGTGGATTACTCACACACCTAAAAAGCATGTGTTTAAGCTTCTGCCTGGATCAACTACATAGTTTATACCCACCTAGAGTTTGCAAAGGCAGGTGAAAATGTTAACAGTTGGAGACATCCTGCTCTCTTCTTGACATACTCCTACTTATAGATGCTTGTAAAACCTTTGTAAATTAAGCCATCTGAGACAAAATTTTCCATACCCAGATGTCTGCCTCAATTCCCTCTCCTATCAGAGCATACCCACACATTGACTATAACTCAAGATGAAAGCCAATGAAGTGCTGTTTTCTCCCCCATCTTAATGCCAATGCCTTGATTTACATCCAAAGGAAAAGGAATATGCAAAAGGGAGAACCGAAGAAACATTGCTTTCAAAGAGTCCCTCGGTCTCCGGTTTCCCTGGGGCACACAATGGCACATTGCAGAAGATAGTCCAGATGCAAACATATTTATCTTGATCTGTCCAGCTCTCAGAATGACTTAGCCTGCTAAGTGTGGGTACTTCACAATCTGCAAGGGAGACTCAATTTCAGCATGTGCACTTATCCTCCACTCAAAGAGGCACATAGTCCTACAGAAGTCTGTCCTATCTACCAACCACTGAAACTTTTTATTTCCACATGCACAGTGCAACATTTTGACTCTGCAATGTGACCTTAAGTCAGTCAAAGCTGCAAAGTAAATCTACCTACATCTTCTTTTTACAGTTATTTCCTCAAGGATAACTAAAAAAATCTAGACTTTATTAGAATGTAAACTTTAATACTGGCACAATTGGGTTTTAAATAGATAGACTTCAACATGGTGAGAGAGAATATGGGGATGTAAGGCGGGTTTGGAATCACTTCTCCCTGGGGCCAGTATGTCCTTGCAGCTGAGTAGTTGTTTCTAAGCCTTACTTCAGTAAGATCTGTAATTTCCTGAAGAGCAAACACTGTTCATTTTCTGGGGAGCGGCTAAGAACATTGTAGGCAGAAAAGCTCCCAAGAAATAGAAGTTTTTACAAGAGAGGCAGGCAGAAAATGTATGGAGGGGAATCCCTGCCCAGAGGTAGAAGCAGAGAGCCAGACCTCAGAAGGTGAGAGACAGGGAGCTCCCCAGGAGCCAGAGGATACTGTGCAACCTCCTTCCCACCAGGCATATCAGGACAACACGGTCCTTCTCCTCTTGAAGTTATATAACACAGTAGCAAACATACGGAGAAAAACAAGTACTGCCCATCACAGGCTCCCTGAAAAAGTAGCGACTATATGGGCTGGGGAAGGTGCTTGTTAAGGCTGGGACAAAGAGTTAATTTCCCCCATAATTCGTCTCTGTCAGCAAGGGGTGAATATAGCATAGGCTCAGCACTATGAAAATAAGTGCTGTGTACCCCAGCAATGGGAAGATAACCACATTAGGATACTGAGAGACAGCAACATGAGTGGAGATTGTGAGAAGACAGACAGGAAGAGTTGAGATTGTCATAATGGACAAGATGACATAAATAGTATATAAGGAAGCTGTATGTGGAGTGGATGGGTATTTGGTGTGGGAACTGCAGGCGCTGTTGCCACCAGTGAGCAATAAATAAGAGACCGCAATGGAGAAAGATTTTATTGTTTAAAAGCATTTCCAAAAGAACATGGAGTACAACCTGACACTCTCAACTCACAACATTCTTACTTCAAATTGCCTTGAAAATGTATGCTTCATCTGATGAGATAAATAGCTCACCTTTACAGAGGATGACAACCCAGTACAGCCATCTGCTGTATTTACTCCCTTAGCCTAAGTGGCACATTCCCGGCTGCGCAACAAATTCAAAGACCAGCATTGAGTATAATGTGGATCATTTGTGGAATTTAACTTGCTTGAAAATTAAATTCTAACTGTACTGTTTGCTTTCATTGAAAAGATTAGGAATTAAAGAACAAGATAGATGTAAAATCATGCATTAAAGATATGCTACTGTTGCCTAACTGAATACTCAGAAAAGGCAGGCAAGTTCAGACAAAATGTGACCTAATACAGCTTTAGCTCTGGTTCCTTAACATTTTACGAATTTGTTCAAAAGAGACAAATATGTTAGTGAGTTCAATGTATGTGAAAAACACAATTTCAAAAATGTAAGTAGGCAAGACATTATATTCATATGTCACAATACTCTTCAAAGGCAAATTGTAGAGAAAACTACAAATTCAGTTATTTTGTCAGGAAAGCTTTAGCATTTTATTATTATTATTATTATTTTTCCAGTATTGGAATCAGCAACTAAAGTGGAAGAAAGAAAGCATTATGGTCTGTAAGGAGACTCCTCATGAAGCAATGCAGTTTAAATGAGGTTTAGATTTGGGCTTACTGATAAAATCCCCCAAATAATTAAAAGGAAGCTCAAAATCAAAATTCAAAACAGTTGTAACTGTGACACACGTGGCATATTAATAATGTAGGTAGCTTGTATAAATAATTAGTATATTTTTTAGATATCATATATTATTCAGATTATAATATAATATATAATTTCATATATTATCAGATAAAACTTGTTTGTTTAAGAATATATTAAAAAGTCTCCAAAAAGCTGCAGCATTTTATGTTCATTAAAGACAAAGTTTATTTCTCTTTTTTAAAAATAAAATTTTCAAACTAGTATTTTTAAGAAAGTGTCAGTGTTCATTCACAAAATGTAGAGCAAGTCCCCCCTGCTTAAACCATCCCCCAAACCCCAGAAATGTCAGAGGCCTTTTTGTCACTTGCCATGCTTATTTTTTAAACAGAAAATTTAGTCAGAAAGCTATTTAGTTTTATGCCTTTCACAAACTTAGAGGAAATCCATCTCATACAAAGCTACAAGGCAAGAAATACCTTGATTGTTATTTTTTTCTGTAACCCCCTGCTTTTTTTTTTCTTGGTTCTTTTTTTCCCCCCTCCTATCTCTATGCATGAAGAGCTCAAGGGTTTTCCATGGGACAGTCTAAAATGGTGTAACAGCTTTCACTGAATATAAGGATCAAGTAATAGGATATGCAACTTTTAAACATGCATACTAAGCATTATTGAATTGTTAATGGCTGGATGATTTAAAACCCATTTGGCTTCACATTATACAGTATAAGGAAAACACTATCAGTTTCCTTTTATCTTTGTATAAAATGACACCTCTTCTATATGACTTTATGTAGGACACAACTTACAATTTGTGAGAATGAGAACTCAAAAAGTGAACAGATTTTCCTCAAAATTGTAAGGTTATACTGTTAAAAGCCAATAAAAGGCATTGGGCAAGCTCAACATAAAAATACATCCTTTTATAAATTCATGGTTAATCCTGAAAAAGTAGTAAGCTGTAAAAAACACCACCACCACCACCACCAAAAAAAAAAAAAAAAGGGGGGGGGGGGAACAAGAAATATAAATATCATCTAACCACATTAACTTGTTACTAAAAGGAAAAGCCAGGACTACTCTTCCCCATATCCAACAGTTCTTCTCCATCACATGTACATGTACCGACCCATACTCTGAGCTCAGCCTCTCCATCACCATAGCAAGCGACATGTTGAGGTTGTCTTTTGGAAATCCAGGACCATTCTTGACGCAAGCTTAGAAGGTACCAGTGAACTGGCATTTGCATTCAAACCCCAGGTGCTGCAGAGCCGCAGGGAATATGACCAGTGCAACCAGGTAAAACATTATGACCTAAGAAGCAGCCATAAACATAAATTACACATGTCTGACAGGGCTAGCACTAGAAGTGCTGATAGCCAGTGACTATAGTAAAACTAAAAATATAACTGAAGGAAGAGTGACAAATCTGAGATGACATGAGAGGGGAAAAGATGATATGTGATGAGTTTGCTCTTTTCTTCCTCACTGCAATCACTCAAAAAGATCAAGAAGGGAAGAGGGAAAAAAGCACTTCATAAGAGATATAAGATGTTTTTACGAGGATATATCATTCACTATAAGAAAAACTAGTAGTGTTGTGCCCCTTTGCATTCGAGGCTCAGTTTAAATGCATTCAAATTAACAGCCTCACCTGACATGCAGCAAAGATCTAGAGAGTTATTACTGTCCTACAACATGACATTGCAAAATATGCCAGCACCTCCTAGGGAGGCCTACCTATTTCATTGTAAAGTTGTATTTAATTTACTGCCCCATATCAGCCACAAATCTAATTTGTCACCATAGTTCCTAAGGTTCCTGCCTTCCACTGAGATTGTGCCACTTTCCCAGTCTGCATTTTCAAGAGATGAATCTCATATCATTGTTCTCCTGCCGATCCTTCTAATCTCCCCAAATACTTCTTATTGTGTTCTGTCCTCAGCAATATTTTCAATGGCTCTCAATTTAGTATCATTCAGGCATTCCATTCAAAATCTGCTATCTTTTCCCAATCATTCAAAAATATACTAAATAAGACTTATTAGTCTGGGATTTTTGTAGAAGTTAGAAATCCTTTCCAACATCCTTTCTGTTGCCTCTGCCTTTTGTTTACAGAATGCAAATATGAGAACATTCTTCATAGTTGTTCCAAGGTCATTTGAAATAGAAATGCCATATAAATAGTAATGTCTATGAAAAAAAAAATTAAGTTTTGTAAAGTATTCAGAGAAAAAAGAATCAAGGTATTTCCTCTTTAATTAAAAAAATTACTGCTCTTATCCAAAAAGCTAAATAAGCAGTAAACTTGCACCATAAGCTTATTAAGGAATATTTAGGTTTTATAAAACTATATTAACTTTTTGTTCTAAGGTCTCTTTACCAGAGATGGCTACCTAATTTTTGTTTTTATATTTGTTCCATTGCCTTTTTAAGGAAGGAAGGAAGGGAAAATATTGGTCATACATCTCAGTATCTTTTTTTTTTTTTTAATTATTATTTGAATATCACAGCATTTCCATGTTTTAATTTCTATTTTACACTTTAAGGTCTACCTTAGTATTCTGTTAATTGTTGAATGTGCTTCACAAATTCTGCAAACTTACTGTGTGGTTCTCTCAGTGTCATAAAATCTATGTCGTCCAGACCTGCTGATTGCATGTGTTCCAATTTTCAGCATCTTCAGGTCCTACCTGTCGTTAAACAGTATTTTGCAGTAGGTCTTGATATTCCATCCTAGCTGTCTAAAACTCTTTTGAATCCCTCCCCTTCATCAGCAATAAAGACAGATTAAATATAGAGATAAGAAAAAAAATTCAGTCATTTTAAACTCAGATTATTGACTCATCAGTCACCAAATAGTTTCTGAATTGGTGCCTGTTATGAAACGTTATGAAACATATGATTTGTATGTTTAATGTTGTAATAGATTTAATATACATACACCATCTCAAAGTTCAGTATTTTTCTTTATTTATCTTAAAATATTAAGCCATTATTTTTTGCTCCCTATCACCACAAGGAAGAAAATTGGGAGGAAGGGTTTAATATAAACTAACTAATCGCATTACAGTCATGTATATACATACTGTATTCATTAGTATAGTATGAAAGGTCAAGTCTTCCCATAGCTCTTCTTACTCAGGAAGAAAATGTTACTTTCCATTACAGCAAAAATGATAGTTGTTACATTTGAAACTAGATCCAAGCCAGGTACTATGAATTGCTTCCCATGCAAACCTGCAGAAGCCCAAATGGAATCTCACAACAAGCTTAGCTTCACATTTCCCATCACCCACAAACTATGACTGAATTACTTGCCAGATTACATTCTTTCTTTTGCACACACAAAATCTGAAGTCAACTATGGATTTCATTATAAAAAAAAACCCTTCGGGGTAAGTGCAAACTCTATTTGAGTTAAGGGGCTGCAGCTTTGTGATTTTTCCAGTTTTATATATCCAGGAGCATGCCTACTATACCAGCTAGCTTAAAAGAGAGGGAGAGTTGTAAGAATTGTTAGTTCCCCCAGTAAAACTACAGCTGGTGTAATTTAGAGTAAATGAGTGCTTCAACTTGATTTTTCTTAGAAAACTTACACTCACTGTCCCAAAAATGATGCTGTAACTTTACTCAACATGAGCCAAATCTATATTACATACTAGCCCACTAGGGCTTTTTTTTCATGTTTGGAGTTATGACTCTTTCATTTATTGTTGCTTTGCTCTTCACAGAAGGTGTTAGTGAGGATTACGACTTGCATCTCTGCTTGTGATAACATCAAAATATGCTGGTGTAAGGATTTCTCCCATTTATACCACACTTAAATGATAGTCCTAAATACTGGCCTCTGCAATCCATCTCTGTCAGATATAACTAACAAGTTAAGTACAAAGCAGAAGTTCTAGTACTGCATGGGACTGCCTTTTTAATGCAGTAGGGAAAAATAGCAATTATTGTGAACTAGATGCAAAAATTCCACAAAAAAATGTTCAAATGTTCACATTGAGGTGTTTTTTTGTTGTTGGGGTATTTTTTTTTGTTTTGGTGTGTTGTTTTGGGGGGCGGTTTTGTTTGTTTGGTTGTTTTTTTTTACTTTTTACTCAAACAGTAGCTTAGGAAAAAATAAATGAACTAAACCCAAAAGCAAAATCCCTCCAAACCCATCTGTTTTCAATACAAGTTTTGAATATTTACACATATGCTTTGCTCCTGAATGCCAGCCTTTGGCTCAAAGCAATTTTTTTAAAGCCAGGCTGTAAATATGCATTCAAGCACAGAAATGCTGGAGAACCTTCTCTCCAGCCTCACATCATCCCAGACTTTGTGAGGAAATGTCAACCAAAGCACAAATTACTGCAATCCCAAATTTGGTGATAAAGCTGTAAATTAAGCATTCCCACAGCCAGGATCACAGCACTCCTGGCATTTACCTTTCAGTCTTACCCTTTTGTATTTTTTAAATTGTTTTGAATAACAACAACAGTCTTCCCTTTACTTCTTTCAGATTTGTGAATGCTTATTCAAAACAGATAGCAACTGCTCTTAATTACAATGAGAAGGCAAGGGGGAGAGGGACCAGAATTTCTGGCTTAGAGACTGAGTACAGTATTGGGTACACAGTGTCATCTAGAGGCCAAAGATCTCTTTATAGCCTTTATAGTGAAGAGCTGAGGTTTCCACACACACACACACTTTAATAACCAACATTTATGTCTTTTTGACTGGTCATATAAATTATCTCTACAAACACCTTGAGCTGAAGACCCACTGTGGTCATTCTGAATGTCTGTATAGACACCTACGGATGAGTACAAGACTGGTTTACTGCAAGATGCACATCAGTGAATGGATTTTATGTGACCAAGTTTCTAGGGACACCACCAGCCTCATGAAGTCTTTTCTCCTTTTCTCCAATAAAAGTTCTCAGCAGAGGGAAGAACTATTGTTTGTAACCCAGAATTGGCAAAGGTGAATTAATTTAAATACATTTGTACTTGGACTGGGATGGACACCACAACAGTATGAACTGTAAATTCATGTCACCTTTTCCACTTTTCTAGGAAAGTTATATAAAACAAGCTTTCAGTAAACAAGACATAGTATATCTGTAAATAAATACTCCATCATTATTAAGTATGATGCAAGAGAAGAAACAGATTTTCGAAAATGGCTGCCAAGCAGTGGAATTTGAGCTAACCAAATGAGAACATGATATATTTCTGTCTGCCTCAATACTAATTCATGACAACCTATAGAAAAAGTTGAGCTTTCACTCTATATGTAAGATTGTATACATCTCATGTGTGTGCATACCCTATTCTATTGTTTCCAGCAAAATGTTTCCTACTTGAATATACAAAACAGGCACAACCCATCTGACAACTAACACTGAACTACATAGAGCTCTTACTGCAAACCAAGTCTAAATACATTACTATCATACCAAGATCAAAACCACTGGCAATAAAGAAAATTGTGCACACAGAAAGATTTCAGGCTTGGTACAGGCTTTGGCTTGTCTGGTTTCTGCTGGAAAAAACAGCTGGAGGCCTGCTGTAAAAGAATGCAGACTGCTGTTCCAGGGGTAGTACAGGTAATACAAGCTCCAGATCTGGTTATGAGAGAGCATAAGTGGTAGAGCACTGCACTGAATCAGAAAAATCTCTTAATGCACCTGTACATCCTTGGGAAGAAGAAGGGGGAGGTGAGTTAGACACATGTTTATTCCTTCTGAGCACTGAATGGTCACAGCTGCCTGCACCCTAAGGACACAGTTCACCTGTAATAAATGAATCAAGCTTGGCATAGCATTTTCCAGGAACACTTGTCCAATTCGCATTTATGAGAGGCGGCATCTAGTGTCAAAACAGTACAGTTAATGTGGGATTTTAGGACCCTGTAAGAAGAAAGTATTTCTCTGTTCTCAGCATCAATGTAGCTCCTTTTACCTTAGTTAAAACATAGTTCAGTTTCTCCTCCAATCTAAAATGAGTATTACTAACCCTATACCTTCTTGCAACTTGGATGAAATTTATTATTTGCTTTTTTATTCCTAATAACATCTGCAATATTCAAAATTAGGTGGCAATTAAAGCCTAAGCATATATAGTTCCATAATATTTTTTCCACCTGTTATCCAGTTCAACTGGAAAGAAGAAAAATAAAAAAAGAAAAAACGTAAGAAAAATAAATAGCAAGTAATTTACCTGCTATTTACAGTGCATTAAACATTAGTGTATGCAAGAATTCTCTGTGCTAGAAGAGGAAAGCACCTACTTGACTGTTAATTCTTCAGTTCAACAATGAAGTCCACTGTTGATATAAACGTTATAAATATTGAACATATAGCAAGTTTTTATGCTTTAAAAACATCACTGCTACACTAGAAAAATAATCTGAATCCTAAAAGCATTTAGAAGCAATAAGAGTTACTGGAAAGAACAGGAATATATACTCCAACTTAAAACATGGAAACAAGAAACAATCAGTACATTAGTCTTCTCCACCATCCCTGAAAGTAAAATGAATTTTAATGTAAATTGTTAAATTTTAAGAATTAAAGTGCTAATTAGAATTATTTATACAAGCAGAGACTGCACAGGCAGCATTTCACTGAAAACCCACACCTCCAAAGACCACAATAGGTCAAACACTTCATACACACATAGATGAGAGTTGAGAGCGGAGCTGTGCTGTGTGCTCAGCACACAAAAGATGGTGAAAAGACAGTCACTAAAGCAGTCTGAAAAAATGGAATTTATTAAAGTAACTGAAGTAAATCAATGACAAATAGGGAAATACAACTTCTGCAACAAATGTAGACACCCCGGGCAGCTTTCTCATTGGCTTATTGTTTCTTATGCTGACCTACTTTATGCAACACTCTAAAGTTATGGCTGGTTTGTTTCCCACAAGGTCAAACAAAATCGGAGACCTTTCTCGTGCCCTCTTTCAGAGGAAATGGAAACCCATGCATTTATTTGTGATAGGGAAGACACAGGTAATAGATGTCCACAGACTTTTGCAGTTGAAAACTTTATCTCAGGTTCACCACAATTAATTGTTTTTCAGGGTTCTCTCACTGAAGATTAGTCAAATATAAGCAATCTGTTTTGAGTGAAAAACCAACACAAGCCAGAGAAGAAAAAGTTTCCATCTTCAGATGCCAACAAATTTGCAGTAAAGTTAAATTTGATCAAACTTAACCAAGGAGGTATTATAGGAGCTAGCGCAGGAATCTTGTTGGTGTGAATGGGATTGTCATCTGTAACCAAACTGAAAATTTTGGAAAAAACGCTTGTTTCTTTTAAAGGAAAACTTTACATACTTTCCATCTTTCTGCTTAAGAGTACTACAGCATTATTCAGCCAAATCTGCACAATAATCATTGAAAAGATATGTTGGATAGGCGAATTTACCATCTCTTTGTTTCCCTGTTTAATGGCCATTTCTGCTGAGGCTGGGCACCTGGGAAGTGCTGAAAATGCCACTGTTGTTTCTTTTTATCTTTTCCTATAAGCACTTTGAAAGAAATCTGACTATGTGACTTCTAAAGATACTGTGTGAAAGTCAAAATAAACCTTCTCCTATGAACGGCAGTGTAAAATTAGTCCATTTGTTCTGGCATGTATATTCTCTTTACATATATACTTTCCAGCAAACCTTATCTCTCATTTAAAAAATGTCGTGTTCTCACCCTGTCTTTAAAAACTAGAAAGTCTTTAGTGGCTAATAGCTTATCACTTAAGAAAGGACAGTGAATTTCTTCTATGTAAAGGAACATATTTTGAACTGTAAAGAGGATTTCGTCTTTTCTTAAAATTGATACCTTTAGGATTTCCACTTCACAAATTCAAAGTACCAACTTCATAGTCTGGTAGCTTACTAAATAGCAGCTGTCTTACATTATTAAGAGAGATCTGACATTAAACAAACTAAGGTACTTTTTCAGTTTGTTAGTATTTATACATTCATTTTTAAAGTACGTTTCCGATGACTCCTATGCATCTAATAGAGACTTTTTTAATTTCCCTCCCCTCATACCATAAGGCCAGAGCACTGTTAAAAAACAGTGGTAGCTCACTATTTAAAGTCACTAGTTGAAGAAGTGTGTTGACAAGGAGTATTAAGTCTCTTCCCATAGATGTAAGACTTCTTTCTAATGAATTGTCAGTTAAACCCAAAGAGAATACATGACACGCAGAATAAGAGACTTGCACAGACAGAAAGATTTGGGGTTTGGGTTCTTTATAATGTAAGTTCTGCCAATAGTGTCTTCTATAATTCTAGATAGAAAATGCTCCTTAGAATTCAGCTTGCATACATATGAGAGATACAGTGATCACAGAGTTTTTCAGCATAGTTTAAAGCAACATTCAGAAAAGAAAAACAGAAGCTATTTAAAGCATAGAGATGAAATCAGGGTATGCACAGCAAAATTTATTTTATTTCCCAAAAGAGCAATTCAGAGAGATGATTAATGGTTGCATGTAAAGGGCATTGAGGAAACATTACTGGAAAACATTTTCATTCCAAAAAGATCCATTTGCCAGCTCTCCAAGCAGACTATTATATGCTGTAGGTAATTGAAAGTAAAATAATAAGATTCACAGAATGTCTGATATTTCTATTTTATATCTGAACACTTAGGGGTTTACAATACCCATAACATTCTGTCTACAGTATATAATCAACCACTGGCATTCTCACTTGGTCATCCACATATTTTTAAAGATCATTCATCACAAGTAGTTTTTGAATAATTTATGGTTTCAGAGCAGAATTCTAGCCAGACTTAGCTGCTGCAGTTCATAGACCAGGGTATTTATTTCATCTGTATGAAAAGTTCAGTTTATGTTAATACACTAACCTAAAATTACAGGGAAAATACTAGTTCTCATGCCTCTCTGCCCTAGGTGTGTAACACAGCACAAAGCAGAGGAAATCAACTAAAAATACTTATGCTCTTAAACCAAAACAGGTAACAAGATGACCAGTTGGAAACGGAGAGATTTCAGATCAGGTCCCAGGTAATGGAAGGAAACAGTTACCTTAAGAAACCAGAAGCCAGTATTAAAAATTACATTAAAAAATGCACCCCATACATTGCTGGATAAAGACACTAACATACACCCTACACCCCACTCTTCCAACATGATGTTCTCACTTACCTTCAGCAGAGATGATGCTTCAAAATTACCTATTTAAAATTCAAAATTAGTGGCAAA
Organism: Falco punctatus; assembly: GCF_963210335.1. NCBI lineage: Eukaryota > Metazoa > Chordata > Aves > Falconiformes > Falconidae > Falco > Falco punctatus. The sequence continues at coordinate 78,617,713 of NC_137582.1, read as the reverse complement.
ATAATATTTGGTTCATTTTATTTTCTTTGAAAAGCAACTTTAAGGAGCAGTTTTGTTAAATTCATTCCCTATCATGTCAGATACAACAGAAATCACTTTTATTCTCCATCAGCACGATTGAGGACAGATTCTAGTACCCTCAGCAACAGCAGATACCACTAGAGTTACAGCAACGTTTCCAGAAATCAGAAAGACAACACCTCCAGCAACATTAAAAGAAAGAAAAACATCTGATCCTATTTTCCCTTTCTTAAGGCTTCATCCCTACACAATTGCAGAAGGCAATTTAATTTATATTAAGGTTATTATATAAGAGAGAGAGACAGGGAGAGGGAGAGAGTGTGTGTGTCTCTGTGTGTGTCTGTGTGTCTCTGTGTGTTTGTGTGTGTATAACATCCTTTATATGTTTAGGCCATAGGTATATAAAGGAATAAAAAACACCCCCATACACACTTCTACAAAGTAATATCCAAAAATTATTCGCAACACCACAGCTTTTAATTAACTTTCAGCCACATTTGATCTAAGCAGTGAACGTCTCTCGTGCTGCATCAGAAAGGAGAATAGGCAGGAGGCGAAGTGTTGGAGTTGTGTTGTGGATGCCACTGTTAATCATGGCACTCCTACCTACACTTTTCCAAACTCAGGAAAGTCAAATGTTTTCTTTATTTGTTGCTTGGCACAGGACTCACTCTCAGTGCACAACTTGCTCCCTACAAAGATAAAATGGCTTCTTCTAGCATTCCTCAGCTTCTTTTACAGCTGCTTTTGGGGAAGAAGATTAAATATGCAATGGTTTTAACAATGGGAAAAAACACCAACTTTCTTCCTTACTGTCTGCCAGACCTTGAATCCTTCCTTATATCACAGGGATGATTTGAATTATTGAGTACAACAGTCATAGCTGAATCTTGTTCCTGCAACTGTGTTTTCTCAATTTTCCATGGAATTACATTGTTACCCTTCCTCATGGCAGGAGGGGAAAAAGGGAACACCACTCTTTCCCCCCACTAAATTTCACTGCAGACCACTCTTTAATGTTACCTACCCAGAAACTTGCAGACCCTGAAATTTCCAATATTTTTTTGTTAGAAGGCCCTCAAAAATCAAAATTTGCTTTTAAATATTTTATCTACGAGCTTTACTACAGTTCTATAAAATGATTGTCCTTTTAATTTTGTGTGCACAGTACTTCAGAACAAAAGTATTCTAGCATTTCACAATCCCAAGGATCTAAAACTCACTCAGTTCTTCTCAAAGGTGGAGATCTACTTGTCTTCCAATATATTATAGGATGCTGAAGCAACAGAAACAAACAAACAAACAAACACCAAAACAAACATCTGTACAATTTGCACATTTTTAAGTCTTTAATAAGTTATATGCATTCAGTGGTGTTTTTTGTCTTTTTCTTTTAATAAATTGATATATAGCCAGTGGTTAATTGTTTTTTATTTAACTTTATAGGAGAAATGAATACCACTGTAATTCCATTATTATATATCCTTTATTTATAAGATACTTTAATTACTTTTATTAAGGGTTTTTTTTACACATATGAACTAAGAATGGTAGTTTAAAGTTGAACATTAACTTCATTCTACAAGATGTTACGACAGCAAAAGTCTTTTCCTATCTTCTCCCTGTAACATTTGACAAAAATGCTATAATACTCTTGGAAAACTTCCCCCCCACCCCCGAGCCTGTCAAGTGTGACCTCAGCACCTTTACACATTGCATTAGAAGAGAATCAAATTGAATACTGGAAGTGATCAACACTGAAGTCATCTCCTAAAATGTTTTAAAAATTTAGTGGATTTTGATGTTTTCAAGGTTTTCAGGCATATGTAACAAAACCACGCTGGATAACAGATATAATTTTATTTAGCCTTTCCACACTGTCTTGCAGCTCCTCTCAACTTTACAGTTTCACTTGCCTGAGAGAAAGCTACAGGTTGTGAAATATCACTTGCTGTATTCCCTAAACTATCTATAGCCATCTAGTTGTGTCAAAGATCATTTCTATTTAACAAAACACAAAAATCAATCATATGTAGTTTTGGTGCAAGTAGGCCCTCAGAGAAGAGAATAAGCCAGAGACAAACTGTATAACACTATGTTGCAACTTGTCCTGTTTCTGTACCGATTCTATTATGCTAACACACTTTGGCAACAAGCAGAAAGCCTGACAGAGTGATCTTGGGATATCAGCTCTTGAGCTTGCTGGAGCTTTTTTTTTTTTTTTTTTCATTACCTGGAGCATCATCAGTATTGTAAACTTCTTATATATTGGCAGCACTAACTCAAAGAATTACCTTCTTAATTCTTTTGAGATTTTTGAATGGAATATTCCTTCAGAATTATTTATTTTATTTTATTTTTGTAGCTACTCTAGATACTCTTGAACTAGAAGGTACACCCAACTTGGAAACCTGAAAACACCATCAAAAGTCTTTCCACAAACATAAAATTTGTATTTATTCAAATGTAGCTGCCTTCTGAATTACTATTCTCCCTTCTTAGCAACCTATCTAAATCAAAGCTAAGCTCTTTTTTTCCTAGAGATGTTAAAATGCTTGTTCTTGTCCTTATCCTTATTTGCTGCAGAATTTCCCATTGATTTTCATTTGTCATCAGCTGTCTGCATTTCATAACTCATAACTTATAACCACCTCTGTGAAACTCTCAGTTTTTTATAACATACTATATATTTCATATGATAGAGACACTTTTACTCCTACTACCATTTCCAACAAGGACATTAAGGCTTTATTATGGGTGTATCAGAATGCACTGCAGAGAAGCAGAAAGGAAACAGTAAATTATTCAGGTCATTCTAAGTGAATGACAATAAAATCCTCATATACAACAGTACTCCTTTTGAAATTTAGCATTTGAGGCATTACTTTAGTTTTAAGCATTACTTTTTGTAATGTGCATTTAATTTTCCTCCCCATTTCTGTATAGGTAGAGCCAGGTGTATTTAATATCATGAAAGATAAATTAGGGGGAAAAATACTCCATTACATTCACTAACAATAACCAATGAGGAGTCTTCTGCATAAAGCACTGCTCGGAAGTACTTCATCTCTCCCGAATCACAAGAATTGGGAACACATTGCATGGCCCATTAAAATCTGGCTACTTTTGCATTCTCTATAATTCCCACATTTATACCTATTTAGGGTCATGGTATCATGGACATTAAAGCTTGCTTTAAGTTAGTCTGCTTCACTATGCAAGACAAGACATATTTACTGGTAAGTGGTGAAAGTCGAACTTTCATTTCTAAAAAAGTGCAAAAAGGAATTGAATTAATCATTCAAGGAAGCCATTATCCTCACTTAGGAATAGATTATTTGACAAAGTGGCAATGAAGTTTAAAATGTCTATGATGGAGCCAATCTATTGTATAGACATCAGCACTAAACTACATTCATGGTCTGCTTCTTGAGTTTGTTACTCTGCAATGTAACAGAGACATCAAGACGTAGTCCTGAACTAGGGCCACTAGGCTTTGTGGAGCAGGAGTTTACAACTTGCTATCTCCAGGGCTACAACAGGTCAATGTTCTCCTCAAAAACACTATATGTGATGCATTACCATCAAAAAAGCGAAATTCATACTGGAAAATTAAAAGTTCAATAATCCCCAAATACTATCTTTCTAGGGATCTGTGCTTACATTCTGGACAATATTTTGGAGATACGTATTGATAAGAAAAAAAATATATGATTGCACAAGTTATCAAATTAGATTTTGACTTCAGAAACAAGTGAGATGCCTGTAAAGCATGAATAAAATTATTAATGGTAGTCTGATTACAGCTCTTCCTTTTCTCAGTCTCTAGAAACTCAGTCTTTTTACCTGTTCAGTAATGGTTAAATTTTCAAAAGCCATCTGGAATTCTGAGTACCATTTTGAGTGGCCAGCTTCAATATGTGCTTTAAGACTAGGTTACTCTAAGTGTTTTTAGTATTTCATAGTCTCACTTAAAGTTTTTTTTTTTTTAAGTGTTCAGAAATATATTTTTACAAAGAGTTATAGAATAGTGGACTGGGCATTACATGCAATACCAAAGATCCAAACTAGTATTTATACCTCTGCTGAGATAACAGAAATACAGGTCATCCCACAGTAAACAAGAAGCAGCATCTATACGCTACAAGATTAGACTCTAATTATACTTAGAATAAGGAATGTGTTACACCGTGAACACCATTTAAGGCAAACACCATGAGAAATATCACTTCACATTAGAAACAAAGGTGTATCTAAAATGTTTCCATGAGTCATAGTTTTCATGATTGACTGTCATTGTCTGGCTTGTTCAAAGCAAATGTTCATGGCTTGCCACAATGGACTCAGTCTTTGATTCATGTTTCTGTCTAAGTTTTTCTTCCTTGTTTTGGTTTCTAATGGGCACACCAACCTGAACCCCTTTTTTCAAGCCCAGATAGCTGATCTAAGCTCAAAAGTTCAGGTTAAATTCTGGCGTTAACATAAACAATGACTGAATGTAGCCTTCTCCTCTCCCCACCAAGCACTCTGCACTTCTGATTTTTTGTTTTGGTTTTGACCATGAAGTGTGTGGGTGGGTGCGTGGGTGGCTGGGGATATTTCCTGTCTCTTAATATATTATTATCAATATTTTTTCTTTCCCTATTAAAGAATTTCTCTTCATTGCTAAGCGAGTATACAGTACTTTTTCTACTACAAATGCTGTGTCCTTCCCCCTTATTATTTGTTGGGTAGGAAATCCTTAAAAATCAATAAAACAGCTACTGCAGCAATTCTGATAAAAAATGTATTGTCTTTAAAAGGAAAGATATTTATTCATGAGATTCTCTTGCTGGCAGTGTATCAGCTGCTCAAAACACTGTGCTGACTATAAAGTGTAGGTGGTAATCCACTTGAGAACCTCCTCTGCATCTCCCCTAGAGTATTGCATTTTCTAGGTATGAAAATCCACTGTGTTTTAAACTATAGATATTGGAGAGTGTTTTGAAACAGCAACATAAAAGTTTACTGGCCAATACATTTCACTGATTCTTTCTACATACCTTCTTACTAAACATGACACACCTCAAATTACCTGTTTCTAATGAAATTAAATAAACACACCATCTAGTGGTCAGCATGTAGTCCTTTCCTTATAAGCTTCCCTGATTATTTTGACAGGGTCTAATACAATGTTTCTTACAAATACAGCATATTAAAAATACTCTGTATTAAAAAAAAAAGCCAAAACCATTACAAAATATGCCACAGATAACTATTAGCCTAAGAGAAGAGCAAGATACATAATATACTAATGTTTTCTTTAAAATTCAGAGAACTGTAAAGTTAGAATAGACTATGTTTACATAACAGTCTTCTTTTGAAACTGAACTAGATGTTGCTTATAGTATTTCTATAAGTATTTTAAGGAACATTCTCTCCTTATGTTTTTTTTCAAAAGATGAAGTCAAATTTCATTCCAAGGAAACATTTTATATTAACATTAGACACTAACACAGAGATGAGAAATGTGTGTTTAAAGAACCATATGAAGAAATTATAGATGGATAAGACAAAGCATTTTAAAATCTGAAAAAGAAGATCTGGAATGTAATATTTAAACTCAATTTTATCCCATGCAACTGAGAACTGACATGGTATTGAAAATCTCCTAATGGAAATAAATAATTTTGTTAGAACACAGTCCAAATGCCTTGTGTATGCAAGTGCTCCTTGTTGCTAAGGAACTGGATTTCTAAGAAACTAGAAAGATTTTACCGGGCTTTTAAAACTTATAAAGTTGAGTCTTGTCCTTAGCTTGACACTAACAGCAGGTAAAGAAGCTTCGTCGAAAACCTGCCCAGGATTTACCTAGAAGCAAGCTTCTACGTACATCAAAAAAGTTCTTCTCGAATAATGGTTCACAAGTTACTTTGGTCTTTCTTATTTCAGTACAGAACATAGTCTCACTGGTCTTCATTTGCTTATCTTGCAATACAGGGTCTAATTTCTACATGTTTTAGCAGTCTTCTCTCCTAGTTAAGTATTTCAAAGCTGAATATTTGAATGTTGAAACTCTTCCTTTTAGAGACACACAAAATACCTACATAACACCCAAAAATAACAATGGGCAATCAGTGCTGAGCCACAAGACACAAGGGAGAATTTTGTATGATTTGGCTTCTGTGATCCAGTTAGGGGCGAGTCTCCCACAGACTTGTACAATACTCTCCAGGAGCTCCTTTCTTTTAAAAACATGTCTACTTCTTTTGATAAATAAATGGTCCTATCAGTATCAGAGTTGATTGCCAGTTCTTGGCCCTAATGCTGAGGACACATTTACTGCATTTTATTTCTTTGTGGTCTTTCATCTACAAGGAAAGTACTCCTGATTACCATGCATGCCTCTGTGATAAGAAAATTTTTACCTCGATCTTCACCTTTTGTTAAAATGACAGGAGATGTAGCTTTGAAATGCGTCTCCATATACCCATCATTTAACTTTTTCTCTGCTCAAAACAAGAGATCCTTTTATGAGTTAATAAAAAATTCTAGCCACTAATCTCTGCTTGGGATTTACACGGTTTCTCAGGTGTGAATAAGTCACTTGAGAGCACTGTGTCTTTTCACATTAAATCTCTGATCCTTTTGAGGTTTCCCTGTCACTTTTTTTTTTTTTTTTTTTTTTTTTTTTTTTTTTTTTTTTTGGGGGGGGGGAGCGGGATGGGAAATCACTTAGAAATATAAAATTTAAAACTGTCTCTCCCCTTTCCCCCTAATATAGGTTCTTTTTTTACTTTGTATTTCTCGGAGATGTCACTTTATAAAACACCATGAATCCTGAGGTGTGTGATCAGTCTCTTATTTCTCGCTTATTCAAAGATGACCCCCAAAAGCTCAACAAGCAGATTCAGCATGTATACAGAGTACTCAGATGTTCAAAACAGAAGCTTACCAATGCAAATATTAGTTGCCCAGTGATCAGTGATCCACTAATCTCTTCCCACTTTTCAGATTTTTTTACCATTAAAAAAAAAAAGCTTTCAAGAAATCTCATAGCTGTACTTAACACTGTTCTTACACCCTCAATAGCTCATAATGGAGGAAGGTAATGGGAACAGCATAATTGCTAGAATCAAGAGAGAACATGTCTAATACTGTACTGTTCAGTCAAGTGGGTGAACAAATGAAGATAGATAATGATGAATTAACTCTATCACAGTGCTGAATTCCTTTTAGCACTCCAACCAGCATTTCACAAAAGCTTATAATTTTTCACTACCTAGGAACAAAAACTTCAGCATCACAACAAAACAAACCACATTATCAGATGACAGACACCAATAGGTAACTCTGGAGACTGTCTATAGACTGCTCAGCTGAGACAAAAAGTCATGGGAAAAAGAGGGAGCCACTAGCCTCCCTGTCCTGAGACTCGACACAGGAATATTCAGAGTGACATTGGCAACAGAACAGGAACTGTTGGGTTTGACAGCTGGGAACATTTAGTCTGCATCAAGATGAAAAGTGTTAAGCTGTTGATTTTCTCTGAGGGACAGGAAGATAACAGGCTTCCTGTGTCACTTTTAGGGGGCTATTTTGCTGTTTGGATATTGGCCAATATGCAGCAAGTAGTATTAATTCCTATTTAGAGCTTCTAACTGCTAGAATAATTTATGCATTAAAAATAGGCATATTTATCTAGCCAGAATTATGCTAGGTAATTATTTCTGTTTGGTCTTTATTTATTTATTTATTTAAGGGAAAAAACCCCCAAACAAGTGATAGACAGCCCTCACCTTGTTAAAAGACTATATGCAATAATATGCAGATTAACTCATTTATCTGGTTAGGCAATGAAGAAAAGATACTTGTCACTAGAAAATGGTACTTAAAGTATATGCAGTTTCTGCAATGCAGCAAGAAAGAAACCACTGGAAATTAAATTTGTTTGAGGTATCTCATTCATTCACACTGAGGTCAACAGTCAATGTAATAATGGAACTCGTACAGAAATACCTGAGATTGTGCAGTCCTCCTTTTCTAGGCAGCTGCAAAATAAAACAAAAAGGAAAGATGACCTTTTAATAATTAAAATAGTCATTGTTGCAGTTGGCAATCTGAAGTGTATCACAAAAATTTGATGACACATGTTCATCATTATTTATGATAGCTTTGTTGCACAGTGCCTCTACCAAAGAAGAGGTTACCTCCATTGCCCTAAGCCAGTTTAAAAACACATGAAATAAGAAAACTCCAAGGAGTAGCAGATCAGCACACTCAAACCATTCTTCTTGTCTAGAGTCTTTTCACTGCAGACATATTACAAAGGAGTTGATTTCATTGTGTCAGCTGGAGACCTCACCTTCCTAGTCTAGTTCTGATATAAGTTATTAAAGATAGGATAAACCGTGCTTCCCACCCACCTAAACTCCTAGCCTAGCCTGTCCTCCTCAAGCATCCCAGCTGGCACCGGATCTCATTCAATTGCCCCAGCTCAGGCCCTTCCTCAGCTGGCAGGAGTAGCAGCTAACAGAGCAGGGACCCAGAACAGTGCATGTAGCTCACCATGTTTGTCCGATAGATGGCTAGGGTGCTGCTGAGGTGCATCCAGTAGGTTTCCATATACAGCAGCTAACCACTAGGAGCCATCAGAGAGCTTGGCATCTGTGGTAGATGAATGGTCAAACTGAGAACAAAATCTTGGATTTTCTTCCTTATTCTCTAACAAGCACAATAGGACTTTGCTCTATAAATCATGTTTCAGTACTTGTGGAACTAAAAAACACAGGTTTAATTCAGCAAGCTGTCTGCATGAGAAATAACCACAACAGTCAGTACACCTCACTTCATCTTTTATGATTTTAACTGTCACCATCTACATATCCATGAGGTCAGAGTCTCAGCTAACATCAAAGTTAAAACCAGCTGCTGATGTAGCTCTTCTGCTCCTAAGGAATTCAGTCTTGAATCCACTCACTAGTGATTCTGAGTTAAACTTATATCATGATTATAAATTGTTTAAGAGCTCTGAAATATGGTTTCTTTCAAATGTTTGCACAAGGAAATACATAAAAATACCCATGATAAAAATAACTATAAATCAATAAGTAAATAAAGAAAATGCAGTTGCCTCACGTACCTTCATATGCATCTCCTGAGAATGGTTGTGTAGCAGATTTAACTTCCTATTAGTGAACAAGAGGAAATGAAAAAGTCTGCAGGAGTAATTGAATTGGCTCAACTATTAGTAAAACAGTCAGAAGATACTAATCTTCCTTAATCTAATGAATTGACTAAATTGGCAAAGGAGCTGAAGAACTGACAAATTTGAACTGGTTTTAGAAAATCCTCTGTTGCTTGCAGAGCCCAGGATTTATTTGCTTATTTTCAAATATCCTGCGGCTAGATCTAGTAATCACAGGACAGTAACACTCAAAATCATAGGGGAAAACAGCCAACAAAATACTCTCAAGAAAGAAAATGAAAGCATCCTTTGATTCAAAAACTGGCTTCACAAATGCAACTTGATTTCAAACATGGCAGGGACTGCCTGTTCATTTCATAATGTCCAACTCTGACCACTCATATTGGCTTTGGCTTCTTTTGAGATGAGTAGGCCTAATCACACGGTTAAATTTTCATCAGCTGAAGTAAGAGCAGAAAAATCATATCCTGTGTTGCATTTCCTTCCAGAAGAAATGGCTGAATGCAGGAGAGGAACATTTCCAGACCAGAATCTCCATGTGGTTGTAAACCGCAGTGCTGCTGAATTTGGGCAGTGGTGCCTATAGAGGCTAAAGCTGAACAAAAACTTCCTTCTGATTTTTGATGGCTTTTGATTTTTATTTTATTTTTTTAAAAAATATTCCAGAAAGCTTTTTTATTCCCACAGTCCCAGAGCTTCAATGCCAGTTGTTCCATGAAACAACTACAAGTTGAAAGAGCATTCTGGGTAGAGGCACACCTGTCCCTTCCACATAAAAGTATCCAAGGCATGTGGCAAAAGTTCTGGGAAGGAAATTGCTTGATGCTCCCCAGATCTGAGTAACAGAAAATAGGTTGATAATTTGCCCAAGAGACCAAAATGGATGTGTCTGCTCTTCACCACAGTCTGCAGAAAGGCATGAGCTTGTTTGTTGTAAGAGTGGAAATTAAAACTCAAAGGTTACTTACATCAACTTAACCATGTATCATCTTCCAAAATAAGAAAAAGGAAGAAAAAAAAAAAAAAAAAAGAAACCTACAGAAATGGTAATAGTTAGAGTGCATTTTTCCCATTCCATCATAAAATGCTAGATTAATGTGTTACACAGGAATCATGGACACCAGGTAAGCTATAGAATAAGCTGCATATTAAGAAATTGACAAGGGAGAAAAGTACATTGTAAGATAAAGTGAGTGAAATCAATGTTAAATGCTGCCCATGGAATATGGAGGGATGATGAGTTCTCATAATAAAACTACTGTTACAATTAGCAATATCTTTCAGTATTTCACAAACTGAGGAACCTTCTGAACATTCTCTAACTTCTGAGCTGGACTCGCTTTAGAGTGGATTTCACATGTCTAGCTGTTTATGTTGCACCAATCTTACCAAACCCTGACTTCTGAAGACAGCTCAGAGGAGTTAAGGTTTTTTATTGGCGAAAGAGAGCACAAAAGTATACTATACACTGTAACTGCACACAGATTTTGTAGACTTGATATGCCCACAGAAATACAGGGAATTATTAATTCTTCTTCATGAGATGAACCAAATCAGCTAAAGATTTGAATCAGATCTAATACAATTCCTGCCCCACCCCCGCCTCCATCACTTAAAATAACATCTGTAAATGCAACTAAAAAATATTTACATTCCAAAAGAACAAAGTCTTATTTAAAGGCTAATGCAAAATAAGAACAAATTTCCTAAATCAATACATCTCAAGTGACTTGCTCAGACAGAATAGAACTACATGGAGAATAACTGTTCCTGCTCTTGCTTACTGTGTCCTTGCTGGTGGGTCCTTGCTTCCTGGCTTGATTTCAGATGAATCAATGACTTCAAGTTGCAGCAAATGCTATACAGTCCTCTCTCATGCCTAGAAAGGTTATTTTCCTTGTTTGTGAAAACTGGCTCCCTAACTCTCAGCAGTCTCTTTTTCTAAGTGAAATCTGAGAAATTTCTTAGTCCATGGTTTCCAGACCCTTCTGAGGAGGCTGTCCTTTACAGCCTGTGAAAGTCTCTCTTCCTTAGCAGTAGCTTCCACAGAAAGAGAAATCCCACTTTCCTTCCATAGGCACAGGCATGATTATATTTAATTTTTAATTTAAATGAGCACATCATATGAACAGTAAATGAAGCATAAAAAGTCCATTTTTCAGTTTCCATAAGACAAAAGGTTCATATATTCCCATATATTGCTATTACTGGCATCTGGATGTTTGAGACTTTCTTTTTCTTATTTTTTAATAACTCACAGAATAACCTGTCTTGTCTTTTAACGTCAGGACTTCTTGGCCCCTGGAAGCACAGGTGCATGTTGGGGTTCCCCCCCCCCAGTTAATCTCTTGTTCAGGTTCAGACTGGTTCATGATATTTACCATAAGAAGTGATGCAGCTTCCAAGATCCCTGAAAATCTCGTTCTGAAATCAACTTTTGATCACCGTATCAAACCATTTTTCCTTTTAATACACATAACAGACTAAAAGCACCTTGTAATTTGCTTTTTCAATTAAATTAGTTCTGGGAACTTACCCTTTGAGAAGTGAGAGATAATGCCTGATAGCTATTACAAAATGAAACTTTGTACTACATCCTTTTGATTTTCAAATAGATACTGTATTTTTTCAGTATATGTTTCTATTAAAAACAAGCTTTATGTATTTGTTGACAAAGTGTAAATTCTAGTAATCATAGAACAAGAATGTGAACTTCAGAGAAGTTTGAGCTAATGGGATTAGGTATTTATGTGGACTTTTTTCTTTTTTAATTGTTGAGTATATTGTTTAAGCAACTAAATAAAATTTATGTATGAATGTGTATGGTTATCTCCTAGCCTTTCCCAGCCAGTGTGTGCATGTCCGTTAATGTTACTGTAGGTAGGATTTCAAGATGGACATCAGTTCAGACAACAACTGATCTAAGATAGTAACTGACCCAAGAGCTGTGTGATGCCTCCTGCCCTGATACAGTGACCTCTGTAATATATGGAATACAGTGCTCTCTTTAGGGAACTGGGTAGGAGTTAAAGTCCAAGCTAAAATTGTAGGAACATGCAAAGAACATAAAACAAAGTAGACCATACACAGAACTCCACATGTCTTTTGTTAGATAAGAGAGTTTCTGAGGTGTTTCCAAGAGACCTCACCAGGAAAAGAACCAGGTGGGCTGTTGGAAGTAAGCATGGAACAGATTACAATATAGGAAAGTTGAAAAGAAAATTGTGACTGACCTAGGGGTGGACAAAGTCCCTCTATAATTTTCATCAGGGATGTAGAGCTACTGGCATGACCTTCAACCAAAGATGGGCAGCAGCATCCTAAGATTATCTAAATCATTAGGTGACCAGAGATTTATTTGAAGTCATAAATCCATATACTCCATTAGTCCAGTTTTACAGAGCAACTCCAGCAAAGTCAATGATTCCTAGTAAGTATCAAGCTGTCATAGCACAGCAGAAAATCAAGCTCTTTATTGTCCCTCGCATTCTTACAATCAAGCTGGTGGGGGAACTAATGTGTTGCAGCTTGGAGAAAGTGTTTGATGTGCAGGATTTGGCACATGGTGAGCATTTTTGCAAGGAAGTATTTTACTGTAACTTAACTTTTATTGTAAGGCATGACGCAGCTTTTCCAGCTAATTGCTCTATTTCAGCTTTTAAAATGAACAGATCTTTCTCTCTTATGTTTCAGCTCATATATTGTAATGATATTACTCTTACTGTTAAAGGTGACCTGAGAATGATTTTAAATGATTTGCTTCTTGCTTCTTCATTCATTTGCAATGAATAAAAATGCCTGAGATTCTAGACTATTTCTGAAGCACATTTCCCCTCCCCACCTGCTCCCCCTTTCTGTTTTTACTTTATATATGTAATCTCTCACAGTCTGGCTCTACTTGACTTAGGACTGCACATGATATATCCCTAACAGCCATTTTAAGTTGAAGAAGTAATGAAGATTAGACAAGCCCCAACTCTGTTCCATGATCTGTCATACAAGATCTTATGAGTGTTGTGCTATTCTGGGGGGCTATCTGGCCTCCTCTCTTCTGCATTGGGCCTGAAACTCTGCTTCAGTAGTTGTTCCACTCACTTGTTAGGCTCTTCAGTTTGTGATTGATGATTGTGGATTTGCTTTGAAGAGAGGTCAAGAGGCAACAAACATTGTCAGAAGACCTGCAAGCTTCCATTGAAGAGCAGGCAAGTGGAACACCATGTACAAATGTATCAACATTTTAAACCAAGGAAACCTCAACCCCCCCAAATCCTCTTTACATTACAAGATAAAATACTTGTAAGCTTTATTAAGATTTTTTTTTTCTTTTTCTTTTAGGAAAGAGCTCTGGATGCATTTCAAAAAAAGAAGAGGTGAGGTGGATTCTAACTTCGCAAGGTGAGAAAAAAACCATCAGAATCCACAAGTTTTTAAAAGGCTGCTATGCAAAGATGTTCTCTCACCCAAAGCCAGGTCAGAGAAGCAGCCGCATCTGGGAATGGTGAGTACTCCTTAATCTTTCATTTTATGTGCAAAATAAAGGGATCAAACCAACTCCTAAAAAACTGAGCAACAGTTTTGTTCTGCAAAGAATAGAGTGCTCTTTTTCATATCTGTTAAACTGAAGCATTTACAAGATGTAAAGTCCCTACGGGGAGTGTAATGTAAAACTCCACTCAGTGGTGTGTGTTTCTTTAGGAAGTCAAAGTGCCATCAACTTGCTTAAATTAACTTCTCTTTTCCCATAAACCCTAAAAGATAAGAATATTCTGAAATGTACAGTGAAAATCCTTTATACAAAAGTGATTTTATTCTGTGCAAAGCTAAATTAGATGACGTTTTTTTGGTACAGAGCTGTGCATGCTGTAACCATGGTGTATCACAGGAGCATGAGGCTGCTGCACTCAGAGACTATTTGAAAAATCCATATGTAGGCAAACACCAAAATGCACCTTCAGTTGCATAGATGCATTGCAGAGGTGAGTGGACAAACAAGTTAAACCACTGGAGTCCTGATGCAACTGATGATTGGTTCCACTAGTACAAAACCGTGTAACAGTTGCAAAAAAACAGTAAGAAATGTTCATCTTTCTCATAAGAAATTGCCATATCATGTTCCCAAGGGCAGACAGGTACCATTTTAAAAAGCTGTATCTTAAGAAGCAATCCAGAGCAGCACAGCACTCACATTAAGCAAAGCCTTGAGCAGCAATATTCATGATGTGAGTCAGGATAGATAAAATTTATGTGATTGGCTCAAGAATAGGTCCTATCAATTTCTATGTGTTTATACTGTCGTGACACAGTTTAAATTGTACATCCTCTACAGCATCCCTCTTGACTTATTGGGAGGGAAGGGAAGGTTTTACAAAGGTTTTGACACTGTGTCCTGTAACATCCTCAGGGGCTAACTTAGGAAGCATAGGCTACATAAGTTGACAGTGAGATGGACTGAAACCAGCTGAACAGCCAGGATCAAAGCACTGGGATCAGCTGCACCAAGTTCAGATGGAGGTTGGCCACCAGCTGCATGTTTCAGAGATCAGTAATGAGTCCTCTGCTGTTTAAGATTTCATTAATGGCCTTAATGATGGGACAGAGCATACCTCAGCAAGTTCACAAATTATACAAAACTGGGAGGAGTGGCTGTTACAGCAGATGGGTATGCTGCCATTCAGAGGGACCTCAACATGCTGGAAAAATGGGCTGAAAGAAGCCTTATGCAAGTCTTGTACCTGGAAAGGAACAACCTCTGTGCTGGAACCAACTGGCTGGAAAACAGCTTTGAGTAAAAGGACTTAGAGATCTTGCTGGACAAGTTGAACATGAGCCAGCAATGCACCCTCATGGCATGGTGTCAGTCCCTGCCCCAGTGGCACCACAGCAGGGCTGCTCTCCAGCTCCTTACAGCCAGCCCTGCCTGCCGTGAGCCCCACTGAGCCAGGCCCATGGACTGGCAGGGTGGCCCTGCCCAGCCATCCTGGAGCTGTCCCTTCACAGGGCATGAATCTGACTTCCACTGAAGGTTGGTGCCCCAACCAGCCTAACCTGGCCCCAGAGAGGTGTCGTCCTCGCTGTGCCCTGACAAAGTAACAGAAAAACAGGTTTCCCTTTTAGCCCAGCTTTATGTACCCACTTACAGAGATTTATCAGCTAGGACATGACCACTTAAGACTGCCTAAACAAAACATGAGAGATTTTCCTTCATCCTGAGAAGATTTTTATGAAGCTGCACTTAATTTTCTTTTCCTCCCATTTACATCCAGCCATACAGTGTAAAGCATAAACCTCTTTACCTACTGCTTCTAGTAAATAGGTTCTAAATGAGGTATGAGCCACAAATAATACTGCAGTTTTTACCCCAGAAGTTTATTTGCCAGGTATACTGGGAGGAGAAAACAATGAAATAGTGAATATTGGTGAAGAACAATTAGACTTCGATTAAGAACATACAGAGTGGAAGATGGAGGAGAAATGTGCTATCCTTGACAAGGCACAAGACTTCTTTTTCTCCAAAATCAGTTCTTGCTCTTACATTTCACAATATTTTTACTTTTCCAGGTAAGGTTGGAGACAAAGATTAACAGCAACGGCAGGTGCATTTAGAACCATGTTATACTACTGGAGAGCTCAGAGTATGTTTTATGAATTTTCTCCCCAAAATATGACAGAAGAAGGAAACAAATGACTGAAATGTTTAGGTCATGCAATGCTCGACAGTTAGAAATAAGATCTGCACTCATTATCTGAAGCATAACAGTGCCTTGTGAGGTAATTCAGTTGCAACCCACTGAGTACTCTCTCACAATCTACTGACACGCAGCTGGGTGTCTGAGACCTCTAACCAAAGGAGATGATAAAGTTCTCCAAGTCGTTGCACAGCCTCTAAAGTTGTGCAGCCCCCAAAAGGTCTGCCATAGTGGTGTTTGAGGACAAGTTTTCTATTTCTCTAAAAACTTTGTAACTTTGATTCCTCTTTTCCAAAATAGAAGAATAGTTAGAAAAGATTTCCTATAGAGTGAAATCCAACAGTAAACTGCGGGTCATCAAAACATTTCATTTCACCACCAAAAGAAAAAAGGCACCCATATTTTTTTACTCGACTCCTTAAAAACCATGTACCTATTTTAAAGGAAGCTATGGTTCAGTTCAAGGAGAGGAAACTGCAAGTGTACACCATAAAGTAAATGCTTGTAGTTTATCAAATATTTGAATTTTTAATACAACTAAATTTCTAATTGACAAAATCTGATATATTTTTTCTATAGTTTGTGATTTTAAATGTGATGCCATGTATGTATATGAACAATTTCATAATAAATCTAGGAGTCTTCTAGAGACTGGAACAAATTGTAAAATAAAAATAGTGATGATTTAGTACTTCTTAACTGCTTAATGAATTAGAAGCAGAACACACACACACTCCTCTGTAATTGCTACACCTATTAATTGGCAAAATTCAGCTAGGCAAATTTCAATAAATATTTTTTTTTTTTAAATAACCACTGCTAAATATAATTTATTATAGAAATTGTAAAACAGCAGGAAAAAAAACCTTCTATAAGACTTATTGATGAGATTTACTAGAGGTGGCAAATTCTTTTAAGAACCACTTCTACTCTGTTACGGACCTTTTATATTTCAGTGCCCCAGAGAAGGAGGATGCATTCACAGTAAAGGCTGAAAAACTGAGAAAACATTTTTTACCACTATTGAGATAAGTGTCTTATGTTTAATTAGTTTTCCAAATGCCTTATTCCATCATTGTTAGAATCTATCATTTCGTTAAAGTATTTATGGGATTATACAGATGGCAGAGTTTGTTTGTCATCAAAGGGATAAGATTAGACACAAAAATATAATGTGGGCAAAACATATTTCAACATCAATACACAGGAGGGCAAGTGTATAATAGAACTTTTAACTACATTCTTTTTCTTTTTTTCTTTTTTCTTTTTTTTTTTTTTTGTTTTCTTTTTTTTTTTTTTTTTTCTTAATCTTCCTCTACTTAAAATGTGTTTTCTTACTGGCACTGATAATAAGGCTTTTAGACAGAACCAGCAGTGCATTATACAAACAGTGATTGAAAAGATGGCAAGCTTTAGTTTCTTGGAGTGTTTCCACCTGTTTATTTTTTACAAGGTCAAAAAAGTCCTTTAATTTAACTTTACACTTGATTGATGATGAAAAGTAGCTGTATGCTTTGACATAAAATTATCCATAGACACCAGCATCAAGTAATAAATATTTTAAAACATTCCTACTAATAACAGAGTTCAGGACAGCAACTGAGCAGAAATATCCATCTCTGTCAAACACTGTGCTTCTGAAGTATTCTGCTAATCATTTGTAAGCACTGAGCATACAACTCACTGAAGTCTAATTCTGTTGTTTGCATTTCAGATGAACAGTAATTCAAACAAAAAAAAATTAGAAAGTGTTGCAGAACAAATCTTTAGAACACTCCCTTAGACTAAAAACTATTATTATTATTATTATTATTAATAATAATAAAACCCCTAAACACAACACCCCCAAACCAGAAACCTATTATGAAAACACACACAGAAATGATGAGATCCTTTTCTTAATTCCCACCCTTAGTGTCTGTGAAGTTAAAAAAAGCACTGTATTATGTGTCGGATAAGACATGGAAAACCATGAGTGAAGAAGTTTAAATCCTTCCAAATCAGCACCTGCAATTCAGAGACTCCACAAACACAGCTAAACTAAGCTATCAATCTTTGCATCTGGCAAAGACAGAAATTCTCTATTCATCACAGACATACAGAATTTTTGAAGGTGTGCCCATCTGATTTCTTTAGACTCTTACTTGGGTGCTTCCGCTGATACCATTTCTAAGAGTAAGTAGAGCATAAAGCACCAGACAAGGTGATGCTAGATTGTAAGCTAATATGTTCAGATCACAAAATATCAGTACTAAAAATTTTTTTTGTTTTCATGTCCCTGAAAGCAACCACCATTTGTGTGACAATGCAACTGAAATCCTCTGCGGTCACACAATAGGTCTGCATACACTTTATTTTCATATCTGAACTCAAACCAATGCTACTCTGAATGTGCAGCGAGAATAACCTGTCACAACCATTAAAAAGAGCATGCCCTTGGCTATTGTTCTATTCCTTTCCTGTTTCTCTGATTTAGCAAAGACTTTGGCAAAAGTGATATTTTTTTTTATTAGAATTCAATAATAAATTATGTAACTGACATCTGAAAAACCAGCAACAGTCATTTGCATGACATAACACTTACACTTGGGAGCGCTTATTTTTCCAACAAGGTCAAAAATCTCCATCAGTTCTGCACCATGTCTGGCTGGTGATGAATTGGAGCTGTATACTCTCATGGTAGAAGTCCTTCTTCATTAACAAAGAATAAACATTTCATCGTACCTGTAGAAGTGATGCAAAACGCACATTGAGGATGACACCTGAGGAAAAAGAACAGCAAGAGAAAATGTTCTTTCCTCTACTGTTTCCAAAAGACTGACTTTTCCTATGTCCTCTGAGGCACTGTCCTTTGCTTTATATTACAATGCTAGTGGGAAAAAAAACCCACTAAATATTATCTTTACCTTACCTTTATTACTTTCATAACCAATAAATCAACTCATTATTCTTAATGAATCTGAATCCAGATCTTGCAGTCTAAATTTACTTTTCACTACAGAGTCCTTTCAGCTGAGTGTATATCATTTGCTAAGCATGTCCTTTGATGCATATTATACGTTAGCTGTATTATGATCTGAATTGTTAGCTTGTTTCTAATTTTCCCGATGCTATTTTTTTTAAAAACCAGATAATAATACTATAGATGTAATTCTTAGTCCACAAACCAATATTGCATCAAGAAAGCACCCAAGACAAAGCTGCTATTTTTAAAGAAAAACCATTAACTTTTTTTAGTTGATTTGTTTACCAATAAAAGGGGTAAGAATAGTCTTTCAGAATTTATAATGTATGGAAAAATATTCATGAGGTATGAAGAAGTGGGAGTTTCTGATACATTGGTTGCTAGCTCACCTTTTTTCTTTGTTAAAGAAGTCTTTCTTATAATGAAAATATTGCACAGCTCAAAATAAGTTTGACAACTACAATTAAAGCAGTCCTTCATTTCAACATCAAAATTTTTAACTTTATTAAGACAGTTCATACTTTGTATGGATCTACTTTTTTCACGTCATTGGAGGTCAAAAAGCTTACCCTCTCTGTACATAATCTTTCACTAAATGGAAAATCGATAGCCAGCTCCATGCATTACCTGATCAGAGCAACAGACTTGCTCCCCACAGAGAGTCAAAGCTGTGTTTCAGTCTCAGCGCAAAGAAAGGCTCCCATGCGTATGAGCGCAGCCCCTGCATCTCACAGCTGGGCTCATACAGCTACCAGTGCCAAAACATTTTAAATATTGGATCCACCACCCCCTGGGAATCTTCATCATTCCTTTGTTGGAAATGACCATGAACAGTAATCTCATAAATCGTACAGAAAGCTAACTACGTCATGTTTCTCAGAACAATGCATACACACACACACACACACAGAGAAATAAAAAAAAAAAAAAAAAAGGAAGAAAGCATACCATATAGGCACACAAATTGAAAATTAAAAGTCAAACCAGTGATTCTGGTGGTTATTAGATATGCTAAAAAAAATGAGAAGAATTTTAAATATTTTCATGTTTCTAGGCTAAGATTTTTCTGAAAGACCTCTTCTGCTTTCATAACTCTTCTATCTCTCCCCTTTTCATTTTGCTACTGAGAAGAGATGCATTTCAGAGACGGGAAAGATAAAGAAGGGAGAATAATAGGAAAAAATTAAAAATTTTAAAATCCTATAAATTACTTTAGAAGCTGTCTTTACCTAATTCTGAAGTAGTAAAAGAAGCAGTAAAGTAGAATTCATCATTAGCCTATATGCCATTCATCTCACCCTTCATATTAGGGTTCTTTCCTTTTATTTGTGTTACAAAAGAAGTCTTCTGCTTGATACATTCTTCTCCATACAACAGCTGCACAAGTTTTACACTTTTTTTTCATTTACCATGTATAACAATCAGATTTATGTAATGGAGAGGCTGGGAGAAGCAAATGAAAAAAGCAAAAATGCACAAGTTCTGTAGCTCTCCTCCTATCACAGCACAGCTAGATCAGTTTTGCATAGTCTCCCAAACTCATTGGTCTTAACTGTTTTACTGATGTTCTCCCTTTCCTAGGTAAATGACAAAATGAAGAATTATTTTCTCCACTCTGGAAGAAAAGGGTTTTTTTCCAACCCCTTAAAAGCAGACCCATAAATGACACCTTAACCCTAGCACACTGAATCATAACCAGAGCTACGATTCACTAAAGTACCAGTAATACTCTAGTTTACATTCTACCCACTGAGCAGCAACTCTACAGCACATCCCACAGAAGTCTGCATCTAGGTTAGCCCACTGACTATTTTCAAGTCCCAAATGTTATGGATATTTAGGTGCTTGTAGAGTGAGGTCTTAAAAGATTCTACATTATTCACTACATTAGTAACTTTTAATCAAGGAACTCATCAAGGAAGTAGGGCAAGGGCAGTCTGGTCAACCTGATGCTGATTAGCCCATGAATGTATTATCATGCACTTTTTCAAGAGGTTTTGTTTGAATTTGAGAGCAAAATTATTCCTAGTATCAAACCACGTGCCCTTATTTTTCCTTTTCCAAGCTCAAGCTAGCAACCATGATTAGAAAATGAAATGCAAACTTCTCTGCAGAAACAAGATGAGGGGAACAATTTCACAATTTCTCACTGGCATCAGCAAGCCTAGAGAGAACAGTGCAATTACTGTGGATTAGGTGAGCAAGGCAAGGTACAAGTGGGGGAATCTTTGCCAGGCAAAATTTACTTAGATAATTTAATTCTACAGAAGCATACACACCTTCTAGAACAAAAGCATTTCCCTCACCTCCAGAAGGACAAAGTTCTAACATGCTACACAAATGCAGACAAAAATGACATAAAATAAGATTCTGTTCTCAGATCTCCTAAGCTTTTATGCACCTTGCAGATATTTGTTATATAAAAATACATTTGAAATGTCAATCATATTAATTGGAATAACCTCTTGAAATCAAAGTATTATTTAAAAGCCAACACATACAAAAATATTATTAAATTATCTCATGACAGCTCTACAAAAGAAATACTTTCAGCCATATTTAGGAGTGCAGAAAAGGTAAGGAAATTGGTAACAACCACTGGCCAAAGCAAGGCTTCGGTGTTGTTCTGGCTGCAGTTTAGCAGGGTCTGGATATCACTATTTCCACTTACCTACTTGCCTTTGCTTCCCTTTCAAGTTACCTCTCAAGTTACCCCAATAACCTCACATAAATAGAGGTACAGTTGCTCCCCAACCCCTTCACCAAATGAGCTGACAGAGCTGAACATACACACTTCTAATAGCAAGGTGGTCACCGGGCTGACAGGAAAGAAGTATGCATCCAGGTATTTTGATATACCAAGGCAGAGAACCAGCAGTAACCCACCTGCACTCAGCTACAGCCAGGATGCCTGACCCATCTTGCAGAAAACACTGCAGGTCTCCGTCAGTCACTCCAGTCTCTGTGATCCAAGGCCTAATTTCAGTGCAGCCCAGCTGTGTAACCTTGGTTCAGACGTATGTGAAAAGCTTCTAAGTTGCAGGCAAGAGTGGTGAGAAAACAAAGAGTAGAACCACACCTGGTAAGAAAGGTAAAATTAAAGACAGATGCAAGAGTGCTGAGACAGGGGTGATCAGTACCTCAAGGATCCCAACAGAAGAACTAACACAAATGGCACAAAATGCTAAGGAAAAAAAAACCAAACAAACAAACCCAAAACTAAACACAAAACCCAGGTAATTCGTAATTACCAATAAGTAATTAGCACTCATAAGTACTTATTAGGTAATAATTAATTCATTATTCTATCAGATGACACTTATTACTTTATATTAAACTGTCTAGATCTGCTTTGAACACAGTAAAACATTTCAAAGAAGGCAGATAGAGTGGGTGACAATAAAGAAATTACAGTTGTTATGTGTACCTATCCAGCTGTGAAGCTGCCTAATAAAAACTGGGTTAAATATGCCAGTATCAATAGCACTTCATGGTTTGAACAATAAAGTTGAAAACTCAGTTTCTATACCATTAAAAACTAGCAGCCTTGGTGTATACAGTGGTAGCTGTACTTGAGAATTTACTTTCTCTTTTGGACTGCTGGAAATACATTCAGTTTTTCAATTACAATATACCTGAGCATTCATGATAAGGCAAGAGGCTATACACTTGGAGAATCGTAAGAAAAGTCATTAATTCAAAAGGGTCTTTTCACTTCTGCAAGTTCTTGCATCTTTCAGACATACTGTGAGAGGGGAAAAAACCTGAAACCTACCAAAACATCCCACACACACTTGGCCACCTACCCTAATATTTTTATGTTCCAGAAACATATTCCACCAAGTAAAATGTTTTTCAAATATCACCGATACTTCTTACTCAGGAATCTGAAGGATGCTGAGAACTGTAATACTTGTTCCAGCAGCCATTGCCAGTCATTCAAAGCAAGACAGATCCATTTCAGTAAGCAGAAAATCAAGGGAAACCAGAGATTTGTAGAGCTCCTGCTGCACCTATTTAATTAGGATTGCTCAAGACAGAAAGCTGTACCATATGCACATCATGCAACTTGAGTTCTTGGCTCCATCCCCCCAGTACTTAAGCTTCTGCTATTAAAAGCTCTCAGCATCCACAGGCATCAGTCTCCCTCACTTTTGGTGTGATAGCTTGTCTGGTACCCTCTTTTCCTTCCCAAGACAAGGCACAGAGAGCCATGTTGCATTTCTGATGCAGAACACCATATCCATTTTCCTCCTCTCTTTCCTGATTTCACTCTATCCCCTTTATCCCTAGCACTGCTCTTATCTATAAGTAGAACTACTATATAATGGAGGAACAAAAAAAGCAACTTTAGAAGACCTCAGTTAGTGCTTTCATCCCTCCTCCTCCCCTTCCTGGTCCCTGGATGTTTAAACAGTTGTATTTTCTGCTTAACTCTTTGTTGCTTGGGGTTATTTCTGTCTCTCACTGTCAATGACCTTCATGTCAGAAAAATAATCAGCTCTCAGGTATGAAAGACTGATAAAATACGTACAGTGTTTCTGCTTCCTTTTGGTTTACAATACTTCCCCTCTTTAGAGATGCAAAACTTGCTTTCTCCAAAAATAAGTCTTAAAAGATATCAACAGGTCATTCTTTTGCCTTTCAGATCAAGTATTATTAAGTACACTAAAAACATGAGCCTTGTATTCCTCCCCTCTTTTATTTCAGTGCTTTAAGCGTTTCTCAAGATAAATCAGTAAAGTTTTATTCTTTTCACAATTTGTTTTTGGTCTGCTGAGAGGGAATATAATGTTTGCAATATTTACCCCAAATTAGCTGTAATAACATGGTCTAAATAAAGACTGTTTCACAGTAGTCTATTACAAATAAGAACTATTTACAGTATTTTATGTGCTACACTGTTATACTCAGTTCTTCCCCTTCTCCAGAAACCAAGCTAACAATATGCATAGCTTTTTAACTTATGGAACCCTATCTGAAAAAGCACAGAGCTAACTTTGACACAGTACCCCACCATTAAGGTCCAAATTGAGCCTAAATAGCTCACTGGATCCACAAAATAGCATTCAAGAAGCCAATGAGCTAGGATTACCTCTAACACATCTGATCACCTGGCCCAAATTAGAAGATAGCACTTTTACATCTGGTCGGACAAAGACATAGCCTTCAGCAAGCATCTGGAACACCATCTGAACTCATATACCCAAATACTCAAAGTTACTCTAAATACATTTGGTAATGAAAGTGGCATAGGTTTTTTTGGTTGGTTTTTTTTTTTTTTTTGTTTTTTTTTTTTTACATTTGAGTTGTCAAACATGAAATCATTATAACTACACAACTTCTAAAAGGGTGTGAGACACTAACCACTAATTTAGGTTGGAAAAGACCTTTGAGGTCAAGTCCAATGTTAACCTAGTACTGCCAAGTCTACCACTAAATCATGTCCTTGAGTACCACATCTATATGTTTTTTTAACACTTCCAGGGATGGTGATTCCACTGCCTTTCAGTGAAGAAATTTTTCCTAATATCCAGTATAAACCTTCCCTGGTACAACTTGAGGCCATTTCCTCCTGTCCTACCACATGTTATCTTTGGAGAAGAGACCTACCCCCACCTGCCTATAACCTCCTTACAGGCAGTTGTAGAGACCAATAAGATCACCCCTGAGCCTTCTTTTCTCCAGACTAAAGAACCCCAGTTCCCTCAGCCGCTCCTCTTAAGACTTATCCTCTGGACACTTAACCAACTTTGTTGCCTTCTCTGGACATGCTCCAGAAACTCAGTGTCCTTCTTGTACTGAGGGCTCCAAAACAACACAGTGTTTGAGGCACAGCCTTACCACTGCCAAGTACAGGGGGATGATCACTTCCCTAGTCCTGTTGGCCACAGTATTTCTGATACAGGCCAGGATGTTGTTGGCCACCTGGGCACACTGCTGGCTCATGTTCAACTGGATGTCAATGAGCATCCCCAGGTCCTTTTCTCCCCTCCTCATCCTGCCCTCTCATTTTGTACATATGTACTCAGTTTCTTAATTGCCATTAATATTTTTTATATCAATCTTCAGTTGCTCTTCTGGGTCTGTCAAGTGTAAGAATCCATATTCTTCATTATAAGCTTCCCAGTCATTACACATTTCTTGCTTGCCTGCATCCATCCATCCATCCTAAACCCATCCAAGATTTGTATTCCTCATTGCCTAGGAAGCTTCCTGCATCGAGGCAGAAATGCAACACTGTCCTTGCACATGAAGATCTTCCCTGGTCTTCATTTTCGCATCCTTTCTGTAGACTTTAGAGACTGGGATTTCCCTGGACAAGCTTGTCTTCCAAAACCCAACTACCCACAGCTGCCTTGTATAACAGCCACACTGTACCTAGCCTTCTCCAAGGAAGACAGAGTATTTCTCTGCCAAAGAAACTAGTGTCACTGCCAAGGTGAATGCACAGTTTGGCTCCCACTGAATAGCTGGAAGACGCCCTTTCCCAGCCAGATGTCACTTCAGCTGACACCCCCAACAAACCACAGCTTCTGGTGCTCATCTTCTATTCCCCTGGTATCAAACTGGCAAAATATATTGGCTACAAGAGACATGTCTTTCCTGAAAAGACACTGGCTAGACAATGTAAGAAAGAGGCCAAAACAAGATTTGTCCTTGGAGTTTCTCATGACTCTTCAAGTTATAGTCCACATTTCCTCCCCATAGGTTATCTACAAATTCTTCTTCTCTTCTACTCTGTTGAATATTCTCCAAGATAGCAAGGATATGTGCTTGTGTGTGCATATACACCCACGAGGAGTATTTCAGAATAAAAACAGATGCATGAACTCTCCTTCACAATATGGCAGTTACCTTCATAGACTGATAGATTGCCTGGAAATGTAGATGTCTGTGCAAAGCCAGTTCATGCAACAATCAAAGTGCTATGCACAGCCCAAAGGGACATATCATAATGTCACCCATAGTCAACAGTCAGAAGCATAATGCATTAGTTAGTAATGTTTTATAGAAGTGACTGGGAAGATGCTCAGGGAGCACTGTGTATGGTAATGTAAGGATAAGTATTTCAATGCAATGTTCAGTGTGTGAAAAAAAATTATGTGTGGGCTCAAAGTGACAATGCACAGGACACTCTTGCATCCTTCCCATTTCAGGAAAATTTAGGTTTTAAATAGCATTCTGGGCTGAATCTCAAGTAGATGAGTCTATGAGCCATAACAAAACAGGAATATTTTGCATAAAAGATTTCAAAATACACATAGACAGCAATACAGACTTTAGATCAGCACTAATCTCCTAATTTTTATTGCCAGGGCCTCTACAGTCTCTTAATTGGTTTGTTTTTAAACTAAATATTAAGCTACTTTGTAAAACTTTATATAGTCAGTAAATTCTCCTCCTGAGTTAAGTCAAATTTCCTCTAGAGTCAATCATGTATCTCTTGCAGATGTGTCTGGGAGCCATCTGTATGCTTTAGTAAATAGCATTGGTGGTTACCTGAAATCTCAAGAGACAAAGCAGCAGAATGCTAAATCTCTACAAATGGAGGCAGTTGCTCTACCACAGAAGCAAAGGTCAAATTTAACACTGAAAATCCAGTTGGTAGACACGCTGTGTTCTATTCTGCAACCCCACATCCTTGTTGTCTTTTCTCCAAGCATGTAAGACCACTGAAAAGTAGAAAAGAAATATAATGCAATCTTTGCAACCATAACTTATGGATGCTGTTGTCATCTTACTGACTTCTGATTTACTCACTTGTGAAAAAACTGGAAAAATAAATACTGAACAGTCAGTTCATAACATATATAGACATTTATGACATTTTATAAAATCATTATGTGATTTGTCAACTTGAAATTTAGATGTTAATTTGACCTGAACTGAGCTGAATTAAAGGCAATGCCATAAATCCACTAGTTCAGAATTCCATTGCTGCTAGCATCAGCACAGGTCCGAGGGAAAATATATTTCTTTAAAAAAAATAAAATTTAAAAAAGAAAACAAAAAACCTCTCAAGTTTCAAAGGTTTGGTTTTTTTCCCCTGCAAGTAACTTTCATCAGTAGTTCATGTTATATAATAGATCTTATCAAAGATAAAACTGAACTCGTGACCCATGAATCAGTGAAGAGCGTTTTTGCCAAATCTTCAAAGGTAGTGGTAACCCAAAGAAAACCCTTAGTCATCACCACATGGTAATTTACATCCAGACACCCTGAAATGTAATTTCTCTCAACATTCCAGTAAGAAACAAGTATTGCATGCAATGTCTTGTTGTTTAAGTAGCATTTACTAAAATTCCTTAGGGTTCATAAAGCATGAATGTCAAGTTCTTATTTATGCATTTTGTTTTATTAACTTCTTCTAATTGATGGCTGGTTCCTTCCAGTAAAGAAGACTTCCCACCTTCCCCCCTGCCCCCCCACCCCCCCTCACTTATGAACTCTTTATCTTTGTTTTTATTGACAAGCAGATTTTTTACATTTATTGAAATATTGAAAAAATCTGTTGAAGTATTAACAGTTCATGTAGCCATGTCAGTAATCTGTAAAAGGGGTATTCTACATTGAAAATAAGAACCACTATGGACAATGGAGAGTTTTGTCACCTAGATCAACAGGATTAGCAGTGGCATTGAATCATTTTACAGTGTGGTTTTGAGTAAATAAATCTACTTCCAGAATGATAAATGCTCTTTTATTAATAGAGGACTGAGATATCCTTTTTGGATAATATTACTTTCAAAGGGGAATGGACTGGAATGCTTACAGTGAATTTTTTTCTGAACAGATCAAAAGGAAATTCTTGAGTTTTTAAATCAGTCTTTGAAGTACAATTAAGTTACTAGAGATTCTTTGGGGATTTCTTCTGTGAATTTGTTTTTTTCAAGTCATTCCAACATAAACATGGCATTATGAGCGGATTAAGTGAGTGTTCTTTTGCAGATAAATAAATAAGTGTAACAATATCCAGTTGCCCTTAGACAGAAGAAAAAACCTGTTCCATATTGAGTTTGTACATACACAGGAAGTGATTTGGTCCTATATAGATCATGCCATTTACAATGTCATTTACCTTAAGCTCTAATTACTAGACTGTTCTGAAGGTTAGGGTTTTTTTTGTAGAAAGAGGTAGCGGAGCAAGTATGTGATTAACTAGAGCTATAGCACAAGAGGTATCATAAACATCAAGTACATGCTGAAAATCTAAAGGATATTGTTCATTGAAAGAAAATAGAGCATATTCAATAAAGGTACTTTTATCCCATTATTTTTGAATTAGAAACTACCATGATTTCCAAGAACCCAGACCCTTTCACAATGACACCAAAGGCAAATGTCCTGTAAGAGTCAATGAAAACAAGACCAAATACAGTTATGCTATTTGTACCTGGTATATTAGGTTACAAGCTGACAGCCTTCGAGAGTTATCTAGTAAAAATGTTGATTTCACGAGATTGAGGCTTCAGAAAACACCCTGTTAACAGGACCAATATGCAGTAATCTAGCCAACAAGTATTACTAATCTCTAAACTAGTTTGTCACATTAAAATATCAAATTCTATACCTTACCTATTACCATTGATTTTGTAATTATTATAGACTATGAATCAAATCTTATGTGTCCAAAGTCATAATGTTTACACAACAGATGAATGAAGGGCTATGGGACACCTGCAAATAAGTTTCAGGGTCTTTTTTTGCAGCTGAAGGGCAAACTATTTAGAACAGATGTGGTGCCTATGAGTATTAGCAAATGAAATAAAGTAAAAAAAAATATTTCATGTATCAAAATATTTTCAACATTTATGGCACAACACTGACATAAATATAACGTAATCTTTAGTAGAAGGCATTTTCTAAAGATTAAGTTACAACCTCTGACAGATTCAGAGTAATGGTTCAGGAACAGGTTGACTGAGAAATAACTCCAACTACTTTATAGGCCACTTGGGATACGATATGTGTCTATCAAAGAAAGCTAATGACATTTCACACATCCCAAATAAAAGGGGTGGTAGTGGAATCAGACCATAAGAATAGATATCTCCATTAATTCAATCCACTTTAAACAGCTTGCAGTATGATAAGTGGTGTTTGTTTTTTTCCCCAATAACTACATTAATTACAGGATTTGAATAAGTAATTTACTGCTCCTGCTCAGGCATAACAATTGCCTTTAGTTTTGTGTCTATGCTTATCAAACATATCTTTAGATGATCTAATCATATTGATGCATTCAAACCAAGCAGTTGTTTAAAATTTGGATGATGTCCCAAAATGGTGTTCTTTCATATTCCCTGTCCTTTATCAGCATGATGTACATACTTCTACATCTTTCTCATGTACTTTCATGCTAACTTTTAATGATGATTTTCTCCTTAGTGAATCCACTAACAAAACCTGATATAGCTAATCATTCTGCCACCCTTTGAATTGAATAAGAATTTGAGGGAGGCGGGGAAACAAACCTCAAACCCATCATCAAAATTATCACTACCACTTCCCACTTACACCTGGCTTTGTTCTGACACTGAAAGAGCTTCCTGTAGGCAGCTAAGGATGACCAGGTTCAGCCTTTTTGTGAGCTTCTTTACATACAAGCTCTAACTTTCCCTGGGAAACATCCTGGAAACCATTCTGTAAGCACAAATTCTGAAGTTACACAGCTAAAAGGATACCTAAAGAAATTATCTTTTCCCTGGTAAACAAGCCCATTCACCTCACTGTTCTTTCTTTTTGAATCCTTCAATTCCAGGATAGGTCAGTCAGTGCTACTGGCTGGAGTTACTTCTGCTCAGAACAAAGTTAAATGAGACCATTTCCTGGCTGAATGAATGCTTCACATAATAAAGTTTTTGGATAAACTGAAACCCCTTGCTACATCTTAATTAAGAAATACCAAACACCTGGGATTACCCTGTGTGTGTGCATATATGCTTTATTGCTAAGTGTGGATTTCAAACTCTGACCAGCTTAATAGAATAGTTTTACTTGTCCCACAAAATAAAAATATATAGAATTATAGAATCATTTAGGTTGGAAAAGAACTTTAAGATCAAGTCTATCCATTAATCCAAGACTGCCAAGCCCATCAGTAAACCATGCCCCTAAGCACCACATCTACACATTTTTTAAACACCTCCAGGGAGGGTGATTCCACCACTTCCCTGGGCAGCCTGTTCCAATACTTGACCATAACCTCAGTGAAGAAATTTTTCCTAATTTCCCATCTAAACTTTTCCTAGCACAACTTGAGGCTGTTTCCTGTCTTCCTGTTGCTTGTTACGTGGGAGAAGAGACCTACCCTCACCTGCTCTATAACCTCCTTTCAGGCAGTTGCAGAGAGCAATAAGGTCCCCCCTGAGCCTCCTCTTCTCCAGCCTAAACAACCTTAGTTCCCTCAGCTGCTCCTCATAAGGCTTCTGGACCCTTCACCAGCTTCCTTGCCTGTCTGAACACTCTCCAGCACCTCTGAGTCCCTCTTTCAGTGACGGGTCCGAACTGAACACAGTATTCAAAGTGCGGCCTCACCAGTGCCGAGTGCAGGGGGACAATCCCTTCCCTTGTCCTGCTGGCCACACTGTTTCTGATACAAGCCAGAGTGCTGTTGGTCTTGTCAGCCACCTGGGAACACTGCTGGATCATATTCAACCAGCTGTTGATAAACACCCCCAGGTTCTTTAACACCAGGCAGCTTTCCAGCCACTCTTCCCCAAGCCTGTTGCGTGGGGTTGTTGAGACCCAGGTGTAGGACCCGGCACTTCTTGTGGAACCTCATACAGGTGGCCTCGGTCCATCAATCCAGCCTGTCCAGATTCCTCTGCAGAGCCTTCCTACATTTAAAACAACGTGACTGAAACAAAAGAGACGACAAAGCATTATACTATTTTAGATGTTTGATAATCATAAATAATTGTGGCCCTTGAAATATTGGCAAGTTTGCCAATAAAACACAATATTAGTGAAAGGGGAGATACTGTTTAGGATTAAAGGACTACTGCTGTAAACAAACACATCCCTATATTCAATGAGTAAGAAGCCCACCAGAGTTAAAACTGCCCTGCATTGATTCCACCCTGAAGCTCAACCAACTACATTGCTGTAAATTCCTGCCTGGAAAGAACTGCTATCTGGAAGCCAAAGTCACTGCATTCTAGTGGCTAGAATTCAGTTTAGCTTGAAGAGACAGAGACTGAATACAGATTTTACACTGCTGGAGCTCAATAATGAGTATAGTTAGTCGTGTACAATTTTGCAAATACGTAAAGAGGAGGGAAGAAGTCTGAAGGCTTATACAAAAATCTTACATCTATTTTAGGATATAAAACATACCAAAAAAATCAAAAAACCCATACAATATTTTTCAAATGGGTAACTTTGGAAATTTTATCATGTTTCATCATGAGATTCTCAAATGGATTTCCCCTCCCGCTCCCCCAGACCTGTAGGATATTGAAATAAAACATTGAATATAACAGGTAAGTGCATTCCTGTTTGGTCATAACAGATCCCTTTTTAATCTCCAGAATTTGTAGAGACCTATGAGTTATTGGTAACTGGAAAAACTGACTTTTACAACAGACACTTATAAGCAAAATGTGTGAGATGCCTTTATCAGAGGTGGGTTCCTGCATAAACTAAGGATTTTCTTAGAAAAAATAGAATGTTATTGTAATTAATTTATATAAATGCTCTTATGGACTATATATTAGTGTAAATATCTATATCTGTGTCAAAATTCTAGTTCTTAAGTAAACCTATCTTAAAATAAGCTAATTTAGTAGATGCTACAAACTCTTCCAGATTGAATTGTCCACACAACAGCTTTAAGGCTGTAACTACAGCTGCAGAGTAATATCAGTCCATTTCTGAAACAGACAAACTTTAACACTTGTAAAACAAAACTAGGTCCATGGAATTACTCAAGATTACATATTTTCATCTCAAGTCAATCACAATGAATCTCGTCAGGACTTTTAATGGGCTATGTAGGGCTTTCCTTCACTGTTTTAAAACTACTCTTAATAAGTAAGCAAAATCAGAGGATACAGGTATTTTTCTATATGTGCTTTGCTCCCCACAGCTTTCCAAAAGATAAATGTATCTTTGGTTTATTCTGAAATCAGAATTAAAACAAACATCAAATGTTTATACAAGAGTGTCTTTAACAAAAATTATATTTGCAGTACTAGTGATACACTAGCAAAGTTGTATTTTAATGGCAGTAGTTATGTTATAGTAATGGTACATTAAGTTACAGTATTATTTAAATAAAGCTAATATATTTTTCATTGGACATAATGCATGCATATCGTTGAATAGCTGTAAGCAACAATTATTCACCTGGGGAGCTATTCAGCAGATCAGAAAGTTTCAGCTACATCCAGCTTTAGATAATCTATGTACATGCAGGCTGAAAGGAACTACATCACAAATGGTCAGTTCTTCCAAGGTACAGTTTCTTCTGTAAATTACCTAAATCTTCTAAAAATGCCCATTAGTTTCCATTGTTTTGGTAAACAACTTAGTACAAACCCAAGTATTTTCGGACATGTCTGAAAATAGAAAATCAAACATAAAAATTTAAATAATGCAGTGCCTGCATTACATGCAAATTTAAACAGCATTAATAGAAGATTTCCAACCAAACACTTGTTTGAATTTTGAAGCCATTTGTATCAATAAAAATGAAAGCAAGGAAGTAATTAATCAGTTAAACAGTGTGTTGTCAGAAAGAATAATACTGTAAGAACAATCCCTTCAAAAGTAAGTTTAAATATGAAAAACAGTAGCCACCCTAATGACTATATTTTTCCTTATGAGAGTAGAATAAAGGTGGCTGCTGAATCTGCAAACTAGAAGTTTTGTAAAGGTTTAGCTTCTTGATGCTTGCCTAAGAGAATGCCAAGAGGCACACATTGGATGTTAATTAGTAAACATTTGCTTTCAAAATTCACCATTAAGGATGACTTAAAAGCCCAAGAAGTTTGTAATTAACATTAGCAAATGTCTAGAAGATAGGCAGATTTAATTTGCTATTACAGCATGTTAAACAATGTTAAAAAGAACTCTCATTGCATGAGAGCAAAAAGAACTCTTCAATAAACATTACCAATAATAATAATAAAAAAAAAGTCTTTGAAGGTTTAAGTGATTTTCAGGTTTTGAGATCTCAAACAGTGAAGAGAGTGGAGATTAGAATATGTTTTTGATCAGAAAAACATCTGACATAATAAAAATAGAAACGTAATCATCAGTCAAGGAGACTGATCCAAAGCCTATTCATGCCACTGGCAGCTTTCCCCTATGGTTTTTTGGTCTTTGGGGCAACATCAGAATGAGGCTAAATCCTTCTTCATCTAGCAGAATCTAAAGACACCACCACAACATGAAGCTAACTGGACAAAGGACAATATGTGAGTGTAAATTATGAATATTCTGTAGTTTAAAAAAAATAAATGTTTCAAGTTAAATAAAAAGGTTGCAACAGTGTCCCTAGAACAGCACTGAACAGTTTTGCTTTAGGAAGAGATATAACAGCATATGCTGTAAAAATAGGAAGGATCAAAATAAAAGAACAGGCAGAGATATCTGTGAAT
Source organism: Falco punctatus (assembly GCF_963210335.1). NCBI lineage: Eukaryota > Metazoa > Chordata > Aves > Falconiformes > Falconidae > Falco > Falco punctatus. The sequence goes on along the minus strand of NC_137582.1, from coordinate 78,584,245 downwards.
GTATCTGAGAGAGAGAGGTGGTACTGCACAGTATGTATTTGTAGATTAGGTTATTAGGAGCGTATGAAATATTTAGAAGTAATAAATTTAAATGCTATTTCTATATTAGGGCAAATGAAATGTAGAATTTTTGAGACAGTTTAATGAATTTGTATCTAGTTTTTTGTCATGCTCATTTTTCAGAATACATTTTCCTGATCTCCTCATAGTCTTAGGTGTTATGCAGAATGAGGACTGTCCTGACCAAAGAAATTAGCTATAATTTAGTTATGAATCACAGGTATCAGTTACGCCCATGCTCAAACCCAGCACCTAGCTCTATTTTATCATACTGCACAAAAGCCCTACAGTGCCAGGAAATCATATGTTTATTATATTAACGATGAGCCATTAAGAAGCACTTTCACAGCACCTATGTGAGGTGCCTGACTTGGCCAAGATACCCATGTACTCATTTACTTATTATTGCAGGAGTAATTTGAGGTGCTCTGAACAGGCTGATCCTCACTACCAACAGGGAGAGCCAAGACAACAGATCTGGGTTTTTTTGTGTTGGGCAGATAAATGATTCCCTGTCACCACCACACCCGATCTGATGCTATGTTTATATACTGAAGCACAGAAGTGTGAATGAGGCCTGCATATCAGAAGCTAAAAAGTGCAATCCACCTCGCTCAGCCAGAACAAAGCCCCTAAGAACTCAGTTCTCATTCCGAACAAGTGTTTCATTAACAAGTAAGGGAACTTGGCATTGAGTTTGTCTTCTGCATATCAAGCCAACTTCTTCCTGCTGTGTCAATAAGTATCTTAAAGTCATTGTAAAAGAGATTTTGCATTTCTGCAAAATCAATTTTTTATTATTAAGCAGTGCCTTTTGCAGGCTTTCTGGTGAATGTATTTAACAGCCATTTACTCTAGGGAAAGATGCTAAATTACATTTCAGTTAGGTGCTATTACTTATCACTTTATATCAATGTCAGGTGAGAGCTCAGAATTCATGTGCCAAAAATCTTCCGCTCACTTTGCTTGTTAAATCTGTCTCAATTCTTGCTAGAAACCACTGCATAAAGAGTCCTTCTCCTGTTCTAGTGAGGACTATCATATGACTATATTGACAGTACTAGTGCTTCCTTGCTCATTAAAGGCTCATCCTAAAAATCTCAGGACAGTTTGCACCACACTGGCTGTCAACAGAAACCAACAGAGATCAAACTTGGAGTATCACATTACAGAAATGCTCAAACAACACCCAAGGCTGGTATTGCATTTGAAAGCATGAGTAACTTTAACCAGTGAAGAAAGTTAAAAAGATTTTGCAAATAGGGTCATGGGATTTGAATACCTGGAGCAGCTGATTTATAGTATACAAGATACTAGTTTGCTAAATCACTCTTTCTTTCATTATTCAAGCACAGAAAACTGTATGTGCTGAAGAAACTTCTTGAACTTCTTTCCAGAATAGACTTTTCTCCATTTCATCGCTTCTACTAGAAAAGTCTCTAGCATATAATACAACACACTCTTATACTGTGTGTGTCAGTTTTCCAGAAAGGATGGAAGCCTCATACACTGCATAAGATGGAATCAACTGTAAAATAACACCCATCAGATATTTTGTATTTTCAGAAAGCAAGTTGTTTAACAAATTCTTCAATAAGAATATATTTTTTTCAAGGACTAGGTGTTTGAAATTGTACTGTCCTAAGCAATCATACATCCTCGTTTTCTGAACTGCATGTTTTCCCCTGCTTACATATGCCCTCCATCTTATGCCCTTTGCTTTCGGTTTTGAAGAACCCAAAATGTCAGGCCCAGACTGGGCCTGAACTTCTCCAGTGCCAAGAGAGACAGAACTGCTCTCAGGTTTCAGCTGAATGCAAAACAAACACACACAGCTCACTAAAGAAATTTATTTTGATTTCTTAAAAAAAATTAAATCAACTAAGAAGTATGAAAGCAAGATTAAATTGGACCCATAAGTGAAGATGTCTGATCTCTTAAAAAACTTGCTCAGGTTTACTAAGGCCTCACATTCAGAAGTGAGTCATGTCAGATTGATTTTTAAAATAAACTATTAAATACAGCAACTTTGTCAATGAGATTTCACCTCAGATTTGGAGGAAAAAAAAAAAAAAAAAAAAGAAGGATTTATTTACAAGATTACATCGTGGGTTTTCTTGGCCCCTTTGCTTTCCCCTCTGTGTAGAACAGCTGAATTTAGCTGAACCATTTCTTTTAAATGTGGTTTGACATTTTCACTAATGCACGTGGAAGTTAAATAATTAAACCAAAAGAAAGAGTGAATCCACTGCATGTGCAGGATTGCTTTTAAAATTACAAACTACTGTTGGCTTGCTTTGCCAGTAGACAATATGACTGCTTTTAAAATTAGAAAGATTAACATCTGTTTCCAGACACCTGCAGAACATTTATTAAAATAAAGAAGGCTCTTAGAACATATCTGAGTGTAAAATTAGGCCTCCTAACCAGAAAGCAGAGAGCTTTTTGGCCTGAAAACTGTTGTGAAATAAGTTACAGAGAAACATTTGGTTCAAAGAAACTGGGGGGAGCACATAAGTAAAACATGCATCTCGACTACTTCCAATGTAGTTTTCTATGTCATTGTACTCTATTTGATATCAGACTATTATTTGTAGATAGTTTTCTTCAAAATACCAGGGAAAAAAAAAAAAAAAAAAAAAAAAGCACTCATCATTCAGATGTTTTTCCTCTGACAGATGTAAAGTGAGAAACAATAAGTAATAATTTTTCACAGATTTTTTTTTTCCTTCTAAACTTTTCCTTTGCACTTCACATAGTAATAAAATTCTTTACAGCATAAATTAAAAAAAAACAACAACAAAACAATCAGAAGTGCAAGTGAGGATGTAAACTTCAGGAGGATAACCAAGAATGTATTTTTCTTGGTTTATCTTTTCATGCCCTTCCTGTTTCTGTTATTGCTTCTATATTTTTTAGACTATGTTGTTTGTATCTGTGACAAGTCAGGATTGTTCACTACTTTTGACCAATGTTAAAGCAAGAAGCAAATGAGCAGCATTCAGTTTTCTTCTTTGACAGATTTTTCCATACAATATCAAATGTATTCATTAGCATTTAAATTCTACATGCAAAGTTACAATATTCGAGAGCCTGAATCAAGTGCTTCCAGGTAACTGAAGTCAAAATTGTTAATACTGGACATCAGACGTAAAACAGAAACAAGGAGGAAATTGCAAAGATATGTCTACCTTAGCACAGGGCAATGGGAGTCCACAGAAAAAATGAAATGTTTGTAGCTGGGGACCTATGATCCACATGATAAGCATTTTGAGGTTTCACTTTTCACTAGCGAGTCCAGCCATGTAGATTGAACCCCCATTAGCAGCTGAAGGAAATCTTCTGATTTAGCTTATTTCAAATATAACCCAGTGCATTCACTATAGAGCTATGTCAGGATGCAAAACACAAGTGCAGTTTAGTGGGAACAATCAGGAGACGTTCTTCAAAAAAATTGAAACTTCTTCTCCAAACCACAATGTTAATGTCACACCACACATTTAACAGAAGAGAAGCTCAATCCAGCTATGCAGTATACAAGTTCCTAATAATGCTTTAATGTGTGATTAGGGCATGGGGACAAAGCTAAATTTAAATATCCGGGATTCAAATACTCTGAGATGAGATAGAGGCAATATCATTACTACTGACAAAACTAAGGGGAAAATATTTTAAAAATAATCAGATGATGTAGATACTGGTATAGAAGAATCTAGGGGTGTTCTGTATAACTTGAATTAGCATGTAAAAAAAAAAAAATAAAAAAAAAAAATCTGAATGTTGTAGAGTGAAGTAATATGTAAAATTTATTTAAAATTGGTTTACCTACATCAAAAGGTCACAGACGTGGAACTGCAAGTGAAGAAAGAAGAGAATGAATACATTTCTGGAGTGCAGTTTCTAGAAGACAAACCATGTTTCCAACAACTCAAGACATTTACTTCTAATATCTTTCCTGCTGCATAAGCCAAGATAACAGAGTTCTAGAACTGTGCACCTATAACTGATGACTTATAAAAGAAGAGGATGCACTATATTATACCTTACTTTCAGTAGATGCAGTGCACAAATTCAAAGAAATGTCAAAATATGCACATTCAAGGAAAAGCCAGAAGCATATTGCTTCATTTTAACACATACTATTTGTCACTTACTGCTATTAATAGTGAAGACTCAGCTGCTTGTGATGATCCTAGAACACAAATCTATATATAGCATAATACATTGGACAAGGGTGATACAAGTTAATCAGATGAAGATTCACTAATAAATTGGTTTATGCTATCACTTACTGCTGATGTGTAAAATGATAATAATTGCACTTCTTACTGGTAAATACAAAGAAGTTGTATGATGTATTGTACATAGGCACAAACTCTCAGTAAAAAAATGTCTTCATTATTTTTAGGTTTTTAGCACCAAAATCCAAAGTTTAGTACTCTTCTGCAGCTATCCTAAGAGATTATTACATTTTTTTACAATTATCAACACCTTTATTCTTTTGTTCACTAAACTAACTTCTGCTTTTTTGGATTCAGATCCCCAGATGGTGTGCCTGCATTAGTGGAGCTATCACAGTCTACAAACCTGCAAAAGGTTCTGCCTTTCCTATATAAATTACATCTGCTCATCTACTTTCCACTATAAGTCACAGATCTTCCTTAGCAAATCACATTTCCCTTCCTTTTAAGCTGAAAAAGGATGAAAATGACCAATTTTAACTACCTATCCTACACTGGAAGCCTTTAGAGCAAATTGTCCAAAAAGCTGTAAGAGGGTGCTCCATAAACTCTTCTAAAAAAAATAAAAATTACTCCCTGTGATGGATTTCTTCCTCGCCACTCCCCAGTAATTATGTAGCTCTGGTGGAGGTGAGATGTGAGTCCAGCTTACTCACACGTTTTCTTTCATTGAAACACAATGTTCCAATTTTTACATTTTATTCTCAGGAAGAAATGTGTCCTTGGTCTCTGCTCATTTCATGTATATGCCCATGGACAAAACATTTATTAAAGGTTACTGAAAAAACCCAACAAAACCACAAAGAGGACCACATCATGCTTCCAATCTACTGAAATAGGGCACTAAAAATCAGAAAGATGTAAGCCCAGCTAGAAATAGCTAAATGTAGATATTTGTCAGCTGGGTGAGTTACCAATTGAGTGCCTTACTTTTGTGTTAAAGTTGACTTCTGTGGAATCCTTAAGATCAGCCATGATAAAAGCAAAAACCAAGTAGCCTTGGACTTTCTGGGACCATAAACATATCTGAAAACACAGTGGATTATTCTTTTATTGTGCCTTAGCTTTGAAGAACAACTTCTGTTTCATGATTGAGCGTTATGTGCGGTGAAATGGCTTAGAAGGAGAGAAGCTGAAGGGGGACAACTTTTAGTGGTCACAGCATCAAGGAACTGCTTTTCACCTGTTTGCACGGGTTCCCCTTTTGCCCAACACAAACGGGTTTTTACTGTATCCTTCCACTGATAGGAAAACAAGACTAGTGTTATGCCATTTCAAAAATTAAGCCAACCAGCCAATCATTCAGAGTACTTAATTTCTCTAACAAGCTACACTATGCTACTGCAGACATTTCATGTACTTCATAAATAAAACTTGCCGGATGTGAAAACTGTCACTAAGATCCTTATTTTCATCATAACTATGATATTGCAGTCCTGTATTACATAACTTACAATATACCATTAAAAATGCATAAAATATAAATTTTCTTCATAACATATCTACAGGTAATGACCAAATTTACCATTTTATATTTTTAACTGCTTTAGAGACATTATAATAAGGCAAAGATTTCCCACTTAGCCTGTCATCTTTACTGTTTTCAAGCCTACATAGCAGAATCATTCTTGCCACTTGTTTCAGTTTTTGCTCCATTTTACCTATTTTTTTAGCTTACCCATCAAGTTTTTGGTTTTGTCATTAATCATTGGATTAATCAGTATAATTGATATTAATTAATCTCAGAAATTCTCTTGACTGCCCTTTTATTTTTACATCTGGTGATTCCCCGTTCACTACTATAGATGATATTGTGTTGGTAGTTCAGTTACTGAAATTCAATATACATTTGGGGATCTATGACCCTAAGCACCTCCAGAATCTTCTTTTCAACCTCAGTAGTGATTAATTGTTGTTTGGCTGTTCCTCAAACTTTCCCCACTGGTAAGTAATCCTTCTTACCTGTTTTTGCCTCTCTTGTCTGTTATACTGATATGTCTTTGTCTTGCAACAGTAAATTAGCACTGACTTTACATTGCCAATTTGTAAACTCTATTTAGTTCTTGTACCAGATGCTTTGATTTCTGAATATTTAGTAGCATTTAGTAGATACTGGGTTTTCTGTAAGAAGGACACCTTCTCTAGTCATTGCATCATTATTTCTTGAGATCTGTGAAGGGCAGTGAGGTACACAAAAAAAACCCAACCAACCTGAAGCACCATCTTTTTCCCTTTTCTCCCCCACCCCGCCACCCTATTGATTTTATTCTCTAGTTCCTCTTTTGTCTTGTTAGGATTTCTGTCTTTACAGGAATATTTTATACTTAGTACAATCAGCAAAGACTAGAAACTCCAGAAATTCTGACTGCCTTTCTGCTGTTGGTGCTACTGGATATTTTCTCATTTCTCATCTTGTGGCAATATCAAACAGTATCAGAGAAAAACACACAGCCCAGTTTCATTCTGGTGCCCATATTAAATTATTCTGCTCCCTGATCATCTTTCTGTATTTGCTTGTGGCCATAATTACTGAAGTCTTAGCTGCATATCAGAGACCTGACACATGATCTTCATTATTGACTGTGAAATGCATTTCTAGAATTATGGAGCTGATCAGAGGGTAGAAAACTCACTTCAGGCTTTCTTCTGGGAAGGTTCTCCAGACAGCTGCCTTTCCTTTTCTGTTAGAGAAGTCTTTCTCCATAATTTATTCTTCCTTTAAGTTTTGCCCGCATTGCCTTACTTTTCTTCCCATCATCAAGGACGAGATGGGCAAAATGGACTTTTTCAGTACTGCAGTACAGTAGTTCAGCAACAAAATTTGTTGTCATCCTGTTGATGAGATTTCAGGTGAGGGAGCCAGAATGTGAAAGTACAAGTGCAAGAAGAGAAGCACAACAGTGAGAAGGAAAAAAAGTAATATTTATATTACCACAACAGTTATTTATTTTCCCTTTTTTCCCACCCGAGAAGGGGTGGGAGTGAGGGGATATCTCATTAGAGAATCCAAACCTTCAAGTAATGTCAATTTAAAAAGCTGTCAAGAATAAAGCAAATCTCATTTGGTTTCAGTAACTGCTCACTGTCAGCATCCAACTCATCCATCTGCCCCAAAGATCTCAAAAATTTCCCACTACCATGACCACTGCCTTCATAATAGAGATATCAATGGCCTTCCAGAGTTTTCATAGTTCTGCTCTGGGATCCAGCCATCTAAATGCATGTTTGACACTGAGGCATGAATGGCATTTACTGATTATCCAAGTTTTTCATGTAAAAATTGCTCAGAATGTACACTTGTTTCTGGTCTAAGATTATTAGGACATATTAGGGCAGGAGGTTTTACACATTTGACTGTTTAGACAGCTATGTTTCTATTATATCTTAGGTTTGCAAATACTGACAAACGTATACCATAGAAGCCTTCCTTCCCTTCTAGACACAAATATTAGTACAGCTAATAGGTAAAGAAAGGAAGAAAGATGAGAGACCAACCTCACAGCTGAGAATTATTCAGCTACACAACCCTGTCTAGGTAAAAGTACACACATGCACTGAAGCAAGAAAACTAGAAAAAGTGGCCACATACATAGCAATTAGCATGCAAACTGGTAGAAAATTCAGTTCTCTATTAGATGGGAACTGTAAGGACTATTGAAAATAATCCCTCTCTTCGAGCCTCTGTGCTTGAACGCAGGAGTTGCTGGTTAATAGTCTATGGTCCCTTTCTGACCTTAAAATCTATTACTCTAAAGCAGGCACTTCTCTCTCTGGTATCTGAAAGTATGATCTAATACCAAATGTTGAATTAAAAGACACAGCACTCAGAAGATAAAAGAAATTAGTTTCATTACTACACACCCCACAAGACACACAAGTATTTGCATTTGAATAATAATGTTAATATTAGGAAAACTATAGCATAATCAGTTGTGCCTCATTACAGTCTTACTGTAGCTGCAGTAGTATTTCATTTTTATACAATTACAGAGACACTTAGCACTTTGAAGCAAAAAACAATTTTTCAGTTTATGCGCAAAGCCATTTTTTACTTCCCTGTTGGGTATGCCATTGGAAATATTATTAAATCTCAAATCAGTCATGTACAATAAGAAATCTCCACATGACAGTTATAAAACCTATTTTAGACATCTTTCAACACAGAAGTATTAAATAATTTTATTTTATTTTTTTACTAAAGACTCAAGGGTAACAAGTGGGTAATGTTGCAGAGACCAAGCTTCCCTAGAAACACTCCTCACACTAACGTCTATTAAAGTTCAGTCATGCCTATAAGAGCAAATTTACAGTCAGCTTCATAACTACTTTCATAGTCATTTGGTCTTGGAATAAGGCAATATGACAAAGAGTCTCAAAGATTTTCCAGGTCCCCTACAGTCCACAAAGAAGGTTGTTTGGGGTCTGGTTTGTTGTCCTTTGTTAGGGTTTTATTTAGGTTTTTAGGGGTCTAGATGCAACTCAAAAATCCCAGCAAAACAAAATCCAACATAAACATAACTTTTTCCCTACCACCTTCAACACAGACCTGATTCTGAGTCCTTCCCTACTGAATACACACAAGATTAATTCATTAAGTTGAAGGTAACCTTTGTAACTACTTTGCAGCTTTTTGTATTTCTTTAGGTCTTGCATTTCACAGTTTTGTGCAGGTAAAACAATCTAAATGTTTTCCAGTAAGAACTTCCAAAAATAAACATATAATGAACAAATACAGGAATAATACAGAAAGGGATTTTCAAAAGGCACAAATTCCTGCTGACGTTTGACAGTCAACAAAGAGACAATGCCCTTTTTTCTAAATGTTCCCTTAATAGTATATTCCTGCCCCCCGGCCCTGCTCCACCCCAGCCACACACCTCACACACCCCTTATTTATCAATTCTGTCAAAATTGACAGTTTTACACTGGTAAAAATGGCTTCCTAAGTTGCAGAGAAACATCTGTTCAAGTATGCTTGCAATGGAGTTTTGGGAAGCATCAGATTTAAGGAAACAGAATTGACAGAAATAGTATTCAGGGTACCACGGAAAATATGGGTTCCTAAATTCAATTTGGACTTGAGACACCATTCTGAATATGCAGAATGCTTTTCTACAGCTGGAATATAAGACCTGCTTCTTTTACAACTTACATAAAGGGGACCTTCTGCCCTAAATCTTGCATTAGCAGCAGCTGCTGTGATGAAGTTGCCACTGAGAGGACTCAATTCACAAACCGGGATGAGGTGGCAGGCTGGAAGGAAAGAAGTTCGTGAACATCTCTCCTGCCAGGACCAATCATCCATCCTTTATTTTATAAAATATGTCATACAGTGATGAGAATAGTATGTCCTGTGTCAAATCAATGAAGCAAGCACTTTGCCCCGTGCTTCAGTAACCATCATGAAAGATTAATCTGCACAGTCCATAACTGCACTTCAGTCCAATTATATTCCCAGGGAGCAGATTCTTGATTGTGTCTCAGTTCCAGGCAATGCAAGCTGGGGGCACCTTCAAGCAAACTGGGGCCAGCTGGGATGGTGTAGCCTTAGACAGAGTTCAAAGCTTATGGGATATCCCACCTTCACACAGAATGCTGCAGTGGCTTTAGATTTATTTTCTGGGAACATACCCCATTAGTTAGGGATTAAAAACTGAGTTAAAATAGCTGTTATTTCAAATATTCCTAATTTTTCTTGCTACGTTTGCCTACAAAGTGTTCATTAGTGAGTGGTTAAAGGTACAATGCAGGTATCAACACACAATTATGTCACCTTCAGTCACTTACTGTGGCAGCTGAATGTCTTCTTTTTTATCCCCTAAACAAAATTGATTTACTAACCAATTGCATATTATCCTTTCCACTGAGTGTCTCACATGCAAATTCAGAGATTGCTATCACATAAAACATGCAATTTGTTGTTTTGAAGGGAACAGGAGACACCGTTTGCTAGTCTGAACATGAAATCAGTGCTTGAAAGAACAGAAAGGACCTTTGCACACTTCTACTTATCTACTGTGTTCCCCTATATATTAATTTCTAAAGTTCAAAGACACCTCCTTGATAATTGAGTATTTCTAGTTTTGCTTCAACAGTGAAATCTTAAACTATTTTCCTCCTGTTGCTACATTAAGCACTGGGGATTAAGGAAATTTTAAATTTTAAACAGAAAACTGTAAAAGCTTCATTGAAGTGTCAAAAATAGTTCTGGACAGAAAAATGACAATCCACATAAGCAACCTGTGGAGAGCATTGCAAAAGAAAACAGTATCTTTTTTGTTTATTTACATCCCACACTTTGTATAACGTGTGGTTCTAGTCATCTATATACTCATCATATCCTTTTTTAATGGGCTGCCCATTCTTGACAGCTGGCTGCTACCAAAGCTGTAAAGTATCACTGTACAAACCTTCTGAATTTTGACTACCAGACACTTCCTGATATTGTTAATATATGGTGGTTTGTAGCTCTCCTCTCATAATCTTCCTACCCAGGGTGAACCTGATCCTCATTAATATGAGCAGTTTGCCTCCTTGATTTCCCCATCTGCTCTGCTACTGTCAGCTTCAGATTTTCTAGCACTGTAGGGAAAGGTAATATACCAATGTTTTTATAAAACTGATTCAAAGTGTTCTAGGAGTAAGAAATCAAATATGTGTACAATGGTGTCTTAGAAAGTTATTGTCAACTCTGAAAATAATTTAGTCTGAGGTAAACGTGAAATTGCCTCTGCTTATTAAATCTTACAGAGAATTTGACCAGGTCTGTCTTTTTTTTTTTTTTCTTCCTTCCTTTTTTTTTTTTTTTTTTTTTTAACATGTTAGTTAATATATTCCGCTACCTTCCTTCGTTGGTTAAATTATTCCCTCATTCTTCTTGCCATTCTTTTTTTTGGAGTCTTCCATAAAATGCCACACCACAATCCTTGGTGAAGGCTCTTTGAACACTTGCTAACATATCTAGTAAAGAGAGACCCTTCAGACAGGCCTCCGGGTGGCCTCTGTTTCTGGTGCAGGAAGCAGGACCTGCCCAGCTGGAGTTCATCATCCCTCTTGTCTACCCAGCACAGAGGCAAATTGCCATGGCTGGCCTCCTGGGAGTGAGGCAGTAACCATGTAGCTTGCTGTTTAAGTTCCCTGATGGAAGTTGGACACGCCACTGTCGCTGCTCCTTCTGCTGCTTTATTGACCTGCCAAAGAGAAACACTGACAAAACCTAGCTGACAATAATTCAGTTTCATGACTTCAAAACCACCAAAACCTATTACTCCAGTAAAATCTGTTGCATCTATTATTGTAGCGTTCCAGTGGTAATTCTTGTGAGGTGCCATTTCGGGAGCAATAAGTAGGATGGAAACAGCCTACTTCTTCTTTTTTTTTTTCACTGAAGGTGCATAAGATGCTTTTCAGAATAGGAGAACCATTTCAAATAAGAAATTGGACCTGAATCTTTCTGTAGAATTAACATTTTAATTAGAGGTGATACACAAAAAGATCTTCACTTTTATGTACAAATTGTCATTAATGTAAACTCTTCATTTACAGAAAATTCTAGTCAATGACACGACTTTGAAAACATCACTGCCAGTCAGTAAGATAAAAACATGTGAACTATTATACCTGATCTATATGTTTGAATTTGTTCTTATCCTGTAACTTTATATGTTAGTTTTGATAATTATTATATCTGAGAAAAAACACCAACCACAACAACAAAAGAAACCAGTATTCACCATTTTCTGGGAGAAGATTGTTTTTGTCAGAAGTTTGTATTAAAATGGAAGCCATAACAAGGTTATGCAGCATTTCTAAGGGAAAAAGAAATGTAAGAGTCAGAAGTAAAGCAGACATTTTCTGAAGCTTTTTGTACGTACACCCAGTAATATATGGCTTTATATGTACGCCCAGTAATCACCAGCTACAGAAGTATAACTCAGTAGGTTTCTGTCAGGGATATACTGGAAATGATCCATTGTCTCTGATATGCAGTAATTGTGTTAAACCAGACATGAATCAGGTTAGACTAGGACTTGAATTAATTATTATTTCCACGAAAAAAGAATGCTGGGTACTGTCTGTATACAAATCTGTATGCACCACTGTCGCTCCTTCCATGAATAAGGTGCTATGTCCTGGAGGTTCTCCTGTAAGTGGCAATCACTAAACCGGCTGCTTTTCAGACAGAGATACGATGTTGTCTGTGCCTGCAACAACCATTCTATGCCATCAGTCTCTATATGCTATATATACATCAGTTCTATTTCAATTTCAAAGCATATGCAGTTATAGTTCTTTTGACTAGGGCACATAAAGCAAAGATATTGTTGCTCAGTACCACAGTACCAAATACTCCAGATGGTTGTTATTAAAGGGTTTATGCTTAGTTCATAAGTGATGACAAAAAATAAGGCCACAGCATGCCTTGAATAAATTTCTGAAAGTTTCCCAGGACATGTAAACAGCTCCTCTTCTACATACAAGTAAAAACACCTACATTTGGAACCTCTTCCTTAAAGCATTAGGTCTCTGCTGTGGCACCTCCCATCCAACTGCTTTCTTTCTCATCACTGCCCTTACCTCCATAGTTGCCACCTCACAAAAGCTGGTCAATACAGAACATATGAGCATTCAGGCACTTCATAGTGCCAGGAACCTGCCATCACATACATAGCCCTGTCAATGGTCCCTCCAGGTGCTCACACAAGTGCAGCCCTGATCATCTTTTAAGTTAAGTGAGGACTGTCAGTTAACTCAGGTTGCACAATCGCAGGCATCCTTGAGATATACACGGGTCACAGAATCACACAAACTCAAAACGCCAGCCGAGCACCTAGACCACCTCCAAGCTCATTCTGAGGTTGCAGTGGTGACTTACAGCTAGCCAAGCACGTTGTAGGAAGATGCATTAGGCACATCCCACCTACCAAGCCTGATATGACAAAACTAACGTGAGAATATTCTAGAAATGACAGAACGCCATCAGCACCTAACCTAGGACTTTAACAGCTGCTAAGAGTTCAAGTCCAAAGCAAACTGTGAAACCCTCACACAACCAGTCACTAGTTCTGGAGGAACTTACACACAGCAAATACTTTCTGTCTCTCTCATTAGCTAGTTATTCCCCTGAATACACCAAGGTCTGAGTACCACATGCTTACTGATAAACAGCTCAAGGCTCAGCTATATTTAAGTCCAGCTTAAAAACAAAAAATAAGGCACTTCACCACCTAATTCCTCAAAAGAGTAAAAATAATAATTCTTAACACCAAAACCACGGCAGAACAGACTTCTACAGCCACAGAAAACCAGAAGGGAAGCTAAAACCAGGGGTTCACCACTTATCTCTAACTCCCTCCCTGAGAAGACTCAAATGCAAATCAGATAAAACAAGGAAAAAAACCCATTATTTTCTGACACTGTTCTGCAAGCAGTCACCTTCAAAAGAGGTTTCTAAATAATAGATTTCAAGAACAACAAACCCCAGGTATTTCCTACAAGCTCTGAGTAAAATGTACAGAAGAGGACTGAAGATTTGCCCATCCACTGCTGCAACTTTTTTAATTATTTGGGTCTGCTACAGGTGGCCCCACCACTGTCAAGTCCTTTCTGCCTCTTCACCTTGCTGAGTGAGCAGTTCCTCCTTTAATTTCTGTTAACCCCGTTATCAAAAGGGGGCCTTTTCTATTTAGTGCTGTAACACGGCCAGAATCTCAATCTTCCTGGAAAAAGCAGCTATTCTCTTCCTGCAGTAGCTACCAAATACTTGTTTTTACACCTCCTAGTATTGCTTTCTGGCAGCAATTGCTGACTCTAGCAATATGGTCTGAAGGCAGAATTGGGGTTGGAAAAGAGCAAAAATCTAATGTCTCCAATTGTGATGCTAATTAGAAAACAGAAAGAATTGTCTGTCTTCGTAGACCATGCTATATTTTAGATGTGAATGCAGCAAGCTGATGGATGTGAGCAGATCCCCCTGTGACTTCCCAGCACTGTAGGAGGGAGAGGAAAATGACTGTGCAGAACAGTTTGAGTAATTAGGGGCCTTAATTAGAAAGTAGAGCTATGCTTCCAGCATCCATATAATTTTGCCTGGTTTCCACTAGGAAATGTGTCTTTTAGTTTTCCTCCAGGTTGTCTTCAAACAAAGCTTTCTGGTTTTGAATGTGACTATTAAATTGAATTACTGTGTATTTAAGATTTAACCTTAATTCAACACATTGTTTAAGTATGTGTTAATTCCAATCACGTCTTGTCTTGTTTAATAATGCATTAATGGGATATTTCACCTGGTCAGAGTTAAATTCTCTTTAAGTGCTTACCTTAAACCTTTAAGTCAGGTATGAGAATCAATCTTTATTTTTTTTCCTCATATTTATATTACTTCATCTTCTCTTTTTACTTCAGTAGAAAATACAGTAGCAGCAGTTTGTTGGCTGTCTAGAAACTCACATTTCCCTTCCTTTTTAGATTGTATTGATTTCCATTTCCCACTGCTTACCACTTATATGATAATTTGCATTCCCTTTTTTTTTGGATTTAAAACATAGCAATGAGTTATAAACATACATTCTAAAATAAAGTAAATAAAATTTTCTGGGTAGGTAGGTTATTTTTAAGTGACTGTGACGTAACATACCACCTTAATGTCAAGGTAAGACATTTACTAATGGAAATTGATTTGTACTAAGATATTGCTGTGCATTTTCCATTGTCCTGATTCTTTAATGTCTGAAAAGCTGAAGAAAATAAAATAAGCAGTCTGAGACAACCTTCTGATATGGTGGATCTGATGTGCAGTGGTTGTGCTACTCCAGTGCTGGGAATCTCCACAGTCTGTTCATTAATTAAGATATATTTGTAAAATAAATTGTAAAAATATTCTGTTTGCTTCCTTATTGAATTAGGACAGTGACATTTATCATTCAAAAAGTTTGCTGGCAGTACATAAGGAAGCTATCTCAAAATTAACCTACTAAATATTTCATACTGTAGCCTCTGAGTGCCTTTTGAATTCTCAGACAAGCACAAAATCAAAGTAACAACCTACCCAAATGGGAGCAAAATATGTTTTTAAGCATTGCTCATACTTTCAGAAAGAACATTGCTCAAGGCTGTTTTTGAATCTGTATACACACGCACACACATATTTCTACCATGGGTCATGCAACTGTTATAAAATGTTAAAGCAGCTTAAAGTAATCTGGTTAAGAAAATTACTGTGAATAACCAGTGACTTTAATGATCTTTTATTTTAAGTGTAATCATTGCCAATGCATCTGAGGGATAAGAAAAAAAAAAAAAAAATCCTTCATCAATACTTACTCCTACTCTAGGAAACTATTAAATGTTAAATATTTCACTGAAACCACAGCAATGATAAGACTTATGTAATTGGTGTTGACTAAAAGGATTGTCACTTAAAGCTACTATTTTAAAAGAGCTGGATGAAATTAAAGAGGAATAAGATATGGATGCTTATAGTCTAAAGTCTTATTTGAAAAATCCAGAGTATTTATTTTTCAAATTGTGTTCAAACCTAAATTCCGCTTGTCTGTCTCTCATGTTGTGGAGAATAGAAGATGGAATGCAGATAAAAATATAGGACTTTCAGAAAAGGCTCAAGATTTCCAGCATCTGAAGTACCCTATTTTTAACTACTGCTCTTCTGAGGTGGGGGGGAAGAACTATCCATAGCAACCACCATTAATTACAGTGAATATCATACATTTGCAAAAGCTTTGCTATTTATAAAAGAGTTTGGTAATATACTGTACACTGTTAGTCAATATCACAACCCAGAAATCTTTTTTCATCTCCACATGAAAATTGGCCTCTCAAGACAGACTGTGTTTCTCAAAACTGATAAGTGAAGCAAAAAAATAGCTTATAATGAAAGTCAGCCTATAATATATACATATATACTTTATGTATTGCATCAGAGTAATCATTATCGTCCCTCCTATTGGAACATTTATGCTCTGAAATATGTACACTAAGTTTACAAATATTTCTCCCCTAGAGTATTACTGACACACCAGTACTGGTAGTTAATGATAGGCTTTGTTTTGGAAATAAGACAAATAAAACCTCTAATGTAGTAACAAACTGTGAAGTGGAGTCTGAAAAATGAATACCTAATACTAGTTTTATTGCAGTAGGAATGGAAGAATTAATTTTGAGATTACAATGCTTGCTTGCAGTATTTCTCTATCTCCTTCTGGCATGCTGACAAGTAAAAGCAACTTGTTGGATTTTGTCACCACATCACCACTAAGATTTAGTCCTTAGACAGCATGTGACATGAGCCACTGACAAACGACAATCCTTGCACTCTTCAAGAGTGCAAATTACCTTGGAGCTGCTAGAAAGAGCAACCAGTGTCTATTTTTGCACCTTCCTAAGCCAGTAGAGCTCCCCAGCTGTAAAGCAGGAACCTTTAATCTGTCTAAAATCTTCATTCTTCACTACGGATCTGTCCTGTGCACTGAAACAGGGGAGAGCCTGAGCCCGAAAAGTAATAATGTAATTATGCAATTAAGCAATATGTCTATAATGTATGCAGGGGGGCATAGGAAGCAAAATGGCATTCTCTTTCAAGTGCATGTAATGAAAAATAATTATTTAAGTACAGCTTGAAACTTTCACCAATTAAAAGTTATGATGTCAGCTAAGCCAGAGAGTCTTTTGTTCTTCTGCTGTAGCAAATGCCTGGTAATGTGACTTAGCTTGACCGTCTTTTGTCACAGGCCGTGTTAAGTCCCATTACCCTCTATTCCCCTTGAGCTAAGAATGTAGCTACTGTGGCTCAGCTGATGCATGGTAACTGACTGCAAGCAGCAGATTGAATGTGAACTTGACCTATCACAACTTTCTTTTAATGTCATTCTTCACAGTTATTGCTGTGGGATTATTTTAATTTTCTGCAGAGGAGAAGAGTTATGCCACTTTCTAGTTTTTTTATTTTCACAGAAATACAAATGCACAGCTATTACGTATAGCTGCAATGACATGTGTGTCAGGTTATTTTAACTAGCAGCAGCAGGATGGTTATTTTAGAGAGAAGAATACATTCACACGGTGCGCTGGATTCAGAGGAAAGGCAGGGTGGGCCTTTTGAGTCTGCAGGTTTAGAGAGGGTATGGCTCAGCTCCTCTTGGCCAGGCACAGGAACGAGCAGTGCTAGCAAAGTGCCACGGGCAGGGCTGCGGTGAAGGAAGCCCTCAGGCTCTCCTTTCCCCTACCTCCTTTTTCCAACCCCAGTCCCATGCACGATTCTTCACCATGAAGAAGAGGTAGGTCAGCTTGTACACCTCAGGTACCCATTCTATCTGCCCTGTGAATGCAGCACAATTTATCAGCCACGAAAGTTGCACTAGAAAAGGTCATGGCTGTCTGACGTAGAGCCTGACCATTTATCACAGCTGTGCCTGCTGGTTGCATAATGTTCTTTTCTCAGTATTACATGCGACAAAGGGAATAGACACATAGCTCAAATGGAAAGGACTTTCATGACAAAGTAAAAACACCCCAAAAGATGGAGGCCATCACTGGAAAACCTGGTGTAACTCAGAAGTCAAACCAAGAATCTGTTATAATGGAAAATGTCACACAATGTCAATACATTTCTACCATTTATGTAACAATTTTAGTAGGTCTCTGGTATTTCACTTCAAAAGTGCGAATCTCACCTTAGAAACCAGACATTATATGTCATTTCCTCCAATGGCACAATGAATTGTTTGCCTCCAGTATTGTTCTCCAGGCATTGTTGCCTTTCCTTATCATATTCAATTTTCATTAAAAATAATAATAATAAAGGTGGATGGTTGGTATGGCTAGAAGTTATTCTTTTCTGAAAATGAAAAGTAATTTCATGTTAAAACTCATTGTGGCATTTACCCCAAAGCTAATGAAATGTGTGGAAGGAGGGGCTAAAATTATCTTTGTAGCTTTGTAGTTTCGTTACTACAAGTTTAAAGAACAATAAATAAACTTCAACAGCTTTTTACTATGGAAACAGGACATTTAGTCTCAGTTGGTATCCTGAGTGTTGCATTTTAAATTCGATTTTATTTTAATTTTTTATATTTTTTTTTCCTCCCAAAAAGGGCCTTTGGGGGAAAATGATTAGGATGAAAGGATAGGTCTGGAACTTCAGAATAATTTTAACAGCAGTTGTCAAACTTTTGAAGTCTCCATAAAACAGAGCCTATTGGGGAGTACTCTGCTATTGCTGGCTAATATGAAAACAATTATAGGTAAACAGCTAAGATAACTGTAACCCTGAAGAAAATGTGATAATGTTGTTAATATAATATACAGAGCAAGGACACAAAAAAAAGAAAAGGTACCCAAGTCTTATGAAAGTGTTTACACTTTTCTAAAATCTAAAATTCATGAAGAGGCTTTAGATAAAGCTTCATTCTGCTTGAAAGAAGAACAATAGGCATATCCTAAGGCTTTTGAGCAAAAAGAAAAGTAGAAGATGCTATAGCAATGGAAAAGCTTTTGTGCAATGTAACTGCAAGCCCATGATGCAGGAGGCAGTCAATGGAGTTAGCCCTACAGCAAGTCAAGGGCCACCCAGGGCTTTATTTTCAGTCTTCTCCTCCTGGTAAACTTTAGTCTGCTTGGCAGAAACCACAAGGCTAGAGCTTTTATCTGTCATAGTTTCCAAGTGAAAGCTGAGTTCTTTTCTGCAATTCCAAGTATCATCAGAAGCCTATACTATTCTAACTACTGGTTGCCAGATTGCTGCTCTCCCCCTTGCAGCACAAAACCATCCTGTCCTTTGTGCCAGCTCTGCCATTCATTTTTTTCAGTGTGAACCCTTCCAGCATAGCAAGCCATCTCAGAATTTTGTTTTGTTTGTTTAGTTTGATGGATTAGTGCACTGATTCAGCTCCAAGTGGGGAGGGAAGTCCCTAGAGTCAACATAAAGCAGAAACCATTACAACCAGCAGCCAGGTGGGTTCGTTTTGCTATTGAACTCCAATTTAATCTTCACTACTGAATTGCTCTTGCTGCTACCCACACTTAAAATAATTATTAGTAAAAAGACAGATTCCCTAAACTCTATGACATTATGAATTCATTCTCTGAATTTGTATTTGTTTCCTGACATTTTTAGTTCTTTGTTCTTCTGTGTTAAACTATGGAGGCTAATCTAATAACACAAGCCATGCTGAAGAATCAGTGCAAAAATCTAACAGGGAACTGCTGGCTGAAATATGTTGATGATAACAAATTTTAATTGCTTCAGTGTCAGCTGTGCATTAGCAGTTTCTCTAGGTCATTATTTACACATCCAGTGTTTCAAATAATGATTTTACAGATAAGGAGAAGGAGCACTCATATTGTGGTTTCTGAAATGACAAATGGAGGTATGCTTTTGAGAAAAAATATTCTGGGAGCTCTGAATAGCATTATACTGTCTTGAATTCAACAGGGAGAGCAGTAGAGCTTTGTAACTGACATTTCATTTAAAAAATAGCCTGTGCCCAAGTAGAACAAGAAAGAAGAAGGTTGTGCTTAAAAGTGTAAGTAATGATTCAAACACTTCTCCCAATTTCTTTTCAGGGACTGCAATACTAGTACCTGGTCAAGATACCTATATTTTCCCCATTGTGATTATGTGTCTTTACAAAAGCTACAACACAAGAGGTTTTAAAGTGACATAAAGAACCCAGTTGTCCCTTTCTATTCAACATTTATATGACCCGCATTAAAATAACAGCCTGTAGCGTACAATAGAGGTACCTGAGCTAGGTCAGATAATGAAGGAAAGGTTATTCGCATCGATATGGAGCTTAGGGTAAGCTACACTGCCTTGTTTCTGGGGTTAAATCTGGTGATTGTCACATGCCTGGATAAAGGAATCCTGCCTTTAAGTAGTTTGCTCAAAGTTACAAAGGGCTGAGGCAGCTACTATGGGAACTGAGCTGATGCTTTACTCAGAGTGCTTAGTTGGTCTAGCAGTGATTTCACTACCCCTTGCTCAGCTCCTTAAGAATGGACCTGAGTTTTCAATGTCTAGTTCAAATGTCATTGCTTTCAACAGCCTCACAGTCAGAGGCCACGCCATGAAGCTGGCAGGCTAACAAAATAATAGCTTCATTCAAAGTCAATGTAATCTTAATGGCTCATATGATATGTTCATTATCCTTCATGATTCCTTTTGTACCACTGTTGCCCCATCCTAAGTACTTTGTTTATAACTACTAAATGGTTTCTGGGTTATTCTGCAATTTATAAAATAAAAAAAAAGAAAAAAAAAAAACAGAAAAAAAACCCAAAATAAAACACAACCTTTTGTCTGGGAACAATAGCTAGACCAGGTATGTGCATTATTAGTTCCATTTCAAAGACAAGGTTCTTTATTTCTCCTCTTAATCACCCCTTCCTTTACTTCCTAGCCACAGGGGAAATAAACCAAAACATACAGCATTTTAATAATGCAATCAAGTTCCCAAGGGAGTAAAAATGAAGCAAAATACAGTTCACAGACTGAAGAATAGGTATTGATCGACAGAGTGAGAAAGATTGTTACTCCAGAAATTGTTTAGTTCTCCTTATGGAGACCTGATTGAGAAAGGATTGAGTAAGACCATATTTCTACTCCAACTTCTTTAAGGCATAACACTTGCCATTGGGTAAGAAAACAGATTTTTCTGGGCTTTTTGCAGAAAGTATTAGTGTCCTTGTCCAGCCTTCCTATCCGAGGGCCAAACAGAGGTCACCTTTCTACAGGGCACATTGTTCAAACAACTGTGTAGCAAATTGTGTTAAAATATTGACATTTGGGCTTCACTGGGAAACTTGCTTGTTCAGTTCATAAAAACAACAACTGATAAACTTGCACAATAACAACATTTTTGCTTCTGAACCCAACTAAAATTAGAACATCCGGGATAAAGAGTAAAGGAAAATGTTTTCCTCTCAGATATCAAAAGTGTTCTGGTTCAAGTTTGATTTGAATTTTAGATTTAAAGTTCAGGCCAGTTCTTGTTTTATCAGCATTGGACTGGTTCTTCTAGCTGTAAACCCTTTGATTCCTGTGTATTGCGTATGCACAGAAAAATCCCAGAAAGCTCACTAAAAGACAAATTGGACAAGGGAAAGTTGTTTAGCCTCCTCTCCTCATAAAAAGTGTTTTGTTTTTCTTCTCTTTGCATTGTAGTAATTTTTTTATACAATATTCACATGTTGTCTTCCTGTGCTATTGTCATCCAGTACTCATACAGCTGCATAATATCTTCCCACTATGTGCATTCTACAATGAAAATTGCATTTCAGTAAATCAATACCGTATTTTAGGCAAGCTTCAACTGCCTGGATGAGCCAGAACATCCCACTTAGTGTAAAAGCTGATTGACTGCTAACAATGGATTAGGAATTATGAGTGAAATAAATTTTAAAATTACATGAATTAACAAAACTAATATACTCCCAATGCACAAGTCTCTCATAGCTTTATTTTCTAAAGCCCCTAATACAAACAAACACAGTATATTTGATACTTCAGGCATTTAGGAACACAAATATATTGGAAGACATCAGGTAAGTTATTAGATCTATTTGTCTCCTAAACAATACAGCAGGATTATTTCTGCATTCTTATGATATAAAAACTGCTGGTTTCTCTTTTCTTTTTTACCCAGAGAAAACATCAGAAACATAGGTGACTAGTCCTGGAGGCAGAATTAGTCTTAATAGAAAAGCATTTTAAAAACCAGTAATTAGCAAATTAAAAAAAGGAACTTTACATAACAGTTCCTTTTAATGGGTTAGGAATACTCTTGTGCAGTTTTATATGTAGTGGCATAAATGTTACAGGAAACTGATAAATCAGTCATATGCATACTTTATTGATGCACTTCTGTTTACGCAAGTATTAGCTTATTACATCTGTGATAGCTCTTCAGAAAAAAGCTGCAGTGCTATGTTATAGCCAAATAATCTGATACTTAAATCCTCTGCAAATCAATTTAAAAATTGGTCAGATGAGAGAAAATTTTTATTTGTTTATGTTGTTAAAAGCACATGTATAAAATTTAACTCAAACACTTTTAAAGTGGCTAACAATACACTAAATAATTTCATAGTGGTTTTTATCGTAATATGCAGTATTTAAAATTCTGTAAACTTTCCTATGTAAAACTATAGCATGTAATTCTGTGGGGCAAGTATATTTTTTGTGATAGTCTATATACATGTGTCCATTCGTCTACTGCTGATCCAGGAAGAAATCTGTATTTTTATGAATGTTGAAGTCAGTAGTGAAGGTCTTCCCTTTGTTCCTCTATCAGTTCCTGACCCATTCTCATATGGGTGAGAACATACACAGCTTTTCTTCCATCTCCTTTGGAAAAAATGAATGCCTTCAGCTTTATGTAGGACTGCTCAAAGAGGAACAAACACTGAAACTGTGAATAGTCACCCCCACAGAAAACCAGTCTGATTTTCTTCCTCTCTTCCTTTGGCATACATTGCTTAATACACACGGGATTTTTTTCTACTATGGCACACCAATTGAAATAAATTCCTTGCTTAGGGGTATCAGTGATTTCTAGGTCATGAGCTACACATGGTGGAGAAGTGCATAACAAAATTAGACAAGTGAGCTTTTCTCAGTCTGGACACTTCCATCTCAACGTGATGGGAAAGACTTGCTGGGAAGATGACATGCCCTTTGTGGAAAACTCCAGATACAGAAGCAACAGCTGGGACCAGACTAATCATGCCAGTACAAGTATTTAACCCTGTGGTGAACCACGCCTTTGTGCCACAGTTTCAGAATGTAGATATTCACACCCCAGTTTGAAAGTATTGCTCTGTATATACCGGAGTAGAAAAGGGCAGTGGTTATTGCATGCAATTATGGGATGTTAACTGTGAAAAGGCTTAGCACTTATTTTCACAAATATGAAAAGCCATGCTGTAATTACATGGTTACAGTGATATTTCTGTTGCAGATGAAGTAGAGCCAGTGTGTCAAATATTACCAGTAAGTCTTCACTGATCAAATTGCTATACATTTTTTGTTCCAAAACCTCAATGAACAAAAGCAAAAGTAGGCTTGCACAAAACTGCAGGCACTGCCTGTCTGGGGAACTTTGACAATGTTCTCTGTTGTTCTCCAGCTCCTGAATTTTGTGGTGAGAGTCCCTGGGCTGGCATCAATTTTAATTATGAAACAGTGCCTTGATGAAAATATGTGCCAGCCTCAAGAAAATCTGTACATAGAAGAATTAATTGTATCTCTAAAACCTCTTGGATATTTTTGTTTCTCATCAGGTCAATCACCCACTCCCTTTTCTGTTTTGCTTTTTATCTTAGAAGCCATCCAGTACATTTAACAATATAGTCATACATAAGCAGTTATATTGCAGTATAATTTTCCAAAATAAAGCAAAAACTAGTAACTGCTTATACACAGAAATATTATGTTTGGATGGAGTGATTGAATGAAGTTTTTAGTTTTCTTTGTGTCATATACAATTAATAGATGTCTGAACTTCCATTGTTTGTTTGTTTTTACCTGTCTAGATATGATCAGTCCTCATATAATATTGGCAAGTACTAAGTGAAGGATTTTAAAAACTTCATTAAAAATATTTGCCCTGCAAATTATGTTTGTTTTATGCCAGGCATAATTTGAAAGAGAAAGGAAGCAAAAAGCATATGGTCCTACCTAGTGCACTCATTGTCTGTGCAGCTATAGCAAATTAACACCAGCACCCTAATGCTGGAAAACAATTGTATCTTTTCTGAGTATGATTATAATACTACCCTTCACTTCTGTCACTCCTCAGTAAGTTTATCCCAGAAATTAGTTTGGGTTATAAATCCATCTCTTACCTGTGCCTACTTGATGGCCCTATTGGAGCAGATAGTAGTTTACAAAATAATCTGTCTAAATTTTCATCTAGCTCCCTGTTTTCCTGTTTCTCCTGCCTGTGAATGTATTTTGCTCTGTGCTCCAAATTTACTTTTTTCTTCCCAGAGGTGGTTTTTCCTATGGTATTTTAATCTTACCCCAGCTTGCTGACTCTGTTCACAACCACCATTCCCCCCAACTCCCCCACTCTCCCTTAAGAAAAGCATTCAGATGATGGAGGCTCTGTTGCACTCTGCCTCACTCACACATCTTTACATGTTACAAAAAAGCAGAAAATTGCACATTCCTTCTCAGTTTTTAATGTCACTCTTTAAATGGTCACCATGCAAGCTGAAGCCCATAAAATCTGCAGTCAAAGACATACTTTTCACAACTGAACCCTTATCACCTCCTGACGATACATCCGTGACACATCATGCCTGTACTCTTACAGAAAGACATAAAATACACTCCACGTCTTCCATCTTTAAAAAGAGAAAAGACTACCAAGGACCTATCGCTACTTTTTATAAAGCCTCATTCTTGAAAAAGATAGGTCTTGCTGACAGAATGGTCATGGATAAGAATGATTTTTTTTGTTGTTGTTTTAAATATTCACTTTAATCACTGTATATAACCTTGCCAGAGGACTTTTCCCTGAACTCAGATAAATATATATTAAAAATAAAATAAAATAAAATAAAATTACAGTTCAGCTGCTTGTTCAGACAAATTCCTCCTACCTGACTGAATATGCTGGTTAGAAAGTTAAAGTCACTAGGTGTGTTACGCCGAGTGATCAGAGTTTCATTATCTTTTCATAACTTTTTTTGTTACAATACACTTCATTTACCAATAACCAGACTGATCATGTTTTGGTGGTGCACTGAGGGCTATCTAGAGTGGGACAGATTGAGTGAATCTGAAGTTATAACCATGAAAATCTCTGATCATCTGCTTTCTAAACTCTACACATGCTTTGTTTTTTGAGTTTAAAATTCAAGTGACTAGCTAGTGTCTTTGCACATGTCCATTCTTGACGGGGCAAAGCATTGAGTTCATCCTTGAAATCCAGTTTTATTCCAGAGATACAGCATTCTTCATGATATGCCCCCTGGAGGATACATCCTGCTAAGGTACACCTGATGCTTGGGGGATGCTGAGGCTTTTTACATTCAGCAGTTGCAGCCACCACTTCCATGTAGAGTGGGGTTGTAGCTGATGGAGGGTAGTAGTTCAAACAGCCAGAGCTGGGAGATTTCCAGAGCAGTAGGTATAGCCTTGTCATCATCTGACCCACTAAACCCCTGAAAGGCACCTCCTGCTCAGGGACACACTGGCTTGTTAAGACCCTCACCATCAGGTGAGTTCACGTTTTATGGTAAACCCAAGCCAGATCCAGGGTTTAAGCCCTAATTGGACTCACAGATTTTTAATATTCTGACTCAGGAGTTGTAATCTCTCAGGGGCCACAGGAACCTGAGCTCATCAAGGCAGGATTAGTCATCACTTTTTTGTAGCCTACATCAGGATGCAGCGCCAGCAGGGCAACTCCATGGGGGAAGCTCAGCCAAGAGCCTAGGCAGTCCAGGCATGGGCCACCATCCCCCAGAGCTTGAGCTGGGTGCACTGAGCTGGGGTGGGTGATGGTTCTCCCAAGGCAATGACAGCACAATTCAGGCAGGAAAGTCTGCCCCTGCCCGAGCTAAGGTGGGCATGATGGGCGCCAAGATGGCCATATTAGTGCCTTCAGGACCAAGAAGAGACCAATTTTGGCAGTTTAAAAGCTGTCACCAAGCCATTTGACACATATATGAGGATAGCGCTGCATGCAGGTGTGAGGGACAGCAGGAGAAGGAGGTAGAAGGGACAGCTTGCTCATTTTCTGATCTTTCCCTCCATTTCTCAGCTCTGACATTACCCCGGCAGCTTCTGCACCACCAGCAGGGAGCTCAGCTGCCTGAGATCAGTCCAGGATCCATGGGCACACCAACCATGGCTTAGAAGCCTCACCAGGCCAGGTTTCATCAACATTTGGAGAACTTATCTGCAGAGGTTGACATTGTGCTCTGTGGCCAGACAGCCAAGAATTAGGATTGGCAACACTGTGTTCCTAGGCACCTGAGTCCTTTTTAGAGCTTGTCTACAGGTATTTCTCAAAACATAAATGGTGGACAGAATAGTCAAGACATTCAGCCATCAGTGACATACGGAAGTGATTTCAGTGTTTTTCGTATTCCCAAATGAAAATAAGAAATGTTTATTTTTGCTTATTTTTATATACCTTGACTTTCACTTTGCAAAACTATTAATTGTGCACTAATCACTGCTATTCATGTTGCTGAACACAGGATAAATTAATTCATGCAAACTGAATCTATATTTAAGAACTGAAAGACTGTTTCCATATACATTACTATACAAAGCTCATATTTTGACAAATAAGAGGCAAACTTATCAAGGTCGTTTAATAAGTAAAATTGTTTTTCTTTTTTCCTCAAAAAAAATTAAACATCTACAAACAGTTAATTGGCTACCTCTGAATATAAATTTAATTTTTCTCTTTAATTGCAATTCACAGTCTAACAAACTCCATCTAACAGGAAAATTAGTCACTCAAATATATTGCACTGTTATTCTCTTTTGGGAAACAGCGTATTTTGGTAGTGCATCACAGACTTTCACTTCATTATTGTGAGCCATTTTCGAGAATTTATTCTGCCACTAATGCAGAAAGAAACTACCACCAAAGAAAAGCACCCTTCATCCAAATAAAAACCACAATATGACAGTCTTCCTCTTCTCCAATGTTCTTTGTAAGGCCATACTTAAAGTCAAAGCTATTTTTAACATTACAGAGGAACCTTATTCTGAAGTCAACTTTCATAAAATTGTTAAACAGAATTTTAACATGGACGTATGCATCTAAACTAAACTTGGGTTTTAAAATGTAAATTTTAATGTAAAATAATTAAAGCAGTTCTCCTAGCTGACAATTTCTCAGTCTCAATCTTGAATTGAGTTGAAATATATTAACATAAAATAGCTGTTGAATACTTCCAAGGAATGAAGATATTCTAGGAAGAAGCAATCATTTGCTAACAATTAATAAACAACAGAAAGCTCCGAATTTATGAAGAGATTTGTTTGCTGCAATTCATTCTCCTGGATCTAATCAAAAGTTATCTATTTTCAGAGTATTTCAGGTGACAGAATACAAAGACAGGCCACTGTATTTCCAGACCCTTTTAAGAAAAATGATAGAGGGTTTTCAGTTCAAAATAATAAAGGATTACACTGATTTTGATGTAATCATTCAAGTGTAATATGACAGGAAGATGGTTTAGCTCTTTCTGTCTCAAGCAGCACAGACGAAGTAGTAACCTCTGTTTTGTGGAAGAGAAAGAAGCAAATCCAGCAAGCAGGATTCAGTAGCAAGCTTCTTGGCACAGTGGCCTTTAGTTGTTATAAATCGTTCAGTGTGTGTTTTGAATCCATGGACTTCTAAAGGAACAGAATAAAGTGCTGTCATTCCTTTCTCCTGCCCTGCTTTATTTCCTCTGACATCTGTTTGGGGTCCTATGATGTTTATTCTCTTACTTGGTAGGATTTAAGTTTATAAATAACTACCTATAGCTGTCATTTTGTTTCATGGTCCAAATCTAGCTCCTCAAATACTAACTAGTCCCAATGTTTTCTTACTTATTTTCTTTCACTTGCAGTTCTCCTTGGGACTTTCATATTCAAAGATTAGGCAGAAATTGGTGCCTTTGATGTTTTCAAAGGTTGGAAAGATATTTCTGCCCCCAGCATTCCAAGTTTCGTTTGAACACATGGAAAGTAGTCTGATTTTTATAGGAGAGTAATCTAGACAGTAACCCGCTTGAACCAAATAGGTCCTAAAATTTTTAGCAAATATAACTTTTCATGGTTTCCCACATGCTTGTTGTGAAATTTTTAACTCTTTTTTTTATTGTGAACAGAGTTTAGAAATAATAATAAAAAAAACCCCTACAGTCATTGTAAATGTAACCCGCCAGCGAATGCATTCCGGTCTCTGTCCCCCACCCACAGAACATGTGTATCTGTTATGTCCCCAGCAGGATAGCTCAGGGAGAGGTGGGAATTTCAGCGGGCTTCTTGCTAGGCTACAGTGACTGAAAGATCATTTACAAGAACAGGACACATTATAGTCTCTGTTTGCATGAGCATCCCAAGGCTATGTTAGGCTCCTCTCCAACATATCATTCATGTGCCTAATCTTCCTTTGACTGCACTGGGATTCAACACTGCAACAAATTTTCTGTGGTAAAAATATGCTTCCTTTGTGTTATGATGGCATAGGTTATGAAGAGTGATGTTATAGTCTTTACTGTGCCTCCCTTTCAAAGACCATCACCAACAGCTTGTACAGACACTTCACCCAGTTTAATATGGGCACGTACAGCTATAGTCCCTGCACAGACTTCATATAGATTTCTTAAACAGATAATCTTTTCCCCACCACAAAATGTACTAGTCTCAGCAAAACAATAACTTCAGTTTAAATTCCTATTTAAATTTTCTACTTTTTCTGTGCTCATGCAGCTTCCAGTTTGCTCTCCTAACCATGGAGTCACTGATTAAAGTTCACCTGATCTTGGTTTATCTGGTTGAAAGGGCAACCTGTGCTCCAAAATATTATCAGCTTCTGCTTTGGGTTGAAGTCCTATAGTCAATGATTCTTGATTTGTCTAGCACAAGAACTGAACAAATATGATCTGAAGCAAAAGTAAGCACAGTGCCCTCATTTTTATCAAATTAGTCAATGAACACAATGCACATGTGTACCTTTATACAGCATTAAGATGTGTGGTAGGTTGTTGGGGGCCAGCAGTCAGTCACTCACACAGACACAGAAAAGATCCCAGATGCCTTTAAAATCAGATTTGGTCTCTTTGCTCAAACCACAGTCTTGGGGTCTTGCTTATGCCTCCAGGAACTTTTTATCATCTCCTTAACCACAAAATATGCACAGCCTACCTTACCTTACCTAGTAATTATTAAGACTGGGTGACTGATGTTGTCCCTGATCTGCCAGGGTAAAACTGATAGCACTGCATGGATTCTCCTGTCAAAGGTCTCCTTTGATATCCTAACAAACTGCAGATCATGAGTCGTGGATAAGACAGGTCCCTGAAGGAACAAAACCAGCTTGAAATGTAATTATTGCAAAAGGCTAATTCTTGAAACTGTCACAGAATAAGCAATCACAGAATCACACAGTGGTCAGGGTTGGAAGGGATGCTTGGAGATCACCTAGTCCAATCCCCTGCTAAACAGCTTCTCCTAGAACAGGTTGCACAGAATCACATACAGTCAAGTTTTGAATGTTTCCAGAGAAGGAGATTCCAAAGGCTCTCTGGGCAGCCTGCTCCAGTGCTCTTTCACCCTCAAAGTAAAGATGTTTTTCCTCATATTCAGATGGAACTTCCTGTGTTTCTGTTTGTGCCCATTGCCCCTTGTTCTGTTGCTGGGAATTACTCAAAAGTACATGGCCCAAATCCTCTTGGTGTTCTCCCTTAAGGTATTTGTATACATTGATAAGATCCCCTCTCAGTCTTCTCCAGGCTAAACAGGCCAACTCGGCCTTTCCTCATAAGGGAGATGCTCCAGCCATGCATCCAGTCAATGATAAAGCATATTGTCTAGGATGACTGTTCTGGACCTATATTACCTTTGAATACTATTCTCCAATCCAAATAGATAATTTTATTTGGAGGCATATTTGCATGTATGGATCCATGCTGATATTTTCTGAACTCTTGCATCATTGCATGAGTTTGGGAAACTCAGAGCAGACCTGGGATCATAAGTCCTCAGTGAAAATTTACATCATGAGATTTGAGCAAAGCCCATGCTAAAGTTACATATCCAAGCAAACTCAGTGCCTTTTATATGCTTTCAGTCAAATTCATGCACTCTTTATCAATTTATCATAAAAATAAACATATTCATGGAAATTCCTAAAAGCGAGCCTACTCCCATTTCTGGGTGAAAGGAAAAGGTCCATTCACATGTTATAAAACTGAGTTTGATGAAAGATGTCACTGTTAGTAGGAAACTCAGAAGTTATTAATATGCAAATTCATATTTCCAAAATTACTTATGTTAGGCAGAGTGTAGATAGCTTTGAAAAATTAACTGTAGCATAAGAAATATTAATTAAGGTTTAAAGAAGCTGAAGTCTGTGAATGTGTTTTGTGACAGGTCAGTAAAATTAATTGCAACTGACTAAAAATCTAGCTATAAAGTAATTGCCATCTTTCCAATAGGACTCTAATTCCAGGTACTTTAGGACAGAAATGTCAATATGTGGGCTTCTGGCTAAAGACCCAGGTCAGGAGCCCGGCTTCGATCTATGCTGGATGCTGGTGGTATTCTTGGGACTATACCTCACGAAGAAAATTTGGGGACTTGGTTGCCACAGAGTAGTGCTGGGCATCTTCTGGTACTTGACTGTCCAGGCCAGGACAGCTTCTCTTCCTGGCTTCTTGTTAGATCTTACTCAACCCACCAATTGTTACTATTCAAATTCCCCATGAGCCTTGCCCCAGATACCACTATGCCAATCTCATTCCTCATCAGAGTGAACTTCTGTGTCAGTCTATTACTTCCATCCTAACACCATAGTACTAAGTCTTCCCTGTGGTTTCCATGGCAAAGTCAAACTGATTTTCTTTCAAGCTATTCAAGCCTAGCATGGCATCTTTCAGAAAAGACAGATGATTTATTTATTTCCCTTCAGTTTCTTTGCATATGTCCCAAGCAGCCCACAGCAAATCTAAAATAGTAACTTACTTGGGAAATTCTGCCCAGCTCTTTCTACCTTGTACTGGTTTCATACTCAGCTACTTCATGGATATGTCTGTTCAGAAAAATTATGTGTAGGAGCCATATAAGACTGGATGACGCTCAGTGCAGATGGATTACTTTTTTTTTCCCATTTGACTCAAATTTAATGGGCCTATAAAATTCAGTGAAGAGTCAGTGTTTAGACAGGAGCAATAAAATCCTTAACTCTAATGCATAGCCAAATTTTCAGTCCCTTCTTAAAAGGATAGGACAAGAAATTTTTTAGTGAAAGCTTGTGTAAGTTGTTCTTATCATAGCCAAAGTAACATATTTTTTCCTCATTCCATTCTCAGAATTATCTGAACAACTAGATTATACTCGACCCAAAATCATCATGTGGCAGACACCCAGCACAGAATATTTCAATTCAAATATTTCAAGTTCAGCAGTTATAAGCAACTGAGAACTTGAACTTACAAACAGGAGTGTCATCCAAAGTAAAGACTGGAAAAAACTATCAGTTTTCTAAGAATTACTATTACTATAGCAATTCTTTTCACACTTCTCATTCACAGGTTAGTTGTATGATACTAGGATTCAAGTCTATTTTAAAATATTTTGGTTTTAAACAGCTGCCTTCTACAGTTTCAGTCTTGAAAGTAACATTCAGGTAGTTGGGAAACACTATTGGACTAATTTACAGTTCAACAACATTTAAATCAAATTACGTCCAAACATTTGGATTCAATCACTTGGATTCAATAACATGATTTAGAATAAATACCAAAGAGCACGCTTGGGGAGAAATGAATAATCCAAAATCAATCTAACAGCAATTTGATTAAGCTAAAACTGTTCAAGGATTAGTGATAGGTATTTACATAGGAACATTAGATACAGGAATTACTTTTACCACATTTATATTTAAATTCTATTAGCAGATTTTTTAATCAACTAGCTGTTACTGAAAAGACTAAATTAGAAAATACATACATATAATTAACTTTGTCATATGCTTACCCATTCGTTGCTCTGGATGTCTTATTATAGGTTCAAACATTCTAAGAAATATTAACTCCTGGAAAACACAAAGATAATTTAAACTTCAGCATATATCAAACAACAGTGAAAATATAAAGTCATCTATGTTTTAGTTCCCATTCCACACAAGTAAAGATATACAAATATATGAGATAGATATATATACACACATATATTTAGTATTTATACACAAATATAGAAAAGTGAGTTACATTAGATTGTGGCTGAAACCCTGAGCTCAACATTCTTGTTGTAGAAGTGTGCAAGTCACAGGTCATTTTCAGGAAGACTCCCTGGCAGCATACAATTTAAACATGTCTGAACTAAATGCAGTATTTTAAATCCACTGACTCGCCAGTAGTCATTCCTTAAATGCATTGTAAGTAAGTATAAGAACTAATCCGAAGTAAGGTATTTTCCACATGTGGCCCAAATGCACAGCAGTATAGCATCATTAATGCTGTACTTTCAGAATAAATGCTAGCGTAAGCTAGGGTGAAGCTGCTAGTTTCCTTGGCTGGCTAGAAACTGATATAATGTCAAGAGGGGAAAGCTGCTAGCCTCATGTCAAAGTTTAAGATGCTGTTGCTTTTGAAGGCAAGAAATCTGAAAATCAATTGAGAGAAGAGATATAGAGAGACTGGGAAAAAGAGATAGAGGAAGTAAAACAAAATAAGCCTACAAATCACAATTTTCTATTTCTTCTTTTAACTGTCATATGACCTCTCTCTTTACTAAGACCAGATTTTAAAATTCCATTTCATAGGTTATGATCTGGCTCAATGAAAGCACGAAAATGCATGGTAAAAATTGAAGAAAAACAAACCACCAAACCCCAGGATTCTGAAGTGATAACTGTAAAGCAGTTTTGATAGTAAACCTCAGGCCCTCAAGGACAGCAGGTAGAAGTTAGGTGTGCAATGAGTGTAGGTGGCAGGGTCTTCATAGCAGGGAGTGAGCTGGGGGTCTGCAGGGCTGACATCCATGGCAATAGGTCAGGATCTGCCTTGTGCCATGCACAGCCAATTCCAACTTAGGGCCACAATAAAAAGGGAGGAGAGGTGCCCAGAGTGAGACTTAGCCTAATTTATTTACGCTAATTGGCAATAAATTAAAATCCCCAGATTGAGTCTGTTTTGTCTATGCCAATACTTGTCATTTCCCTGCCTGTATTTCAACCCCCAAGTTTTCTCACTCTTGCTTTTCCTATTTTCTGTTGGATGGTGGGGGGTAGCGAGCCACTGGTTGGATGATTGGTTGTCACCTGGTGACATATCAGTTCACAGATAAAACAAGCAACATACAGCCATCCTTTTGCAATAAAGAATGTCAGTAGCAGGGAAAACTGGTTTGAGAAGGCATATTCTTTCACTATCGCCCTTCATCCAAAAACTTCAAACCTGAATCTCCTCACTCTTTTAGTTACATTTATTAGCTATGATTACTTGTACCTTATGCTAAGCCTGCTTCTTTCTGCAAGTCTGAGGGCTACAATAGATTTGTGGGTTTTTTTTGAAATGTGAACTTTATTAATGAGGAAGCTGGGGAAAAAAACCCTGATTTTACATATCTATTGTATGTGACACCACATGGGATAAAATAAACACAGGTGAACTTCTAATGCTTTAGTAAAAAAAGTTGTAAACATTTATGAATAAAACTGATTTTGAATGTAAATATTTACATGGCATTAAAAATGAAACATTTTCATAGCCAAAATTAAGGCTTATTTAGCTATTTGAAAGTATTTTTCTATGTTTCTTATTACCTGCCACATGTAGTGGCATATATGTATATATAAAAGGCAGTTTACTTACTAATATATATATAACCCATGACCTTATCTGCATTATAATAATATAAGGGCTAATATTTGGCCACTTTTACATCATGCAACACAAAGCAGAGCAGAAACTTTAAAGCAAGCTGAGGCCATGCCTGCTCCAGAAGCGAAAGCACTATAACTATTTCAGTACATCTTTGCAGCTCAGCAGATAACTTACATTGAAGCAGAAATCCAGGCAGATACACTTCTATAGGGACCAAAACACTACTGTCTGCACTGTTGCATGGACTTGCTAGCTCCAATGGTTATTTGCTCAGTTATTTCTATATAGTCCTCCATTTTGCAGTATAAGCAGGTTTCAGAATGCTCCTGGTGAGCAACATACCAGTGGAGCACCCCAGCCTCCTCATCAGTACAAAGTGTAGCCTCTTTGCTATCAACAGGAGATGGAAGTTTTCAAAGGTGCTGTTCTCAGCAAAATGCAGAGCTGAACTACATAGTAAATCACCTTGTACAGAAGAATTGCCTTGATGTATGTTTTGGAGAGCAGTAAAGAAGTCTAAAAATCACACAACCCTACTTCTATCCAGCAGTGAATCAGGTGTCTCACCTAAGCATATCCGAGTGCTGGGCTGCAAGGAAATAGCTCAGACAGCATACAGTTCAAATACAGTGTGATTAATTTATCTGCTTTTTCTTTTTCAATATGGTAAACAGAGTGACATATCGAGATAATATATGCAGCCGCAAGCTGGGTTATAGCCAGAAAAAATTAAACAAGAATATATTTTGTGTTTTGGTTTCATTAAAAATTGTCCTCATTTCTTGCTAGAGATATGACATTTTATATAGAACAAATAGCTATGATTAAGGAACAAATGGTTTCTGCTTAATTTAGTTTTAAAGCTGATCACTTTTTTTTCTTATTATGTGAACTTTTTCCTTAGCTGATATTTGCCAGAATGATGAATGAGTACTGTACAAAAAACCCCGGTGTTTTTCTTTCTGTGGAATTATATTACTTTCTAGAATTATGAATATAAAAGGCAAGTAAGATTTTAACATCAGAAACAGAGAACCTCTGTGTCCCTCTGTTTTTTAGAAGGCTGCTTGCTCTCTGCACAGTTTGTATATCATTATACAAAATATAGGCAAAAGTGCTGAAACATCCCTGAATCCTAAAGGACAATCTATAAGTTTATTCAACATGGTTTGACTGAGAACAGGCGTTGAGCTTAATGCTGCAACCCAGAATTTGAGCAGAACTTCCCACCATTTCAGTTCTTCTTAGACGGAAGTCTTGAATTGGATAGACATCAGGTCCGAACACCAAGTCTATGGTGTCTTCCCAATAGTGAAGACACTTAGTTTTAGTATTTTTTCAGGTGTGTGCCCTCCGCATCATCCTTGTCCCCAACACCAATCCCCAACATCCCCTATCTTCTCTCTCCCTGTATTTATCCCATACAATGATATATCACTGTATCTTGCTGTAAGATTTTTGCACCAGACAGTAGATTGAAGTCATCGCATTCCTAGAAATATTAATCAGTTACTATCAGTTTAAGTACCCCAACACTTTATTTTTAGTGATTTCCAGGCTAAGAAACAAACCATGCTAGTGTGACAAAACTGCTTTTATAGTTAAGATGGAAAGTCTTTTTTTTTTTTTTTTTTTTTGTGATACTACCTGGAAATTTCTAGCAATGAACATTCAAGACAGAATCATGTGATACTGATATGTAATCCAGTGACCTTCAGGTAAACAATCCACTTAAACCTTTATGTAGAGTGGAAAAAAACATAGCCCTATGAATTTCTTTTCTTGCTTTACAAGTTCTTTTAAAAGGACCAGTAATGAATGTAGCTGGAATCCAAAGTTTAGAATAGTCAAAAGCTTTGATTATTTATTTTTTTTTACTTTTAATAAGTGAATATTCCAGAAAAATAATTCCAATGGTAACTATGATGCTACAGACTCTCCTGATGAATACCAACAAAGTAAAAGGATTAAATCTTAAGAGTACTACAACAACCACTTGGAAGGAGCAAGCTGTATTAGCCAGACACAAAAGAACCACACTGAAGTTATGAATTTTAGTTACTATCCAATTGAAAGAGTGAATCACCAGAAAGGCACATTGGGAAAAAAGTTTCTATGAAATGTAAACTTACATCTAGAAAGTAGGACTCATTAAAAAAAAGCAACAACAACAAAAAAAAAAAAAAAAAAACAAAAACAAAAAAAAAAACCAAACAAAAAAATCCACAACCCCTATTTTTCCCTATTCATCAATCTCATTTACTTACTATAAATCACCATAAAAGACTAAGAAAACTCATTCTAAGTCAGTTCTATAGATATTTGTTAATGCTTCAAAACAAAATCCAGCTAAATTCTTACCTCTTATGATATTACTGCTCATTTTCTTTGCCTTGTCTGATAAGGAACAAGAAGTCTTTATGAAAATAATTTCCATGTAGGAGACCAAGTGTGTCACTGAAACACATGCCATAAACTCCTTAAGAGAGTCATTTTTTATTAGAGATAGAAGAATATCTTAGTTTAAAGTAAATTCAAAGTGATAGGTCCTTCTGCTTTAAAGTCTCCCTGCAACATTCTACAATGCTCTGCTAGTTCTCTCCTCTTCTATAAAAGAAAAATCTAATCATCAGCCCCATAAATCAGCATAGTGCTAATGGGGACAATGGGACTCTGCTGATTTATACTGAGGCAGGGTCAGGCCCAAAGCTTCTATCATGTTCTGTTCTGGATCGATAGCCTGAAAAATGTAAAGGAGCAGAAAAACACTTTTTAATGTAATTTAGCACAAAAGAGAGGAAAAATTTGTGAAAAGTGTTGTGTTTGCTCATTTATTGTGTTGACTTTCTTAATATTGGAAGCAGTATTTAGGTTTGATACCTGTCTGGGGAAAAAAGGAATTTAAAATACCAAGCTTCCATCTAGCACATAAATCACAAACCTAAGTCACAGATGTAGATTTTGTTACTCACAGTACATATGTCTAAGACATTTGAGTTGCTTAAGTCATGTGCTAGCGTTACAGGACTCAGGTGAATTTCCATCCCAACTGTAGCCCCCTATCATGGGTTGTCATCACTCACCCATCATCAAAACTGCTGTCAGAACTGACACTGCAATCTGCAGCAACAGAGGTGAGAGTCTGAGACAGAGCTATCTGTAGTGTAAAGGTCTACCTATTCACCTTTAAAAATGTCAAATCTTGCATATTCTTAATATTTAACTTTGCTTGACAGTTTCTACAGCATCAGGGAGGATTTAAATGATTCTGGAAAAGACTGATCATTGACACTCATTCTTTGCACTAAAAATTGATCTATGTTTGATTGTACATCTTTAA
The DNA here is from genome assembly GCF_963210335.1 of Falco punctatus. NCBI lineage: Eukaryota > Metazoa > Chordata > Aves > Falconiformes > Falconidae > Falco > Falco punctatus. The sequence goes on along the minus strand of NC_137582.1, from coordinate 78,547,021 downwards.
AATGTCTTAACTGGAATGCCTACTTCTGCATTTTCTAAAAACCTGTTATTATCCAAATAATCTATTATGGAAGATGGTCAGAAGACTGATTTTGGACTGACAGCTCTGTTTCCTAATTTTGTCACCTGAATTCCTCACATGAGCAAAGAGATGAAACAAAGGCATAACCTATCTCCCTAAAAATTCATTTTGATGAACTATAATCTTAATTCTTAAATAGAAAGTTGACTAACATTGGGAGGCATATTCTAGATAACTTCCCAAATGTGTTAAATTGTTAAACTGTGGCCTTGTTAATGTACATACTTTGTTTTGTCTGGGATGTTATTGTTTCTATCACAGAAGAGGGAAAACAGCTTTTTTTTTTTTTTTTTTTTAATGGACAAAATACTGATCTCATTTACAACAGCATCCAGATAAACTGACTGACTTCAGAACACTTTTAAACTGGAACCTAGCTCAATTTCTATTCTTTCATAACTCAGGATGGGAACAGCTTGTCCAGAGGTCTCTCTTGCTGTTCCTTTATTGTCATCTCTCCCTTAGAAGATTCCCCTCCCCTGCTCCTTTTTTTCCACAATGATTCTCCCTGTTCAGAATAGTTCCTTCTTTTTGTACAAGTGCAGTCATCTTTCATTTTCTGATATTCCCTCACTTACAGGTTTTCTACAACCAGCTTCCTGTATTATTTTTGCTAGCAAAGTTTTTAATAAGCTGTCGGTGAACTCTTATTTTTGAAGCAGAATATTCAGAGTGTATTGAAGCCTCTTTTTCTGTAACTCTCTTTCATAAAGAATCACAGTTTAGGGACTTGATATCCTTCAAATTATTATTTTTTTTTTAATTTATTTTTTGCTATTGCTATTTTGAAAGACCACTTAAAGGCTATTCCTGCCATCTTTTTTTTATTTCCAGCTCTGTTTAAAAATCACAGAACTGCTGAGGCTTTAAAACAATCTTATCGTAAACTTATTTCATTTAAAGCCAAGATGTTAGTAGTAGTCAGTGCTATTTAGAACAATATTCTTCCATTCATTATCCATAATAATAATGGGTTAATTTTATCTTATAACTTGCAGGTAACGATATGGTATGTCTGCATTCATTTTGAGAAGAAGGTAATCAAAGTATCTTCATTGTATTATTGCTGAGTTTTCAGTAAAATGTATCTGTAACACTGTCAGTCTAGCATATCACTGTAACACAGTACAGTTTATACTCATCAGCCTCCTTTTGTCGACTCTTAACCCACATGAGCATTCTCAAACACATTAACAGAGCTGGTGCTATAGTGGAACTGTTTATGTTTACAGTGTATTTCAAATAGGAACTTTTGTCTGGGTTTAGCACTAGATGAACTTATACATGTAAGATATTACCATAGTTATGAGGCTTTTGCTTAATATATGCATCTCTTATGCCAAGTTAATCACTTGAATGGTTATTCTTTTGAATGACTAAATAGCAAAAGCCTTAATTGTCACAGAACTATCAAAACTAGCTGGCTACAACAAGGCTTTTACCATCCCATACCAAGTTAACTTCAACAAGTAGTTTCCACACCTTGCCCCAGCACAGGCACCAAACCCCCACAAGGTTTCAAAAGCTCATCTATTGTCCATGCTATTTCTTCATCCTCTTCAGGCCAGTCTACCCTGCTTCTTGCCTCTGCTGTGTCCCATCTCCAGGGTCCTCTTCCAGCCAGCCTCTCCTCATTGGGGCTCCCTTCTTCCTGCCTCTCCCAAGGCCTCTCCTTGTCTCACCTACATTCAGGATGCTCTCTCTCTCTGCTCCTTCCAGGTCTCTTTTCATCCAAAGCCCCTCTTCCATTCCCCTTGGAGCTATTTAACTACTTAGCAGGAACCAGCCACAGCTGCACATTATCCAGGTCAGCCAACCCACCATCCCAGAAGCCAGCCCACAGCTGTATATGATCAATGTTAATTAACACAGCTTCATTCCTCTACATCTTTTCCTTTAGTGAACCTCAAATTCCCTTCCATGTCTCCCCCACAACTAAACTAAGTATCAGATGTATATTCTGCATGTTTCCTGTAATTAATTTAAATATTCAATTACTCCAGCTTGGGTGCCTAATTTGTGTGATTTAATTACTTAGAATGTTTTCTTCTTTCCTTTTATGTTATTAAATGCAGTGACAGAGCTGACTGTATGACAAGACAAAGAACATTACCACTCCTGAGGTATTCATACAGTTATCGTGAAAGATATAATTAGAGGGTGTCAGCAAAAAGAATTAGGTAGGCCAAAATATCTTTCTCTCACCTCTGTATAACTCCAACACACAAAATAATAGCAACTGATTGTTATAGCGGTCATTTTGTAAAAAATTACACTTTCTCAAAATTACCCTTCTAGTTCCTTGGTAAAGGAGTGCAATCATGTGACCTCGTTTTCAAGAAATCTCTCCCTTTCATAACAATGAGAGCAGTTTGGGGTTTTATTTTGGTTGAAAGTTCCTGTTTCCTATACTAGTAGTTGTTTATTTGTTTCTCCCTTTATGTCCTGCATTGATTTATTTAAAAATATCTATTACTGGAAGTTGGTGTTCTTTCCTGTAGACAGAGCAAATCAAGCCTCACTGATAGGACAAAATTATTTTTTCCTTCTTTTTGACCCTTTGGGGGATCTGAATAGGGCAGGATTACAGAAAGGAATCCCTTTTTGTGCATGTCACACAGTACAGCTTTCTAGATAGTCTTTTCTAAAGAGAAAGTGTCTTGAGATTAGGAGAATTATAGTGAAAATGTGGTGTCTTGACCACATTCTTTCCTTTCTGTCCTTTAGTTCAACTTCAAGGAATGGTTGTTAAAAAAGAAAGAACAAAAGGATATTCAGATGTTATTTTTTTATTTAAACAGGTTGCATTATTTAAAATTATATATTTATTTCATTAGGATTTATATTTACTTTGCAGACAATTGAAATAATTTCAAACAAATACCATTTTCACACAGATAACATTTTCTGTTGCTTTTCTTAAGAGCAACCTGAATGACCAGGGGAGTATCTTGCACTCTCCTGACAGGTTTGAGTTCTTTCTGGATCCATGTCATGGTTTAACCCCAGCTGGCAACCAAGCCCCACACAGCTGCTCGCTCACTCCCCCTCACCCAGAGGGATGGGGAGGGGAATCAGAAAGGAATGTAAAACTCGAGGGTTGAGATAAGAACAATTTAATATGTAAAGCAAAAGCCATGCACACAAGCAAAGCAAAGCAATTAATTCATTCACCACTTCCCACGGGCAGGCAGGTGTTCGACCGTCCCCAGGAAAGCCGGGCTCCATCACGCATAACGGTTACTTGGGAAGACAAACACCATAATGCCAAATGTCCCCCCCTTCCTTATTCTTCCCCCAGTGTATATACTCAGCATGATGTCCCATGGTATGGGATACCTCTTTGGCTAGTTCGGGTCACCTGTCCTGGCTGTGTCCACTCCCAGTTTCTCCCACCCCTCCAGCCCTCTCCCTGGCAGGGCCCCAGAAACCAAAAAGTCCTTGACTTAGTATAAACATCACCCAGCAGCAACTAAAACATCAGTGTGCTATCAGCATTGTTCTCACACCAAATCCAAACCACATCATTGCATCAGCTACTAAGAAGAAAATTAACCCTATCCCAGCTGAAACCAGGACAGCCTGGTATTTGGTCCATGTATTTTGGCATAATCTTATTTCAACTGGTCTCCAGGGTTTTGATGGTATTCCTGTTGTTGAAGTTATTCTAGAAGGCCATAATCAAATCTGAATGCAGCTCTATATATCATGCTCTCCTGTCTCTTCAAGCTTCAGAATATGGACGAGAGATCAAGATTATAAATGCACTTTGTGGAACAGATCATATCTTCTTTTAAGGTAGGATTCTATCCATAATCTTTAGAGGGAAAATATGTATTGAATAAGTATGAACTCTTTTTTCATTTGACTAATGCAGAATGTTTCAGCTCATGTATAATACACGGCTTATGGTTTGTTTGTTACTCTTCAATGGAAAAATCAATAAAAACTTAATTAAAAATAAAATATGTAGTACCATAAAGCTGAAACAGAAGTGTAATCTTAGAGACACTCATATTTTGTAAACTTATATTAGTGTGATTTATAATTAAGGCAAGTAGTAGAAATATTAAAGCTGTGATTTTTTTATTTCAATGAAAGATTAAGTTACCTAAATAAAAGGTACTTCCTTAGCTCAAAAAGTGGCAATGGTGAATATAAGGAAAAATAAGGTCAGATAATAGAAAAGATTTTGAAAAAGTAGAAGTTAAGCTTACTGGGAAAGGGGAAAAAAGGAATCATTAGTTAAAAAGAACAATTGCATAAATTATTCCAATAACATTCCTATAAAAGCCATAAGAGGAGTATCAGTAATATGCACATTTTATAAAGCAGGTGCTACTGAAGTGATACTATAAATTGAACAGAAAGAGTCAAATCATTTGCCAAGTGATTAAAGTATTGCAATTTATTATACTTTTAATGTAATATTTTTGTGGGGTATGAATACGTTTTACAACATGTAATATAGCAATTTCACTCCTTGTGATCAATACCAACTTAACTGTAATAGCCTGTTCTAGGATTTATTATCATATTTTGCATCTCATACATAGATAAGGGTAGTTATGAGAAGAAAAATGGAATTTACTTGTTTTAAACATTTTTAAGACATTCTACTGAGGGAATAATGCTGTTCCAATATGCTTTGCATTTCCACATAAGGTCTACCTTTAGTGTTTCTTCTCTTGTTCTAAGTTAACAGTAAAATTAAAATAAACTTCAATAAATTACTTTATTAATTTATACCCTGGGGTTGATTTGTAACGTTTTGTGCTCTTAATACTAAAAATATTGCTAGTTAGTTACCTATAGATATAAAGATACAGATAAGATTTAGATATAGATATTAAAAAATTCAAATGGCTCTGTTACATTAACTTGCATTCTAGATCCAAATTTTTTCTGGTATGCCACATTTTGATTCAATCTTATCTCTTCCATTCATCAGAAACACTGAAAACACACCACTTGAAACAAAACTACAGCCTTGAAAGGAATTGAACACATCTGTCAAAGGTTTAACATGCTTTATTATCATTAGTGTCAGTATAATTTGAAGATGTTGAGTACCTCACACAATCAAGCTATAATGTGGAATTGAATTGCCACCTTTACTTCTTGTGATTAATATCATACTCTACAGACAGTTGTGTTGATTGATATCAGCCAATACATCAGAAAATGAGGGTAACATCTCATAGTAATCAGTTCTAGAAAAGAAACTCACAGAAGGATGTGTGGTAGAGCAAGATCATGGTGAAATACATTGTTTCATTTAATTTTGTTATTAATATTATTATCAAGTTTTAAAATCCAACTATGTTTTTTATTAAAGAACCCTGCTGCCATATATGGTATATTAAAGTTCTGTACTATCTTAGCACCCATTTTATTTCACAGAAAAACCAATCCTGAGCAATGGTGCTGACACTTATGTGATAAGAGTTTTTCAGTGAAGCTCAAAAAAGAGCTTTTTTTCAACACCATCGACTGGATGAACTTTTACATCTATTTTTAAATAACCTTTCTTTTCCCTCTCTATTTATACAAGTATACAAGCCACAGAAAGAATTATCAACATCAAATCTCTTCAGGTGGACTGCCTGTTCCCCAAGACCACTAGTAAAGCTGCTGCTAGGGTTTTTTCTTAGGTATCAGCAAATATCTTCAAAAAGCTGAAGAAGTTTCTAGGAATAGGCTAAAGTTATGTCACTTGGAATATGTACTGAAACAGAACAAGGTCTTAAAATAAAAAGATTAGTCAGGATGAGTTTGGTACAATGCTCTGGGTGATGCTGTGTTTGTGTTGAGAAAGGAATGTACTCTGAATAATTAGAAAAGATAAGGTGGGCACCTGGAGGAGATAAGGAGACCATCAAGTCAGGAAATCGTTGAACAAAGAAAATTGAAAGGTCTACTCCACCTAGATCCCATCTATTGTGAATAGAATGATTAAGTGTCAAAATCAAATGAATATGTATATAAAGATGTTGTGTAACCTCTCACGAAAACTGTATACAATACATAACTTTTCACTGAAAACTTGGGAGCTAGTTTGTCCGGTGCAAATCGGCTTGCTCCCTAAGGTTGCACGAAATAAATACCTTTGCTGCTTAAAGACAAAATTTGCCTCTAAGCAGTTACTCTGTGCCGTTTTGGCATCAGTATTTTATCTCTGCTACTTGAAAATATACTAAAAGTGAATCTGTCTTGAGACTGTGAAAAGCATTAACAGCACCAGCACATCAACACCTAATTTAGGAGGGTAGTCTGTCTCCACTCCTATATAGACAGTGGAGACACATAAATCCTTCAAGGGTCATTCAGAGTGTGCAGTCAAGGAAGTATTCACTGTATTCAAACATGGTATCTACATTAGCCAACTAATTGCCTACAGTGTCTCTGCAGTTATTGAAAAGGAATAAGCACATAAACAGGATATATCAAGCAGCCCCACATTAAGTTGCTGCTCCCAATCACTCTCTTTGGCATATTGTGAAGAATGGCCTCCTATAATTGAGGCATAAACTTCTGTGGAAGAATAATCTTTCCCCACTTCGTTAACTTATTAGTCAATTTTCCTCTGCAGCCTGGACCTAGATATATTCCACTTACCTGTCACAAAGGTGCCATACTACCCCATTTATGATGGAAATATACCTATTTTGGAAAACTTGTTTTGTTTTTGAAAATAAATAGAGTCATCAGAATCTTGAAAGATTAAGTACACATTTGAACATCCCTGAATTTGAACTTTGGAACTAAGCATATAAAGTCAGTTTTTAACAATAGGAGATTGAATAGTGAATAGTACAATGTGCTTCCCTAGTATGCTGTCTTCCTGTATGTTATATTTTAAGGTTATTTAAGGCTTTTTCCCTTAAGGAAAGATAAAAGATACTGAGTAGCTTCACATTCCCAAATCTATAAATGGATATTATTTCTTTTTTAAAGAAAGCATCACTATTCTTACAAATAGAACTCAGAAAATGCACAAGGCAACATACAGAAAATATCATTTAGCTTTTACGGTGAACTTTTCAAAACAGAATTCAAAGTGCTTTGTAGGAAAGGGAAGTCTGAAGTGTCATTACTCATACGGAGCACAGAAAATGAGCTATACAGACATCAGGTGACAACTTCCAAGAAAAAGTAAATGTAAATGGTGCTGCAAATGCTATCTCAATTCCCTATACAATGAATTAATGTCTACATCTTCCCTTGATTTGTATTGCATTGTTTGTAACAAACATATATATATATAAAAAAACCCCATGCATATAAACCTTAAACTAGGTTTTTGCCTTTGCAAATGCTTGTCTGCTCTGACTTTATTACTTCTTTGTTTCTGTTAATAAGACAGTTAATGCAGCTGATGGGATAAATCACCAGACAGCTCCAGACCTCCAAGAAGTTGTGCAGAACCTAAGTCAAAGTCATAGCATCTGAAAAGAAAGAGAGCAAGGAAAATAGAAAGGGTTGGGTGGGGTTGGGGAGTAGGGGCTGGGGGGGTGCACACAGAGAGAAAGAGCCTACACATCCTGAATTTGATGATGGTTTGTTCCATTTCCAATTTCCACATCTTGAACCAACCCCTAGCCAAATATAATCTGATGTTCCCATTTATCACTACAGGCTATATTTAATGAAATCTTTAAATGTTGTAGCTATTCAGGGATTCTAGTTGCCTCAGTCCTTCAGAAAATAATTTGAAAATCCATTAAGGAGAATGGACTTCAAAAAGCACTACACTGGTTGAATTTCTGACTTTTTCTGGTTGTGTTGTTTTTTTTTTTTGTTTTGTTTGTTTGTTTTTGTTTGTTTTTTTTTTTTGTTTGTTTGTTTTTTGTTTACACTATTTCTCATTAGAGTTAAGATCAGTTAGTGGTATTTTTTTAAAGTTCTTAATGCAGTGACTTGTCACATATATACATTACTTGCATTTTTATTCTGTATTTAAACTATGCTAATCATTTTACATCACATAGATGCCTGAGAGGTACACAGAGTAAAGGCCAGAATAACATATTTGTAATATAGTCAATACAGCTACTTGCAATAAGGAAATTCCTAATATCACAGTATTTAGCAACCTTAGTGGTTTCCTTTCTTTGGCAATCTGAGGGTGATAACAAATAATTAACACAAACATTTACAGAAAAGAGACTATGGAACAGACGTGTATACACAAATACATATTCCAGATAAATGCCCATTCTGAATTGTACATTTCCTTGTAAAAACTGTCGTCTGGCAATTACAAATTGTAAAGTGTCTCTCTCTTTAAGTGCTATGGAATTGTTCCCGTTGAATTAGATGATTCCTGTAACTATATTGGTCATCAGAAATAGTTATTCATTACACTCATTTTTCTTCTCAACACCTCTTATGAGGGCTAAAGAGTATAACCCCTTGACCAAACCACCACACTTCATGAAAGGCATTAAATGATTAAGTGAATTCAAAGCTTTTGTGACTAGGCAAAGGCTCCCCAGTCCCCAGTCTATATACCTGCTCTCTCGGGAAGAAGCACTGTCATATCAGGAAAAAAAATAATTCTGCAGAGTTTGGAGTTGTAGCCACTCCAGTCAAAAAGCACAGAGAAACTTCAAGATTTTTTAATATCATGACAGAGGAAGATTCTTTCATTCTTGATATTTATACTGGAAAGAGGCTTAATGAGTGTCCTTGCAATACTTCTTGAAAGAAAACTGGCCTTTGATTTCTGGATTCACACATCCAGTGAAGCTGATATGGACAAATAGTGTGAAATGGGGACGATGGACACCGACTGTGATTGTATATGTCTGCTCAGGAATGTGGGTCTGGTGACTAGTCATGGGTGTGATGTCTGGTCACATAGGCACACAGCTTTGAGGAGAGGCCTACAGTTTTGAGGAGACACCTGCCCTTCTTCCTCTAACAAAGGGGCTATTTAAAAGAGAATGAGAAAAGGATGAGAGACATTCAAATGCTATCTAGAGGGAGGGAGTGCTAAGTCTCCTTGCTGGAGAAGATGGGATGGTCACAAGAACAAGAATCACCTACAAACCTGCAAGACCACCACATTCCAGGAAAAGGACTGATAAGCTAATTAACATACGAAGCGGGGTTTAGGTAACGAATATGTATAGGCGTTAATTGAATATTCATTTGTTTCATTGTATAAATGTGAGATGGTTCGTCACTTCGGGTATGCACGCTTGTGGAGGAGCGATCCCCCGTGCATCTGCGCGCAATAAACATACCTACTGTATAACTTTCGAGTTATAGAGTCTAATTCTGCACGTCAAAGCTAGTCGTAAAAACAGAAAATTCTCTGGTAGGAATATGTACATGAAGAAGGCTCATGTGGCACACTCCCATTGGAAAAGTTTGGTTGGTTTGTTTGGGTTTATTTTCCAGTGAGAAAATGTGAAATACTAGGAAAGACAGGGTGAAGGAGAACATTGTATTTCTCCCTTGCCTAACTGCAAAACTATTAGAAAAGGTTTTCCTGTGTTTTATTGCAAGCTTTTGTCTACAATCAAACCATTATTTGTTATGGTTTTTAACTTCAGGGAGCAACAAATTAAAACCAGAAAAAAAAGTACTCCTTCCAGAGGACCTATTCATTATTACAGAGGACCTATTCCATTATTTTCTTGTAGATGAAAGAATTGGGGTGGGGGTGGGGGTGGGGAACGCTTTCACTGTGCCCTTTCAATCTATTTAAAAGTTTGTTTAAAAAATTCTGAAATCTAGAAAAAGTAATGTACTTTGTGAGAGAAGCTATTATTTTACATAGGGATGAAAACACCAAATAGACTACATCTAGATTTTACGAGATTACTTTGATTTCTTATTGGCATAAGCAGGATGACAATAATCCATGGATTTCTCTTAGTCAGGTCTGTTATATGTCCCTTTGTCTAAACTTTCCATTTAGGAGGATGGGCGCAACGGTGTAGGAGGCTATGAACTGTGAACGCTGTCCTACCAGCCTTATTCTATTGAAAAAAAGTAAATTTTCTTCTCTTAAAATAAATGCCTTCAATAACCTGCATTTAAATGGTCACAAAAGCAGCACACTCATGATCTATGAACTTTACTGTCCAGATGGGATTTATTACGAATCTCTATTTATAGGTGTCTCCCAGAATGCTGTCCAGAAATTGCAGCTCATTTGGAATGCAACAGCTTAGGACTCATATTTTTTCAACCTAGCTTCATTGCACTGGCTTCCTATTTGACAGCATATTGATTTTTATTTCTTATTAACTGTCTATTATTGTTTATTAGGTAATGTTCCATCATACTCATTTTGGCTGATAAATACTGGCTCTCCTGCCTGTTCATTATGATCCACTTTAGGCTATCATCTATTGGCAATAGAATATTAACATTTTGTGGATTAAAAGGCTAAAATTATTGATGGCAATAACAACTCCCAGTTGTACCAGTTTCAAAAAGCAAAGAGAAATGCCTATGGCCCACTTCGTGATTATGTATTAAGATAGTCTATTCTAGGCAGTATTCTAGACTGTATTTTTTAAACATTCAGCAGTTTGTGTAGTCCTATTGAGGTAAATACAGAACACTTGGGGAAATATACTTCTTAAAAAAACCTGGGAAAATATTCTTTTTATCAAGCATTTCTGTTTCCTTTTAAATTCTACTGTTACTATAGGCCTGTATTGTACCGTTTTTTTCCCAGTGCTACAACATACAAGAGAAGAAATCACTGTGTAACAACCCAACCATAAGAGTACACATGATCTTTCTGTTAATATTTAAAGTTGTAGTGTTATTCATCTGGCATTTTACTTCTAGTTATAATATGAGCTAGCATTAACCTTTGATTCAGCAAACTGTTCAGCCAGTGATGTTTTATTGGATAACTGGTAAAGTGTACGATGAAAGTACTTAAGCACTTTGTTAGAAGGTGCCTTGTTAGATTTTAGCCTTAACCTTATACATGAAACAGTAACGCATTAGATTTACTAGTGCATGGATTCCTATGGATAACTATGTTAGTATTGCTTTCCATGTCATTAAAGATTCGTGACTGTCACACTGAGAAAAAGCTTCTAGTCTCTTACTACGTATTCTGGAACTGTATGCAATGTATTTACAGGGAATCAGAATTTGTCAATGAAAATGTTGACTGTGGTGCTGTAGTTGGACAGTCACTTAACTTTCAGTATTTCTGTGGATAGCTATCCTCACTGTTTAAAACTTTGCTGGGTCTTTTAAGAAGTTTATCTTGTAGCAATTAAATACATTATAGTTATTCTACATTCATCTTTTTCTGAAGAATGAGACCTTAATTCCAGAATAAAACCAAGGGAGCGCTTCAGGCCCCGGTTTTAGAGAATACTATCAGAAAATTCAATTTTATAAGGTTATTTTAATGTCTATCAACATCTTTCCTGTGAAATTATCAAAAAGTTTAAGAAAAATATGTACTGATTAGCTCCCACTATGCAAAGAGAACATGAAGGGACTAGTGAGTGGAAAGATCCATACACTGTGTATAAAGCAGTATAGCTTTTCTGATTCACTCAACAATTCACACTAGCTGAGGAGGTGGACTAGAAAAATGCAATGAATTGTTCATTGGATGGTAAGCACAGAGACAGAAGATGAGTTTCATTCTTCTGTTATTGAGGATGTAACCACAAGGTTTCCATTTTCCTGCAACAGCTCATTTTTGCTGCACCTATGCCAATTCCATCTCAAGCATGACCCAAAGTTGTGCCCCACTGGTCAGCCTATAAAGGCTGTGTGCTAAAATGGCAGCTACATCATTTGACAGCTGCTATTGTGACTACTGAATGTGATAAACTGGCTAGTACCATCCATGTGCTGACAGCCCTCCAAATTCTTTCCTTATCTTAATCCATGTGCTCAGAAAAAAAACAAATGCAGGTTTTTCCACTATTCACAGATTAAAAGCTTTGTAGACTGGCCTATTTCAGCCTAAAAAAGTCCTAATACCCACACAAGAATTACAGACTTAAGGTGGCTGTGGTGGTTGTTTTGCAGTCCGGGAATGGCCTCTGGACACACCGTCCCCAGCGTCAGTTGCACTGAGGCAAGAGACTCTCCAGCTACTCTCCGGCACTACAGGACCCCAGCCCCGCTGACCTGGCAGAGCAGCTCACTCACTCGATGATTTTGCTGGAAAGAAAGGCATTCTGGTTCAATTAAATGAAAACAGCAGAAGTGCTACTCTGCATGAGGTGAATGCTCACACAGCCTCTCCAGCAGTTATCAGGAACTTTCAGCAGGAACGTGCCCAAGACGGACCAGGGGGCAGCAACTGCTGTCACAGCTCAGAAAAGCTGTTCGGCTGCAGTCCGACTGGAGAGCAGCATCTCCTATGCAGATTATCAGAACTGCAAAGGAAAGGCATTTTAGACTTCGGTAGGCTCTGGCATACCTCTGTTTCCATGAGACCAAGCAACTTTTGACTCCCCCCTCCCCCCCCGAAAACTATTGATGTATCTTACATAATATTTAGGGATTTAAACTATATGACTCTTCTTCCAAAGCCAGTGTTACTATAGAGACTTGAACTGCAAAAAGCCAGCCCAGCCCTGACAACTGATACAGTAATTTCACTTTCCATTCCAACATTGACAAGGTCATAACCTCTGTTTCTGATTCCCTAAGTGTTTATTTCCCCTAAATACTTGATATTTAACCATAAACAGATTAATATCTTTTGGGATTATTATTAATTACAGGCTGGGAATGTCATTCCATATATTTGAAGTATTTACATGCTTCATTGTGACTGATCTGAATGAATTTTTATATGTGCTATTTTAAAACTAACATATGGTTGCTGTGAGAACATGGGTACCAATAAAACTCCACTGCTGAGAAATTGTCCTAAATAAAATACAAAGGGAAATATGTGCATATTCACAATAAATTTATCAAAAATGAGACCAAATATATGCAGTAAATACTTAATATTATTTATCTTATTCTACACCTGTCTCACTGGTGGAAAAAGTGCAAATCCTCATTTTTCTGTATCTGATTTACATTGGGTTCATACTTACTCTCTTACACTTTGAGAAAGACTCAATTGAACTTGCAAGGAGAGACACTTTTAAAACCCAGACAGTTGTAGCATGTAAACGCCTGATGACATTATGTCTTACAAAAAAAAAATAATAAAAAAAAAAAAATTTGGAAATTCGGAAATAGCAGCACTGAAGCTAGGTGATACAACATACCAAACCTGAAGCTCAGCAGAAAACAGATTGTTCATTAAATGACAGTGGCCCCTCTCTAGAGATTAACTGCTCCCCTTTGTGGAAGATAAGTTTAAGAAATATGAAAGAAAGAAAGAAAGAAAGAAAGAAAGAAAGAAAGAAAGAAAGAAAGAAAAGAAAGAAAGAAAGAAAGAAAGAAAGAAAAGAAAGAAAGAAAGAAAGAAAAGAAAGAAAGAAAGAAAGAAAGAAAGAAAGAAAAAATGGGAACGTTTCAAAGCAACATCAGTTATAACAGTCTAATTCCTTGGCATCCCTTTAAATGCAGACATACTGATTCCTAATATATTTTATAACTTGCACACAACACAGTGCAGCTCGTTACCTCTTTACCATGTCATCCTCTCATCTTCTTGGAAATTGCTGTTTTTCACTTCCATGCAATGAGAAGCCAAGGCCTTTAGAGTATACACAGTATCCATTAGATATTCCTGGAAAAATGAAAGATAATTTTAAACAATATCAATGTTATTAGTATACTTTCTGTGACAAGCTTATTATTATTCTTTATCTTTCATAAAGAGAAATAAAAAACATCTAGAAAGCTTTAAATTAACTGCGGTTCTAAACTAGAATGTGATACAAACACAGTTTTGTTCTTATGGGAAAGTCTTTTAAAATTTATTGGAAAGCTGGTATGCTAGAATTAATTTCTGTAGGAAAGTGACTTCAGGCCCCACCTTTGCTGTATTCCAAGTACAGTGCACTGCAGCTTGGTCAGAAAAGATGGATAATATCCTCTCTTAAAGTGTTTATCAATAGACATGTGTCAAATTATCCTTAACACTTAAAAGGGAACAGACTGCTGTATAATTTTCCTTCTGAGTGCAACTACTTATGTATTGCAAAATTATAGTAATTTGGCTTCACTGGGATTGTACATAAATCTAAATATTCAGGAAGTTGTAATAATAAATTCTCAAGAAATACATGCACAAACACACACACACACACATATATATATAAAAATAAATAAAAAGGGCTGTGCCATCCTGTAAATACTTTTGCTTTCCCCTTTCATTTCCAAAACACTCAATGTAGTAAAATGCATTTTATAGGCACTATCCCTGATTTCTCCAGTAAGAGTTCTGAGATACTGAGAAGTATAATAATAATGTTAAATTTTACTCTATTTAACTGAAAGAACACCTTGATATGTTAAATACTAATTCCTTATTTTCATACTATATCATCCTGGATATTTAACAATTCCAGTCAGTTTTGACAGGTGTCACATTTGTCAAGAATTTCAATACACCTGTCTTAGAGGAGATATCTGGGGCCTGTAAACCCATAAACCCAGGCATAAAGCCGTATGCATGTTACCTTTTTGCCATCACATATATTTCACTAAATCCAAATACTTGCAATACCTGAAACAAAATGGTTCTATCAAATCAGAAAAAGGCTTTTGATTTTCTTGAAATACAAGACATCACTTTCTCTTTGATATAAGTGATTCTTACTGATGTTTCAAAGACACACAAACCAGAAAATAACACGGAGAAATCTGCAGCATCTTTGCCTTTGAAATATGTGTGAGATTTGTTTTAAGCAATGAGAAACTGGTTCAGGGGATATTTCTAACACTGCACACAGTCTATCAGATTTTTAATATTCTTCTGAATGACTCTTCTGAATCTTTTGAGGTTTGCCCATCTCTACTAATTATTTTCATTTTTACTTTTATGTAGCCAGTTTTTCAGTTGTAAATTAATTCAATTGAAGAATTAATATTAGTTTCCTTGAAATTTAAGAATAGATTAATGTTGTGAGCTAAGGATGGATATGAACGTGAAAGTAGGGCAGTAAAAGGATTCAGGTCAGGTAAAAATGCCATACCACCTTCATTGTCTAAGACCTATTTTTAAGGAAATGCCTAGTGGGTAAATAAACAAGAAAGCATTTATTTGACTAATTCAGGCCTTTCTTCTGCCTACAAGATGCTCATGGATAGCTCTTGATTTCCAGTAACGTACTGATTCTGCAGATGCATTCTGGAAGTGGCTTTCAGAATGGGTTTGTTCTGTAT
This sequence comes from Falco punctatus, assembly GCF_963210335.1. Lineage (NCBI taxonomy): Eukaryota > Metazoa > Chordata > Aves > Falconiformes > Falconidae > Falco > Falco punctatus. The sequence continues at coordinate 78,531,637 of NC_137582.1, read as the reverse complement.
TTATTACAGACATGTGAATTAAAAGTAAATTATTGCACTGTGAGGTAAGTCACATGATATTGTTTCTGATTTCCTGATAAATGAAATCCAGAAGTTCCCCTTGAAATGCTTCCTTCACTTCACACACGGATGCATTACAGTTAAAATGTATCAGTGAAATAATTCTTACGAACAAACATGATAAGGGAATAAATATTCTCTCAATGAAAAAATTCAAGGCAGTATTTAGAGATAAAATTTTCCATTATTCATCCAGTTTTTGTTTCAAGTTGCTATTTTCTACCCTCCCTTTCAGAAAGTATTTACTGAAGTGTCATTCCCCAGTGCTCCTAGTGGGAGCCATTAAGCTGTTGTCCTTTTACAGAGGGGCTTTGGTGGGAGTTTGCCTGTGGGATCTTCCTTTCCATTTTTCTGACCTCATTAGAGAGAAGCTTATTTTGGCTTTTTGATATTTGTCTGTATTTTTTTCCTACATTGTTGGTTGGCTTTTGGTGCAAGGACCTTATGTCCTCTGCATATCACTGTTTCTGGCAAACAGCTGTCTCAGTGTCTTAAAATTATTGCCTAGAACTTAGGAACGGCTGTAACAGATTAAACTAGTCCTTCATCTAAGTGGGTCAAATCTGTTGCTCTTGTATTAATATTGCTGAAAGAAGTAGGTGTTCAGAATTCAAGCAGTCAGTCATGACTGATGTTTAGCATAACAGGAAAGAAAAAAAAGATCAAAAATAAAGAGCTTAAATCTATTGCCTTTCCACCTCAAGATTAACTATTAACATTTATTTCAAAGTACTCCTGTAAAGCACTGTGGCTTTACGGAACATGCATTCATTTGTTTGAGGGCTAGTTCTTTATTATTTGTTCTGGTAATGAAGCTCAAGGCACAAATGCTGTCACATCTTCAAGGAGCACCAGAGCATCCAGGGAACAACTAGAAGAGGATAAGCGCTTTATTTGTTACCTTTAACAAAGGAACAGGAGAAATGAGAGGCAAAATGACAGAAAAGTGACGCTATAAATTTGAGAAAATAGTTTTGTTCTTATTACCCATGGTTCCTTTTTTTTTTAATTCAAAAAAGGTGGGATAGTGCCTATCTAAATTAACAGCTGATACTTTTGGCATCAAGTCAAATAAAAAGCTGGGGGAAAAAAAAAAAACAAACAGTACAAAATGCGTTGCCACATTGTACTGAGACACTCTACAGTCATGACTTTAGACTTATGGCCAAGGCTTTATCATTGGAAACCATCCAGTGTAACATGATGCAGCACATTCAGAACATTTCATTTGATTTTTTTTAGATGGATGCCAAACTCATTGTTGAATAACAAGAAGCTTTTATCAGTAATTAACAGATGACGCTGCTAGTTAAATTCACTGCAGTGCTTGCTGCACATTTTATTGTTACCTATCAGTGGATGTGTTTGCACTACAGGTCTTCACACCCAGTGTACCTCTGCTCTTTGATGAATGATGCAATTTTTTAGGTAATTCTTTTTAAAGGTGTGTTGGTTTATCATCCTTTTTGAAGGAAAAAGGTTTGCTGAAGAAAAGATAGTTCAAGGTTTATTTCACAGTCAAGAAATGTAAACTACACCCTGAAGCTGTCATTCTGCCCATATCTTTCTCAAACACACCTGATCCATTTACATTCAGAACATGACAAACAAGCAATGGATAAGATTCCAACAAGTATATATTCTAATAAAGTACAATCATAATCCCACTGAAGCAGTGAAGAGACTCCCACTGAATCAACAGCAATTGAGCTGTATCCTCAGGACCCTCCTTCATCCAGACTCAGCAAAAAGTGAAGTGGGGTGTCTGCAATTTAGATGCAGAAGAAGAGAAAATACAGTCCCAGGCTCTACCTGCCTGAGATTCCAGCATGACACTGTAGGTTTAGGTCAGTGTAACTGCATAAAAACAACAGTTATTGCAGCTGAGTTCAATAGGCATGAGAAAGATTAAGAAATATAACTGGATTAAAGCAGTAATCAAAATGGAAGTGTATTTTCACATGTAAAGAGAGTACTTTGTGTGCTGGAACTTTTCAAGAAAGAAATGCAAATCTTACTAGAATATCTGTTCTTGGTAATCTTACTTTAACCATTTATTTAGAAGCATAATATTCACCTGAGATAGGCTTCAGTTCTGAAAGTCTGAAGTTGTGAGTAGAATCTTGAAAAAGAGATTTAGACCACTGATGTAATCCGTTCAGGCATCTCTGCCTCATATTTATGTTTTTATCAGAGTAACTGCACTACCAGATAAGCAGGGGTAGAGCCAGTAATATGAACAGTAAGGTACAGAGTGAGACCCTCTTAATTAATTTAATTCTCTTTCTCTGACTTGAGAATGAAGTGGAAAATGCTTTTCTGATAAACTACATAAACTCATTTATAAACATGAGTTTAACTTTAGTGTGGTGTCCTATTACAATATTGTTACATTACTATTACAAATTTGGCTTACCTGATTGTGCTTCTACTGGTTTTACAGAGGTGTTGATGGATATCCAGTGAACCAAGATTTACTGGTGTATCAAGGAAGAACTGCGTATGTGTTGGAAAGCCAAAGGCATTTGCTGTGATATGTTTCACAGCAGTTTGTGAAGGACAAGATAATTTTCTTTGTTATTTTTATTGAGAATTTTCTGAAAATGCTGGAGACTGCTCTAGAGACTTTCTTCTCACACTGTCTTCTATGAGAGCTAGAAGGCCTTCAGGAAATCTTGGGGAAAAGTAAAGCACAAGAGAAAACACAACATTTTAAAGTTATTGGCCATTCCAACATCTATTAGAGCAAAAGGAAGATATATATTTGCCTATTCCTTCCAGTTGTTCACTCTCCTTCTCACTTCCCCTCCTCTATTTTCGTAGCTTCTCACATATACTCCTGAAGAGATTATTTTATAAACTCCTTCCCAGCTACTTTCTGCAAATACCTGCAAATGTCTGTAAGTCACTCTTTGTTTCTATGTCCTAACCATTAATTTCAAGAAAACGTGTCCTGCGGCTTGACTCTTTGACACAGCTTATAATACCTTTTGCAGACATTTGAAACAACTTCCAGCAAGCAGAAGTACATACCTCATGAGATATATTAGTTAATACAAAGCATGATCTGTGAAATACCTCAAAAAATTTGTCAGGCTATTTATCTATGTAAAATCAACCAACACAGCCTTTCATACTGACTGATATCACCACTTGAACTTGAAAGCTAGGATCCACTTTTTTTATTTACAAATATATTGTATGTAAAATGGAGAATGAACAAAAAAAGTAAATAACACAATAAATAATGGAAGAAACAAACAAAAAAAACCCACACACAAAAACCTGTGGACAAATTGGGACATTTAATAAACTAATTTACAGATGCAAAATACCATTGTGCCTGCAGCTACATTAGCTTCAGCACTAGGGGAACAGCGACGAACAAGACCAATTTTCTGCATAATAGTTCAGAATTATCTATGTGTATAGATCTGTAAATATAACCATAAATATAATCCATGTCTGCTAAATAAGTGGAAGGATAAAAGAATCATATAGCTCAGCACAGAATGTACAAAGGCTGGGCTTTCAAAATATACAGAGAGGCTCAGCAGCTAAAAAAAGCACCAAGAACCAAAGTACTAACACAGTGTCAACCTACATTACATGGGAAAACAATCTAGGCAGTGATGCAAACATTGGAAAAGGTGAATGGACAACAAATTGCAACAACATCACAGATGCACAAAAGAAACATTTTGAAAGTGTGCTAAACCTTGAATTCCCTTTCAGGTACAAGCATTGCACTCATAAGTGAAGCAGGCAGCCTGCAAAACAAGATGAGTTTAAGGGTGCGTCCACCAGCAAGAGAAGAAAAGGATAAGCTGCCAAGATTTTATGTGCTGTGAGACATTCTGTGCCACAGGTGCTTAACAGAACTGATGAAGTGATCAACATACTGTGTTTTAAGGAAAGATAGCAACTGCTCATACTTCAACCATTAAGCATGTTATTCTGCAAAACTGAAGAAGTTGCAGAAGTGAAGCAGGTTAGGACTACTGTAACAAAATTTCTTTGACAGGCAGCAGGAGTGGAAGGACTTTTTAGACAAATAAATGCAGGTGGGAAGTAGGGTATGAAACCAAGATCATGGACTGGCTTCAGGGACCATTTTCACTGAGGGCCTGTGGAGCCTCTGTACCCTTTGGCTGTATTAAGGTTGTGCGAGTTCCAAGGGTAGGAGAGCACATGCACCATTCTCCCCACCATCAGCTCTCCAAGACCTGCAAATAGCTGTGATAAAAAATTTATGATGATATGGAGCTTGCTGCCTCTTTGTTGTTCACAAACAGATGATAGATTGTCAAGGTAAAACAGCCATAGAAATAAAGCTGTGGTTAATCCAGCCACCAGCTGATGGCTACACATAGAAGGATATGAGCGCTCGAGGCCTGGTCATGGCATAGGACACAAACCCACCAATTTCAGAGATCTTCCTTTTTCAAATACATTTGAAACAAGTATTGTAAACAAGTAGAGCATTTTACAGTTGTTCTTAGCCCTGTAGTCCATTTCGAGAGGACAGTTGCTATTGACATACAAATTTTTAACTCCTTCAGCTCAGTTGTCTCAACTATTTATTAAAGGAGGCTTGCAATATATGCATAAACACAAAATATGCAAATTATCTCTAGTTTTCTTCATTATAATGGGAAATGAGGAACAGAGCAATTCAGATTCATTTATAGATACAAGATCAAAAAAATTGCTTCCTTTGATGGTAGCAACAGTAGGCAACTTCACTCCAGGCCTTGATTAGAGCTCATCATATTACATACAGAATCAGAACACATGAAACATTTATTTCAGGGACCTGCTAGTTTATAAAGAACAGATCCCTGAGGAAGAAAGAACATACTTCTCCTGAAACAGGTGTGACCTGCAGATGGCTTCAACAGTTTACTTAAATTACAACTAACTCCTTTTCATTAATATAACTGTGCAGCAACAAGGTATAAGCTAATTCTGTAAGCAATTATTTTAACCATTTTTGCTATTAAAATATAAGAGGACAATATTTCAACCCATTCCATGCATTTCAAGTAGTAGACTTATACTGGCTGTGAATATTACAGGAGCGCATCTGTAGGCTCAGGGTTCCTTGCTGATATCTTCCCCAGGCTGGCAGATGCTTATTATTTCAGTCCTATCATGTCAGTTATTAACATTTCAGAAGAGCTGTGACTTAGCAATATGCTAAGTTAAAGGAAAAACAGAGGTTTTATTCCTCTACAGTTTCACATATCAGTAGTGTTCACGGGAAGTAATCCACTTCCTAAGTGACCTAAGAAAAAAAACCCTCTTTGTGAAGAACTTTTATATCCTCACAAATAACGGAGGCAGACAGAGATCCTCCATCTATGTATATGTATACCTTCTTAGAGTAACCATTACCTTCTGTGTTATTATGTTGGATAAGAGAATTGTTTTGGAGCTTTTTAGTAAACTTCGGATGACAATGCTTGTGTTTATAATTTTTTTTTTGTTTTCCCATATTTGAAACAAACTGGAATATAATATAACATCCTTGTATACACATCATACTTTGCAGAATATGTGAATGCTCATTTTTCCCAAGCTGACAATCTGACATATCAAATAAGATCCCTACTCAGCCTTGAAGAATTAGCATTGTGTTATAAAAATCAGTTTGGACAGCTCATCTGTTAAATAATCAGACTCATTATATTTATGTGCATTTAGCAGTGAACATTTTACACTCACATACCTGTACAAATACATAACATTAAATTTGCTACAAATTCAGACTGAAATTTGAAAGACAGAATAGTTTTAATATTACTCTTTTTCCTCACCATTTTACCAACTGTAATAACTTAGCTGCTATGGATTAAGTGAAAAAATGCATAGATATGGAATCATGCCTACAAAAATAAAAAAGGAATAAAACCAAAGCATAATTTGTAAATTCATCCTTATAATAAAATATTTTTTCACAAAAAAACCCCATACCAGAATCAGCAGGAATTTTATTTTCTGTAGTTTTCCGTATGGCTGATGTTCACTATGAACAGTGAACTTTAAACCTGCACTGCACTTCAGCGAAAGCATTCAGTATTTTCTGCAGAAATTTAGAAGGGATGAAAAGGAAATTACAAATTGCAGTTCTAGGGTATAAAATTTGGATTTTTTTCTGATTTAAAAAGGTCCCAATATCTTTTGATGCTGGCTGGTATGTTTATGATGATCTTATCTTTTCAGAGGTTTGTGCTCTAAAGTTAACCATCACAACAATGTAGCTCATACTGGCTTTTCACGAAAGCCTTCAGTTATGGTTGTACCATTGACTACATTGAGCTCATGACAGCAAACAAGTGCAGAATGAAACTGGAAATTAAGTCATCAAAATTAATAATTCATAAATCAGACTTAAATAAAAGCCAGAATACAGAGGGTATTCCTTTTTCAGATGCTTAGAATTATTTCAAAGAAGATGAGTTCTTTGAGACATGAGACTTTTTTATGACAGTAAAAGTCCAATTATACATACATACATATATATATATATACATATATATATATACATATATATATACATATATATATATACATATATATATATATAAAACTCTGCTATTTGACTTCTTTGAAAGACCTTGAACAACTTGTGGAACCAGACCCACTCTGGCAATAAGGAATGCTCACATAACAAAAGTACCTTAATGTAAACTCTGCCATTCCTTTTCTGATTTTTGTACTGAACATTCTCTGTTTTCATCTGATCATGGGTTATATTTACAGATGTAAAATACCATTATGCCTGGAGCTACATTAGAGGAACAGCTATGAACAGGACCAATGCTCTGCATGATAGTTCAAAATTATCTATGTGTATCAATCTTATCTTTATTTAACTTAGAGGTAACACAGTTTTGTTTTAACTTTTCAATACATTTTACTGAAATATCAAAAAGTTAAATCTAAAGCTGTATCCAAAGTATCTTTTTTTAAACAGAGATTGACAAATAAAAAAGACATAATTGTTCTTATAGGTAAAATATTAAACTGCAAAGATTTGATTGGGAAAAAAAAAGCCAAATATCTAGTGCTGACAAAGATGTGGAAATATGTATTTTGAAGGTGGTTTGTTCAGGCTGCCTAAGGTTTTCCAGCTTTGCTGCATATAGATTCTGTGTTAAACTGCAGAATTCATTAATAGCACTTATAATCCCCTGACTCTTCTGGAAAGTGTATTTACAAGAAACTTCACTATTGACTACCAACTTATAGGTGCATTTATGCTACATTTCAGTTCAGATCAGAAGTACATTTTTGATATGAATCTCCCAAATGTCCCCACTTGCCACAATTCAGTTGACGTTTCAGTGCAAATACTAGATTTATTTCAGGTGAAACTAGACCTGGAGACTCTCTCTAGGAGCAAAACTAACAGGCCCCAGCCAGTAACAGGCATCAGTCTGCAGCTTCAGACTAAAATTACTTCAAAGTACATCCTCTAGAGGTGTCTAGTGTTGGTGTTTCACTTTATATGTATGTCTGCTTCTACAGGGCTGCAGTGCCAGCTAATGCAGATATGTCCTTGAAGAAGTCATATATGGCCTGCTGTATAATTTTGAATTCTGGGAGAGCAAAACCCAAAGTAGAGCCAGTTTTCTCGCCTCTCGATCTACAGGTTATGATAGCAAGGTTGTTGTTCTGCCCATCCAGCCCATCTTCCTAATAATATTACTGGTAGTCAAAGAAGAACCTAAAGACACTGCAGTTACAATAGAACAACTATTAGCAGCTCACATTATGCCTTGTTGAAATATAGTTCTGATCTGATCATGATCCAAGTTGGTTTTACACTGCTTAATTCCAAACAAAAATCAGATTCCACCCTCCTTAACTAAAATGAGATTTGACACAGACAGATGTGCAGTCCCACTAAACAGAGCAACTGTGGGTTTAGTTAGGTGCAATGAGAAAATCTGCCCAATACCCACTATACTGCAAGATTAGTTACCTTCTAATACTTCATATAACACCGATGTTCTGGAGAAAAAGAAATGACAGGTGCCACAGAAACATGTTTGCACAAATAATAAGTAGATATAATATGTTAGGCACTAGCAATTGATATATTAAGGACCTTGATTACTGGATGTTTTAATAAATTATACAACTGCAATTGTAAATTATTACAATTACTGTTTTCTGTATCAATTAAAAATATATGTGATTTAATGACTTGCTAACGTGGAATTTATTTTTCACTTGTATTTTTTACCTACCCTTCAACTTGGTTGCTTACCAACTGCAGTGATACACTGTTCCCCTAAATGGTCATTCAGCTGCATTAGCTGCATGATTGACTGATTGACTGATGGTATGTTCAGTTCAAACACAGATGATCACAGCCTGAAAAAAGAACTAATTGATAGAGGCAAAAAACCCTCTAGGAATCAGATGAATAGATAATCATCCCTCTAAGGAAAGATTTTATCTTTTTAACAGGTACAAATAAAACAATATAAAATTTCCTAAGCTTATTTTTAAAAACAAAACAAAAATTCAGTTTCTCTGTTCACCCTTCCCATTTTTTTTACGCATCAAGTTATGTTAAACTGTTTAAATGTACAGGTTATTGCTGAATCTATTCATTAGATGCCTTCACTCACAAAGTAGTTCTGAAGTCTTTATTCAACACATACTCACTTCTTAAGACGGAGGTCTCAGTAATGTTGTCAAGTCCTGGCTCGGTTATAGTGAAAAGAGTGGCAATGTCATCTAAATCATATTTGGATCAACTGAAATAAGTCAAATGGTGACACAATTTCCTTTAAATTTGTAGCTAATTCCTTTGAAATTAGTTAGGTCTCAAAACTTCATTTTATTTTAAATACAGCCGTAGGCAAGTGGAAAAAGACTAAAGTTTACTAAAATTACTTGCATATTAGTTTGTAATATTTGTTACTAGATGGAATTAACCTTTATTTTCTTCTTACATAGGCAAAATTTCATGGCATGTTAAAATGATAGTGGCCTTTGGCAGAAGTTAGTACTAACAGGAAGAGAAATGTTCATAAAGTCCTAAAAGAATTCCAAGGAGGAACAGAAGGCTGTGTATTAGGTTAGAAGCAGTTATTCTAGTAGCTGGATGCCATTCTTACTGTATCTACCCTGTAAGACCAGTGGCCCCTTTTTAGTCACCTCTAAGTTCCCAAGTGAAGGGACAGAGAAGTACCTCCGAGACCAAGGCCACCAGAGTAGGCTGGCCCTGTCCACACTGCCTGGTGTTCAGCCTGGTCCCCTCCCAGCTGTATGTGGTACTTCTGTGGTGCTTAAGCAAAATTTGTGTTTTGTTTTGTTATATTTTTTCCAGTTTCAAATGTAAAAATAATATGAGGGCTTCTTTTCAGCCATTCAGAGTGGTATTTATAGTGTGATGTGCATGTGTCATTTCACGTGCATGGTATGGGCACTGTGTGCAGGCATTTGGGGCTATGGAAGAATTGGTGGGATAGAGAGGGCCAAATGTGGTGTAGTCATATGCCTGTTTTTCCTGTAGGGGTGAGTAAAAATTACAATGGAAATAACTTTTTTTTTTTTTTTTTGGTAACAAATTAATCTCTACATTAATTTCCTGATATAAATGATGAGGAGAAGAAAGTAAATAGATTTTTAAGATCAAATTTTCTAGTGTGTATAAAAAGAATTTTAAGATTGTTTGCATGTAGTGGAAATAAATTTTAATCTTTGGCCTGGATAGTCCTTTCCAACCCTCTCTTCCTCTGCTTCTGAGATTTTTTTTTATTTTTGTCTGGTACCAACTTCTTTCATTGTTTATCTGTGCCCGAGGCCTGGCTGCAAATTTTTACTTATCAACTTGTAAGTAAATTACTTATAGTTATTAATAAGTAAGTTACTGCATTGTTTACCGAGGTGAGTGCAATTAAAAGTTTGAATGGAATTTCAAAGGGATTCAAAGCAGTTGCTCTTGAATGGCTCCAGGTGAACAGTTTCACATAGTGAATAGTTTCAAGAATAGCTTGTTTATTTTCTCTAACCTTTTTATTCTTCTCTCTCTGACTGACTTTCACTCATTGCAGAAGTATGAAGAGAGGACCAGGCTGAAATGAGCACAGGAGGAAAAAAGCAAGTGTGAGAAGATAGGTGGAAAAGACAGCCTTTTTAAGAACTGAAAAAGTAGTAATTACAATAAAATGTGGCAACAAGGTCCTTATACATACCTTTAACCAGAAAACACAAATTTTCAATAAACACTAAATTTTATGTTATTTTAAAGGTGTTACACCTTATCCTTAGAATAATAATAAAAAAATATTAATAATAATCATTCTTATATGGCTATAGTTTGTCTTGGAAAGTTTCTCTTTACTTCTAGTTTCATAGTTTTGCAACTGAATCTCTTTAGGTCACAGTAAATCATCAAGTAGCCAAAGAGGTTTTGTACAGTTTATATCAATGCATGAGTCCTATGAAGATGATCATGGTACGTGCTTGAACTTTTACTGACATTTCAAATTCATAAGGTACTTACTTAATAGTTGCTTGCCCATGTCAAGAATCAGCATTAGCAGACACAATAGGTTTCTTCCATCTGTTACCATGCATCATTGAACCACTTATGATTAGCATTTGTGTTTGGGATATAGCTGGCTAAATAACAGATGTCAATGTCCTTAGTAGGATGTTCAAAAGTAGTGCAGAATTCAGTTATCAATTTCGTTTTGAAAGTATGTCTTAATCCTCCTGTTGTAATTAATATTTCGGAGTCAGCTACTCTTTTACAAAAGAATTTTCAGAGTTTTAAGCATCCTGACTATTATCTCACAAAATATTCAGCACATTCAGGGCACTGGTTTTCAGTCCGTGTATCTCCTGAGGACAGGAGATGATATCCTGAGGTGATATGGAGATATGAGATATTAAAGCAGCTGACTAGGGGAATATAGGGAATTTTTAACAGGTCCAGAAGACCCATAGAGAATGTTTATGGTTTATTTCCCCAATCACAAAGATGAAAACCACTGTAACAGAAGTACTACATAAATATGCTACTGTTCCTTTGCCATTCAGTCAGGAAGAATAGCAAAGGCATAATATTAAGGACATAATATTACTGCTTCTCAATAAGTAATCATTTGCTTTACACATGAAAAGCAATATACACCATTTCTCCCAAAATATTTTAATACCTTAGTATGTTCTTAACATAGAATACTGACATATAACTGCTTTCTGGGATGTCTTAGCTGTAGATAATTAAAAGGAAAACCTGACTTCTTCACAGAAAACTACTAAATCTTCCAGGCTGAAACACCCAGGTTTTGTCTTTCATTCAAAGCCCTTTTGAAGAGTTTGAGCAATCTACATATCCAAAACTGTTAGCCATTTTTCATAGGCCTGATCATAATTTTTATTCGCATTTTATTCTTTGAGCTCATTTTATGGTAGTCCAGATGCAGCCTTCAGGAACTGGCTGTTGTTAAAGTGGCCTGGCAGCAAGTAAGTCATAGGTCTTCCCACATGGGATGAATGTATAACATTTCATAAGCTTTAGACGGTGAACTGAGTAGAAAGTGGGGGCAAGGAGGTTTAGGGGTTAATGGTCTTATGATATGAAGAATATAATTGCAAGATCATAACGTGGAAGCAGAGCAACACCACCACCAGCATATGGCATATGCTACACCAGCTACTGCTACAGTTCAGAGGAGTCTTTAGCTGTATATTATGATATAAGAACAGCACTCTGGCCTGTGACACTACCTGCTCACCATTTGTGGCAGTGGGCTCCCCCTCCCCAATCCTGACTTTTGTTTCCATGACAATGCTCAAGTGATAACCACCAGTGGCAGTCAAAATGGATGTGTCTGGTCATGATGGCTGTATCTGACTCGAAGTGGGTAATGATACAATAGTCAAGGGCTAATTTGAACATTGTGCCCAGATAACAGTGCTGGTCAAGGTTCGACTCAAGCCAAGTATGAAAGAAACTCACTCCTGCAGTCAGTATGCAAAGGTGGCTATGGGTCAATTATCTTACCCCATACACAGCGGACAGCCCAGGGCCCGCTGAGCTCTCCTGCATGGTAGCGGGCTGTGCACCAGGATCTCCTCTTGAGTAGGGATGGCTCTCAAGGTTACTCCTCAAGGTTGAGAGATTCCTTGCTGCAACAGATTCTAGGTAAGTGATTAATAGCATGCTAAAGTTTGAAATCTTAGCTAAAATGTGCACATATAATCTTTTAGAGATAAATTGTTGACCAAGTCTGAGACTAAGGCTGGATCTAGCTGCATCTAAACTCTCCTCTGAGAAGGAGTTTAGAACACAAGACGGTCCTCTTTGAACCTCATGACTCAATGGGAATGTGTCCTTAACAGTTTTGTCTGACTCTGTCCTCTGTGCAGTAAATAATCAGGTATACCTTGCCATCGAATCTTGTTGAACCACCATTGCATTTACTGTTGAACTTTGTTAAATCATTGTTTTATACCAATAAACATAATGCTACTTCTCTCTTGTGAGTGAACTGCATGACTCCACCCATGACATGACATTATGTTCTTTTACAGAGCTCCTAAGAAATTTCACTGATGAAGGACTCTGCATAAAAAAAACCAAAACAGTGTTCACTGCAGCTTTTGAAGTTGTCTGTTTCCACCACCTTGCATTTAAATGCTTGGATTAGCAGAGGAGAGCTCAGTAAGAAAAAGTTGTTTGTAACTTTGGAATTAATACAAATTTTAAAGAAAAAATAAATAGAATATTTTTTAATCGTGGCAGATAAAGTACTTTGTCAAGTGAGAGTTGCACATCAAGCATTTCTAAAAATGCAGCACTTAATGCAGTGTTATTTAGGGAAATTCACTGTTCCTTTACATCTTGGGAAGTATAGAATGAGAATTAAAAAATGTTTTGTTAAACAGGTTTTCTTCCTAAAAATTTGTCCTGCTTATCAAATGCTGCATTGTTCCACATCTTCTATATATTTATTCTTTTCTTGATGTTCTTCTGAACAGCTTTTGGACATTGTTCTTTTACTGACAGAAATTCTTGAAACAGAATTGTTCCTCAACACACTGCTAAAATATGTTCACGTAAGGCGAACAACAGCTTGGATAGCTTCCCCTATTGACTGTTGACTGATTGACAATTATGCTGAAGAAAGGATTTGCTTTTGAGCTTTCTGCTTCATGGTCAAAAAGCTTGCCACATCCAATAAATCTGCATTTACGCTTAACTGTTCCTTGCATCTTTGCTTTCTGGGCTACAGAACAAATTTAGGAAGGCAAACCTGAGCTAAAAGCTCTATCAAACTAGTAAATAGACCACTATTTCTAAAGATTCCTTGTTAGACTAGACTTAAAGTAATTTACACACCATTATCAATGATACTTTTTTCTGCATTCTAAGGTTGTCTCTCCCCACTCCACATGACCTGCATGTTTGTGTGTGGTTTATGAACAAACAGTGTGAATCGCAAATGCCGTATTAGTGAGAGAAGGGGGGAGACAATGTCACTTACATCTTTCTCAGAGTAAATCTCTTTTGTACAGCTGTGCTAGTGAGATAAAAGTCCAGGTCTTTCCTTTCCACTGAGCTGTCAAAGTGTGAACTAAGTGAAGGAAATTTAGAGAACACTTCAAAGCCCATTGCGTCAACAGGAATGTAACCACTGTCTTCAGTGTGCTTTGGAAGAAACTTGGAAGTGCTGGATCAGGTGTCCAGCCACCCACTATAGCCTAAGGATGAGTACTCATCTTGGCTGAGGATATGATTTAGTTCCTTGGGTTCCTGTCGAAGCCTACCACACTCAATTGGGAAAAGCCACTGCGGGAAATATTTTCCTGTAACGTCCAGTAAGACCCTGTGAAATTCATGCCTATGTTTGAAATGCAGAATTATTGTAAAGCTAGTGTTCCACCTTAGGTCAGTCTGCAACAATAACTTCAGCTAGGCAAGAAGACAGACATTTCCCCCCATCACGAGATGCAAGATGCCAGCCACACATTGAAGGGCAGTGACAGGTGTAGGTGACTTTGTCAGGTTTTATTACCTGTAGATAGACAGGTCTCAATGTTGTTCTGATAATTGAACCCATAAAATAGCACATCCAATTCCAGTTTAAGAGACACAGAAAACTCCTGTGTCTCATTTTTTTATTTTTTTTATTTGTTAAATAATTCCTGGCTCTTGAGCCTAGGTTTCCAGGGATATTTTGAGCAGTGTGACCTCTAAGTTGTACAAATTTTCTTATTCATGAAACCCCAGGGTTTTTTACCCACCTCCATTGTATGTTGCTTTAAAAATTTTCTACCTTCAGCTAATCCATTAAGAGTTTGCTGTACATTCAGCAGTGTTGTCACGTATAAATGCCTTCTTTCCTCACTTTGCTCTATGTCAGTTTGGTTGTACCTCAGAGAATAGCATTTTCTTCAGGGAAAGAAAGACTGCAGTTGATTTTAAGAGACTTAAGTATAACTGTACAGTACCTAGACTAAAAATTGGAGGCATGAGACTGGAATTTGATAAAAGCAATATCACTAGAGAGAGGTTCTGCTTTTGCAGACAATTTGACTTTAACTTAAACAATTTGCCCTTGGTTTTTGGACTTTTTTTCCCCCCTCAAGCAAATAAAGGATTGAGAAAACAACAGAAAAAAAGTTGCTTTGATGGATGCACATAAAGCATATTGTAGTGTTTCTCTGGTTTTACATTTCAATACATAACCCATTCTGATTACTATCTTTTGATTTTCAAATACACTACTGTTGTTCCTCTGACTGCATTTTAAACATGTTTTCCTGCCTCCACTCACCAATATAACAAAGCAATCATGACATTTTAAACAAAATGTTAGGCTCTTTTTGTCTGCAATGAGATTTAATATTTTAAGGAAGTTCCAGAGATGCAAATTATGTCTTTCATATAATCAAAATTTCCAAGGAGATTTTATAGGTCTACAATAAATTTTCTTCTTGGATTTAAACAGGTCCCATATATACCTTAGAAGTTGGAGAGAAAATTTCATAAGCAGAGCCATACATGCTAACAGGTAAGTGAGAAGTAACAGGAAAGCAATATAGAATCCATGCCTTTAGAAACAGCAATAAAAAAACAGTACGCAAAACTTATTCCATAATTGCATCAAAGAAAGAAGGTAATGCTTAGCAAACTGCTTTATTCTTGATTCGTTCACTGAATATCCTTCTTCATTCTTTAAATATGTGCTAAGAATTACATAGCATTCAGTTTGCATGGAAATGCAAACATGTACAGGAGTTTTGTAAGGAGCTGTGTGTTAACTACAACTAAGAAGCAATTTCAAAATACCCTCTAGATAGCACATTTATTCCACTCTAAGGGTTACAGTGGCCCTTTTCAGAGGATGAATAGATGAACCACTAAAGATAAGATACATAAATCGATCTGTGTCAAAGTTAATCTTCCAATTGTATTATTTTTTCCAGGTATATGCTTTAAAAAAAGCCAATTTCTTCAGAAAAGTGAAGTCTTTATATTTAAAAAGTATCATACTACTTTACGGGGTATTGACTTCAGTTTTGCAGTACTGAAGTCAAAGTGAATAACAAGCTTCTGAGTTTTTATCCTTATTATGAACACTTATGGACAATCTGATCATTAGTCTTTCAATCATCTCATGTTGTTCAACTCTTTTTGCAAGACCCCCCCTATATTTCCATGCCCATGAGATTTAAACAGTAAATGCTAAATGAACCGCATGAGTCAGACATCTATATGAGTGAAACAAAAGAAATTCGGAGTGAGCTCTTGTCTGTAATAATAAATGCAGAAATCTTTCAAATTCCTGAAAAAAATGACAGTTTGCTCTTCCTGCTGGACAATTGTTATTGCTTTGCCAATTTTAATGTGGTATGTAATTCAAATGGGAATTTATAGGTTAGCATTTTTATTAGTATGTTCAGACAATGGACACATTAAGACAAATGTCAATAAAAAATGTCTGCATTATTTTAAGAGATTAAAGCTGCCTGGCACATACAATACAGCCAGGGGATCAGGCCCAGCCAGCATGGGTTTATGAAAGCCAGGTCCTGCTTGACGAACCTGATCTCCTGCTACGACAAGGTGACCCAACTAGTGGATGAGCGAAAGGCTGTGGATGTTGTCTACCTAGACATTAGTAAAGCCTTTGACACAGTTTCCCAGAGGATTCTTCTGTAGAAATTGGCTGCTTGTGGCTTAGATGGGTGTATTCTTTTTTGGGTTTAAACCTGTCAGGATGGCCAGGACTAAAGAACTGTGATGAATAGAATTAAATCCAGTTGGCAGCCACTCATAGCCAGTGCTCCCCAGGGCTCACACTGGAGACAGTTCAGTTTAATATCTGTCAGTGATCTGGACAATGGGATCAAGTGCACCCTCAATAAGTTTGCAGATGACACCAAGCTGGGTGGGAGTGTTGATCTGCTTAAAAGTAGAAAGGCTCTACAGAGGGATCTAGACAGGCTGGACTGATGGACTGAGGCCAGCTCTATGACATGCAAAAAGAAAAAGCACCATGTACTGTTCCCCATGGAACACTACAGGCTTGGGGAACAGTGGCTGGAAGGCTGCCTGGTGGTAAAGGACCTGGGGGTGTTGATCGAGAGCCACTTGAACATGAACCAGCAGTGTGCCCAGCTGGCCAGCAAGGCCAATAGCACTCTGGCTTGTATCAGAAAGAGTATGGCCAGCAGGACCACGGAAGTGATTGTCCCTTTGTACATGGCACTGGTGAGGCTGCGCTTCCAATACTGTGGTCAGTTTGGGGTCTCTCACTACAGGAAAGATGCTGACACGTGCCAGAGTGCATCCAGAGAAGGGCAACGAGGCTGGTGAAGAGTCCGAAGCACAAGTCTTGTGAGGAGTTACTGAGGGAGCTGGGGTTGTTTAGCCTGGGGCGAAGGAGGCTCAGTGGTACCTTATCACTCTCTACAACTACCTGAAAGAAGGTTGTAGTGAGGTGGGAGTCAGTCTCTTCTCCCAAGTAACAAATCATAGGCCAAGAGGAAATGTCCTCGAGTTGCACCAGGGGAGGTTTAGGCTGGATATTAGGAAAAATTTGTTCACGTAAAGGATTGTCAAGCACTGGAACAGGCTGCCCAGGGAGGTGGTTGAGTCACCATCCTTGGAGGGGTTTAGCAGTTGTTTAGGTGGGCTGCGCAGGACCATGGTTTAGTGGTGGACTTGGCAATGTTATGTTTATGGTCAGACTCAGTGATCTTATGGGTCTTTTCTGACCTAATATTTCTACAATTCTATGAGTGTACGAGTAAATGTTTTCTTAAACAGGCTACTGAGGTTGGCATGTGTTGCCACCTTTTTTTCCGTGGAATACAGTGCTCTTATGCCATAGTTAAAGTCAGAACCACTCCCTGTTTGAAAGAAATTGGGTTGAAGCCTCTGACATCCTTTATATGCAATACTTGGTAAAAGAGAAATTCAAGACAAGGAGGAAAGCAGAGAGTAAATAAAAAGAATGAGTTTTGGATTAAGGGTTATCTCATTTTTGCAGGTTTTCCAGAGAATGAAAAAAATAGAAGAAAATTGGAAGCTCACTTTGCCAGAAGCAAATAATTAAATGTCTTTTTTTTTAGATTTTGAATTTGCATTTGTTTCACTTCAGTAACAAGCTGTTCTTCCAGGTCAAGTAGGGATTCAGAACATACAACTTTAAAAGAGAGCTCCTGGCTCTTTATGTGGTAAAAATTTATGTAGTATTAGCCTATCTTCCCCTCTCACTAGACTACAAACAAATAGAAAGGAATATTATCATATTTAAGTTACAGTACTAGAATGAAAAAGAACACCATCATTAAAATGGAGTCACTTTACTTCATATATATATATAAAAATTAGAATTGAAAAATTGAAATAAAATGGTGTATTCTTGAGACACCTATTTAATATCCTGCTCTTAATCACCCACTGTGGCAGCCTTTCTCTCTCATGGTTGATTATGTAGGTGCCCACAGAGATTAGTCTCCTAACTTAAGCATATTGGATTACATCCCTACATTTTGGAAGTACAAGTTTACCATTCACTTTCCAAAGTTTTCATACACTGTAAGTTTCTTTTTCCTTTTTAGGTGTAAATAAAGAATTACTCACCTGACAACAAGAGCCACAACGATGTAACTATAGTACAAAAGAATAATTGCTTACTGTGCTCACTTTCTGTCTTTCTTCAGTAATGTGCCGAATACTTACTTTTAATGACTCCTTGGTCTGTGTCAGTTCTGCTGGTTATTGATACTTTGGAAATGTCAACGTAATGTCAAAATATGTGTTCCTGTAAGAAGCTGATATTTCACATGTTGTCCAATATAAAGCTCCAGATGAATGGTATTAATCTATAATGGAAATATGGTCATAACAAAAAATAAATTGAATGTAAACCAGAAGATAGTGCCTGTCTTTTAATAATTTGTTTGATTCTTTCATCTGCAGTTTTACCTGGAAAGCAGAGTCATGAAGATATTTTTCAGGCCTGAATAAATTGTTAGCAACATATCAATAGTTCTTACCACATATAGAGTAGCAGAGGGGAAAAGAGAACAACAACAAAAAAAGATAATCTATCATTTAAGGACAGTTAGTAAACTAGACTCCAGATGAGTCTTCAGCTGTTACATAGACTCATGAGTCCAGTAAAAGAAACAAATAGCCCATGAAGTCAGTACAGAAATAGGGCTAGCAGTAGAAAAACAGAACAAAACAAAAGCAAACAAACAAACAAAAAACCCAAACAAAACCCCCCAAAATACAGTAAAAGATTTGTTAAAACACGATACAAAATCGTTTTCAAAAAAAAGCTCATACGAACTCAACTGGTTTTGATACTACACTAGTAATTTCATCAGTATAATTGTTGGGAGAGAGCAATGCTACAGATTTTTAAAAGTCATAGCATGAGCAACACCAAAGTAACTTGAAGGGAACCACTCCAAGACGTGATGTGTGAACAGGAAAAGTTGCAAAGATTATTTTGTTACCTTATTTTTAAATAAGCAAGTTAGAAAGAGTAAATCCTGTATGTCTGCAGGATGGTGGCTTTCTCTCAGCATAAATGGAGATTTCAGTGCAATGACTTTTCCTGAGCTGTAAGCTCAGTATATTATATATAACCTGCTGTTTTAAGATACCTTCACTCAAATCCTAACAGAGCTCTTAATTCTACTTCAACTACAGCCATTAACTCAAAATACGAGGGGCAAATTAACACACATTAGACAGTTTTCTGGAGGTGGCTTGCTCATACTTTTTTGCCCATATTTCTTGTCCATATGTTTTTGTACAGAGTAGGAAGTCTGAAATGTGGATTCCAAAGCCACCATGCTCTGAATTCCCAGAATGAACCAAATACCTTCAGAAGGGAAAAAAACTTTGCTGGCTAACAGTGTGCCTTTCTAGCACAATAATAATTCCTATTATATTTCCTGAACTTACCCTTATTTAAAAACACGAACATTTTAATGTTTAATTGGAGTGCAATTTTCTGCGGCCTTGCTTTTGATATAATTATTGAAGCCAGTTTAACTGGTCGCTTCATCCACTTCCTCTTTTCCATATTTCCATTGTGCTTTACAGCAGCGATAACCCACCCCATTCAGACCAATAAAAGCCCCTGCATCAGCAGAAACTACACTTGGCATAACTGATTTTTTTACTGAGTTGTGGGGTATATCATTTCCCCTCCTCCCCTGTTTCTCTGCTGTGTTTTTCTCATTTAACCCCTCTATGTGCAAGATTTTGGACTCTGAGACTATCCTTGTTATGTTTATTTGCAATTCTTATTACAATGAAAGCTTAAACTTGAATATCATAGCGTGGGCATAATATATGGACAACAAAAAACTAACAGGAGATACTTCTGCAGAAAAGTTTAATAAATGCACAGTTGATTTAATAAAAAATATTTCTTATTTTGAAAATCTAATTAATGAATTAATGATGTTTGATGAGTTGTTAGTCCAGCTGTATTGTATTTTAGTTGGATGGGACATTAAGTTTTTCTAGCTGTGAGAAGAGAGACATTTGCAATATGAATGACAACATCAAGTTAAAGATGGTATAGAAAAGTAAAATAAAAGTGAGAGAAAGTGAAAACTTTATATGAAGTATGTTTCAGCACACAATACTTCCATAACAAAACTTGTGACAAAGAATACAGTTTCATTTTTCAGTGGTGTCAAGACACCCTTGGTTACTTTCTTCAACCTCTTTTATTTAAAAGAAAGGTGGTGGGATTTATAAAATAATGCCCTTAAAACCAATCCTCAGGGCATCTTTTCATTACCTACTTAGGACTGTTTGGATCAGGTACTACCTACCCAGGAAGCAAAGATCATGCTGCATTTGATGGAGGTCACAGCTTTCATTATTTGGCAACTACAATAATTTGGGAAGGCAGATGACTGAAGCCTCCTTTTACTCTTTAAATGTTTGCTTCATCTTTTAAAGACAAAGGAGAAGTACTTCTCTCTTCCACATCACTTACCTCAATGATCACTTAAGCATAAAATTAGACAAAAGAGGAGAAAATCAAGGATGTTGTCAACTCCTAAGCACTATGCTAATGAAATCACTAGCTTCTGCATATGCTTTTTGCATAAAATTGTCTCCAAGTCTTAAAATAGCTTTTCCAACACAGTTCTTCTGACATTATTCTTTCATTAAATCATTGCCTGGTTAATTGTATCCTATTGATGAAATCAATCCATTGATGCTCTATTTTCTTTTTATCAAGTAAAAGGTCACATCAACTGAAACCTGCTATTAAGCAAATAACAAAGAAATTGAAAGCAGTAATAATAGACTCTGCCTGCATAAACAAGGTTGATGATGAAATGAAGGTGGAAATCTACATTTAAAACTAACCCATGTAAAAATATCGCAATATCTGAAGAAAATATTATATGATAAAATGCTCTGTTGATACATAAAAATAAGCAGAACTAAATTTAAAACAATAATAAAAACTATATGATGCCATTGGAGAAAAAAGTATAATACTGCTATCTAATATATTTGTTGTATCTTGACAAATGTTGATAAACTATCTTAGGAAGTCAGTTATATTTATACATAATTCAGCTTATAATTGTCTTAAATTGAGTTCTCCTTAGGGATTTTGGCTTGAAGCGGGAATATAATATTACTAAGTCTTATGAGAAGGGTGACATTTTACTCTACACTTCTTAATTACCTGTCCATAGCAATTTTTCTGTCATTGTATTAAATACACATGCTTGAAAACAGATAAAGTAATAGACCTTAAGGACAGCACATTACACAACACAACTGTCAGACGATGTCAGTTACAGAGTAGGATTCAGTATACATGATATGCTTTGGTTCCCTAGCAGTTCTGAAAAAAACAAATGGGAAAAAAAATTGCACATAACTGGAAAAAATTACCTTTCTTAGAAAATATGGAAAATTGAGAAGCTGGAGAAAAACAAAACAAAACAAAACCAAAATTTGTTTCAGATTAAGATGATAGTTTGTCTGTTACCTTTTGTTTTGGTTCAAACAGTACTGAAACTTTTGGAAGATAAAAGACTATTTTTCACCTTAGAAGTAAATTAGGCATTCAAGCTGGGAATGTCAAAATGAAAAATTTGACATTTTCTACTTTGCATTTTTCTACAATACAAACACTTCAATGACTTGAAATTAATTCAGAAAATATTTCAGTGTCACCAAAGATGTGTTAATTTATTTTTCTTCTTTGAAAAAAAATACTGCCAAATAATTTCATCCAGTTCTCTGCTAGATACGCATTCTATTATGCAGGTCCTGTTATTATCTTAGCAATTCACAATCTTGAGTGTATTCATAGTCATAATAACTCTCTAAAGTATGAAAATAGTACTGGTATGCACAGAGGGACAATGCTTTGGTCATAGCCCAGGATGTTCATTATAAAGAAATGAGGTCATAGCCCAGGGATATTAATTACTGAGTGGATTTCATGTGCCTGAGTCAAGCATCTAACACTTCTGTATACTAAAAGGCAAGAATTACATGCCAAGAAAAGATACCTGCACTCTCCAGCATGCAGAAGAGAACAACAAAGGAAGCCAATAATTAATGCTGAAAAAATGAACAAAACTATCTCCAACACAGTTAAATATCCATCGGTAATTCTGTCCAAAAGCTATCCACGTTCACATAAAAAACAAACCCAAAAAACTTCTTAACACCAGGGGTTAACTCTTGTTTATCCAGAAAAATACCTCACCACAAGTCTCACTGAAAATACGACTTCTCCAGCCAATGGAAGTTATGAGGCAGAAAGACGCTCAAATTTCAAAGTGAAAAGAGATGACTGGAGACAGAAAACCTAGATTCCTGTCTTTTCCCCTAAATGTCTCTGTGCTCTTTCTTAAAGCCAATGTAAAATGGATAAATATTTCATAAAGCTGGGACTGCCACAAGAAATTCCCTGCCTCCTCTGTGTGTTCTTTTATGGGTTTAACTAATGAGGTTCAGTTTGATCAAAATGACATTATGGGGCTTCCAAACCTGAACTGGCCAATTTGCTCAGGGCTTCTGGGCACCTGTGCAGAATTGCCAGCCCCACTCTGCCAGCTCATGCTTCTCTACTCTTCCAGCATTTTAAAAAAATAAAATTTAAGCAATATTTGTGGCAATATTTATTATACATGACGATTAAGTGGCACTGTATCCTGAGCTCCAGATTTTGAACTGATTGGTCATTAGGTGCAGGCTTATTCTCTGATATACATTGAATAGGACAAATGTTCCTTTCCCTAAAATCTTCTAAAGAATTGTCATACTTCAGTAAGTCAAATAATCTGTGAGAGCAGTATCGTGAAATAATTTTTTAAGAAACTAATGGGCTAACCTCAATATCAGTCATTAAATGTATGGAAAACTGTGCTCTTGAAGACCAGAGCATGGGGCAGGACTCACAAGTACAGCCACACTGGGTTAGGTCAATGGTGACATGTTTTTCACCTCCAGAAGTGCAGCAGTAGATTCTTAGGAGTGAGTGTGTTTCATGTTGTTCTTCATGAATGGGCGTACTTTCCTGGCTTGAGTCCTAAGAATACACTTTTACCATGCAATCTACAGAGCTAACATCTCCTCAAGACACTCAGGATGTTTCCAATCTCCTCTATGCTTCAGCTGGATCCAGTACAGTGACTGAAATGCTCCTTTCCTGATTATGGCACTAACTGCTGCTGCTCACTGGGTGTAGTGTCTGGGAAGCAATTCAGTGACTGGAAAGGCTATAAACCAACTATACCCTTGACCCTGCTAGTTTTAACAGTTCTTAGCTTGTTGCTTTTCTTTCAAAATATGTTTTGGTGGGTCTTTAAGGAGCAGAGACAACCAAGCAGATACAGAGGTGTTATAAGCTGGTTTTGCCCTTTTCATTCACAGGTTCACTCCTGTGACTTTAAAATCTGCTAGGGAAGCATTATTACTGTTTTAAATACATATGGCAGAACGCATTTCTTGTATTAACAGTAGTGGTTAACTAGTACATGAAGCTCATTTCACACAACTATTTTGCAGCCTGTTTATCACAAAAAAAACAAGACTGATGAAACAGATGTGATTATAAAGAATGAGTTCACATTTTCAATAGGTCCCAATTATTAATCTACCCGTCGATCCACTTGTATTGCTTTTAGGCATGTTGACAAACAACTGAAATTAGAGAATCAAGTCAGCTAAGGCATGACCTCAGCTAATAGGGCACAGAGAATGAGAAGAAGACTAAATAAAATGGTAGTGGGAAAAAACCCCACACCCCACAATGACACATTCATGTGAGAACTTGGGAATTGGTGGACACGGGCCTCTTAAGCTGAGTGGCATATAAACACAAAACCAGACTGTACTTTGTTATAAGGTTGTTGAAAATGAAAGCAGATTTTTAAGTAGGAAAGGTTATGTATAGCTGCCCCATATTGGCCTTCAGGATCTGTAAAACAACTAGCCATAGGATTTTCAATTTTGATGGAACTGATACACAATTTTATACGACTGTCAAAAAAAGCTGAGAATGGCTCTGAGTATGTTAATAGCAACCACCAACAGGCCTTTTATTAGTCTGGCCATTATAACAGGTGGCTGTAGTTAGCAAGGGATATTAACACATGTTTTTTTCTGTACTTCACCATATGGTTCCCATTAATTTAATGCACACAAAAAAAGGAAGAATATTTGTCAGCAAGGAAACCTTCCTCTTTAAGCACCTTGTTCAAACCCCAGGTACCTGTGAGATAATTTTGCTGAATAAAACATTATGGCCCACATGCTTTTCCATGTAATAAGCCGTAATGGATATCTTAACAAATCTATGGCAGCCTACTCAGTTTGACAGTGATGTATGCCTTTAACGAGAAAGAACTTCACAGTGCAGTAGACGGCAGTAACAGTTGTACAATGTCAAATCCAATAGTAGATTACAGAGCCACAACTTAGCTTTGATGGCTCATAGGACAAAAAAGACAGTCCAGTGTCAAGAAATTCTCTCCTATATTTCTAACCTGCATGCACATAGTGAACAGTTTCCAGACTGTTCTGTTGCATCCAAACAAACTCATTCAAGCTAAGGGAATAGCAATAATAGCAAATATGCCTGTAAAGGTCTGTCTGGAAAAGAACAATTAAGGAAAAAGAAGGTAAAAGGACTATAAAATTACAAACAGTATAAAGATGATGAAGAGAAGTTAAGCATTAATCACTGTCCACACAATGCAGGAAGAAGGGGGCATCACGTGAAGTGATGATGCGTCAGGTTGCAAACAAAGAAAAGGGGTTTTTTTTCAGCTATTTTTAATTGTTTCATGAAAACTCATTGCCAAAAGATATTATGGATTCCAATCATTTAGATGATTTTAAATGGTAGTAATACAAATTCAGGAAAGAAGAAACCAATGATGTCTCCTATAAACAAGTATGTTCTTAAAGTGCATATTACTGGCAGCAGGGCATCAGAGGAATTATAGCTGGTTTTCCTCTCTTTTACTCTCCACTCAGGCAGGCTTTTTTGGCTAGTCTGTTCCATCTTGAATGGTGTTTCCTATGCTTTTAAAAGCTATGCAAATAAATACACAGTTCTTTACAGTATATATCAGTCTCTTCTCTTGCACATTTTAAGTTTTTGTAAAGACTTCCTTGTAGGAAGGTTATGGTTTTGCTGGCAATATTGTTAAGGAAATATGTAAATTAAACAGGTTTTGGATTAGTTCCATTGGGACCAATGAAGAATGAGCTTCAGATATTGCATTAGAAAAAAGCTATTTTAGGATTCAAGGAGGGTATGCATAGTATGACTACACTGGAATTTGGATAGGACTTAGATTGTTCATAACCATAAATAGTGCTATAAAAATCATTGCCATCAACACATTGCAAGTTTCAGAGACTTGCTGTAAGATATAAACTCTAAACTTATTCATTAAAAAGTTTTATGATATATATACAAGTAATATAAATAAAAATCACTACCATGTCATGAGCTAGTGTAAGAGCCTTTGGACCATTATATCTGTACTGAGGTGTCTGTCTAGTCTTAATCTAGTATTATAGGCTATAGACATCTACCTGGACAAAAACAAGTGCTGTATGGGTTTGCAAGTATTTGTTCCAAGTCTAAATTCCTGTACTTGAGTGTTTCAAAAAACTTCTGCAAAGAGGTGAGCCACCATTTTTATCAAAATCCTATTTCAAAGGCAGCAGTAGACTCTGGAATCCAGCTGTCGTAAAACAAACCACACTGAGGTCATAAAATCAAACAGAATTTTGATGTTGCATATGAATAAAGAAGGCATGAATATGAAAGGAAAGACAGAAGAGAAATTCAAATTGAGGAGAGAATGCCTCAGTAAAGTCAATAGGATATTGTCTGGAAAGAAATGATCTATTTTTAGTGGGGAAGCTAATCTCATTGCCTGCCAAATTTACATTATTTCTATCATACAAAAATGCTGAATATTAGCAAAATAAAGTTTCTAACACTTCCATTTCGTACTTTGGTATCATTCCTATACTTAGAGCAACAAGAGTTAGAACAGTCCTCTGGGTGGGGGTCAGAGTTTGCTATATTTTGAATGCTGCGGTTGGATTGTTCATGAGGTAGAAGGGTCTTCGGTCTTAGATAGACTTCGGCAACAATTGCAATTAGGTCTGTTTTGCTATTCTGTCAAAGATTTAAAGTGCCAGTCAATATGAGATGACAAATGGTCACTTAAAAATGATCATAATTCATTAAATGTTGATCAGGATGCTGAACTCCAGTAATGAGTTGTGGCTGATGCCAAGTATTTTTGGCTACACTTTCACATGCCATTATTTTGAATGCCCTCAGGACATTAATCAGAATGACAGCTGTTTCTCTGTTAATATATAGAATAATAGATGAGATACAGCAAAATAATTCTGTTGAAGGGTTCTGATGACATCACGCTCCCAAAAAAAACCCCAGAGCTCATTAGATTTATTATATTAAGAGTATCCAGATGGAGCTATTTTCATGTTTTACTGCAATTTATTCGCTTTCTTACGGAGCTGTGACTTTGAGACTTTCACAGAGGCATGTCAGGATCCTCTGACTTGTCTTAGCATGCAACTACTTGTGGAAGTGAGCAAGATCCAGGAAAGTACAGGATGGATTTTTGTAAAGACTCCAGCATTACTTGTTAGCATTGCCAGTAGCAGGGGATTATGTGACTGGATGAGAAATACAATAGCATTTTTTTCCACAGTATTGCCTTGTAATGTACAACTCAAATAACTTCCTGCCCTGTAATGCATTTGTCTACTGTGATTTTGTTGGAGTTTTTAACATATTTGCCACACAGTGTGCTGGCTATTTTCTCCTGATGTCAGTGAACAAGACAAAGAATTATGTGCTGAAGGCCTGTTTTTATTGCGGTTCCATTCTCACAACTCCCATGGTACTTAGAGGGACAGTCCTTAAGAAATAGATACAGCTGTTTTCTTCCTCGTCTCACACCTCTTGACTCCTGCACTTTTAAGTGCCATAAAAAAGTTGTCTTTACATTACTAATTTAATCTCTGAATTTTTTCAGGGTGCTTTTTCCCCTTCTTCACTCACACATTATAAAAATAAACTGAAAGAAAATGAAAGTTGTTGAGCTTTAGGGTCTTAAAGAACAAGCAGGTTTTCTGTTACCTCATAAAAATGAGGTCAAATTCCTCCACTGCTACTTTTAAAAAATAAAGAACTTGATTAATTTTGCAGAGCAGATTCAAAGTAATATTATGAGACCATGTGAAGTTCACAACATTGCGTGCATGCCTTCATCCTATTTCATGAAAGTGTGTGTGCCTAAATGGGGCTGAGAAAACCACAGAAACTGCATATTTGTGACCCCAACTGTTAGCATAATTTAAAAATGTCCCCAGAACCAGTTGTGCATAAAGTCTGTAAGGTCCATGACCCTCCCCCGAGATATTGAGATACTTTACTGCCAAAAGTTCCATCAAGTTCTCCTAACAAAACCAATGCACCTTGACTAACCTTTACCACATACATTACCTGCGTTTTTTTTCCCCACGGAGGTCAGGCAAAAATGCCCTTGTGGATCTGGACCTAGTCTTGTTTTCAGAAAGAGACTTTGGGACGTGAGAGCTTGCAGGTCTAGTGTGCAGGCTAGGTTTTCAAATGCATCGAGCTAGCTGTTCATGTAGCTATACAGAAGTTCTCTGTGTAATTCCTAAATGTTATGGAGGGTGTACGCCTCTCTCTCTCATTACTATATTTTTGGAAATCCTTCTTTCTCTTTAACCAGCTAGAGATTTTATTTAATCTAAGTCTTGATCAGCACTTGGAAAAGTTATGAAAAATCATGAGAGTCACTGTCTGAAATGTCTCTGTCAAAGTTTGTTGAAACATGCACCACATGCAGAGGCAGCCAGACCTGCAGCCATAACTTGCCTTAGTAATCATTACTTATTTTAAATATGATGGATCAAGAAAAGAATGCCACAATTGGACAAAGGGATTAAACTTAGATTTACAATGAAATACAATTACATTTAAGAATCATGGGACTGGAAAAAAACCTAAAATTCTCAATCTGTGTACAGAAAATGGGTTAGAAATACATGTGAGAAGTTATGTCATACACCATGTATCTAGACGAGCTTAAATAATGTGATGAAAAATTCCTTTTAAAGCCAAATATATTTGTCTTCAATGGAATAATAATCCTTTTCTAATGAATTAATTAATGCTTTGCATTGAAATAAAATGTTCATACATATTCAACGAGAGAAAACTGTGACAAAATTAAGATGTCATTATGAATTTGAAAGTACATTTACCTTCATTTCCATTAATGGACATAAAAATAGGTTTTAATTTATTACTGCACAAATAAAGAAAATTAAGCTATCAATATATTCAATTAAAGTATGGTTCTTTGGTTGTTTAATGAATAAAAACTAAACTAGTACTCCTTTGGAAGACATAAATGAATAAGCTAGTATTTTTCCCTGCCATCTTGCTAAGTTTTTTCCTCACAACACTAGTATCACACAGATAAAGTAGAAAGTGACCATTTCACAACAAAACTAAAGCCAAATGAAACTGTTATCCCAATCAGATAAAAAAAAGCTGTACTCTACAAGTTAAATAGTGCCAGCCCATCTGATTAAGTCAAGGTGCAACCTGTCTCTTGAAGTTTTGTCACCAGCTTTGGTACAACCACAATTTCATGTACTCTCTATAAACAGAAATATTTGTCCTCTTTTTTGAGACATCAAAAAGAAAAATCCCTGTAGGTTTGAAAAATCAGTCTCTTTAAGCTGCCAATCTAACCCAGTTAAATTTAGCAACTGACCAGAAGGACCTGTCATCCCATTTCAACCCACCTTATTTTAACTAATCTTGTTCGGTTTCTGTGATAAGTTTTAAAAAATCAAATTTAATGTAAAAAAGTTATATGATATAATTGAGATATATGATAACACTAAAATCTAAGACATGGCTGTTCTGTTATTGAAATGCAACACAACATATCAGGTCATATACTGTCCTGTTTTGAAGGATAAGTGTAAGTAGGACAAAACATTGGCTGAACTATCAGAAGCTGGTTTTTGGTGCCACCATACAGAGACATCTCAATACAGGGAATAATAATAATAATAAAATAATAATAAAAAGAAGAGGATGGTGCTACCCTTCAGCAGGATGAGGTGGGACCATCCATGAAATTTTCCTGGCACCCATGTCTTCACTCTACATGAGAACAGCTCTCTTGCATGTCCGCTAGTGGAGAAGAAGGTTGCTCTGGCCCCTCTGCCTCTGGGATGACAAGTATTAAGCAGCTGCCATGAGGTCAGCAGTGCTACATCCTACAAGCAAAAGAGGATTTTAACTGCTTGGGTTGCTAGTAATAACTGATCTCTCTTATACTTCTCTGCTAGAGCTCCTTCACACAATTTTATCAGATAGGCTATTTCATCTGCTGTCACTTGCCCTTCTTATAGTGAAAGGACTCCCACTCAGACACTAACTTGGGCTGGGGTTTCCTCTGTGGAGTGAATGCACTCACTGCCAGGGTCATCACTCCCTTCTTCCCACGCTCATGCTCCTCTCCCTCCTACGTACCGAGCCAGCCTATGCACAATTACATAGTCAGAGGCTTCTCTGCTATTCACAGTCATAAAGGAGGGAAGGAATGATTTCATACCTGCTGTTGAGTTTGGTACTTATAGACATTTGATTGCTTTACTGCAAAAATTTAATCCTCTCGTTCCCGTTCTTTGTAACAGGCCCAAGAGGAGACACATTTTTCTAATTACAGGGGGCAGTCACTGGAGGTGAAATCCTGGCCTTGCTGAAATCAATGGCAAGCTTCCACCAACTGACTTGTTCATCCTCTTAATCCTCCTTTAATCCTCTGTAGGGCTAGATCAAATGCAATCCATTGAATTGTACCCAGGAAAGAAGGGAAAGCCAATACAAATGTTGGTGTTCTGTAACGAATTTCCTCTCATCCCACCTGGCAGATAAACAGGCACTGTCTGAATGTTTTGCAGATGCGGCTTTTGACTTCTCTTTAAGTGTTGCCCTATTCAAAGTGCACTGCAATATTCTAAATACCAAGTCAAAAAGGATTGGTTCATTGTCAGACTATCCTGAAAGGAGAAAACCATGCATTTTTATCAGACATTTTATGACAAAACTAAATTCCAAAAAAGCACAGAGCAACTTCCTTTGAGTTCCATTTCTGTATGAGGCCCATTGAAGATTATATTCTCTGGCTTTGAGGACAAAGGAATCATTAAAAGAATTGGACAAAAATACCCTTCTTTACATACTTCCCTGATGTCATCAGCTTCCCTTCTCTCTTGTTTGTGAATTAATCACCTTCTAGTTAATCACAGTCTGAACTTCAGGTGGTCACTGATAAAAGCATTTAAGGTGAATTGACTCAGCCTGAGGAAATATGAATTCAAAACTTAGTATCACCTGGCCATCTGTGATGCTACAACCCAAGCCACATGTCTGAGCCTCCTACAACTGCTCATAAAAATTATAAGCAAGAGTTGAACAAGGTTTATAGGAAACTTACTACCATCTGAAATATAACACGAACCTACTATGAATTGTACGAGATGCTACTAGGCTGCACACAGTTTGATGCAACACTGTCTCTGTAGTTTGGCTAAAAATACACCACAGCAGGCTAATAACGCTCTTAAAAAATTAAATGCACCTTTCTCATCTACACTGCAATATCTGATACCCTTATGTAGTAGCTGCAGCTGACAGTTTTACATTTAATCACAAGACAAAAGCTGTCTTTGTGGCATTACCACAGCATAAGTGACACCATGGTTTAATGCTATGGACTGATCCTCAAAATATCATAAGTCTCTTGATTTTAGGGCTTTCTCTTTTGTATTTTTTTTATATTTTGAGATAGCTCATATTTAAATAATAAGTATCAGTTGCCCCCTCCCCCAGTCTCAAAACCACAGGCTACACTGCCTAGACATTAATGTTTTTCTAAAAAAGGAAAGAGTACAGTTAGCAAGGGCATTCTTTTCAATAGCTTTTGTTCTCTCTCCAGAGCAGAAAGTCATTAAAAAATCTGCTTGTTCCTTTACTTCATAATTATTCTGGCTGTATTATAAATATTTAAGAAGTTAGTTACCATTTCCTTGTGCCAAAATTTGGGGTTGAAGCAATATTTAGAAAATCACCTCTCATTATATTGGGACTGTGGTTGGCTGTATAGTTTCTGACAACTGGAGATCAGAAGCAGATTTCACCAAGAGGTAAGGTAAAAAGTCGGGTGGCATCCCCCTGAACCTCACTGTTCAAACTTTAATAAAGCCTCAGAAAAATAAATGAGAAAGCAAACGTTGGCTGAATATCAGGGAGATTTGAATGACAAGGTGCTGCAACTTGAATGCCATCATGCTGGAAAAATGTCAGATCCCACCCTGCTATCATTCTGTCAGACAGCCATCTGTCCTTTCCAGTTCAAGCCTTTCAAGTTAAAGCAGATCTGAACTGAAATCGCACAAAGGTTACGGCTAACCAAAGCAGAGTCCCTTTATTCCAGGCAGACATACTAAATGGTCGGTGTTCTATTGTATGGTTTTGTTGACACTGGCAATAAAGACACGTGCATTGATTTCAGAAGAGTTTGATCCACTCAACTTCTGTTAGCACTCCTTCTGAATCACATTGGAACACTTCACTCCCCATTTTTATATCTAGCTATTTGAAATTTTGAAATGATCCCTGTAGAAACTTCAGAACATCCAGGAGTACATGTAAATCAGTTTTATTTTTTGTCAAAGATTAATTTCTGGATATAAGACATCACCATTTTTTCACTAGCAAGGAAACAACGAATAAACCTGTTAATATTAAGTGAATATCTAGATTTTTGTTTCTTCTGCTCAATTTCAAAATCTACTCAGAGCAAAGCAGGAATTACAGGTTGGGTGGGGTTTTTGTCTTTTCCTTAAAAATCTTTAAGCTGCATTCTGCATTTCAAAAAAACATTCACAAATAAAAGCTCTGAGAGAAGCTTTATCACTTTAAACGAGTGGCTCCCAGCCACTTCTGGCTTTTACTTCAGATCATTGTGATTAGCTTTCAGGCTGTGTGGAAAAGTGATTGTTTTACTGTTTTTATACTGACTTCAGACCGCTTCTGTCTGAGCAGTCTGCAAGCAAGGTAGAGGAGAGCCAAGACCTTGCCTTACAAAATTCTCTACAGAGATACATCTCATTCCTTTCACGTACAAATGTGGTTTGACTCCAGACAGCAACTCAGCCCCACACGGGCACTTGCTCATTCTCCCCATGGTGGGATGAGGGAGAGAATGAGAAAGGTAAAAGCAAGAAAATCACAACTTGTAGGTTGAGATAAAGATGGTTTAATAGGTAAAGCAAAAGCCACGC
The DNA here is from genome assembly GCF_963210335.1 of Falco punctatus. Lineage (NCBI taxonomy): Eukaryota > Metazoa > Chordata > Aves > Falconiformes > Falconidae > Falco > Falco punctatus. The sequence goes on along the minus strand of NC_137582.1, from coordinate 78,499,119 downwards.
ATGCAAGTAAAGCAAAGCAAGGAATTAATTCACTGCTTTCCCGTGGGCAGACAGGCGTTCAGCCATCCCCAGGACAGCAGGGCTCCAGCACACATAATGGTTACTCAGGAAGACAAATGCCATCACTCTGATGTCCCCCCTTGCTGCTTCTTCCTGCAGCTTTATATGCTGAGCATGGTGTCACATGGTACAGAATAACCCTTTGGTCAGGCGGGGTCAGCTGTCCCGGCTGCGTCCCCTCCCAGCTTCTCATGCCCCCCAGCCTGCTCACTGGTGGGTAGGTGGGGAGCAGAAAAGACCTTGGCTCTGTGTGAGCTGCTCAGCAGCAACCAAAACATCCCTGCATTATCAACGTTGTTTCCAGCACAAATCCAAAACAGAGCACCATACTAGCTACTGCTGAGAAAATTAACTCTGCCCTAGCCAAAACCAGTGCAGCAAGCAACCAATAACAATCAGTGGACTTATGTTGCTATAAAACTGCCCTAAGGATAAGGAAATCTGACCCTGTGAGTTCTGATCTCAGTGTAACAGGAACAGACACCTTGATTCTTATTTGGACCTTCTCTGCTCTGAATTGTCTGCACAGCAATTAAACATGTGCTTTGCAAAACTTTTCAGACTTCTAAAATGAGACTGTATTGTCTATATCAACAAATAGCAATCACAACAATTTAAAGCTTTTGTGACCTGTATCAGAAAAACCCTAACACAGCCTATAAATCTGAAGTGCAATAGATCTTACACTTTGTGATTAGCAAAGCTCAGAGATCCTTATTTAAAATGGAGCTCATGATGTTTTTATGTTGCTCATACTATGTCTTTTATCAAGAGACATCAGTGGGGGGTTAGAAAATAATTTCTGGGGCCACAGAAGATGAGACAGTAAACAGGAGGTGAATAGGACATGCTCGCCCAGTTTGAAATAATGCAGGTTTATGATGAAAGTACTGCCTTTGGGTTGATGCACATAAAGATATTGCTTTGGGTTCAAGTGAAACTTTTGCACTTGACTGCAAAATATTAAAGTTACATCCAAATGGTGAGGCCTGGAAACTCTTTTCTATGGCCAAGTTCAGATGCTCACATTGCCTACATGCTGGAGGTAGAAAAAGGCATGTACTGCACCATCTCCTCTGTATCCTAGCATTTGTAGGAAGGAAGCCTGGATGCAGAAGGGAGCTGCACTATGCTCTCATGTGAAACAGGATCCCAAGTAAAGGTGACCAGGATCTTGGGGTATGCCCAAAAGTGCCCCTCCTGTGCTGGACTAAATATTGTTGGGCAGAAGGAGCTATTCGCTTTCTAGCTGCAAAAATGTACTAGCCATAAGTGTATTTTAACCACAATAATCTGCAGAAAACTTGGGTAGTCAAGGAATATAATATTCCCCTGTAGAAATACAGCACAGCTTACTAGGCAGCATTTTCCTGGGAAATGCTTTGGATTTTGTTACTGTTCCTGTCTAGCACCTGACAAGTACATGATAAGAGTGGTACTATTGGTGGTATAGTGCTCCTGGCTTATTGACTGCCTCTCTTGACAAGTGCACATTATTTTTTATGGTTCAAGGTAACGTGAAATAAGGTTTTAGAAGATTACTTCAAAAACTCTTTATAGAAGCTTTACCTTTTGTTGGGATGTGGCTACAAATCTGTTAAGCTTTCTTTTAATGCCTTTATATTAAGAAATCATCAGCGTCTACAAATTGCAGTTTACATTATTTTCTCCATGATGTTTAACTGTGATGGAAAATAAGTTGAAATGCTTAATAAAGAAAATTATTTTGCACTTGTATTTCAGCTGAAATAATAAACTAGAATATAATGATTGTATTTAATAAGGAAATTATTATATATTAAAATAACAGTATTATGATGCAGAAACTATCCAAACACCTTATAGGGTTGACAATAATAGAATATGGAGCAGCCTCCAACTTACTAGATTTTGTGAAGTTTCCCTTCTCTCTCTTCTTTTATTTCTATGGAAAAACTCTGTGGCCCACCTGAAACATACAAGGGGAAAGTTGCTGTCAAGCAGAAAGACCAGCCCCTCTACAAGGCCAGCCACATTTGGCATCCGTGACTTTCTCATAAAACTCTGGCACTGTGAGAACTCCAACCTAGTTCCACAGTCTCTTTTAGGAGGCCAGTGAATCATACCCTTACTTCAAACCTCTAAGAAGCCTGACATGAACATAGGCTTCTTCACCTTCATTCAGAGCTGCTACACAAACTCATTAATTTCCTTCAGGCACCTGAGATGTATGCATTTGAACATTCCTACATTCATCCTTATACTACTGAATTCATGCAACTTGTTTAGCCCACATAAATATTGTTACATATTTGTATAGTCCATGATATCACTCCAATTTATGTTTTGCAAAACAAAAGTCCTCGTTGTTTCAAACACGGCAGCTGGTTGAAAAATGGATTAACTTTTAGGATTGATTGCACCTAAACCTAAACTACCTCATCAAAGTCTGCGTACTTCGGTCCATACTTGGGTTCATAATTTACGTATCCTGTGTGATTCATTATTAAATTACCCACTTTTCATTCCTTTACTGAGATGCAGTCTCACAGAAGCCATGCAAGCTGACATTTGGCAATTCACATAAGTTACAGGCAGCAATAGTGATCAAATTAATTAAAAACTTTTTAACCTTTGAAACACCAGTGTATTTCCAATGGAGTTATTCTGTGTATTCAGTAGAACAAATGAGATGAGAGGTTTTCTATAAAGCATGAAAGAATTAATTTGGCTGTTGGCATGCTTGAGCCAGTTTCAAGCAGAAGAAATGTCAGCATCTAATCAGATACAGAGGCAGCGGGTATAGGATTCTCCAATTCTTGTCTCTGACAGCGTTACCCTTTCCACGAAAGGGCACAAGAACCAAGTCTTTTAATCAGAAGAGGTTGCCTTACTGTCTTGCACCACACAGAGATCCCAGGAGACAAACACCTTGGTAGATCTTTCCATTTTGCCAGGGGCAGAGCAGGTAAACTTGGGAATGACCTCCTCCTGTATCATGAAGGACAAGGCTCATCATTCCCTCATAGATACATTTACAAGGAACCTATAATTTATCCTTTGAAAGAGACTCGAGCAAGCATTTTATCCTTTTGGCGACTTGTTTATTTGCATAGCATGAAACCCCTAGGAACCCTGTAGGAAGGATTTTAAATCATTGTCTACTGTTCAATCAAAAATTTATACTAAAAAAAATAGACATTCATTATGGCTTAAACAGATTCATTTTGAACAGCAAATATGTTTTATGTTTCCCTCTGTCCTAAATATCTGTATTATATCTGAATTAAAGTCCAGTATTAAAATTTCAGAAACGTGTAGCATTCACATTACTTACATGAGATTGGCCTTCCCACCATTCTTCAGGGCAGAAAGATAGCAATTACCACCACATCTTTTTGTATCCTTTGGAGGTTACAGCCTTTTTTGTGCAGCATGTAAGCTGAAAATATTTAAATGTGAAATTATGGTATGATCAAATAAATCCTGATTTATTTGGGTTAAATTCACATAACATAGTCATGTCATAGCACTCTCCAAACTAGCCAGCTGCAACAAGGTCTTTTGTCATCACATACCAGCATTCTCTTCATGCCAATCCCTCTGCTGCCTTCTCCTAGTCTCTCCTCATCCAGGGCACACATTCTCTCTCTGTTCTCTCTGCTTCTTCCTCAGCTACTCTCTCTTCATTGGCTGCCGAGCCCCTTAAGAGAACCAGCCCCAGCTGCACCTTATCTACATCAGCCAACCTGACACCCCTGAAGCCAACTCACAGCTGTGTATTAACAATGTTAATTAATCCAGCTTCATTCCTCTACATAGTCAGTGTGATTTCTTCTTAGATTACAAAGGTTATTACTTAAAACATTACAGCTGAAACAGTCCTAACTAGCAGTGTTGTTTTTTGAGATCCGACAGTAGTTTAGTAACACTTATTTTTCAGTCATGAAAATATGTTTTTTATAAGCTCAAAAAAAAAAAAAAATTGTAGGCCAATTTAAAAATACATATAAATGCAAAACTGAATGTATTTGTTGTTTCAGATGCATTGAGTAATACAAATCTTTCTGAAATATTATTTCACTGATGAGTTACCATAGACATCAGACTGTTATGCAGCTTTAAAAAGTATAAGTAGATATGAAAACATATCCAAAGCACAGCTTGGACAATGTTAAAGCACACTGGAGGTCTTCCCCTCATCTACAATATATTAGAGAACAACCAATAATAGTTGAGCAAGGCCTAAAAAAAGCAATAAAAGGAAAAATAAATTCATAGTTTTGTGCACAAATAAATGATGAACTCCATCTGCTGGGGCCGAAATGGTGCTAGGCAGTACTGTTCTTCATTAGCACTTCATATGGGGTACAGTTGCTCCAATATTTCTCCAAAAGCAAATATAACTGCTGAAAAAAAATATTACTAACTATTTATCAACAAAAAAAAATACCCATCCTAGAGGTCTGAACTGCCATATTGCCTGAGATTAGTTTTTCCATTCTCAGTCTGAGGTGAGTTAAACTTGGCTTGAGGAAGGTTGGAGAGGCAGCCTCGATGGCCAGCAAGCACTGCACAACAGTAGCCAAAACACTGTTGTTATCAGCACCATCCTAGTTGCAAATACAAAGCACAGCACTAGGAGGGCTTCTGTGGGGAAAGATAACTCCATTCTAGTCAGACCCAATACACAGTCTCACAAAAAAAAAAAAAAAAAAAAAAACCAAAAAAAAAAAAAAAAAACCAAACAAACCCAACCAACCAAAAAAACCCCAAAAAACCACACAACCAAACCCTTGTGGTTAATGGTATTCAGGAATGTTTACTACTTGTGTCACAGAAACATGGGTTGGCTGGCAAAGACAACCACTATCTACTAAATAAAACTGACAGGAAAGAGGGAGATCCATTAGCCACATCAGAAAAGTAGCTGAAGAGCTACAAGTGCCTCTCTTAGGACATTACAGAGTAAAGGGAGATTGCCTTTCAGCTCAGCCACAGCCATTGTGTCCCCTTCAACCAACACCACCATGAAACACATGCAGGCAAGTTGTTACATGACCCAGAGGTCCAGGTAAAATGAAGGATGAAGACTTGAAGGTTTTCTTCAACAGAGAATACTTCAGACCTGTATTCTGGCAGACTGTCCTTCTCCCCCCGTCTCACCCTTTGTCTGCTCGTTTCTGAGATCAGCAGGTTCCATTGAGGAGCAAGCAGTCATTCCCATAGGTTGCTACCATACATTCAGTATCAACACTTTTTTCAGAAAGTGCAGGGATAGAAATGACCAGCCAGGAAGGGGAGGACGCCTGGTGAAGGACTGCTCAGCTCTTCTTTCAGGGCATCCTATACCAGGTCAAGGATCTTTAGCCATTTAAGTTCTGATTTGCATCCATATGCTTTGGTTTTGTTTTTAATTGGTCACCTTTCCACCTCTGCAGAGGGACTGTAATGTTCACTGGTCACATCTACCTTATCCATTCATCATATCAAATACTGTCCTGGTTTCGGCGGGGGTAGAGTTAATTTTGTCAATGGATATTCTGTATGATATGACACTGTGCTCAGCATATAAAGCTGCAGGAAGAAGAAGAAAGGGCAGGATGTTTAGAGTGTCTTCCCAAGTCACCATTACACATGATGGAGCCCGGCTTTCCTTAGGGATGGCTGAACACCTGCCTGCCCATGGGAAGCAGTGAATTAATTCCGTGCTTTGCTTTGCTTGCATGCGCAGCTTTTGCTTTACCTATTAAACTATCTTTATCTCAACCTACAAGTTGTGATTTTCTTGCTTTTACCTATCTCATTCTCTCCCCCATCCCACCATGGGGAGAATGAGCAAGTGCCCATGTGGGGCTGAGTTGCTGTCTGGAGTCAAACCACAACAGATGCTCAAACAAAGCTCTGTGACTTATTTTTTTCATGGCCTTCCTGCCTTTTCCTTCTTAAAGACTCATCAAACACTAACTCTATAGTAAAGGTCATGCAAAGTCAACCAATTTCATTCTGGACTAGGTTAAGGGATTACCTTCCATTTACTGTTGCTGTTCCTGATGATTTGTTATTTTTTAACAAATGGTTTGATATGTTAAATATGTACATAGTATCTCTCTCCCCTGACAGGCGCTGTCTTTGTGTCTAAGCACTTGGGAACAGTATCAATGTCTGCAAATTCAGTAGAACAGAAGCTTTCCATTTGAAAGGGACTTCACCGCATAATGAGCGGCCTTAAAGTTAATTATCTAACTTTCAAAGAAATTCTCAGCCTTCTAAGCTACCTCACTAACAGCCTTAATCTTTGTCTTCCTGCCCCTTCAGCTCATTATGCTTAGTTAATCTCATCACCTCTTTCTGGGCAAGATGACAGATACTTTTTTGTCATCTTATTTCATGTTCTCCCCTTGCTCACTCCTTCTTTGACACCTGGTTTTATTATTGTCTTTGTGTCAAAGAGCATAAATATTCTGACCCATCTCCTATCACATAAAGGTAAGAGATATGTGCTGTCTCATTAATGGAAGTAAACAAATAATTTTGACATGTACATGTACAGTGATGCCAGTGACATCATCCAAATCTAACGTTCACAGTGCTCTCTTGAAGACTGAGTAGTGAGAAATCAGTGAGCTTTCAAGCCCTTAATAGCCATACAAGCCAGTGTTCAGAAGCCTGGCGCAAAAATGAACCACAGATTGCATATAACATGTACTTTAGTGTACGTTACACTTGCTTCCATCACCTCAGTATTAAGTGTTTTATATATATGATTTAGCAAAGTCTAAATGAGACCTTAAAATCATAGTATAAAGAGGTCTAAGGATTCCATAGCTGACTATCACTTGTGTTTTGTCCTTTGATTTCACTGCTATTTAATGTTATCAAAAACAAATCTCAGAGAACATGAAATGCAGTCACGTCTCTGACAATGTCAAAGCACATACAAGAGCCAGAATATTGTGTTTGCCCTAACTATAATGTAAAAAAGAGGCAAAAAAGAAAAAAAAAAAAAAAAAAAACAAACCAGTGGCTTTTCCACTCTTTACTTTTGAAATGAACTGGTATTGTTACCAGCCTCTTTGTTAGACATCTCTTTCATAACAGGGTTTTCTTGTATTTTGTCTGAAATGGGATGAAGAAATGATTGCAGAGAAGACCTTTCCCATAGACAATGACAATGAAGTTTAAATCCATTTTTTAACAAGATATTATATGAAGGAGACTGTTCATTCAGAGTGGACAATAACAACTGAAATCATTCTCATAATTCACCTATAATTCTACTACAAGATGAATCTGTGGTAGTAACACAGGGCTAGGAATAGGACATCTGGTTTCCCTTTGTGCTGTGCCACAAAACCTCGTCTTACCCCTTTGTAAATAACAAGAATAATTTCACTAATAATCAAATTTTCAATCTAAAGATTGGGCATTTAGATTGGGTTAGCATGGCATGTACTTAAACTGACATTTTTATGAATTTCCTTATTTCTGTGTGAACCTGGCTCTCTCTTAGCCCATGGGAAGTGATAGGAAGACATCTCAAGATATCTATGCTATAGAGAACTTCACCATCATTTTCAATCTTAGATATTTATTATATGCTCACAAAACACAAACACAACACATATACATACATACAAAAAAACCCCCAAAACCCACAGGAAGATAGTTTATATGTTTCTGAAGTCAAGACATGGTTATGATGAAACATGTGACACAAACTTCATTTGAATCTGTGGTGTGTTGCTACTAGGTCCCATTTCACTAGAGAAACAAACATTAGATTGTCACAGGACCCATGTCCAGAATATAAAACAAAGTTTATAGGCCCTGTTCTCATTACAGTCTTTATCCATTTAATCCTGGTTTGCTCCTCAAATCTTACTTCCATCCTCCTTAACTTCACCAAAGACTTCTCTTCCTGCTACTGCCTCAAATTCTTCCATATTTACTAGCTTTTAAGATTTATTTTTTTCCCTAAGTTAACTTGTGTGCCATTTTGTATACCTTCTTTTCTTCAGTCTTTACTGTTAATGCCAGCCCTCAAGAATCACAGACCCTGGAGGCGCAAAGGAAGTCTGGAGAAAAACAAATCTTTCCCTTAGGAAAGATTGGGTTAGAGATAATTTCAGAAAACTTGACACCCACAAATCCATGGGCCCTGATAGGATGCACCCATGAGTATTGAGGGACCTGGCAGATGTTATTACCAAGCCACTTACCATCATCTTTGAAAGGTCATGGAGGACAGGAGAGGTGCCTGAGGACTGAAAGAAAGCCACTGTCACTCCAGTCTTCAGAAAGAGCAAGAAGGAGGACCCAGGGAACTACAGGCCAGTCAGCCTCACCTCCATCCCTGGCAAGGTGATGGAACAGCTCATTGTGGAGATCATCTCAAAGCATGTGGAGGAAAAGAAGGTTATCAGGAGCAGTCAACATGGATTCCCCAAGAGGAAATCACTCCTGACCAACCTGATGACCTTCTATGATGGAACGACTGGCTGGGTAGATGAGGGGAGAGCAGTGGGTGTTGTCTACCTTGACCTCAGCAAGGCTTTTGACACTGTCTCCCACAAAATCCTCACACGTAAACTCAGGAAGTGTGGACTAGGTGAGCAGGGTGAGGTGGATTGAGATGTGGATGAATGGCAAAGCCCGAAGGGTTGTGATCAGCCTCACAGAGCCTGGCTGGAGGTGTTCCCCAGGGATCAGCACTGTCCAGTCCTGTTCAACTTCTTCATCAATGACCTGGATGAAGGGACAAGCGTACCCTCGGCAAGTTTGCTGACGATACAGAACTGGGAGGAGTGGCTGACACACCAGCAGGCTGCACTGCCATTCAGCCAGACCTGGGCAGGCTGGAGAGCTGGGCAGAGAGGAACCTCATGAAGTTCAGCAAAGAAAAGTGCAGGGTCCTGCACCTGGGGAGGAACAACCCCACGCACCAGCACAGGGTGGGGGCTGACCGGCTGGAAGGCAGCTCTGTGGAGAAGGACCTGGGAGTCCTGGAGGACAGCAATTCACCCACAAGCCAGCAGGCCCTTGGGGCCAAGAAGGCCAATGGGATCTAGGGGGGCATTGGGAGAAGCGTGGCCAGCAGGTTGAGGGAGGTGATCCTGCCCCTATCCTCTGCCCTGGTAAGGCCACATCTGGAGTGCTGTGTCCAGTTCTGGGCTCCCCAGTTCAAGAGAGACAGGGAACCACTGGAGAGGGCCTAGTGGAGGGCAACAACAATGATGAGGGGAGTGGAGTATCTCCCTGATGAGGAAAGGCTGAGAGAGCTGAGCCTGTTTGGCCTGGAGAAGACTGAGAGGGGATCTTATCAATGTATACAAATACCTTAAAGACAAGTGCCAAGAGGATGGGTCCAGGCTCTTTTCAGTTGTGTCCAGCAACAGGACAAGGGGTAGTGGGTACAAACTGCAGCACGGGAAGTTCCACCTGAATATGAGGAAGAACTTCTTTACCTTGAGGACAACAGAGCACTGGAACAGAGAGATTGTGGAGTCTCCTTCTCTGGAGACATTCAAAGCCTACCTGGACATGACTCTGCAACCTGCTCTAGGAGAAGCTGCTTTTACAGGGGGTTGGGCTAGATGATCTCTATAGGTCTCTTCCAACCCTGACCATTTTGTGATTATGTGCGAAAAAGTATAACTTCTTCTGCTACTTGATGAATTGGTTAACCATTTTGACCATCATATTTTCCAAGACAGCCTTATGCAAATATCTTACAGTGAGCATTTCAATCAAAATGGCTAACTTCTAATAAAATTATTAGTAATTAAAAATGGAGCCTTTCAATGGGAATCAAGAGACAGGCTCAAAAGATGGTCTTTTTATCAGCTTTACATAAAAAAACTTCATAGTTTAAATAAATAGCAGTTCTTTCTTCAGTTTCTTCTTCCCTTTTTCTTTTTCCCTAAACAGGAAATGCACTTGCAGAAAGACAGAATTAATAGTGACAAGAAAATCATTATTTTTCTGAAGTTTTTTGGAGAACTGTATGTAATTTGAGATAAAATCTTTCTTACTTCTCTATAGAATACTAATCATATGGTTAAAAACTGTGACAGGCCAGTGTTTTGTATTCAGTCCTACAGGTTAGTAAGAGTCATTTATGTTGAACATTAATGGCTTAAGTCCTGTTAAATCCTTTAGGGCTTTTTCCTAAGAGCTATTTGAGTTATTTTACCAAGCAATTTGGCTTTAGAAAGGTTTACTCTTAGTAGGCAATTGCTCCTGTATTTTCCTGTTAGCCAGCTGTCCACTTCTAATGCTGAGCTGAATGTAAATTCTGACAGCCCATAAGACATTGATGGAGTGGTTCCAAATTCGGTAGTTTGGTTATCACATGGCCCAGTAGATTAAGTGAGACTTCTCTGGTTTTCTATCAAGCTGAACACTAAATCCAAAGTGACCACTTTGATAATCAAGCCATGAACATTGTTAAAATTCAGCTTCAAACATATTATTCTATTATCACCAGAAGCAGGTAGAACTCCTTCAGTACTTTCAACATAAGTCAAGAGTTTATCCTTCTCACTTCCTTGTAGCTTTGCTATAAAAAAATAATAAACTTAACCTGCTCCTAGGTTTTTTTTATTGTAGAACCCCATTAACCATACTCAGGTACCTCTGCCTCTTGAACAAGTCTTTCATCTTTTCAGATAATTCTGTTGGCCCTAGCAAAGATCCAGTGGCTAATATAAATCAATCACTCAATAGCTACCCACAGTTACATGTCTGATAGTAACAATCCATCAGCTTAGAGGGCTGCAGGGTCTGATAACTCATTGTACAAAACCACACTGCTCTGCATAAAAGTATAACTTGGAAGGTGTTTAGTTAAAACTTTTCACTAGGTGGTATGAGAACTTCAGTTAGTATTAACCTGATTTATATTGATTGTTGATATATTCAAAGAAAAGCTATATGCTAAAAGACCTTGTATTTAAGCTACAAATCATAAACATTTAAGGAACTTTTGTAATTACTTTAGGTTAAGCTGAACGACTGCTAAAGGTTAAGACACAAAGTACAAACTGTACAAATTATTGATGGAGACACTTTGATTCCATAACTGCTGAACATGACTTTATTTGCTCTCTGAAAAGGGTGTTCACTGAGGAAGAGAAATTGATTACAAGGCAAGCATAAACTTGCCTGCTTTGTAGACAGAAACCAAGATAAAAATATATGTGAAGGCTTAGAAACTAGATATAGATAAATATTTATCTCATCCACAATACTCTTATAAACCAAAGATATTTTAATGCCTTCAGGTCTCATTAACATGTTTCAGAAAACTCCGCTGAAACTACATAAATGATCAACTGGAAAACTGCATTTCCACACACAAATGCACCAATATCTAGTATTTCTGGCTTGAGAAACAGTCTAGTTAGTTCTAAACATTTGAATGGGGCTGCTTTAGAACTGAAGTTTATGAAACTAGGACTACTTTATAGTCCAAACTATCAAAGCATAGATGCAGAGTGCCATCGTTATTTAAAGGGTGATGGGAGCAACTCCTTCATAAGCCGGTTCCTTGAGTTTCACTGGAGAATCTCTTTTGTAGAATAAGTTATGTTTAGAAGTTAGAGATTTCTCTTCCAAACAGAACAGTGTTTTGTACTGTCTAGAAGAGAATAGGGAAGAAAAAAAGAAAAAGAACAAAAAAAAAGAAATCAAGCTATTAAGTTATCACACCAGAAAGTTATTGTGACGATACAGTACAGAAATGTCCAACAGAAGACTAGGCTCTGTTATGAGGGGATAAACAGCACTTAGCATCTAATTATCTGGTATTTAAAAAAAAATAAATCATTTCATCATACAAGTTCAGCAATGTACATGCTCCGAAACTCAAGATATTTTTTTGTGGAGAAAACTATTTGCTTTTTCTAGTTATTTGACACTCAAATTAATGTAAAGCAAATTCTGCAGATCCTTAATGTTATGAATAAACCCTTTGAGTCTAGCTAGGTATGTGAAAGATAGGCCTTGAGACAGAGTTTCAGGAGTAGGCCCTTATTCCCTTTCCAGATGTTTGAATGAACAGTTTCTAAAAATAAAAATGCTACAGTATCTCCCAAAGCACGACTATTTCTGACAACGCCGGGTATCATTTCTTCACCATTCATATGTAATGATACCATAACAGACACATGCCAGTGAACCTTAACTCCACAGCACACAACATGGATTACTAAACACATGTTTTATTAGCCAAAATGAGTTCATGCATACTTACTAGATGGACTAAGTTATAAAAGAGGCATGTAAAAAATAACCTTTAAGGTCCAACCTTTCTTCCGCCAAACAAGGTCATTTAGTGACCTGGGGGAAGAATAAAATTTTCATGGCTGTTACAGGTAAAAAGATGTGACAATGGGAAGGTACTGTGCTTCAAGGAGACACAGTGCCCTTTAGTTGATGCTCACAGTTCTTAGCAGTGATGTAATGACCGAAGCAACGCTAAGTGAAGTGAAAAATGTGTGCTGGCAACAGCAAAAATGAAAACTATAAGGGTGAAACATTTACCCTAGGTTTTCTGGTATGGAAAGAAATAATTTCAAGTGGTCACTAAACATATATATTCACATAAGGCACTATGGGGAAGAGTATAACCCAAGAGAAGTTTGCTTGCTTTTCCCTCCATGCAGCTGGAAGCAGTACAGTGAGTTTCTAGCTGTACAGAAAAGATGAATTATGCTGTCCCCACTGACAGTTCTTTCTTAGTCATTACATCCAAGTTGAAAGGGAAAGCACAGGTACAGGCAAAAGTGACTTTCTCTCTTGAAACAGGGAGCCACAAAACGGTTTGAAATATTCCTCACAATCTAGTTGCTTGGTGATTCCTCGAATAGCAAATCGCTGCTTCAGCCCAGACAGGCAATGGCAAGCAGTCAGCCCTTGCAGCAGGAGACAGAGGGCTTCCTTGTCTGCCCAACCGGCCATGGAGAAAATGGAATGTGCTGCTGTCAGGGGCTATTGTTTGCAGCAGAGGAAGCTGGTGGCAATGGCACAAACTGCTATGTGACCGCCCCCACTGAGGAGCTAAATTTCAACCTGAGAGACCACTTCTGAAGGATGGCTCCTCCTCTGCACACAAAGCTGGACTAAATAATTTTGCTTCTAAGGAGAGATGTGAGCTCCAGCAGTGGTGGGCTTCTTCTAAGGAGAGATGTGAGCACCTTTGCCTGGTGGGTCTATACCTCCTGAAACTCCCATCCACCTTATTACAGCATTAAAGAGGGCACCCTCCCTACAGAGCAGGACTTAGGGGTGAAGAAAATTCAGCCTAAATTATGTTTGTTCTCTTTAACCAGTAGTGGTATCCTCAGCATCTGCACGGTGCCAACAGTTGTTCTAAACTAACAGTTCCCATTCATCTTTACCTGTATCTTTTCCCTTACCCAACTACAAATCATGTACTTAACCTGGACGAATGGAACAATCTTTTAAATTACAGAACAGTTGAAGATGATCATGTTTTCCCCTGCTTGTTACACAAAGTGGTGGAGAGAGACAAGGAGGGCAAGAAACCCCCACTGCATCATTGTTACAGTAATTGATTCTCACAAGTGTAATTCTTCATAAAAAACAGAACCATATTAGTGGTTTAAATGGTCCATGCCATTTACAAGACACAAGCTGAAACAAAATGTGTGGGTGGCATTTGGCTTTGTAGAAAAAAAGAAATATGGCAATTTACAATATAGAAAATAAATTTTAATTATTAATAACTATTTGTATTTTGCCATGTGTTTCACAGCCAGAAATCTCACCACAGTTTTAAGGCAAGTGTCCCTTTTATTTAAAGTCTCTTTTCAGTCCCTTTGAACTGTAAGTTATTATTTTAACTATTTATCTAGATTATTCTAAGAATCTATCAGTAATGCTGAGTGGCTGAAACAAACTGCTGGTAAAATGAAGGTTGAATGAGTCCTTCTGAACCTTCACTCTGCATGTGTGATGTCTCTTCATTGCAGCCATTTATCATTTTTTACCTTTCAGACATTATTATAGAGAATAATTACATGGTAGTTAAATTGGTAGAAATTAATACATTTCTCCTTCCAAGAAAGGGTCTTTTCTATTTTGAATCTACCATACACTGTAAAATACAAGCTTCTATGTGACAAATTGGATATTGTGAAGCAGAATATGCAATAAAAGTGATTAACACCATGAAAATAGGTTGACTGCATTTTCGGATAGATGTAGAAACATTTCATACGTTAGATGTTAAATACTGTAGGATTTTCATATTGAATAATTTGAATGCCTAAGGAGTTTTACTTTGTATTCCAAATTATAGTAATTAAAATGCTCTTGGAATAGTCTCCTTAATATTAACAGAGCATTCTTCATTACACAGGCAAAATGATTACTTCTGCTATGTTTCTCTTTCATACTTCAGTTCCAGCAGTCTAACATACAGTAAAGATCTCTGTGAAACAGACACAGTGCACAATAGTTTCTAAAGCAGATTCTGGTACTGTACCAGGAAGGAAAACAAGGCCATACCTTTTATAAGTATAGGGGAAGGAGTTTTGATCTTGCTTTCACTAGTTAAAGGCTAGGAAGTTTGCAATGTCAGTACCTAACATTGAAATGGCTACAAATTCTGATTTTTAAATGCTTCCTCTTACACAGTACTCCAACTTTAGCATAATACAACACAAATAAGGTTCTTTAGCTTGGAAGCAAATCATCCCATTTGCAATTCTAATAGCGTTGGTGATGAGTTTTGTTTCCTGATCTTGAAGATAAAATTAGTTTTCACTTTATTTGAGAAAAATCTATGGATTTTATAAGAGCAACTTCTAAGACAACTTTTATGAAAAGGCAGCACATTTTCAAGGCCATGAGGTCTTTTCATGTGATACCTAAAGAATGGGATCTCAATGAGTTTATATAGAAATTATTAATAGGACAGTTCAATATTGCAAAACGATGACCAGTTAAAGAAAGCGATTCAGAGGAAGGTAGGTTTGAGTGCATCATGGTTGCTCACTGTAATAACAGTTAAATATTTGCAGCATCCTTAACATACATGGATTGGACTGGAAAAGCTAGATCTTTTCAGTCTTATGTGCCAGAAAAAAAAAAGAGTGCTTCCACTCAAGCAGAAAAAATTAAAATGCAATCTTATTAATATAGTAGCAGGTTGTAGAAAAATGTAGGGAAGTGTAATGCATGTCAGTACTACTCTTGGTTCTCTCTTTTAGATCTTGTATCCCTAGGCATGAATATTTGTAGATGTTATTACTAATTTATCTGACATCCACCAAAATATTTTAACAATTATATTAAAAACAAAAATAAAAAAAATATGATTAAAATAATTAGAGAAAAATTGAAGGGCATCTCCTTTCTGCCATTGACATTAAAACACTGGTCATATAGAAGATGAAGAATTTTTAATGCTCTAGAAAACCTTATGAAGTTTCTTTTGGTTTCCCATTGTTACAAATCAATACTAGTTAACAAAGTAGTAGATAGGGTAGAGGAGCAAGTCATGAAAATGCCTAGCAATTTAGAGGGTTTATCTATAAAGTAAATTAATAAACTACACTATGACGTAAAGCCTTAGATAGCAATGAAAATCAACAATGGAATACTGTGCAAATGTGAGCAAAATAACAATAAAATCATGCACAGTACCAACAGTAGTAGGGGCTCAACTCAGGGAAACCTAGGTTTGTCAATGATTGTGAAAGACTTGATACTTGAAGTTCCAAGAAGGCCTGTAATTTTCCCCCATTGTAGTCTACACTCATTGAACTAAATTTTATTTGGTTTATTGAACATCTAATTCTACAAAAATTACTAAGGCTACTAGCAGAACTTCTTCTTCAAATACCATTTTTGAGGATAATTCCACATGCTTCTGCAAGGAAAAAACTCCACAGAATTACAAAACACTTTGTGAAAAAAATTTGCCTTATTAAATCCCACTTTCCACAGCTATGTACAAAAAGAAGATGTGAAATATGAAGTAAGGAACGGATAGTCTTGGATTTCCATCTGAAAAATGGCACCTATTAACAAATACTCCAGACTGTCAGAATTGACTGGGAAAACAGAAGGCTGAAAAAGCTATATAATTCTTCCTTTATTCTCAGGTAACATAATGAAATGCTTTACTAAACAAATCTTAATCTTTGTACACATGCTAAAGATTTTTTTTAGAATGTTTAGTAGGATAAAGAACATTAGACTAAAGAACTGCTGATTTCTAGGAAACTATTCATTAGTAAGTGCTAAGCAAATAGATATTTGTAAACTCTTTAAAAAAATTACTGATATTTCAAAATTGAAGATCTAACTATGCAGGGAGCTATGATTGTATATACAGGACCGTACTTAACTAGGTTATAAACTGCTCTTGATTTGCACCCTGGTTCCTTGCATTTTTCAGTTATAAATGGACCACTGAGGAAGTGTCAAAGGTAACATCTAGTAAGACTCCAGATTTAACTTTTTGTTCTCCTACAATTCTATGCTTTAGTTCTTGTGACGCTGGAAAAAAACTTTATTGCTTACTTTATTATGAGCAGTTTGCCAACCTTGCAGCAAAAGCGCATTTTATTCTCTTTCCTGTGTAGTTGAAGGCAGTAGCTATTACTTTGTTGTCCAAGTTAATAGAATGTCCTAAGGTCAATTCATGTTTTGTGATTTGTAGATATTTTTGTGTACTCCAGTTCATGATGGATTTTTTTTTATGCTACACACTTCCTTTTCCCAGCTTACTCCACAACGTCTATCAGAATTTTTATTTCTGTAAAGGTAATCGTTTTGCCTACTGTATTTCTTTTTACTGAGAAGTCTGTCAGTGTCTTACAATGAACTCGAACAGTTTTATCTTCTCTTTTGTAAATGCACACTTTACTTTTACTCTTCTTCTGCAGAAATTCTATGTATGTAAATGTGTGAGGCCAATAGAGACAGTCTGTAAATATATAATTTTAGTCTGGACCAGTCCTCTCAACTTGTCTCCGATGGACATACTTAAGACTAGCTAAGTAGGGTCAGGTGTACTAATTTCTTAGTAGTTTTGCCTGCATTGGGAAATGCAATGAAAAGGGGCGGCTGGGGGGTAATGGGATGTGTCAAAGGCAAAGGACTGTTAATCTGGCTACCACATTATTTAACAAGGCATCTTCTACAGTGAACTTTCACATATCAAATAATTGTTGCTGGCTCTTCAGATGACTCATCTCCTGACTCCACTAACTCCATTGATAAATGTCAATAGATAAAAGGAAGTATGAGGCTACCACAGAGGGAAATCATCCTTCTCTGCCTCAGTATTTATATCTGAAACTGCTATTTCCCTTTATCTTTGTTTCCCATTCTAATATGTTACATAGTTTAAGACTTTTGGATACAGCAGTAAAAAGGAAAGAGTTTCCAGCATTTACATATTATTGTTTGAAAAAAGGATCAAATAGGAAGAAATATCAATTACTAAAAATTTTATCTGCCTTCTTAATGCAAGACTGAAGGTGTGCAATCAGACATTGTTCAGTATTAAGACTATGCCAATCTTAAGTGTATCTGTGCCCCAGTGGCTGCCTAAGCATTCAGAACTCAAACAAAATTTACACAGAGCAATTATAGACCAGATTTGACTTCTATTGAGGAGAATAAGATAATTCCCAGGGATTCAGGTGACCCCATTTGAATAAGGACCTCTCTGAGATTCTCTTTTTATTACTTTAAGATATATTTCGGTGGAACAAACCCATGAGCATGTGGATTCTTGTAATTAAGCATAAAGGACTAGAGCATTAGAAGAAAAGTAGCTAGCAACAGTACAGAAGCAGGATGTTCCTGTGTGCCAAAAGACAAGCCAGCAGGGAAGAAAGCTGGCCTGGCTGAGCAGGGAGCTTTGGCTGGAACTCAGGAAAAAAAAGGGTTTATGACCTTTGGAAGAAGGGGCAGGCCACTCAGGACTACAAGGATGTCATGAGGCTATGCAGTAAGAAAATTAGAAGGGCCAAAGCCCCACTAGAACTTAATCTGGCTACTCTCATAAAAGACAATAAAAGATGTTTCTGTTAATATATTAGCAACAGAAGGAGGACTAAGGAGAATCTCCATCCTTTACTAGATATGGCGGGAAACATAGTGATAAAGGATAAGGAAAAGGCTGAGGTGCTTAATGCCTTCTTTGCCTCAGTCTTTAATAGTAAAACGAATTGTTCTCAGAATATTCAGCTCCCTGAGCTGGGAAACAGGAACAGGGAGCAGAATGAAGCCCCCATAATCCAAGGGGAAATAGTGAACTGCTACACTGCTTAGACACCACACAAGCCTATAGAGATGAATGGGATCCACACAAGAGTACTAACGGAGCTGGTGAAAGTGCTCTACTGAGACATTTTCCATCATTTATCTGTAGTCCTGGCTAACCAGGGAAGTCCTAGTTGACTGAAGGTTAGTAAATGGACTGCCCATCTACAAGACAGGTCAGAAGGAGGATGTGGGGAACTACAGGACTGTCAGTCTGAATATACCAGGTAGAAGGCTTTACTAATGTCTAGGCAGGCAACATCCATAACATTTCTCTCATCCATTAAGCAGATCACCTTGTCATAGAAGGAGCTGATTGGGATGGTCAGGCAGGACCTGCCTTTCATAAAGCCATGTTGATTGGGCCTGATGCCCTAATTGTCCTGCACCTGGGTTGCAGCAACCCCATGGAACACTACAGGCTTGGGGAACAGTGGCTGGAAGGCTGCCTGGTGGTAAAGGACCTGGGGGTGTTGATCGAGAGCCACTTGAACATGAACCAGCAGTGTGCCCAGCTGGCCAGCAAGGCCAATAGCACTCTGGCTTGTATCAGAAAGAGTATGGCCAGCAGGACCACGGAAGTGATTGTCCCTTTGTACATGGCACTGGTGAGGCTGCGCTTCCAATACTGTGGTCAGTTTGGGGTCTCTCACTACAGGAAAGATGCTGACACGTGCCAGAGTGCATCCAGAGAAGGGCAACGAGGCTGGTGAAGGGTCCGAAGCACAAGTCTTGTGAGGAGTTACTGAGGGAGCTGGGGTTGTTTAGCCTGGGGCGAAGGAGGCTCAGTGGTACCTTATCACTCTCTACAACTACCTGAAAGAAGGTTGTAGTGAGGTGGGAGTCAGTCTCTTCTCCCAAGTAACAAATCATAGGCCAAGAGGAAATGTCCTCGAGTTGCACCAGGGGAGGTTTAGGCTGGATATTAGGAAAAATTTGTTCACGTAAAGGATTGTCAAGCACTGGAACAGGCTGCCCAGGGAGGTGGTTGAGTCACCATCCTTGGAGGGGTTTAGCAGTTGTTTAGGTGGGCTGCGCAGGACCATGGTTTAGTGGTGGACTTGGCAGTGTTATGTTTATGGTCAGACTCAGTGATCTTATGGTTCTTTTCTGACCTAAATTATTTGATGATTTTATGCTAGACAGATTTCATCTACATATGTATGTGTTGATGAATATATAATCCAACGGATTGTTTTTCCTAAAGAACGATGATGAGAATAATAGATTTTGCAGCAGTAAAAATATGAAATGAATGATGATTTTTTTAAAAAAGTAGCAAAACCCAAACACACAACTATTTTATTGTACCTTTCAAAATAAAGTCTATACAGGAATTATTTCTCAAGCAAACTGCTGCACTTTCCTTCTGTTTCCAGAGTTTGTTTCCTTTATCTCAATAAAACTATAAACATACAGGACTCAATAAGCTTTGGAAAGATAAGTTTTTTCATTTGTTAGCAATTACCCCTTTTGACATAGATAATTCTGCCTTCCACTTCTAGAGGTGAATGAACTGCAGCACTTCTCCCTAAAGCCAGATTTTTATGGCTTTGCGTGGCAGGCCACTTCTATTTTAACTGAACAAAACAAGAGTAATTCAAAGCTTCCCCTTGCCCAACACACCTCATCTCTCACCCTTTGTGTGGGAGCAACCTAAAGTCTGGCTCAGCCCTGAGCAGATGCAGGCAGCTGTAGTAGCAGACTGTGAACAAATATGTCTGAGCAGTAAGACCTGGGAATTATTTGCAGAAATTATAACTACATGACTGTTTGACCCAAACCAGCTAGCATCTTTCTGTGTATAAAGCAGGCAAGAAAAGTACTCATTACTGAACAGGTAGACTTGCATCACTTTTAAAAATGTATATGTACCCTCTTAAATGAAAACGTAAAGGTGACAACTGATAACATAGCCAAAGAAAAATTACTAACCGTAAGGATACAGAGGTCAAAACTTTCCAAGTGCCTACCAGCTTGAGTAAATAATTCGAAGTTCCCCAGGGCTTTATCCTGATTGTGCCTAACAATTATCTCTGGTTGAATTAAGCTAGTAGAGAAATACTATAGTGTATTTCAGGAACAGTTATTTACCAATGCAACAGCCAACTTAAATTGCATGGAAGCTGGACATATCATTATGCTATTCACTTCTGTTAGCTCCCACTATGACTCATATATATATATACACATATATATAAACATGCTCTGGGCATTGACTGTCTTCTGTCACGTCCAAAATAGGTCACAAAATCCAATCTAAATATCACTAAACCATATATATATATATATATATAAATATATATATTCATAATAGCCATCTGGCAGCTCCCCCACAATAATTTACAAATAAAGAAAATTAAACAGGAAACTTCGCTCAAGGAAAAAAAAAAAAGTAAAAGAAAAAGAAAAGCCTCTTTATGTAACATTTTTGCCCATAGAAATTATTTATAAGGTCATCTGGTTAGTTTTGCCCTTCTCTCTTTTAAAACATCCATGGTAAATTTTGTAGACTATGGAATTGTAGCCAAAGTAAGCATTTCTTCAGATTCTATATTTGGTTTAGAAATTTCTGTTTTAGCCAGAGTAATTTAAATCAGATATTTCTATTCTAGCATGTTGCAGGATAGATAAAAATATAAGCCTATAAATTACATAAACACTTAACCTGTGTCCCTTTTTTCATCTATAGTGTTAGGACATAATTTCTTGAAATATTTTATAGATGATTAGGGTATTCAAGTGTCACCCTTGGTATTATCAGAGTTGGTTTTCAGTCTAAGGAAGGAAGAAAAATATCAGTCAAAATTTGAAAAACAAGAAATCCTTCTAAATGATACAGCACTTTTCATTACAAAGATCAATCCATTCAATAAAATTCAGATCATTAACATTTTTTGCCTACTTTTCTGAAAGTATAGAGACTTCCACTTACAACCGAGGGTGACCTTTGATAGAAAAAACACCTTATCCTTGATATGAAAATATCTGCTTTTGTCTGCAGATGGGTAATAATTGTACTCTCCGATGTTCTCACACAACACATTGACTTACCTGAACACAACCACTTCAAGCAACTAATGACTAAAGTCTATTAAACTTATAGGATAGGTTATAAGCCCTTACCTCATACTTGTCATGTAGCATCATTAGGTCAGTCACTGCATATCTAAGCTACTTCAGAAATGTACTCTTAGCTTTTTCTCAACATGGCTTCTTTTTTCATGGATAATATTTTTTTTTCTTTTTTTTTGTTTTATTTAACAAAATATTCAAGTTGCAATAAACTAAAATACAGGAAATGTACGACAATGTTTTAAAAAATATAAAGCAGAATAGAGAATAAAAATAAGAATAGAGTGAAATAAATATGTTGGTAGACACCAAATACTTTAAACATTAGCAAATAGTGCAACCCTTCTTGCTTCCTCTCTCTGCTGTATTTGTAATACAGAACAATACATGTTATCTTCAGGTGACTGAAAATGCATGCTGCCTTTGCAAATTAGTCAATCAACAAAAAAGTTCAGATCTCTGCATTTCATCAGGCTGTTGCACTAAGATCAGATTTTTCACTTTTTTTACTTCAATTAACTTTGGTTTCCAACAAGGAGAAGCAAATTTTAATGTAATTTAAGACAAGTATTTTAAAAGAAAGTCACGTTTTCTACATTGATGTGATTTCAACATACGGTTAAGACATTTTATGAAAGAAAAATGTCACTTTTGTATATCAGATTATTCTGATAAAAATAAGTAATCATTTAACTTCAAATTTCTGTTGAGAAAAACGAAGTAATTAGCATTTGTTTCCAAATAAAAATGACAATTAATTTTAAATGACCAAAATACCCTGTGACATTTTTGTTTCATTCACATCTCCAATCCTATTTTCTCACTTGTACTGGATCTATTCCTAAAATGCATTCCTCAAATGCATTCTTGTTTGTTAGACATCCCCAACTAAGCTAATGAATGAACATTGTTTAAACTTTCACGTTCAAACAAGTCACTACAGCTTAATGGGTTACTACTCTATGGGACATCCTCCATTTCTGGTCATGTGGAATCTTCTATTCCATTGCAAGTGAGAATAGAAATGTTTTAACACAAACCATAATGGAAGTTTTTAGGATGCTATAAAAGCTCTTGATCTAAAGATTTTTTTAAAAAAGTGTGATTGCGTGTGTCTCTATCAATGTATATCTCCGTATTTTTAAAGAAATGTTGCAATGGAGTTCCTGAAGCCACCACTACTTGGAATATCTGGGCAGGGAAGCATAAGAAAAAAACTCACTTAGGAAAATATGAACAGGCGTTGAAAAACATTCAGTGGATGTAGAAATGTAGTGTGATTTGTGTCTTGTAAAGAATGAAGTGCAGCATGGCACTGTCTTGCAGGAAAAGTAAAACCATCCACCTTCAATGAAAGAATAGACAGGAAACCAAACAGCACCTTCCTTCAGAAAAGTTAATTTTTTTAATTTTTTTTTCCTTTAGTCACAGTGATAGCTGAGGTTTCATACTTTTGAGAAACAGAACTGATAGCACATGACTTTTGATTAGAAAGGAACGATCTTTACTCTAAATTTGATTTTAAAAGCCATGACTTTCATAATTCAATTAATTTAAACTAGAAGGTGAAGACTTTTTTTCAAAGTAATTTCACAATTTTCAGGGTATCACAAACCCATTCTAAGGTAACAGTGGATGAAGGCTAATAAGTAGATCACTTTCTTCTTTCTACCTGTGTACCTGATGATTTACTTTACTCAAAACATGTACTCTTTAAAAAGTAGAATACCATCTCAGTAAAATATCATAAGTTTTGATTTTACTGTGCAACCTTTATGTTTCTCACCTTATTAGGTGATTTCTACAAATAAGCAGTCCAGAAACAAACTGCTGTGTTATTGCATGCTTCTGATAACTAACCAATAAAGCAACCAAATAATAGTTATCACTCACAATACAACACAAGCTAGTTAAAATTCAGGAACTGTTCATCTGAAAATTGACTAGAAGTATGGAAACAGAATTAAAATATAATAAACTATCTTTCTTAGTAGCATTGAGCACAATTCATTGAAAGCAGTACTTATTACTACTCCAGTCCCATGTAAGATATAACTGCCTACCTTAGAAGAAAATTTCTTATACTGATTGTGTTTGGGGGTGGTGGTATTTTGAATTGTGTTTGGGAAAGAGAGGTGAGAGAGAGTATGGAAACAGACCTCATTACAGTAGTATATGATATAATGGTGAAGTTTTCACAGGTAATGGAAGGAATATGGGAGGTTAAGTTTTACAGCTGATAATCACAGTTGCCTTTCACCTCTGGGAACCTGCACTCATGCAAGGTCAAACAGAAAATTAGTTTTGTGATCTCTTCACAGTTCCAATCTACAGTTAGAAAAAGCTATGATCAAAATAGAAAGGCTGGCCGTTAAAAACTGAGCTGCAGGCACAAGGTTTTCTCCCAAAAGCTTCTGCCTCCAGCATCCTCTGAGACCTCACTCCTGCACTTAGTGTGAGGTTACTGACCTGTGTAAGGTGAAGCACACCTATCTTTATGAAATTGGTGTCTTGACCTGTACAGTTACCATTCTTATCAAGAAAAGTCTTTCTCACCTCCTGTTTTCAGAAATTTTAATAGAAAATATGGTCAATTACTTGTCACAACCTACAATCACAAAGAAACTACATAACCTTGGTTATATACTTTTAAATTAAAGGAATTTATAGTACTTACTCAAGAAATTACAAGAAGCAGTTGTACATCACTCATGGAAGCTTTGTACTGGATTTGGTGAAATAATTCGTAGAAATTAAAGTGAGGTAAATTGACAGAATTAAAGAAAACATTGTGGTTTAGTGATATTTAGTTTGGATTTTGTGACCTCTTTTTGGACTTGTCAGAAGACAGTCAAAGCCCACAGCATGCTGGCTTTATTTCATTCCCTACCACCACCTTCAGTGATATCTTATGGTCTGACAAAGGTATTAGATTTTAAATTACTGAATCATATTATCTCTCTGCATACACTTTACCCCCTTATATTCTTAGCTACAACAGTGGTTTTTTTAGAACACAATTCAAATGCATTTTCTATGGTCCCACTTTATGCGACATTTATCGTCTAGAGTTATTCATAATAATTTCAATGCTGAGTTCAGGTTTAAATGTCTCCATTTACCAGCCACATTTAAAAAATGGTACTGAATATGCAAAATAGTTATTTGCAAAATTAAGCAAAAGAGAAGTTTCAGTGTGATTTGCCACACCAGACATTTATATAAAACCTGTCTTTTGCCTATTTAAATGCTTCAACTAAGTTGAGTTCCACAGGAATTGAACAATATTCCAACATTTTAAAATAGAAAATCTGTATTATCACCTCTCTTCTTGCTAATCCTTGAGGAGAAATAGCTTGATTGAATGGGGGTTGGTGGGGAAGTGGTGTTGTGTGGGTGGATGTGTTGCATGTGTGAGGTATAATTACAGAGGAGAAAAGAAATGTAGTTTTAGGGTTTTTTATAATGGTGGAATCTGTGATCACTTTCTCTTATTAAAACTTCTGAAACCAGTATTTCCAAAACCTGTATGACCCCTGATATTAATCAACAGAAGATTGCTTAAGAACAGCCTTTATAAAAGAATATTTTTCAAAATCCTGTCCTATAAATGATTTAGCGTTTTACATCATCGAGTAGCAAGCCGCACACAATGTTACTTACCAACTTTTAGAAACAATGTATTGAAATATTTAGTATATTCTGCTGTAAATAATGTAATGCATAACACAAGCATTGTTGCCTTACTGGAAGGCCTAGCATTTATTACTGCAGTTTCTACTTTTAAAAAATTCAGTCATAGGAAGAAAAAAATCATTAACCATTATTGTTCTAATATCTTTCTTACCATTTAATTTTTTAAAATTGTTAGCTGTCTCTGTAACAAAGTTATGACAACTTACTTCAACTTTCCAGTAGAACATCTGCAATTTTGAGCACCCATACAGCTTTTCCAATGGTTCTTCTAATCACGTGTCCTCTCCCTAAGCATGACTAACAGGTCATGCCTAAGATGAGAGGGAAAACAGTACCCCATTACTAGTCCTCATCTTTTGGCATCTAGCAGTTTAGGGACTTAATAAGTTAGAGGTCATCTGCACAACATCCCATCAATAGCTTTTAATATACATTTCTGCTATGAGTCTGCTTAAGAGGTTTTTTTTAGACATGATTATAGTTTTAGGCCCATCACTATATTCTGCAGGAGTTAATAGATTTTAAGAGTTACTCTCTGTACCTTCTTCTGTTCACTATATCCTACTGAACAGTGAACAGCATGCAAGCTTGGCAATTTGCTGTCTTATAAGGTTAAATACTAATGTATTTCAAAAGGTTTTCTGGCTCTTCCAATGATGTTGAATTTGAGTGTACTGTGGCTGCTCAATACTTACAACCTTTCTAGTTAAAATGTCAACCAGATTTCAGAAACTGTTCAGAATTAAATCAGTAGTTGTTTTTCCTACATGTCTTAAAAAACCCACAAATCATATTCAGTGTAGAAAAATGACAAAAAAAGATAGGGTATTTTTATTACAACAGTATTTTTATTTGAAATTGGAGCCTGTTCTCTTCAGGGTTGACTCAGAACCTTGTCTTCAAATTTTGCTTGGGTCTAAAGATGGCTTTGATGATATTCAATTTATCATCTTACCAGAAACCAATGAATTAGAATCAAAATCTTGAAGAAATTAGTTTTCATATGAATTGTCTTTCAAGCCATAAGATAATAGAATCCAAAGTTGGGTGGTTTTTTTAAACATTAAATAGGTAAATTCTTTGCTGCACTCTGCCATCCAGAACTCAAGGAAGACAAGACACACTTCTCCATAAATGTGAGGCAAGACATTTTGTTAATATCATAGAAGTTCTCATCAAATGCAATAGCAATTTAGCGTGACCATAAATGGTATTTTGCCTGAATAACTTACAAAATATAGGAGGGGTTCTGCTTCCATATAATCTTGTACTGTATTACACAAAAGCTTTTAATACAGTTTTCCTGTGAAAAGGGGAAATGGCATACAAGCACAACTTTCAGCTAGCTGCCCATTCCCAGGGTGGGGGGTGGGGGGCTGGGGAAAGTAACAATAATGATGCATTGTGGTAGGATCAAGAAGGGAGCTTTCCAGTACAGAGCTGTACATGATCTTGGAGTTGTGTAAGTTATGTTGATTTTTATTTTCCCTGTTAAATTTCCCAGGACAAGTGATCTGGGATGAAGAAACCACAATTAACAGCTGCTACCCATATCCTCTACCTGTGTCTCAACTTACCAGGTGAGACACTTGTCATGAGGTTTTCTTCTGTACTAAGGAATGACTCATTACAGTTCTGCACAATGTGGAACTTTTCACTTCTGTTACCTTTCCTGAGTCAGACTTCGAAAACACTTTTTTAAAAAAAGTTTGAAATGCCCACTCTGTTAATCTCTGTTCACTATGTTATTGTTGTTTGGGTAATTTGTTATTATCATAATTATCTCTTTATTGGTTAAATACTGCAAATGTTGCATCCTCTGTGACCTTAGCTGCCATTAACTCTCTACTGAAGTAATTTAAAAAGGTAATTTTTCCATTTTCATTTTTTTTCATAATTTGCTCTATAACATACTCATAATTTGATTGTTACTTTCAGAAGAAGCATGAAATATGCAGCTGCAACTAATGTGAGTGAACCATGTGTTGGAAGGGAATAAACCGATAATCACTTAAAAAGGAAGAACAATATGTCTAAATTAAAATGCTGGTCAACAGAACACAGAGCTGACATTTAAAAAGGTTATGTTTGACTGTAATAAAATAAATGGCAGCTCTTTGTGTACACAGTTGTCAATTAGCATTGCATATGTGTCTCTTGGACACATTTATTTTTGCCTAATGACTCTTTATTCAGAATGCAAAAATCTATTATTAATGTTTGGTAAATACTCCTGACTGAGGGAAATAACTAAGAATAATAGCTGCCTCTTTGTATTAGCATTTCCTTTTCATAAGAATGTCACTAAAATGAAAAAAATTATATAACATCTAAAATCACCAGTATTGTTTGGAAACAGAAGAGTCAAAATATAATAGAAATGGAAAAGTTATAAGAAAATCTTATTTACTGTAGATTCAAGTGAGACAAGAATTATTCTTAAGGCTAAATTAAAGCAAGTAAATCTGATATTTATCTACTTTGAACTTCTCATCTATAATAGGGCTGCTAATGCAGACATGATTAATCTTGAATGATACTTTTAGCAATTGAAGACAAAAATAATTTGCAAAAACATTTATATTTATTGCAGTGCAACTATGTGGCTCCCTAAATGCCTGAACCTTGTGAGTGATTTATTTGTTATGGAAGTTTTATTTCCTTTCTTGTCCTTAATCAGGAAAAGAAGCTCCCCAGTTGAAACTCAGAAGGGATAGACTATTTCCTCTGGCATTGGCATGGAGTGCTGCTTCGCCTCAAGAGGAAATGCAAAGGAAATGTGCTTGCTGCATCTCTCATTAAGCCTGAGCTTTGCTGGATGATACACAACCCCCTGGGTAGCACACACAGAGGCTCATTGCCAGAATAACATCCCAGTGTCAATTTAAGCCAGATTCTTTTCATGATTTTGTAGCAAGCAGAAAAACTCTTTACTCTCCCTCCTAAAGAAGAATTAGGATATATACAGACACAGGAGTTCTTATCACAAGACAGAGAACAACTCCAGATTCTAATGTCCATGAGGCTCACCAGAAAAGGCAGTCTAAGGGTATCCTGGTTCTAGCCCTTACTCAGAATAGTTTGTACATTTTACATTAAAGCTGTCTGAACAAAATGAACAAACAATCCTGGCAGAATGGATTCGAAACCAGATGTGGTGGGGTTGACATCTGCCAACAGCCAAACACCTGCCAAGCCTCTTCCTCACTCTCCTTTCCTATGGGATGAGGACAAAATAGAAGGGAGGCAAGAAACCCTGACATCACAATAAAGACAGTTTAATAAGGAAAGCAAAAACTTTATGCAAAAGCAAAACAAAGAGGATTTCATTCAGTACTTCCCACTGGCAGGCAGATGTTCAGCCACCTCCTGGAACATCAGGTCCTCAGTATGTGTAACAGTTGCTTGGGAAGACCAGCACCATAATCACAAACATCCCTTTCTTCCTTCTCCTTTCCTCCAACTTTCATTAGTAAACATGGTATCATATGGTATGGAAAATGCTTTGGTCAGTTTAGGTTAGCTGTCCAGGTTGTGTCCCCTTCCAATCTGTTGCTGACCCCCAGCCTAATTGCAGTGGGAAAATTCTTTGATGCTGTGTAAACACTGTTCATCTATAGCTAAAATATTGGTGTGTTATCAATGCACTAATTATATGTCTATCACTGTTTCCCATACAGCTTCGTTATGATATATAAAAGGTGATTGTGCTGAATTCTTTTAAATGAAGGTTTTCAGCTCCTACCCATGGGATTCCATTTGGATCCTGCATATACACAGGTATCTAAATGTAAAAGATGGGTATCATTCCAGACCCGTTCTAGGCTTCCATGTTTCCTTCTGGGAAGGCCAAGTCAGCTTTTGTGGTGGACACTGACTGACAGAGAACTCTCTGTTAAAAGAAAATCTCTCTTCAGGACTTAACTTGATTTCTACTAAAATCAATGGCAGCTTTATTGCTTAAAAATATATATAAATCCACTGCTTTCTGTATCTGTTACTTTTATAACACCATGATTACCTCTGTCTATTGTTTTTAAAACATTAACATTTATGGCTTGTTGGAAAGTTTTTTCATGTAAACAAATCCATTAACATTTTTAAGTTTTTTGCAAGTTACAGTTTCAGTTACAATCTTTTTTTGTGTGGAAAAGCCTTGGTATTCTGCCTATCCATAGATTCCATCCACAGGCTGAAAGGGGATTTAGAGGTGCTTTATTATTTTCCCTGACTCCTGTTCTGAAATTCTTTATGTTTATTTATATGAAGTACTTTATCTAAGCAAATATAGGTTTCATTTTAATATGTTGAAAATGAGGCAGTTTATATGATAATTATTTAAGCCTTCAGTATCTCCTATCTAAAATGAGTATTTCATTGGTCCTTATTTACATATAGAACACCATCAAAATGTTTTAATTTATTGCCAGATGAACTTGCTGACAATCGAAATGTGATGACATCCATAATAAAGAAATATACTGGGACCCAGGGACAATACATAGAGAAGTGCTCAACAGCCTGATAAAGATCAAAGATTTTAAACTTATCCCAGAAGAAAAGAGTTCAGGATTCATCCATGAAAGAAACCGGACAATGGTGTCTTTTCTTTTTATTTTTAAACAATAAATTAAAATTTTAAATTTTGTACATGCAACATTTATCCCAGATGTCCTACTTATGACTACAGCAGAGCAATCCAATGTGAATTTCTGCCTTCAGTCAGAAACAAGACAAATGCAATCATCCAACAGAATCTATGTAGAAACCCTAGATGAGGAAATGTGTGTTCCCACAGTGTATTATAAAAAATAGAAATATCTTCTACAGACATGCAAATCTTTTAAAGGTGATATTTTTAGAAGTGAATTCACAGTCAGAGCAGAGATACATAATGAGAGTTTTCATATCATTAGTTATACCTCAGCAAGAACTGTCAATACGTAGTCCTTCCTGTCAAGATTCAACATCCCTAACATTAAACTCAGAAACTAGCTCAGAAAGTAATTCAAAAACTTCAAAACTGTTTAAGCATACCTAAGATATCATCTACACAAGCGGCATCATCACTGCTGTATTCATCAGTAGAAAGGCTCACTCCTCAGATTGCTTCTATTACTTCTTCCAAGCTGCAGTGTTATACTGTTATGTTTAAATTAAGATAGCTAATGAACTGTGTGACTATATTTATATACAGCTTGACCATATAGAAGTACCACTGAAAAAAGATTCTTCCTACTATCTTCCAGTACTTCGACATATTCCTACCAGTGAGAGATTAAGAGCACACAAGTCCATAAGAAATTCTTCACATCTATGAAAACATGCGAAGTTTTATACCCAGGCATCACAGCATGTTCTTACTCTAAGGACTGAATATGTACAACACTTCACAGTTGATGTGCACACTGCATACACACAACCCCCTAGCTAGTTTTCATACTTCTTCCAGAAAGGTAATTTACTGTTGACAGAGTAATGATTACAATGGAGAGGATATCAACATCAGGAAACTGGTTTGCTAACAAGTTGCTAAACATGGTATGTTTTACATTCATTACCATGGACTGCATTACTTAAATAATTCTATTACTTATGTTTTTAGTTTTAGCATGAGTAGATGACTTTGAGCGGGGGTACAAAGTGGTTCTGGAAGTCAATTAACCCCACATTTAGCAATATCAAAAGCAAATCTGTAAGCAGCACTGCAGCACTGAGATCATCTCTTCCCAAATATGAAGCCCAGGTCAAATCATAAACTCATATGTGCACATCCCTTCCTCACACAGAAAAAATAGGAAAAAACTTGATCTGGCCTGTCTTCACCTCCATTATTCACTTTGAAGAAGAAACCACTGGCCAGATGTACACCCATTTAGTGCTAGGCTTGACTTATGAGACTGAAAAATTGTTCTGAGACCAGGAGCTCTTCTGGACATTTTTGTGACCAGCAGAATTGTCCTTAATTGTTCTTGGATCTTTTTCCACCCAGATTTGTTCCACACAGTTTAATTGTCAAATCAATGCCTTCTCTGTTATGCTTTGAACTCCTTTTTGCACTCCTTTCTTCTCTGGGCCCTCTGAACTGTTTTCCAGCACTGCCACAGGACTGTAGCTTATCCTGAGATAATTTTTATAGCCAAGAACAACAGCAGTTCGTCCTATGCTACCTTGTCACTATTATGAAAACAGTAATGTCAGTGACATTGATTAAAGGAACCTAAGGACAATAAATCTTCCCCTGAAATTTCCTAGATGGGGGGGATATCCAACCCAAAAAAAACCCTCACCACTCACAAATCCCTTGCCAAAATAAAATTAAAATTAAAAAGAAATAGAAGAAAAACTATAAAACATATTAAATAATTATTGGAAACAAAAGATAACTTCATTCTTCTACTTCATTGCTTGATGGAAGTGTAGCAGAATAATATCAATTCACAGAGTAACAAGATGACAAATTAGCTAACTTATTCCAGAGTACCATACATAAATCATATATTTAAGATTCATTCTATTTATCTTTGTTTATATGACAAGTCTTCATTTAGATAACATATGGGAAAATCACAAGCCCATGTCACTATTACTCAAGCAAATTCCCCATGTAAAATAACAAGCTAATGCTGAAAAAGTCCATGGTATTTTCAATCCTAGATTTGTGTAACAGGAAAATAAAGATACCATGGGAAAATGGAAAGTCACAGGTGTCTAACCATAGAGGAAGAATATTACCCAAAAAACTGGTTCATCTACTGAATATGCTAAAGGTCACGGGTCCTCTGGAAGTCTCACACTTACTGCTGTAACCCTAAGTTATTTCATCCCTTACTCTCCTCCTTTCCAAACTCTCTACTAACACTAGCTACTTTTCTTAATCTTGTGAGCCGAGGAAATGAGATTTTGAACCTGCATCTGTCTGTCTCTCAAATCCCCACTTTCAATCAAAACTGATGAGAACTGAGGTTTCAAAATCATTAAGTTGCTGAGATTTATGTGAAAAAGGCATTTAGTAGAAGACATTAATGCCTTCAGAGAAGGCAAACGTTGCAGAATTAGCTCTGCTGTGCTATCAGGTCCCAAAGAATCGGCACAAGGGGAGCTGTAGGAAACCAGCCTTCATAAATTCTGCTTTTCGGAGAGGTGTCTGTTTAACTTTCAAAATAAAAAAGACCTTAGAGAAAGAACATGATTCTTCTCCAGATACTGAACTACTCTGAAGTAACAAAAACCTATAGTATAGTCACAGTAGTATACAACAATTCTTGCAGATAGTTCATCAGAAATCTTTATATTCAGTCTTCTGAGCTCTTTCTCCCTTATTAAAATCAATCTAAAGCATTAGACTATCACAGTCTGCAAAAATGGTACACTACATTTTCAAAAGCTCCCTTAACTCCTTTAAAGGGGATCTTAATTTCCTTTATTCTTGATGACAATTGAATGCCTAATTCTCTTTGGTATTTTTGAAATTTATTAGAAAAATAATACAAATTGAACATACCTAGTGTGCTTGTTCCTGTTCATTCTACATTCATAAGTGGCATAAATTACAAAAAAATTAAAAGCAGACTGGAACCTTTGACAGATTTTTCAAATTATAATATGGAGGAAAAATTTAAAATCTCTCTCAAAACAATGTGAAACCCCTACTTTTCTGCAAGTACCATGTCACAGATGATGGACCAGTCACTTAAAAATGCCAAATGAAAGGCTCTTTGAGAGAAGGAACTTACTTTCTGAGTGTGGAGCAAATATGAAAAAAATAACCCATATTTTTCAGCAGAATACAATTTGGCTTGTGCAGGGGATATCTTTCCATTGTATTTCCAAACAACCTCTTAATACATGAGAAAATGTCATTTTACCACAGCTCCTCAGTAATAAAAAAACTTGAATAAATTCTATATAAAGCAATTTCTGAAATGTCAAAATAAACCAAATGATAGGAGCAATACGGAAAGTTTTCCTTTTGGTTCCTGAAGTACATAAAAGAAATTGCACACAGAAGGGGTAAGGTTCATCGTAGGGCCCACAATCCAGATTTATGCCCTGATGAACCAACAAGGCAGAGCCTGCCCAGAGTAAGAAAGAATTAACTTAAATTTCCTTCCCATCAATGGCATGACTCAAGTGATTGGCAAAGCCACATCCTGGCTTGGCTGCTGCTGCTGTACACAGCAATCACCTGAGATTGCAGTAATTCAGCAGCTGCTTAGCAGCATGTGCCAACAGGCATCCAACATGCTGAAAGCGGCACTGAAGAAGTCTTTGTCAGCACAGAACTGCACTGAATTTAGACACCAGAAAAATTATCTGTTCCTAGAACCTAATTAGTTAATTTTCATGTTAACCAACCACGTATACAGACGCAAAAGAATCTTTCTGAACAAAACCTTCAAAGCACTGTGAGGCTTCCAGCCAGAACTGTGAAGTCTACTATAGTGAAACATTTGAAAAAGGTAACAAAACAAAACAAGAAAGCATAGATTGCTCTTTCTTGTTGTCATTATTTTACAAGGATCATGATGAATATGCATTGAGCCTGAAACATTGAAGCTGCCCCTGAATTGCAGTGCTTAGATCTAAAGTTGGGAGGACCTTATTCAAAATACATTCTTGCTAACAGAGCACATCACCACCATTTTTATGTATCTGACTCTTAGATTTACTGCAAATGTTAAAGAATTAAAGTTAAAAAAAATATTTTCTTATTCTTTCCTTCTGGTGGGAAAATAAATTCTTCTGTGAGCTGCAGGGGTAAACAAGCACGTTTCTGCATATTCTTTCCAATGTGGATTCTCTGATATATAATAAAAAGTATATCTTTTTGCTCAGTGGTAAAATTAATTTACTTGGGCATCTATTGTAATCACATTAATGGGAATAAAATATATTGGTAATTTCCACCCCAGGTCAAATTGGTGATCAGGTTCTACAGTCATTAGGTAGAAGACAAATCATGAAGATTGCCAAAGTCACAGAGCACTGAGACTGAGAAGTGGGGGGAATAGGACAGGACACAAAAATAGCCTGAAACACATTCCATTAAGCTAATCAATACTAACTGATTTTATCTGATTTTTAACCAGAATTCCTGTGAGGACATTTTGTTTGATTATACTTCATGTGTGTTTCTTAGTAGTTTTATAACTATTTAACAAGCCCAAACTGACTGAGCAAAAGAGACCAAAAATAAACTATACCATTCAAATTCCAGAGGTTAAAAAAAGAGTCACCCTTCCACTCTGATAGCAAATCTGGTACAAGCAGAAGCGTTTGAGGTATCAGAGATTCTGGAAGGACAAAAACACTATAATGTCACAAATGTAGGGAAAATAACAAAAGGCATTTATATCTTAGGAACCAGTGCTGTTCAAGAGCCAGATTTGCAGAAGAGAGATCTTCCTTAGTGCATACAGAATTGTCTAACAATTATGCTAAAACACAGCCTAAGAAAGCAACAGTATTGAAACCCCCAGTATCTTCCCACAACTTCCAACCCATGTACCAGGGAAGCCTGCAGGATTCTGCAATAGCTTTGGAAATTGAGTTTATAATGACAGATTTAAAATTCACTAATAGTAAAATTTAAGCCACTCAGCTAAAGGAAAAGAAGGGCTTTACTAACCACAAGAAAAA
This sequence comes from Falco punctatus, assembly GCF_963210335.1. Taxonomy (NCBI): domain Eukaryota; kingdom Metazoa; phylum Chordata; class Aves; order Falconiformes; family Falconidae; genus Falco; species Falco punctatus. The sequence goes on along the minus strand of NC_137582.1, from coordinate 78,464,358 downwards.
GAAACCAGTCAACTCAAAGGTAGAGATTAAACAAGTCCTTTTATCCAGGCAATCGTAACTGGAACATAGTATGCATCAGATTAATGTCTAGTTAGAATATGATTTGCTGGTATTTGCAAGACTTATGAAGATATACCTTTTTCCCCCTTTGCAGGTGCAGAGAACTTAAAACCCAGGGATGTTTCTATTTCCTATGCCTGCCTTTCAGATGGTCAAAAGCTTCACAGATTCCCAGATGGCTAATTAACTTTTTCAGACTCTCACTAAGATTTTCCTTAATTCAGTAACAACTGAGAAGACTCTTAGGGGTATGTATGGTATCATATATCACACACCACTTTTTTTCTAATTTCAGTAACTGTTCCAGATGCTCAGAGAAAATGGATTGACTTTTTCCCTATAGCACTGATGAGGTGACTGACATCACATTTATTATCAGGCCCATTTCAACTTGAGCCAATTCCGTAATAGGCTTACAGCTGACATGCTGAATATTAAAGTGAACCTATGTTATTCAGAAATATTTGGTAAGTTTCAAACAAAGCAATGCTGGAAGGCCCAGTCCAGAGTAACTATTAATTATTAATTATGTTATTATTATTGCATGGACTCCTAAGGCAGTCTCCACAGTCCATCTGGTGTGCCCCTTACATAATTTAGAATTACAACTGTTTTTTACTGGAGAGAGGAAGGAAAGTGAGACTTTCATTCTCTTTCTTTTGTCTGGAAATCCTTCCTTTGCAAAAATGGCAAAACCAAGTGACAAACACATGTAGTGTTCAGGATACAACATCAGGAGCACTCTAGCATCCGGTGACAAGAAGGCAATCACAAAGGGACAAGTTTTACAAAGTGCCATGAAGAATAGCTCTTAGTTTGCATTTTTCCTGGTAGGAGAAAATTCTTACAGAAGCAGATATGCTGGGGGGGAGTAATTTCCCTGGATTTGTTTTTTTTTTTTTTTAATTTCCAGGTTTTGAAAAAAAAGCAAGCTTAAGTAACACGCTTCCATGCTGCTAAGAGTTTGCAAAAGACTCCTGAGTAATTTGGAAGCCACAGAATAGAGCAAGAGCACATCAAAATATAAATCATCTCCTCTGGGATGCTTCTATGGGGCCGAATTTTGCCTTTTCTTCAGGAATAAGGTAATTATGAAGGGAAAAAACCCATACATTATTTTCCTTAAACTAAATTGTGGTTTTAGAAACTGAAAATATATATATATTTATGGAGACATAATTTATAAAACTGGAAAAAAAAAAACAAACACCAGATTTGTTACCAATTTCTTATTAGTGAATTTTTTATATTCTTCCACATCTATAGTGCCTAGCCCTCAAGATAACTCCTGTATCAAGCAGACTTTTAGGCAAAGAGAGGTTAAAGTCACTGCCTGATGGAGGAAGCAGTCTATAGGGAAAGAAGCAATGGATCACAGGAAGCAAAAAGATGGATTGGACTTCAAGAAATTACAGCAACGGAAGTAAGCTGTCATGAGCAAACACTATGTTTTGTACATTTGTTGGCACTTCGGCTCTCACAGTACAATACTACTTTCTTGAAATGAAGACTTTCCTTTCTACATAGGTCTCTGACTCTTGCCTGCTCTTCATAATTCCAGTTAATATGCAGATTTTCTAGTTTATAGTACATCCACACAGGAACAGGCAAGGTATAGTACATGTTGTAACTAACATAAAGAGACTGACAAGAAGGTTCTCCTACTCCTCATTTAGGAAGAAAGTCCAATGGAATATATATATTTTTAATGTATGCATGGTGTCCTTCCTTTATTACACAATATGGAACTTTATCACACTTTTCCCTCTTCTGAATTTGAGATAATGATAATTTGCTTCAGACTCAGTGAAATGCAGCTTCTGTACTTCAACAGCGTAATTTTCCCTGTCATGAAGTATCTTGATCTCTGGTCAACAGATGATTCCTGCCAGGTGACTCTGGACTTCTAAGAAATTACTGCTGAAGTTCCTTAGTCAGAATAAAACTTTGAATAGTAACTTTGACCCAAACATTAGCATTTAAAAATTATACACACTGACAACATATACATGGAAGACATCATTAACATAGAGGTGACTAGCAATATAATTTAGAAAACTGAGTGCCTTGAAGATCGCAATACAAAAATGACATGAAATTAAAAGAGTGGTGTAAAAAGGCAGATTTTTAATGAGAATTTCTTTTATCACCACACCACAGAAGAAGAGGAATAAGACATGTTAGAAGGACTTGGATTAATTCATCCATTCAGGTGTGGGTTGTAAGCCATCAGTGTGACGGAACCATAAAACACGATACATATAATTAAAAAATTAAGAAAGATGAGAAGCTCATAATACCATTGAATAAAACATTGGTTAGACAGGCTTCACCTAAAATATTAGGTGCAAGTCAAGTCACATATCTAAGATTATTTCAGACTGAAGTGGAAGGAGCAAAAGAAGGGTTAATCAAGGAAGAAAGATGATGTCTAGGAACAGATGTCTAGAAGTTGGCTGATTTATTTGAGCCTGAAAAGAAGATTCAGAGGGGATATGATTACTGACTAGAAATATATCAAGTAGATAAGTATGAGAAAATGGAGAAAGCAGAGTTACTTACATCCAGAGACAGTATTACTATATGAAAAAATTTATATTCCCTGACTACAAATCAATTTAACCCAGAACTTAGAAAAGAGTACCTAACCACCAGGAAATGGAGTTTCTCAGAATAGAGATAGTATAGGAGCAATGGAGATAAAAATGGATCTTGATAAGTAAGTGAAGGTGTTAAATAATTTTAATAGCTCACCATTTAGCAGTTTTTATTAGCTTAGCATTAGACCTGGTTTTCACATGGTCTTTTCCAGTTTGATGGGCTGGTTTTCTGGGAAACTTCTGTTTGATGAATGATGTCTCCTAGCAAAAAACAGCTATGTCTATTTCAGTAAGAGAACACTTAAATCAACAGCCCTTTATTATTAGCTCCATGCTCTCTTGTAAGAGCAAAGCTATAGGACACAGGAAGAAAACAAAACAAAGGCTTCTCACAAAGCCTTCACCATGTGGAACGAACATATATTTACCATATTCCATGTGGAGCAAGGTATAGTGGCCGAGGTATGATTTATCACAATGAGATCTGTATGCAAATGGAAAAAAAAATCAATAACTTCAATATTGGTCATATTGGAATATCATTCACTGAGGACATAAGAACATCCAGAGCTCCTAGAACTGTAACAGTCTTCCTGTTTTAAGCCTGCATTACTGATACATCACACATGCAGTCATTTAAAATCCATGGAATTGAATCAGTCCAGTATGTCTGGATCTATGAAAGAGAGTCTATAATAGTTCAAAGTTAGAGAGAGATTGTGCAGCTAAAACTAGCTGATATGGCACTTTCAAACACTCCATCAAATTCAGCTGGTAGATGTGACTGATGGTTCATTTAATGAATAAAATCTTAAGGCCATATAAACCTAACATCTTGGGCATCCCATGTTCATACCTAGCTGCACCTTCAATGTTCCAGCTGTTATTAACTCTGCCGAAAGAGATTTATTATCCTAGTCACTCTGATTAACAAGCCCAGTACCATTCAGTTCCAAGCTCTAAGTCAGAGGCTTTCTTTGCGGGATAAGACAAGTTTGTTTTCAACTGCTCAGATTTACTGTGAGTTGGTGCAATTCAATATTGCATTGTCTCCTGACTAAATTAATCTCCCTCCTGTTTTTGTTCATCAGTTCTGCCAAGATATTTAGTGAAGTGTTCTGATATCATAATGCTATTAAATAAAAAGACTGCTTGGCAGGCTGTTTGGGGATGAGTTAAAATTAGTAGTAGGTAAAACTACATATCTAAGGTACAGTAGTGTTCACCAGTAATGTCTTTGTGAAGCTGCAATATTCTGCAGCATTACTGTCAAGTGCTGTAAATTCTTTTTCCATCAATTTGCCTTAATCAGAGTAGCCCATATGATTATCTAATGTGTTTAGCTGGATGAAAAATAAGATGGCTATTTGAAGCTCAGTCTCCTTTCCCTATGGACCTTTGCCAGACTGTGCTAGAGGTAGCACTGAGGGAACACAAGAGGAACATGACAAAAAGAAATTAGGAAAGAAAGACAACTACATAGAAGAATGTAGGTGGAAGAATGTGTAAGGGATGAACACTAGACAAGATAGATCATGACTATCTGAGAAAGAAGGAATACATATAAAATAAAGGACCTTCAGAAAGAGAAGATTTTTAGGTTTATCTCTCTAGTAGCTAGTCCTCTACATACTAGGAACTTTTTTTTTTTTTTTTTTGTTACTTATCTGATGGAAATAAAGATACAGAAATAAATACCTAAATTTATTTGCTGGAAGGAAACAGCAATTGCAGCCAATAATGATGTGAATGGAGTACAAACAGTAGGCACAGATCAAAAAGAAAAAGCTAAGAAAGCAATACTGCATAATCCATCAGGGAAAGGAAAATCTATTTACATCAGAGAAACCAAAATAAGAAAATACTTCAAGTATATTAAAGCAAATTATTAGTAAAACCAAATATTCAGATAACTCTAAGCTTTCAAAAAGATGGAATGCTAACAGTGGATTTTCACAAATTCAGTACAATGAAGAGATACTGAATGTGAATACATTTAACCACCTCTTAGGAATAAACCATTCAAAGACATGGACTTTTCAAAATACTGCTTTAACTTCTTTGGTTTTGATGTATCAGCCAAGTATTCTAGACAATGTTCAAAACAACAGAACAAATAGGAGAATCACTGATAAATTAATCAAAAGCAAAGTAAATAAAGAAAATGCAAAAGGCCGGGTGCCTTTATAAAAGCTTTAGAAATACCTGCATGTATATAACTGTATTCCCCAGAGAGATACAAGTCTGTATTTACAGGAAATGGATTCAGGTATGTGGCTTAAAGACAACTCATCAATTCTAACTGAAAGTAACCCAAGAACACATTTTTGGTGGGTCTCTAATTGCCAGAAGTCCTGGCATCATGAACTTATTTGATGTGTAAATAAAAGTGGATTAAGGGAAGTGTGGATTAATCATAAGATAACTGCTCACACTACCCAGAGGCAGAGGTACCACCTGGAATAAAAAATAATTAGTAAGCTACACTTTTGCTCCTGCTTGAATGTTTGCTTAGACAAGGTAAAGTAAATGGATGTCCTTTAAAACAAATAAATGAAAGGTGTTAATTAGATCCAGGGTCAAAACACCTTTTTTAAAATTTTAATTTATGACACCAAGCAAGCTCCCTACAGAAAAGAGGGTGTTGAAGGGCAGAAGGAAATGTTTGTAAACTAGTGAATACTGAACATAATTATGTAAGAGCGCACATACTGGAAAGTTGAAATAAAAAAGATGAAGGAATACCTAATAAGCCATCTTTCTCAATCTTCAGGGCTATAGCTTGTCATATAACTCACAGACCATCTGTCTTCTTAACTCCGTAGTTTGCTGGGAGTAATGGCAAAATGTCTGCAACTGTATTTTATGGGGTTTAGTAATTGCATACAAAGGGGAACTGCAAAATGATGCTTTATTCTAATTAATTTTCATTACGGCAGAATTCCTGAAGGTACATGCAACTTCCATTCACCAACAATGTCTTTATGAGCCATAGCTCAGGGAACCTCTGATTCAAAATATTAATCATTAATTAAGAAAAGGAGCTGAATAGAGCAAAGTAGCAATTGTCAAATGATTTCTCAGGGACCTGGCTTCCCAGATAGTTTTGATCAAATACTACATATACCTTGATTGTGTCATTGCCATCATACTTATTTCCACTAACTAATCATTCCGCTACTTGTTGTGAAAGCACATAAGCAACTATTTGGTCTAGATGTTGGTTAAAATATATGTTACATTGATAAATCAATAATTAATATATGTTCATTTATTCCTGATGTTTATTATAGCAAGATTCATTCCAACTATGCATGTACGCATCCTGTATTCTAGATCATCCTGTCAAATCTTTAGTCTGTGATTCTCTACATGGATCAACTGAACCTGCTTTTGATGTAGGCCAACTTAATATTGAATCAATAATTCTTACTTAGGGAAAATTCGGGGGCGGGGGGGGGTGGGGTGGGCGGGGGTTGGGGTTCTGGGGAAAGAGTAGAGAAGAAACAAAACACTATGTAAAGTATTGCTTGGACCCTAAGTAAGTTAAGTAAAGCCGTTCAGTCTTGATTTTTGGTGTGAATTTATTCCTGAAAGAGATTGGAAAGAGGGTAGCTATAGTTATAATCTGAGCAAAAAGTTTTAAAATCCTGAAGTAGCTGAACATTTCTAATACCTGACCAGGCCTTACACAGATTGTGGATGGCAGTTTTACTGAATATACCTTACTTATTGAGTACTAAGCAGGCACAAATTGGTAAGAATGTGCTAATATCTCTTGCATGCAAAACTATAAAAATAACTTATTTAATTAGTAGTTCACTTAAAGAGTCCAATACAGGGAACACATGGAAAAGTGCACTCTCCTGGCTTTATTTTTGAGGTGTTGCATATGACATTTAATGAGGTGAATGTCTCTTGGAATAATCCATCAGCATCTCCCCTCAGGAAGTAAGTGTGACACAGGTGACTAATCACAGATATACAGTGTTTTTTCAGGACCCAAGGGTGTCCAAAATACAACAGCTATAAGCAAGCAACTACAGGAGATACACATTCTTCTGGTGAAGCAGATGAAATCTGAAGAGTTACTGGAACAGCTAAATTGGCACTAGATGTTTAGTTTAGGAATCTGAATCATTCCTTCAGAATCCACCATCTTAGAAACTGAAGAAAATAAATAATAGCTGCCTCTAAAATTATCTTCCTCCTTGATTGGGATCATACATGACACCAATATTCCACTAAAGAGCTGATCCAATGATCTAGAAGTGGTAATTTCAACAGATAAAAGTAAAGACCCTTTAGAGGAGCTGTCCTACATAAATGATATATATTTTAACAAGACTTTTTGCTAGTAAGGTTCCCTACATCTCTTAGCAAATAGGCAGATACTACAAAATATAAACACAAATAACTGAGAACTCACTAAACAATCCTTAAATTAATCTTTCATTTTTTCTTGTCATTGACAAGAGGAAAAAAGATGATCTTCAAGACAGATACTGAACAGGACCAGTTCATGTAGACTTCAGCTCTAGTCAGTTTGTTACATGACCCATTTCTAACCTTCACAATGCCTCTGACAGAATTTAACATATTCAAATTATTTGACTGAATGGAAAGGACTTTGTCAACAATACAGAAACCAAAGATTAAGTTGGTAGAGTTAAAGCTGAAATAGTGAGTTCAGGTCACTGTTGAGAGCCTTGTAAGCAGGTAGATAGATCTACAATACTTGCTTCTCAGTTTCTTTTTATTTCCTTGCCTCAGAAAAGTTACCTACTTTCTTCTCTTCCTTTAAAGCACTGAAACTTAGTAATCTCTGACTCTTAATGGGTTTTGACTTTTTTATGCTGTTTTTCAAGATGCATAAGCACAGCAGGAAGCCACATAAAACACTTTACATTTCTGAAAAAAAATGCTTCAAGAATCATTTCGGAGCTCACATGAATTAGTAGAAGTGAGTTTAATTAAATCAAAAGAAGTGGGCTTCTAAATTAAGTACAGGATTCAATTTCTCCTCTTTGCCTTCATGAAATTAATAGGAGTCTGTTCCTGTACATCAACAGGTTTGGAATCCAAATCTGGAGAAGGGCTAACAAACATGACATGGACGTGTTGAATTACACTATCTACCATGGAGAAGACATTCTCCAAAAAACTTCAGGGCAGATCTGGCCATCTTATTTTGTGGTGGACAGTTTTCTACCAAAAAGTACAGTTTCACTGAAGTAACATCTTGCAGAAAAATAAGTTTTTAGATTACATTTTCGGTGGAAAAATCAAAATATTTCATCCCAGGCATGAAAAAAATGTTTCATTTTCATGTTAGCATGGTAGTAGGTTTAATATACTAGTGCTATTATTTTATATTAAGATAATTAATTTAATAAAGCAAACAGAATGAAATTAACAGTAACATAAGTAACATAATATATAACTCAATAAAATGCAATATTTTATCATTTTATTATTTTCTTATTTTAATATCACAATAAGATCTGGTGCAAATTTTTAATTCTACACATATCTACCTTTCTAAATAGCATAAGGATGAAAAGACAGAGGGGAAGGGCTATTCAAACTGTTGTATCAGTTTGACACAGCAGAAAAATGAGGATTACATAGGCAGTGAGATCTGGTCTCAGAATTTTCAACAGGAACTGGTCCCTGACCAGATCACAGCTGATCTAATGAAGCCCAAGTAAAAAGGTAAAAGAAGATTAAGGTGAACAGGTTTTGAAGACTACAGTAACGAAAGAGTGGCCTTGTCTAGGTATTTCCATCAGTTAAACTAAAGAAAATAAACTTCCAATGAAGATTTCCATCTCACTCTCCCGTAAGAATCTTCTCTAAGGAATCTGGTGATTTTTATGGGATTACACATAAACTAGTATGTAGACATGGAAAGGAGTATTCAAAGGTACAAATAATCAGTAGCAACTGCTGCTTAAACCTGAATGCCAAATCTACAAATTAAAAAAACCCTTTATTTTAAAGAACTTATTATTTAACAAACATTAAAAAACAAAAAAAAAACACAAAACAAACAAACAAACAAAAAACCAAAAAAACAAACCAAAACACAACCAAAACCCAAAACTGAGCTTAAAACCTGTTCCTAACAATTCAGAAACATTTTTGCCTATAACTGTACGTGAGGAAGAGAGATGCTTTCAAATACTCTCTGAATATAATTAGCAAATGAATTTTATGCTGTAGGTGCACAGCAAACAATGTTTCTGTGATATAAATAAATATATATATATACACAGACATATAATAAATCCATTCTAGCACTAATCTAATCATTTGGGATAATGATAACAGAAAAAAAAAAAAAAAAAAAGTGGCAATGTTACATGTAATACCTCACTGCAAACCCGCTGAGGACCTCACATGCCCCTTTGGGCCCCAAACCCATGCTGAAGTTGTTTCATTTGCTGTTTCTGTTACCATAGCTGTATGATAGGTAGCGAGGATACCCACCACAGAATCATGGAATGGTGAGGGTTGGAAGGGACCTCTGGAGGCCATCAGGTTCACCTAGGTCAGGTTGCACAGAGCTGCATCCAGGTGGGTTTTGAATGCCTCCAGAGAATGGCATCCACCTATCATTCTTTCACTTTACTATCTAAAAGATAAACAAAACTTAACATTTTGCTTTGATATGGCTCAATTCAGAGAATGAACATTTGATATATTTTAGTAGAGGCTGGATAGAACACCAGAACAGGGAAAAATGTTTGGATATGAACTGTCCCTAAAAAGATGTCTTCACAATGCGTAGTAGCCATTATATTCTCTGAGTATCTAAGAGCTCTAGGCAGGCTGAAGACCCTGCTGTGCAATCCCACAGCAAAATAGACAACCCCTATTAAAAAGTGAGTACCACCTTCAACAATTATAGTATAAAATGACTATACCTGCATTGCACACCAAGTAAGTGGCCAAAGCAATGTCAGGATTGAGCAAGTCTGTTGATCTAGTTGAGAATCAGGCTAAAGAACAGTAAGTGCACACAATAACATGGAGTGACTTATTTCACCTACACAAAACACTTTGCTCCCTGAAATGCAATCTAGAGCCCCAATCACAAGATTACTTTGCTTTCTGTTTGCTCACTGCAAAAGAGCACAAGACAACACTTCATATAAAATGTCTTTTTCTTTCTTTTTAATGAGCACTAGGAGCTAATTAGATACATTCATTTCCCACCCGACACACATACACAAACCTTGTTTTTCCTGCTTCTTTTTCTTAAATAAAAGCTCTGAAAATTCCAAAGAATTCAACTCTGCACAAAAGTGCAATTGCAACATGGCCTAACACATACAAAATTCCTAAACTGAGTTCCTTACAAACACTGGAAATATGCCAGACTTCCATACCAGGCTCTGTGGCCTTTCTGATAACTCAGTCTAATAAATTATACTGGAACAGTGGTATCCTTTGGCTCCAAGGAGCCAAAAATTTTTAAGCAATAGCAAATTAATCAAGAAGTTCAGCTTCAGGAGGACTGAGCCTATTTGTGAATTCAGCTTTAAAATATGGAGACTAAGGTTTTGAAGATACAGAAACATTTCATTCTGACAGTTTAGAAAAACAAAATATATGTTATTATTAGTTTGTTTCAAACAGCACTACAGAAGAGTTTTTTTAAAGTCCTACCATTAAAGAGCCAAGCTTCGCTAAATATAATTTCAAATAGCAAAAGATCTTCATCTGAGGCAAAACCATCCCAACCTTTCCTACCCCAATTTTATGTTATTCCCTTTAAGGTTCTCCTGAGTCTAAAATGTCTTTGATTGGTATCTGACTACCAGACATTAAGAATGCATTACTAAGAAAACTGTCTTCCAGGTTTTTGTGAGCTATTTTGCTCTATTTGGCCAGCTGGTCACTGTTCCACATCTAAAAAATGAACAAAACCCCCACTCAGATGAAGGGAAGACTAATACTGAAGATAAATACTAAATGAGACAATTAGGTAATTGTGCCAAGATCACCACTTTTTACCTTCTTTTATCATCCCATCTCCCTCTGTCAAGTACACTACTTGCACAGTGATGAAAGGCATACCTGGTTAAAAAAAAAAAAAAAAAAAAAAAAGTAGCTAGGATATTCTATTTTCGAATTCATTCGAGCTAAGTGGTTTTCTCTAAATTCCAGTTGCAACATGCATTAATTGACTTTTATGATACACTGCTTATCTTAGACTGAACCTTCAGTTTTCATCTGTAGAGTCCATAATTTTTAGGGTCAGAAGGGAAAATGTGTGTCCAGCACAATCCTCTCTCGTGGAACAGGCCAGAGGCTCCAAACAGCTGGTGAAAGATCCAGATATCAATTTGCAGCTGTCATTCTGAGGAAGTAGAGAAGTGCTTTTGACATACTTCCCATTGGCAGCATTTTTAAATAAATCTCTACTGTCCAAAGCAGTGTCATGCAGAAAGATCTCAATCTGGCCTTGGGAGCTGGCCAGCTGCATAGGGTACCAAGGATGGATATGTTCTGCCTCCCTGAACCTGAAAACACTGGTGGTGTCCTTGGTGTTGCACACATCCACCCAGCTGTGGGAATGCACAAGCTGTTCATACAGTATTCAAAACACACATATGTAAAAGGTAAACATTCCTCTCAAATGGCTTCTAAGAATTATGTACTGAACCCTGCAAATTTCCTCCCAGCAAATGGGGCCTTAAATCTGCCTTGCAGACTTGTGTGCCTGTGGCTGCTGTGCCTTCTTAGGGAGCAGAGCAAGACCTTCTATGCACAGATGAAAGCAAAAACTTTACTTGGAAGGAAGAAAAGCAGCTAGCTTGAAAATAAGAAAAAAAACACCCCTCATCTGATTAACTAGATAATTGTATTACTTATTTTTAAGAATGCTCCTTGTGCTGTATAAGTACACAATTTTCCAGCTACTTGAAAAACAATTTGAAGTAAGCACAATGAAAGGACTGAAAATTTCTATTCCTGTGGAGACATTCTGATCCTTTTTGAGAGTGAAGCTCTTCTAGGGAATTCAGAGGAAACTGAATCTTATGTTTGCTGTAAATACTGATTGCTGCATTGAACCCAGTGGTACTAAAACCAAGCTTTGGGTTCTCAGTGGATTGTATCTGGTTCAAAAGGGTGCCACAGCAGTACTTCATGTTTGTTTGGCTAATAAAATATAAAAGGTACCTTTGGTTCTCAGTGCTTCTGAACTGATAAATTCAACTGCCACTGAAAGTCTGCTCACACAAACCCAAAAATCTGGTGTATTCCTAAACTGTAAAGAGGTTTATTGTAACTTGGATATCGATCTAAGAAAATCAATAGTACTGCCTGTCAAGTTTGTCACTTAATGTGAAGATTTTTTTCTTTGTTTCAGAAAGACTGCAGAATTGCCAGTCAGTGGGATTTCTAAAGACACCAGTGTCCTAGATAACTTGTTTCTGTATTTAAAAAGACAATAACTATATAATAAACAGAACTGCTTTGTTACTGTAACGTCTGTATTTAGTTTAATTCCTATAGATTTTTAGCATAAGATTTATGTTTCTTCATGTGTGTAAACCTCCAAACACATGAAATTGGGAAAAATTAAAAATAGAATCAGCCCTCCCCTCCAGCAAACTAAAAAAATCCAATGGGTCCAAACTAGAAGAAACGTAACACCAAGCTTAGGAGACCTTCCAATCTCCCATTGCACACACACAAGTGTCTACAATGACATAGATCATGCCCACTTGCCACTCTGGCAGAATAATTAATCTCTCTGAATATAATGAGTTACAGGAAGATTCCAAATGGATTGCATTGTAGATGACAAATAATTGGAGGAAATGATTAAAAAAACAACTCAGTTTACCATGTTAGTCATTTGTAGACAGAGAAAAACTGGAGGGCAGAGATTTACTGACTATGTAGAAGCAGTTAACCTATTCAGTCTTTAAAAGGATGTAGGAAAAAAAAGAGACTTGTAAGAATGAACTTCATGAAACAAAACTTTCACTCCACATTTTCTGACAAGGTTAACAGCGCAAAACTGAACCTGCCATCTTGTGCGTAAAGAATCTGAGCTAGCAATGTGAAAAAAATGCTATGTGTAACACTCTTTTCAGGCATTAACCCTATACTTTGCAACAAGACATGATCTGATTTTTCATGAGTGGCTGGCTTATGGAAGCAGTCTGACATTTTAAGAGCACACCCTTATTCTGTATTTGTGGGACTGTAGACTTATGAAATGTGCAGTATGAAACGCTGTAAATGGACTAAGCCAAAATACGACTTCAGCTTTAGCTCAAAGCATAAAAATAAATGTTCTAGATAACAAATTTTTATTATGACTTGCAAATGTGTATAACATTTGGTTTTACAGTAATTTCTCTTGCTTATACCAATAATAGCAAATAAGTTTCCAAGTTTCTGAATTGAGTAAAACAAGATTCTAATTTGCTTTAGAACATGACCACTCTATTTAGCATGCAGAATTGACTTATATCTTGTAATAAATTTGGTATTATCATGGTAAGTGATCATGTTAAATAGTATGTCATGAAATGTGAAAAAAATCAGATGTTCATTTGATATAGGCCAGGATAAGTATTGACTTGAAATCTACAACACTGATTGCAGCAGTAAGAACATAGAAGATCATTCTCTTGTAGCCAATCATTTTTATTTTTCTTACTTTATACATCTTTAGAGATCTCACACAATTGGTCTAAAGTCACAAAAGCAGTTCATTCTTGAGATGCCTGCTGTTTAAAAAGTAGTCCAAACTAGCAGAGTTTAGAATCAATGAACATTTGTGGGTTTTTTTGTTGGGGTTTTTTTTGTTGATTTTTTTTTTTTTTAATTATGAAGATATGGTGCTTTAAGAGATAAATAGGAGAGAAAAAAAACTTGGAGAGGGTAAAACAAACAAACAAAAAAAATGGCTCCAGAAATAGCAAACTAAAACAGGAGTATAACTGGGTGACTCCTTTTTTAAGATAATATGAAATAAGAACTGTCTATCTGCCCACCCGTACCCATTTTACAATTATGTTAGCTATTTATAAAAATGTAAAAACTTGTAAATTACTTCTTTTTCCTGGATTTGGTTCAGGTCCCTCATATAATCAACCCTGAGTGAAGCTTATGCATCTGATACAGCACAGCATTCATACCATAAAACCCACTGGAAGCCCAGGACAGAGCCTTAGCACTGTAAAACCTACTGAAGTATAGTTTCAAGTGTACACATTTTCCCCTAATCTCCTTTTTCTAGGTGACATGTCTGGAAGGGAAACAAAAATGGCCCAAAAAATGGCAGGGGACCGCCTAAATCACACAAAGCCCCAAAGCCAGTAAAAATTAAAGCCTTAGCTAATTGCTTTGTGAGCCATAAAAATCATTCTGTTGAAGTGAACTCTAAAGCCAGATTAACTTAAAAAAAACTCCAAGGAAGATTTGTTTTGGTAAGAAGTTCCACTTTCTATAGGTAAGTAGCCAGAAAATAAGGGGCAACATCACGTGAAAGGGTTCCACTACTTTTTGTTGTTGTTGCACAGTATCTAGTTATTTTTCACATGACACAGGGGTCCAGTGGCTCTTGTTGAGCATGTCTAGTTTCCAGAAGTACCGTCATTTCCTCATGGCCCCTGTAACAGAAGAGGGCACCTACAGCTTGTCAGCCTGGCCCCAAATACTCATCTGCAGTGTGCTTAGGTCTCTACCAGTAAGACCTGGGACTTGCAGTTGGAAACGATCAAACAGTGGATAGAGAAAACTAGAAAAGGTCTCTGGAGAGCCATGTCCCACTTTTAGCTCAGATGTTAAAACAATATAAATAAATAACACTGCAGTAAGAAAGTGTAATTTAGGAGTTACATAAACAACCAAGCCAAGAGTTGGAAACACCAATCATTCATTATTCTGCACCATGTTTTTCCAGCTCTACATGAGCTGCGATACTCTACTACAGCTAAACAATACCCTTCAGGTACTACAACTTATGATAGACAGAAACTCAAAGCATAAAGGAACTATCATTATTTGCAACATATGGTGGAATAAAAAAAAAGTTTGTTATGAATGTATTAATTTCTTCCCTTCCTGCATAAATACTTAACTTTTTTTGAGAGGGTGTCAAATATTCATTCAGCCTCTAGGATGTTTGGAAAACCATGCACAATACATATGGACATATATTCAGAAAAAAAGAGATATTTTTCTATATAAGTATACACAGAATATCCAGATAGTTAATAACTGTGTTTTTTCTCACAGTACTGTCTCTTCATATTTTTGACCTTCACTGCAGTCCAGAATTGCACACATACAGAAAGTTAACTAGGGTGGACAGCAAGTTTTGCTGCTACAGTAAGTATATTAATGATTTATCAAGCTATTAGCTTATTTTTAGATTAACACCATTTTCAACTCATATATTTTCTCACATTGATATTATTGGCTCTAATCATGTGGGTAAAACAAGTGAGATTCAACTCTGCATGCTGTGCTCCCATCTGTAGATGCTTCATTTTTTTGCTGAAAAGTGAGTATCAAAAGTATACTCTCAATATCAATATGATTTAGGGAAATGCAGATGTGTACAGTATTCCTATGCCAGAAAAAAAAAAAAAAAGTTTTTGTATAGGTACTATTTAAATGCATGTTCCAAGAACAGTGTGTTGTTTTCCTATAGACAAACCACATTTTCATTTATTCAAGTCAATAAATTAATACCATACACAACTGAAACAGAGTACAGAAGGTGTTTTGAAGTTCATAATTTGAAAACTTTTGAATGGAAATGTTATGTGGGAACTCAAACATGCAGCTTAATGTAATTGCTTCTAAATGTAGTTTAGATCTGTTTTTCATTTTAATGTTCTTAAAAGATGGTGGCACAATTAAACATAAGACTCAGTGTTCTGCAGAATAAAAAAAATGTATGCAACTCCTTATCCATAACAGCAAAGAGACTTAATTATTTGTTTATGGCAATATAGTACCTGCCACTATATATCCTCCGTCTGTGCATGATGGTGTGTCCCAGACCATAATGATCCTGGAAACAAGATGGCAAGGATTCTGACCCATAAGATATGAGAGTTTTCTATTCTGATAAACAAATTTCAGCTCAGGGTGCCTGAAAACACCTTGGGTGCCCAATAACTCACAGAATCAGACCTCAGATCAGACTTCATACATTTTTAAATATATTATATTCCTGATAGCAACAAGAATGTCTTGCCAAACAAGCAGCAAATTTTCAGAAATTCACAGAAGGCAGTTGTATTTTCACCTATGTAAGCGTAATCATTTCCTACCTCCATATGTTATGGATTCAAGACTTTTCCATGTAAACAGGCTATGCCTATTAGTGCAAGCTGTAGAAGGATGTGCAGTTTTCAGGAGGACCTTAGATTTTCTTGTGTCAGCCAATAGCATGATTTTACATAGTTACTAAGAACTGGGCTGTTTGGGTGTACCCAGTATATGCTAAATGGCATCCTCTATAGCAGACAACTAAAATCATGATTTCTGTTGATGGGTTGTATTGATGTGTGATGATGATGTATGATGTACATACATATATTATATATATAAATAAGTCATATATATGTTTTGTGCATTACATGCAGAGTGCAGAACAGCTGCTCACTAACATTCAGATTGTGGACATGATCTATTCAGTGATTGTGTGGCAACATAAAAACTTCTCAAAAGTAGATTTTATTTTGTTTTGAAAATGTACTTTTTTTTTTACTGCATTAGAATGATCACTATTAAAAGCAACCACCACCTCATTGTATTCCCCGATGATCAGTAAAATGGTTTTTTTGTTTGTTTGTTTGGTGGGGTTTTTTTGTTTGTTTTGGGTTTATTATTAAATCTGAACACAGAAACAAGCCTAAACCCAAACAGAGGATCAAGGTATGTGGAAAAGGGACTAGTAATTGGCAAAGGGAATAGGCTGTGAGTAGCCTGGGGAAACACATCTCCTTCAGAAAGTGTAGAGGCATCCTTAAACTGATGTAATCAAAGTAGGTACATCTAGGAAAGGTCCTAGCAGCACCCAGTGCATCCCACTATAAACATTGTACAAAAGCCAAGAAAAAAGAGAGTACAAAGTAATTTGATGGGTACTACAGAAGCAGGCTGCGTTCGCAGTCTTTATATGTAGATTCCTGGACAAAACCCTGCAGGTTTCACGTTAACAAAGCCCTTTCTCAACCTATGAGCCTCACGCTTGCTCACTGCATGACAAAATTTAAGATTTGCATCCATTCTGATGGCTTTTTTGGTTTATCCATTTTCCCATATGGGCAATGGTTTGTACACAAGCTCTCTGCTGCTGGCATTACCAAAAATGACTGTTCATGTTTCCTCCCAGCAGGCTTTACAAGGTCTAGTGCTGACCCACCACAAGACACCATTCTGCATTGTTTTCTGGGTGGTTTTGTAAGAATGAATGAATTTCAAGTCATACACAATGACAATGATTCATACCTCCATTTTGACTTTTAAGTCATAGCGTCCAACATCATTTGGAGCAGGAGATATCTCTATGAGTGGAAATTAATCTGATTTATTTAGTCATGAAATGAAAATGCTTTGGCTATACTGTACAGGCTTTAAAGCATCAGTTCTCTCTCATCCCATTATTACACACTTTCCTAATTACCTCTCTAATGACGCTACCTAATATTGTAAAGTTCCTTAGAGTGTGTAGAGAAGTTGTTGCACATTAAGAACCAAATTAGCAGACTTTGAGAGGAAAAGAGTATGTTTTGTGTATTCTTCCCAAAGCCCTGTGGAAAGAAGAATCTGCTTTTCATCCTTGTGCTGACACCACAACTCTGAAAGTCCAGGTGGCAGAACATGATCAGTCCATATGCTTCAGAGAAAAGTATTTTTCAGAATAGCATTTGGAAATTAACAGTTCATTAAACTTTACCTTCCTATTTAGTATTTTATTATTATTATTATTTGAGTTTGGTGCAACTACTCTGAAGCATGTTAAAAGAGTATTTAGGGAAGCAGGTGAGAAAGCCAGAGGCTGAAACAGAGGCCCAGCCCCAAGGCAAGAATCTTGGAGACTTTTCTATTTTAGTAATGTTTTATTGTAACACTGGATTGCATTCATGCTATAATTTTTTAAATAAATAAATAAATACAAATCAACTAAATTCTGAATGTCTGTTGTTCACCTGTCTTGGTTCATTTTAAAGTGTGTCTTGGTTGAGACTTTTCCTCAAACTATTGTGTTCTACAGAAAGGCTCAAATACTATGTGTATATGCTCTAAATGGATCAACTGCCTTTCTTAGATTCTTGTGCTAAGAATTTGCTGTATAGTTGCTTTAAAAGGTACATAGTTTCTTCACTAATATTTAACCAGGCCATCTATATAGAAGTCAGTGTTCAACTAGAAACTCAGTTTAGTCTATTATCTGTCTCTGATGTCAATATGCTGTTGACTTGCTTAAAGGCCATGAAAGCATTTGTATTGTTGATATTATTTCTTTCCTGAGGTCTCCAATAATGTAAAAAAACAAACCAAACCAAGTCAGCCATTTTCTGTCCATCTGAAAAATGTTTCCTGGAGCATTGTTCATTCTTAACCAGGTGTTTTAAGGACGTTTGTTCTGGCATAATTTTGAGTCCAATTGGGTGTACTGCTTTTCCCAAATACTTTTTACCAATTCTCATTCTCTGGTTATTTTGGAAGGTTTGCTCTGCTGTGTGGTCAAGAGACAGGCATTTGTCCTTGTTGCTTTACTTTGTGTTGCCTATACTTTTCACCATCATCCAGTTTACAACAATGTCAAATGGAAAAGGAATGTATGACAGTTTCCATATCAAATCATTTTGTAGCTTGGTTGTTAAAATTTTATGCATCTCCACCCAAACATTATTTTTATAGTATCTTATGGAAAGTTCCACAATAAAAGTCAAACTCCATTTGAAAGGCATGAAATTCTCACTTGTATGCATACTTGACTGCCTTTTACTTTATACACCTACACCACAGTAAAGAAGTTTTTCTACAAAGGATTTTGTGGAACCTCACTATTTACAGCAATGTTTTTTGAGAAATCTGTCTTTTTAAGTAGTTTGTCAAAGATTCCATTTTATGTACAGTTTGATATTGTTTCTCCTTGACAAGAAATCTCCCACAACAGAAAGGCCAGTTCCACCACCCAACATCTCTAATGCATGCCAACAGTCTTCCTTCTAAAACAGGACTACTCCTCCCTAGCCCATTTGATGCATGAAAAAAATTGCTTGATGTCACACAGTTCTGCTTTTAGATGTGGATCTCTACCTACTCTCTTTAATTGTTTTGTTCTATTCTGTGTCCCTACTAAAATCTACTTTGGGTTGGTTTATTTTTTTATAAACAAGTAACCCAAAAATGAGGAATAAAAGAATGTTTGAATGTTTCAAATATCACTATTCTCAGTCCTCCATCAGCCTGCAGGGGAATCCAAAGAGAACAGGTGGTACTACTTTGAGATTATAACATTGACAGGCCAGGTAAATTGCACGGTTATACAAGTCAGAATTCAGGTTAAAAAAATGCAGTTAGAATCTTTAGCAAGTAATCAAACAACCTAGTTTATCAAGCCACATTGCAGTTCATAGTTTCTTACTGCCCTAATAAAATAAAACAAAGACAAAAATAGGAGGAAGATGGAGCAGAGAAGCTACCATCAATTAGAACTGCACAGATCAGATGGTATGGCTTAAAATATGTCTCAAAGTGTTCTCATCCATGATTGGAAAGGAACCAACACAGAATGACTGTTAAAATCAAGCAGCCATAATAGTTTCCATAACAGGTCCAACTTAAAGAGCAAGAACTTGTGGCTATCATGTCCAGCGAAGCCTAGTGAGCCTGCAGTTCC